>NC_092503.1:120507902-121132745 GCF_047511675.1 Marmota flaviventris
TGTCTAATATGAGATAATTGTAATTTTCTGGGTTAATCTCTGTGTCCTCTGTTCTGAACCATTGGTCTACCAGCCTGTTTTTATGCCAATACCAGGCTGTTTTTGTTACTATTTCTCTGTAGTATAGTTCAAGTTCTGGTATAGTGATGACACCTGCTTCACTCTTCCTGCTAAGGATTGCTTTAGGTATTTCGGGTCTCCTATTTTTCCAGATGAGTTTCATGACTCCTTTTTCTATTTCTATGGGGAATGCCATTGGGATTTTGAATGGAATTGCATTAAATCTTTATAGTGCTTTTGGTAGTATGGTCATTTTTGATAATATTAATTCTGCCTATCCAAGAGCAAGGTAGATCTTTCCCCACTTGCTTTCAGTGAAGAAATTCATCCCAGAGATCATTTATAGGATTGATGGTTTGGTAACATTGGGTACATTGTTGTACCTAAGCTATCAGTATATTGGATTAACATTGAAGAAAAGTGTGAGATTATAATATTTAAATCACTTTATTTCACATAAGTGAATACAATATACTAGTTTGTTGTCCATTCTTTTTAAAAATAAAATTTGTATGACTTGTCAATTGTGTGTTAAATTTATATATATGAACAATTTTGATAGTGTTTTCTTTAAATGTATTTCTGCAAGTTGTTGATATATAATTGTTTTTCCTTTTTTAAAATCTGTTCTAATTTGTTATACATAAAAGCAGAGCACATTTTGACTCTTCTATGCAAATGGACCACAACTTTTCATTTCTCTGATGGTACACAATGCAGTCTCAACATTCATGTAATCCTACATGTACATAGGGTAATGATGTCCAACTCATTCTGCCATCTTTCCTATACCCATGCCACCTCCCCTCTCCTTCCTTTCCTTTGCCATATCCAAAGTTTCTTGATTTATCGTATGTGCTCCCTGGCCCCATCATTATGCAGCAATATCCACTTTTCAGAGAAAACATTCGATCTTTAGATTTTGGGGATTGGCTTACTTTGCTTAGCATGATATTCTCCAACTTCATCCATTTACCTGAAAATGCCATATTTTATTTTCTTTTAATGCTGAGTAATGTTCCATTGTGTACATATACCACCATTTCTTTATCCATTCATCTTTTGGAGGGCATCTAGGTTGGTTCCACAGTTTAGCTATTGTGAATTGCTATAAATATAATTGCTGTAAATATAGAAGGCTGATTTTAAGTCCTTTGGGTATAGATTGAGGAGTTGGATAGCTAGGTCAAATGGTGGTTTCATTTCAATTTTTTTTAAGAAATCTCCATACTGCTTTCCAGATTGGTTGCACCGATTTGCAGTCCCACCAGCAACGTATGAGTGTAACTTTTTCCCAACATCCTCGCGAGCGCTAATTGTTGATAGTATTCTTGATATCTGCCATTCTGACTGGAGTGAGATGAAATCTTGGAGTGGTTTTGATTTGCATTTCTCTATTTGCTAGGGATATTGAACATTTTTTTAAATATATTTGTTGATCAATTGTATATCTTCTTCTGTGAAGTGTCTGCTCAGTTCCTTAGCTCATTTATTGATTGTGCTTTTTTTTTGGTGTTAAGATTTTTGAGTTCTTTATATATCCTAGAGATTAGTGCTTTATCTGATGTACACGTGGTAAAGATTTTCTCTCATTCTGTAGGCTCTCTCTTTGTGCTATTGATTATTTCATTCACTGAGAAGAAGCGTGAATCCATCCCATTTATTGATTCTTGATTGTATTTCTTGTGCTTTGGGAGTCTTGTTAAGGAAGTCAGGTTCTAAGCTGAAGTGATGAAGACTTGGGCCTGCTTTTTCTTCTATTAGGTGCAGTCTCTGGTCTAATTCTTAGGCCCTTGATCTACTTTTAGTTGAGTTTTGTGCATGGTGGGAGATATAGATTTAACTTCATTTTGCTGTATATGGATTTCAGTTTTCTCAGTATCATTTGTTGAAGAGACAATCTTTTCTCCAATGTATGTTTTTGGCACCTTTGATTACTATGAGATAAATGTATTTATGTGAGGTCCTCTCTGTGCCCTCTATTCTGTACCATTGGCCTTCATGTCTATTTTGGTGTCAATACCATGCCATTTTTGTTACTATAGTTTTGTAGTATAGTTTAAGTTCTGGTTTGTGATGCCTCCTGCTTCATTCTTGTTAAAAATTGCTTTGGCTATTATGGATCTCTTATTTTTCCAAATGAATTTTATGATTGCCTTTTCAATTTCTATGAGAAATGTCATTGGGATTTTGATTGGAATCGAATTAAATCTGTATAATACTTTTGGTAGTATGGCCATTTTGACAATATTAATTCTGCCTATCCAAGACCAAGGGAGATCTTTCTATCTTCTAAGGTCTTCTTCAACTTCTTTCTTTAGTGTTCTGTAGTTTCCATTGTGGAGTCTTTCACATATTTTGTTAGGTTGATTTGCCAAGTGTTTTTTTTTTTTGTTGTTGTTGTTGTTGTTGTTTAGGATATTGTGAATGGGGTAGCTTTCCTAATTTATGTTTAGGAGGATTCATCATTGATATACTTAAATGCATTTGATTTGCAGGTGTTGATTTTATATCGTGATACCTTGTTGAATTCATTTATTAGCTCTAGAAGTTTTGTGGTGGAATCTTTTGGATCTTCTAATTATAGAATCACATTGTCAGCAAATAGTGACAGTTTGAGTTCTTCTTTTCCTATTCATATCCCTTTAATTTTTTTCATCTCTCTCATTGCTTTGGCTAGAGTTTCCAGGACTATGCTGAATAGAAGTGGTGAAAGAGGGCATCCCTGTCTTGTTCCAGTTTTTAGAGGGAATGCTTTCAATTTTTCTCCATTTAGAATGATGTTGGCCTTGAGCTTAGCATAGTTAGCATTTACAATGTTGAGGTATGTTCATACTATCCCTAGTTTTTCTAGTGTTTTGAACTTGAAAGGGTGCCATGTTTTGTCAAATGCTTTTTCTGCATATATTGAGATGATCATATGGTTTTTATCTTTCATTGTTGAAGAGATGAATTACATTTATTGACTTCTATAAGTTGAACCAACCTTGCATCTTTGGGATGAACTCCACTTGGTCATGGTGCATTATCTTTTTAATATGTTTTTGTATGTAATTTTCCATAATTTGATTGCAAGTTTTTGCTTCTTTGTTCATCAGTAATATTGGTTTGAAGTTTTCTTTCCTTCATGTGTTTTTGTCTGGTTTTGGTAATCTGGATGATACTGGCCTCATAGAATGAGTTTGGAAGAGTTCCTCCATTTTATATTCATGGAATAATTTGAGGAATATTGGTATTAATACTTCTTTGAAGGTCATATAGAAGTTGGCTGAGAATTCATCTGGTTCTGGGCTTTCTTTGTTGGTAGGCTTTTGATGATTTTTTATTTCATTGCTTGAAATTGATATGTTTAAATTGTGTATGTCTGATTCAGTTTCGGTACATCATATATCTCTAGAAATTTGTCAATGTCTTTGAGATTTTCGATTTTATTGAAGTATAAATTTTCAAAATAATTTCTAATTATCTTTTGTATTTCAATTTTAACCACTGTGATATTTCCTTTTTCATGTTTTTCAAAGAATCACCTTTTTGTTTCATCAATTTTTTGAATTTTTTATGTTAAAATTTCATTGATTTCAGCTCTGAATTTAAGTATTTCTTGTCATCTACTACTTTTAGTGTTTATTTGTTCTTCTTTTTCTAGGGCTTTGAGATGTAATGTTAGGTCATTTATTTGTTGGCTTTTTATTCTTTTAATGAATGAGCTAAATGCAATGAACTTTCCTCTTAGCACTGCCGTCATAGTGTCTCAGAGATTTTGACATGTTGTATTGGTGTTCTCATTTTTCTCTAAGATTTTTTAATCTCCTCCCTGATTTTTTTTCTGCTATTCATCATTCATTCAATAGCATATTATTTAGTCTGAAGATGTTGGAGTAGCTTCTATTATTTATTTTATCATTGGTTTCTAATTTCATTTCATTATGATCTGAAAGAATGCAGGGTAATGTTTGTATTTTTTTTTTTTTTTGTATTTGCTAAGACTTGCTTTGTGGCATAGTATATAGTCTATTTTAGAGAAGGATCCATGTACTGCTAAGAAGTAAGTGTATTCATTCATTGATGGATGAAATACTCTACATATGTCTGTGAAGTCTAAATTTTTGATTGTATTGTTGAGTTCTATATTTTCTCTGTTTAGTTTTTGTTTGGAAGATCTATGCATTGGTGAGTGAGGTGTGTTAAAGTATTATTGTGTTGCAGTCTATTTGATTTTTGAAATTGAGATGAATTTGTTTGATGTACATAGATGCTCCATTGTTTGGGACATATATATTTATAATTGTTATGTCTTGTTGATGTATAGTTCCCTTAAGCAGCATGAAATGTTCTTCCTTATCCCTTCTGAAAAATTTTGGCTTGAAGTCCACTTTATCTTACATGAGGATGGAAACCCCTGCTTGTTTATACAGTCCATGTGAGTAGTATGTTTTTTTCATCTTTAGTCCATGGAAGTCTTTTCCTATGAGATGAGTCTCTTGAAGTCTGCATATTTTTTTTTCTTGATCCAATCTGCCAGTCTATGTCTTTTGATTATGTGTTTGGCCAATAACATTCAGGGTTATTATTGAGACATGATTGTATTCTCAGTCATTTTGGTTTATTTTTTGTTTTTAACTTGACTTGATTTATCCTTTGATTGGCTTTTCCTTTAGTGTTATTCCTCCCTTTGCTGATTTTCATTGCTGTTTTCATTTCCTCTTCTTGGAATATTTTGCTGAGGATGTTCTGTAGTGTGGGCTTTCTAGCTGTAAAATACTTTTAACTTTTGTTTATCATGGAAGATTTTTATTTTCTCATCAAATCTGAAGCTTAGTTTTTCTGGATATATGATTCTTTTGGCATCCATTTTCTTTCATAGCTTGGTATATGTTTTTCTAAGATGTCTTGGCTTTGAGGACTGGGTTGAGAAATCTGCTGAGTTCAAATTGGATTCCTCCTATATGTAATCTGATACTTTTCTCTTGTGGCCTTTAAAATTTTATCCTTGTTATGTATGCTAGGCATTTTCATTATAATGTGCCTTGGTGTGGATCTATTTTAGTTTTGTACATTTTTTATCCTGTAACTTTCTTGTATTTGATTTTCCATTTTATTCTTCAGGTTTGAAAAACATGTTTTGATATTATTTTATTGAACAGATTACTCATTCCTTTGGTTTGTACTTCTGTGCCTTCCTCTATCCTAATAATTTTTAAATTTGGTCTTTTAGTGTTATCCCATAATTCTTGGAAGTTCTGTTCATGATTTCTTGTCATCTTCACTCTATGGTCAACTTTATTTTTGAGATTATATATTTTGTCTTCATTGCCTGAGGTTATGTCTTCTAGGTGATCCAGTCTGTTTGTGACACTTTATTTGAGTTTTTAATTTGGTTTATTGTTTCCTTCATTTTAAAGATTTCTGATTTTTTTTAGAATCTCTATCTCTTTATTGAAGTAGTCTTTTGCTTATTGAAGTGATCTTTTATTGAGTTTTCTCTCTTATATCATCCTTTACCTCACAGATCATTTTAATTCTGAACTGCTTCTCTGACATTTCTTTTACTGTGCTGGCAAAGGATCCTATTATTGTAGTATCTTGGTTTGTTTGGGGGCACTTTCTTCCCTTGTTTTGTCATGTTATTTGTGTGTATTTCCCTCTAGCAGTACAGATCCAAGGTGTTACAGTTTTTATCCTTTAGACTTATAGTGTTCCTGCAGGTTTCGAATTCCTTGCCTTGAAGAGGGAGATCACTATTAACAGCACTCAGTGAAACAATATTCAGCCTTAAACCAAATAGTCTATTAGACATCTACAGGTTTGTCACAGTAAACAGAAAGGGTGTGTTTGGTTATTATCTACAATATAAGAAGTAAGTTTTCAAAAGAGTCTACAGTTTCTAATGGTGGACAAAGGAAGATGGGAGGTGTAGGCTGAGATGTTAATGAGGTAGAAAGTGAGAATATAGAGGTATTAGATCATAGGAAGCATGAATGAGGAATCAAAAGAAGTTGGCTGTTAGCAGGAGAAAAGAGAGAAAGAGACTGGGGAGACAGATAAGTGGGAGGAAAATATAGAGAGTGAGTAAAATATTTAAAAGAAAAAAAGTGTAAAAATAAAGGATAAAAGAATATACAACAAAACCATATTATACTATTCAGACACCCCAGTCCTCAGTAGCCCAATGCATGAAAAGTGCTTGGTTTCACAAATACTGGGGATGTGAGGGTGGGGAAAAAAGGGAAAAAATCTCAAAGGAAAATTGAACAATTATGTCTGTTGGAGATCAATATCTTCCCTGCTTCCTTTCTCATTCAATTGTTGTGGTTGTCTGGAGTGGGCTGGTATTTCCACCTTCAGGATGCTGAAGGTTATTAGGGTGGGATGGGTGGTCTTAGTGGTAGAACTCCTGGAGGTGGGGTATAGCACTTGCCAATCCCCATTGGAAGATCCCCAGGAATCTCCTTTGGGGTCCACTCATGTGATGTGGGCACCTGATCTTAGTTCCTTACATTGCTTGTGGTCCCCACAGTTCCTGTTCTCTAATTTAGTCTCTAAACTGTATCTCTCTCACCCCTGCCCTTTCTACTTTGCATTCAGGAATCTCTCTCTCCAGAGGTCCTGGGGGCTGAGCACAGGGATCTGCATGACTGTTGTGGAGAGATGTTTTGTATAGAGCATTTTAGGACTTAGCATTGAGAGCTGGGGGCCAGCCAAGAAGCTGCAAGCACTGGGCTAGGTTGGTGGCCTGGGGATGGGGAGGGTCGGGGTGTTGGGCCCGTGTCCCAAGATAGGAGTTACCCCAAATAAAGATGGCAACTAGGGTATCTGAAATTTCTTTTCTTTGCTCTCCATTTTATTCTGTAATTCCCAGGAAAAGCTTAGCTTCACTTTCTTATAATACCACTCATTGCAGTTAGTTTCTAAGTTATAATTTTTCTGCTGGTCATATTAAATGTAATGTTCTGGTTGCAACTGCATGCTTAGCCATAGTTATGAATTATCATTCAGATTTAGGAACAAAGAGTTTCTTCTGAAATTCAGGAATGATAGTGAATTTTTTTCAATTTCTTTAAGAAATTTCAAAATTTCCACATTAATAGAAATATATCTTTTTCAATGAAGTTGAGATACCATTTCTGTTTTGCTCTGAGTTCATCAAACTTCCCCCACATTAAGCTAAGAAAGCTGAAATAATGATCAAGAGTGATAAACTGGATTTAGGAATTGTGTGGAGCCATAAATGTCATTACAAAGGATAAATCCAAATTTCATTCTCTCCAGAGTAGAATAGCTATGGAGATGAAGAGAATCTTTTGAGGTAGCTATAATTTCAGCACAGTGGTTGACTCACATTATGTAAAATAAAATGCTATAATTCATTGAAAAGTAGCCTTACTGATATGCATATTCATGACTTAAGTGATAAAGTAATTTTCATATGAGAGACATTATTCTCTTTAGAAACTGGGTCATGTACAAGTCATTCAAACTTTGTTGCACAAAAAGGACAACATGTATCCTTGCAAGTTGCTTGTTCACCATCACTTTATTCTCCCCATCTCTGGGAGTGGAATGGTTACTTATCTTGCTGTGCTGATATGAGAGTTGATTTAAAATAGCATGTATAAAAATCCCTCAGGACAATTCTGAGGACAAAGTAAAAATACAAAAAAATCACTAAGTTAATTTTCATGATTTTTATTGCTGCATGGTGACTTCTACCTTTAGAAATGCTAGGGCACATAGGGAAAGACTGCTTATTAGAACCATGGCAGAATTCGAAGTAATGATGAATTTTATATGTATATTTGTCCTTTCTAGTCCATTCTAAGACATTACATTTATATTAATATAATGCATAATTATTGAATGATAAAATTATGCTTCAATTTATATGATTACATTAAATTATGTAAGTCATATTTTTTATCATGTTCTGAATTTTCTATAATGTATTCATTAGCAAATTCCTTGCATATTTTCTTAGTATAAGGTAGAAGAAGGGGAATGATAAAGAAATATATCCTCAATAAAATGAGGAAATCATAATGGGAACTATGATTAAGGAATTGAACGATTTTTCATATAAGATATTAATTCTTATAAAGCCAGAGTTATTGTGTCAGAGGCCAACAGAGACAGTTCACAGATAGTCTAATTAATATTTCAGATGCAACTGGATCAAATCTTTAAAAGACTAAATTAAAGCAGTCATTTTCATAGAGGAAATTGTAAGTTGCAGAACAGGGCCCTCATACTGAGTCTCTGACTACCAACTGATGATGATTTTCATCTCTGATGCTGATTGGTTCTTCAACACTAAGATTACCAAATCTAACATCAAACAAATGAACACCTTGGTTGTTATTATTTGGGATGTAGGTGATAAGGGCCATTGTTCTCACTGAGTGGCACTTGCCTGATCCTCTGTCATCCATCCTCTCCTGTTCTCCAGCATGGTGTGTCTGTGGCTTCCCAGATGCTCCTGTATGGCAGCTCTGACTGTGATACTGATGCTGCTGAGCCCTCCTGTGGGTTTGGCCAGGGATACCCGCCGTAAGTGCACACCTTGGGTGCTGAGCTGATATTGGGGGATGGGGGAAGGATGGGAGTTAACTTTCACACTTTGTCCAGGCAAAATCCTTCAAAAATGTGTGAGTTTTCTCTGTATCTGCTTATCTTTATCACATGAGTCTCAAATTACACACTTACACACACACGCATACACACACACACACACACACACACACACGTATACAAGCCCAGATGCTGTCCTCTCTAGGAGACCTGTGCAGAGGACCTCTATATACAACATTTCTTCCCAGCTCCCTGAAGTGGAACCTCTCTAGCATCACATCATATTTCCTCAGAGACTTGAGGAGACTTAGAAATAATGATGTTTTAAAAATTCCCCTATAGCACTTCCCTTTATTGTGTTCAATTATGCCAGAAACAAGGAAGAAAGAATTCTCTGAAAATTTTTATGGGAGTCTAAGGGAATTGGAAGGGTTTCTTTTGGAGGATCCTGTGTTATATCCTCACCAGCATCCATGTGGTTGCCACCTCTGTCTCATGTGTGAGGATATAACAAGAGGTATCCTCCATTATCTTCTCTTTCTTCCCAAACTTCAGTGTTTATGAAGTATAAACATTCAGTACTGAATCCCTGTACTGCAGATGCTCCAAGGAAAGTTAGTTTTAATGCTCTCTCTTTCTCCTATGGAAAGCACCCTGAAACTCAAGCAGAGCACTTAGACCTTGGAATAAACCTGTAGTTAATGAGCATCTTCTGAAAAAAATAGGTTAGTACTCTTTAAGATTCTTTTAACTTTTTCTTTTCTTCTTTCCTTCCTTCTTCCCTTCCTTCTTTCCTTAGACAAGTTTTCACTATGTTGCACAGGCTGGCTGAACACATGGGCTGAGACTATCCTCCTTCCTCAACCTCCCAAGTCGCTAGGATTACAGGCGAGGGCCTCCATGACTGGTTTATGAGTCTGTTTTGAATCTTTCTATACCATCAGTTTCCCCTACACCTCCCATGTCTCTGAATTGAGCCTACAGGAAGGAATTCAACAGTATAATATAAAGTATATGACATTCTATTTTTGAAAATCAAGAGTACTCAAAATCATAAGTTTCATATGGTTCAAATTATAATTCTGACCAGGGGTACAGAGAGTGTGAAGGTTGTTATTGTCTCATGGGATGAGAGTCAGTAAGTAAAGGGAACTCATTGATCTACTGGAGTTTTTCCCCAAATTGTTACCTACCTAGTACCCTCTATTATCCTTAATTAGCCATGTCTGGTTACCCTATTCTTTCCCCAGAGATGTCATTATCTTAGTCTGCTTTGTACTTCTATGACAGAAAACCTAAGAATGTCTATTTGATGAAGGCAGAGATTTATTACTTATAGATCTGGAGACTAGAAAGTCTAATATCAAGGGGTTTTAGCTGAGGTGTGCCTGCTTTCTATATCATCCCAAGGAGCAAAGAGGAAAACAAATGTGCGTGAGAGCATGAGAGAGATTATTCTTTTTATAACAAATGCAAATTCATGATAATAAATCCACTCCCATGAAAAAGTTCATTAATCCATTCTTTAGGACAATTCCCTCATGACCTAATCACTTCTTAAACGTTCCATCTCTCAACACTTTTCATTTGTGCATAGTGTTATTGTGCATGAACTTTTTAAGAGAGATATTCATACCATAACATTCATCCCTGGTCCCCCAAATTCATCTCCTTCTCCCATATAAACTTTATTTATACCGTACCCATCACCCCGAACACTTAACTTATTGCACTATCAACTCAAAAGTCCAAAGTCCAGAGTCTCATTAGTTCAGATATGGGCCAGATTCATGCCAGGATTCATACTGAGCAAATTTCCCTCCAGCTCTGAAGCCTCTGAAGTCTCTTTCCAAAAGATAATCATGAGACAGGCCTGGAATAGGTATTCTCATTCCAAAATGGAGAAGTAGGCAAGATGAAGGTATTAACTGGTCCCAATGTGGAAAACAGCATTAATTCTAAATTCTGGAGAAAAATCTTTGACTCCATGTCCCACATGATACTCTGGGTGGAGTGGCCCCCCAGGGCCTCGGGCAGCCATGCCGTCTTGGCTTTGCTGGGCTTAATGTCTCCAGCAGCTCTTATGATGAAGTCTAGTGCCTAAGCCTTCCCAGGATTGAATTTCCCACATTTCTGTGGTCTCAAGGGCTATACTACATTACCTTAATGAGAACTCTGTGGTGGCCTCTGCTCTATGATTCCTCTGGTTCATACTATAGTGGGGGATCTCTGTTTTAGTTCTGTTCATGCAACATGCCTCTTACTGGGTCCCCAAGCTGTCCAGTGAATCCTTTGAAATCTAGTTGAAGACTATCATGGCTCTGCAGTTCTTGCACTCAGGGCACCCACAGAATTATCATGACACCGATGCAGGCAAATTAAAGCTTGCACTTTCTGGAGTGGTAGGTGAAACCACATCCAAACTCACTTGAACCCTGGATTGGGAGGATAAGGGGCACTCTGCTAGAACTCACAGAGCAGAGTCCCAAAGCAGTAAAAGCTGAGGTCCCATGGGCACTTCTCTGAAAACCTTGCCTTCAGGTCTTAGCTTGACTAGAAAACTTCTGAAATGATTCAGAGCCATTCTGCTATGGTCTCAATGACTCAAACCTGGTTTCATTTTATCCATATTAATCTCTTTAGAAAAGAGTGGCTTGTCCACACCTTTGTATTCTCTCCTGAACATGCTTTTTATTATTTACATGGCCTTACTGGGAATTTTCCAAATGTTTCCATTTTGTTTCTCATTTAATTATCAATTGTGGTTTTAAATCATTTGTCTTCTCTCACTTTAGTATAAACAGCCAAAATAATTTATTGCCTGAATATTTCTTTTGACATCCTAATTCATTCATCTAAAGTCCTGCTTTCCACAGAGTCTAGGATATGAACATCATCCCAACAAGTTCCTTGCCACTGTATTATACTCCAGTTTCCAACACCTTGTTCCTCATGTCCATCTGAAACCTCATCAGCATGGTCCTAATTTGTGTTTCTAACAACATTCTAATCACAATAAGTCTAGTAATCCCTGTCAATCAAAATTCATTTAAAATAGGCTCAAGAGAAAAGAAGAGGCTTCATCTAAAAAACAAAAAAATAGCAAGTTTGCAAACCAGGGAGTTAAAATGAACATGTACTGCAAAGTAACAAAGAGAGGGAGGGGTTAACTTATAGAGGAATTTCCAGCCCAAGTTCTTACTGTGGTCCACTTTATGCAAATGAGGGTTACAACTGTGCTCATTCCTGATTGGTTCATATTTACATATAGCTGTAGGTCATAGTTCATTGGTAAAATTCAGGCAGCAAAATGAGAATTCCCAAAATATGTTTGTCTTGGCAATTGAAACAAGAGCAGTAGGTCCATAATGTTCAGGTTGTGGTTCTCCCCAGAACACAGACCATGTGTATGACACCCAGTCAACAAATGACTGCAAGATTTCTTTCTGAATTCAAGCCCAATTATTCATCTGAGATCCTCCTTGGAAATTCAGCCTTTCTTAAAGGAAACATTCCTCCCTTTTGATGGAAACTTGTCATTGGGCAGCATTTTGATTGAATAAAGCATTTGTGTCCCACCATGATACCAGAGTCATTTGTTACCTTCTCTGGATGAAGCCTGTCCCACTTCTATATCCAGATGGATGGGCAGTGACCAACTGAACAATCGGAGCCATATACTAATGAGGGGCATCCTGATAGATATTTGTCACATCTAAATCAAAGTCTCTTGGTTAGAACTGGCTCCATTTTCTAGCTGGAGAGAGCCCAGAATGTTTAGGCTGACTTAATAGGATTCTGGTGGGATTCTCTTATATTCATCTGTTAAAATAGGCTGAATAATTTTGACAGAGGGGAAACAAATATTTGACTCCAATATGAAGAGAATAATTTAAAACTATAGGGTAGAACCCAAGAGGGAGTCAATGTCAAATGATACTGAACTGAAAATATCTGAGAATTAGAAGTTTAACCAGCTAAGGGGACTTTTGAAGGTATTCCTTTTAGGGACTTAGCCAATTGTAAGGTTTGGAAGGTTCCAAATCAACCTGTCTAGAAGTATTTATACAAGTACAGCATAAGATACGTGATACAGCACAGATACCACTCTTTGCAGCAAAGAGGTAATTTAATGCAACGTGGTTACCCAGGTCTACATAGGGGAATCCTACTATCTCCATTGGGCTTACTGAGCTGAGTGGTAGAATAGGTGGTTCTCCTGAGTACAGGAAAAGTTTTTGATGATAGTGACAACTCCTGGCCAGGATCCCAATATTCT
This sequence comes from Marmota flaviventris, assembly GCF_047511675.1. Lineage (NCBI taxonomy): Eukaryota > Metazoa > Chordata > Mammalia > Rodentia > Sciuridae > Marmota > Marmota flaviventris. Next base: position 120,520,807 of record NC_092503.1, read on the forward strand.
TCTTGCCAATCTCCTGTGATGAAACCCACCTGGTAAACCACACCCTTGAAATGTTCACTGCTGTCAAACTCATAATCCAACAGGTTGTCATCATGGTGATCACCTGTAATAGTGGAAGTTCTCTTTATTCCAGGATAAAGACCTTAAGTATTGTGAATGGGGTTATAAGTTGTCCTAGAAGAAAAGTTCCTCCCGTTTTCCAAGTCCTGGGATACTTATGGATCCAAGAAGCATCTTTTTGCCCAGGAACAAAAAGATCCTTTGGGGGTACACAAAATGCCATTTAAATTATTTAAATTAATAAAAATTGATATTGAAATAGGTTCTACTGTCATGGTTAACTAAAAAGAACCAATATAAATAAATAAATAAATAAATAAATAAATAAAGAATTGTTTGGAAGAGAGGAAAATATGGAATTATACCTTAGTTTAGTAACATTGTGTTTACAACTCTTAATACTGATCTTCCTGTTCAGTATTTTTCTATAAAAAGCCCAACATGAGTTTTGGTCACACCAAACAGTCGAGGTATTGTTACAGATTTTTATAAGATAAAATAAGGGTGACAGTTGGGCAGAGGAGACAGGAACAAATTGTTTCAACTATTCCAAGCAGGTATCCTTTCAGGATTGGATCATTTCTAACTCACTTTGTGAATCATTTGAAACTGCAGGATTATAAAATTAGGAGAATATATTTCTACATGAATAGCAATTGACTTTTTTTCAAATAAATGTGTAAGTGTGAGCATTTGAGAAATTGTAAGTGGGTATAGATATTGGCTCATTACATTTGCTGAAAGATCCAGTGGGAGAGTGGTGACTTATCCAGCAATTGCCATCAGTTTAAACAGTCGTGTGTTTATCATTTTCCTTTCAACCACGGAGGAAGTATCTTGGGGCTTTATTGGCCTATGGCATAAATTTGGTTTGCACAGGGGGTAAAAATTGGAGAACTTTTAGAGGCCATAACATGTAGGGCCTCCTGCGAGATAGTTGCTTGGTTAGTGGCTTCAATTATCTTATTTCTTTTACTTTCTTCTTTCTGGGCCAATGAGTGACCCTGTACTTTAATGAAAGGTAGAGTTCCTGGAGCCTTACCACCATCCAAAAGGTAAAGAACAAGCATTTTATCTTTTATTTGTTGAAAAATAAAAGTTCAAAATTCTGGGGCTGGGTCTGTAGCTCAGTTTTAAAGCACTTGCCTTGCATGTGTGAGGCACTGGGTTTGATCCTCAGCACCACATCTACAACTAAACCATTTATATGTGTTAAAAATTCTCTCAGCTTCCAGAATGTGGCAGTCATGCCTTACCACAAAGGCAAGTCCTCTGTGGATAAACATTCGCAGTCTTTTTAGCTAGGAGTTATGCTTTGGTGAGATGGTGGGGTTTGTCTCATGCAGTTAAGGCCTCAAAAGGAGCTCAGGTGATAGTATCATCAAGGGAGACTGGCATATCCAACTTGGTGGTGACTCATTGGTCCTCTGAGATCAGAACTATTTGCAAACAGTTATAGTTTGTATTATATGAGTGGGTTTCTTGTAGATCTATTTATTGGTTGAGAATTTGTGGTCTAGTTATGTCATAAGAAACGTCATTTTCCAGGGAAGAAAAGAAAATGGCAAGGTTGATCAGATTAAATTGGGTGATGGTAAATTCAGATGAGGAGAGGAAGAGGATCTCAGAGAAGGTGATAAGCAGAGAGGGCTGGGCATAGTGAGAGTTCAGGAGGGCTCTCACAGTAAAGAATATAGATGGTGAGGGAAGATCCCATGACATTCTTCTCTGTGGCTTTAATGAGAATGGAGTTGGTAGCAATCACCTTTAGATAGGGAGAGAATCACTGGCTCACTTGGGTTAGTTACTGACTATCATGCCCTAGTGACCTGTTCTGTCCTCCATGGGGTTGAGTAAGGATCCTTAGGGCATTTCCTTTCCAATTTTAAATGAACACATGAAAAGGGAGATGGTAATTGGATTGTTCCAAGTGTCATCTAAGTTCAACTGTTTTTTGGTTTTTTTTATCCTTGATGGATGTTTTTCCATCAAGGGTTCATTAGAGGGTCCAAGAGAGAATTTTTTCCAATAAATTATGAAGGGCTCAGGACCACAAAAAGAAGTTTGGCAGCCAGCTCTCTAAGATACCTGCAAATCCTAAAATTCCTCTGTTAGGTTCCCTTTGTTGTAACAAATACCTGAGATAAAGCAATTCAAAAAGAGGAAAGAATTGTTTGGGCTCATAATTTTGGAGATTTTAGTCCATGTTTAGTTGGCCCATTGCTTTTGGACCTGCATGAGGCATTCCATCGTGGTGAGAGCACAGTGTAGAGGAAGCTGCTTACCTCATAGCAGTTGTGAAGTAAAGACATAGAGGAAAGGGCTGGGAACCCTATCATGGGAATGTTCCCAGTGACCTTACTTCTTCTGATTTGCCTCCACTTTCTATAGGTTCTACATCTCCTAATAGCACTACAGCTGGTGACCAATCCCTTAACTTATGGGCCTGTGTGGGACATTTATCCAAACCATAGTATTCTTGGAGTTGAATTTTATTGTAGGAACAAGGGAAAGCTAAAATGACTAGAAAGCATGACAGGTCATTCACTCCTTGTATGTCAAGAGGCAACCCAAACCCTTGACAGAAGTCTAGCAGAATTGTTATTTTTTCCTTTGAAACTTTAAGCCCTCTAAATCAGATTATGAAGTAAGTGAATGCGTCAGTCAGGTAAGTTTCTTAGAAGGAAGAATATAAAAGCAAATAATGGGGTGGGGAGATCCCATGGGAATGAAAGGGAGATCAGCGGAGTAGAGGAAGGAGATTGGAGGAGAGGGAAGAGGGACAGGAAAAGGGAAGAAATGAAGAATAAAATCAAATTATGCTGTGTACATATATGAGTATACCACAGTGAATGCCACTGTTATGCATATCTATAAAGCACCAATTAAAATGATAAATAAATAAAAATAAGCCTAGAAGAGTAGAAGAAGGGAAACAGGGGGTTGGAGGAAGGAATGGGAAGGGAATTACTGGGGACTGAAATGAAGTAAATTACATACCATGCATGTATGATTATGTCAAAATGAATGACACTATTATGTATAACCATAATACTCTAATAAAAGGATTTTTTAAAAAACAGATAATCCATAAATTGGGGTAGGGTCAAAGGATAGAGGAAGGAGACTTCAGCTAAATCAGCATGAAAAATAGGTAAGTGAGGCTTTCAGTATACCCTTGGGGAAGGAGGGAAGGACTATCCAAGAATATTGTGGGCCCTTCCAGATGAAGGCAAAGAGGCAGCTACTGTCAAGCTATATTGATACACTGAAGAAAGCATTGCAGAAATTAATATCTTCAAAATATTTGCTCTTAGGGGAAATATTGAACAGCAAGCTATGAGGGTCAGGAACCACTTAGTATTGAGGGAAAATAACTATGTTCTTAATAGTGTTGATATCCTGCACAAATATCCATCCTTTCCATTAGATTTGCAAATATGTTGGATGGAGAATTGCAAGGGTTGGTGCGGGAAATGACGTTTCTTATGTATAAAGTTATCCACTAAGGATTGTATGTCAGCCAAGGACTCAGGATTTAATAAGCATTGCTTGCCTGGGGAAGAGCTTATTATGATCCATCTGTATTTTAGTTGGCGATGCTAAAAGAGTATGCCCAACATTAAGATTGTTATGTGCCAGAGGCTTTCAGGCAATTCCTTGAGGATAGAATGAGTACTGTTAAAAGATTACAGGGTAGCTGAACATCTGGGTAGGGGCTAGTTTTATAAGGCCAGAGTCTTATCATGGGATGAATTCTAGTGTCATTTTCCCTTTTGGGAGAAAGAGATATGGGCCTGATGTATTTCCAGAAAATCCATTTCCAAACCACATATGGGTATGGATGGAAAGAGTAAGGAACAGTAAGTGCACAAGAGAGAACCTAAGTTGATGGAAGCGAGTAGGGATTTGGAACTTCTATACATTTGTTAGCACTCCCCACCAACTGGATAAATTCAGAAACTCAAGAATGGGAAGGTAAAAGTGTGTTGGAATTAAGGACGGATAGATTCAGCCCCAATGTCAACTAGAGCTCTGACTAACTTATCCCCAAGTTTAATATCTAATTCCATTAGTTTTTTTTGGTTTTAAGTAGGGGGAATATTCTCTGAATGTCCCTGGAACAGCACTAATTTTGTTGAACAGAAGGGGGATATAGCCTTATGAGAGTTTAATAAGTTTGTATTCTTAAATACAAACAGAGTTTTGTAACCACTGTTTGTATTTAAGACAGTCCTATTAAAAATTACCTGTAAGCACCAAAAAAGGCAGCATTGATCTGAGATGCAGGGGTGTTTGGGTGGCCCTCTATGCTTGTGGTCATTAGAGAGTCTTTAGTTGGGTGGTTCTCTCCTGGAAATCTAAGGCTCTGTAACTCTAGATTCTTTTTCTAGGTTCTTTGACCACTAGGTAGCTAGGGAAGCTATTTCATGGGTACAGTCTGCTGCCCAACTGAGATAATGTTTGATTCAGGTGCTGAGAGTCTCAAGAAAGTTTGGCTACAAAGATCAAGTTAAATAAGTTTGTTGAAAGGTTTGTGTTATGATTTAGGTATGAGATGTCCCCCAAAAACTCATATCTGTGAGACAATGCAAGAAAGTATAGAGATGAAATGATTGGATTTCTACCTAATCAGTTCATAAATAAATAATCCCTTGATAGGGATTAACTAGATGGTAACTGTAGGCAGGTAGGTTGTGGCTGAAGGAGGTGGGTCCCTGGGTCACACATTTGGGTATATATTTTGTCCTTGCTGAACAAAGCTCTCTCAACTTCCTGGTGCCAAGTCCCTAGTTGCTTTCCTCTGCCACATCCTTCTGCCATGATATTCTGCCTCACCTCAAGCCCTGAGGAATGGGGTCAGCCTTCTATGGACTGACACCTCTGAAACCATGAGATCCAAATAAAAAAGTAAATAAATAAACTTTTCCTCCTCTATAATTGTTTTTGTCAGGTCTTCTCGTGACAGCAGCATAAAAAGAAAAAAAAATCTGACTAAAACAGTTTATCAAATCTATTATAATAATCAAGAACTGACTTGTCCTTTTTTGAGTGCAATGCTAATGGTTTTGCAATACACCTGGTCGGGGCAAAATCAAAGGAGTGGCCCTTACTAGGCTGTTGCTGTTCTTTGTGTCTTGTTGGTTCCTAGTCTGTCAGCTACTTAAGAAACACTAAGGGGACTTTCCCATCCACAGCTGACACACACGCCTGGCCATGTGGATAAATTGGTAAAGATCTAAAAATCCAGGTTAGTAAGTGCTAGTGATCAGGCTAAAACATCAGTCAAGGTCAAGAGAATGGTTTGGGGGTTTAGAAAATCTTTGACTCTGGCTAAAATTTCTAATTTAGTCTGAGGAGTGTAGGCAACATGTCTGCTTCCATTTCCTGTCATTTAAATGTTAAAGGGGGCTCCTAGGGAAGGACTAGAGGAATAGAAGTGGGAAACATGGGGAGGTTAAGAAGGGAGGTTCAGAGTGTATGGAAGGGGGAGTGATGGGAGTGGTAGATGGAGGAAAAGAGGCAGATGATGGACAGGAAGAGACAGTGGTGGCAGCATTTGCCATGGAGGCACCCTTAATGTGATTTCTGTTATTGCAAGTACTAGTTACTTACTATAATTTACCGATCTCTTCCTTTAATTTGTAATTATTAACCTTGAGAAAGGTAGCAAAAGATTATTTGGCTCATTTAGAAATTTTGAAATACCAATCAAGGAACATGCTTCCTCTGAAAGGCTCGGTATTGTCTCTTTTGTACTTAAGTCAGCACATAGACACATTTTAGAGTTGTGAAAGTCCCAGGCAAAGTTTGTGTTATCTTGAGTTTTCTGGTTCCAGAGATTTAGCCAGCTACAATTTCCTGAACCATAAATATTAGTTAAAAAGCCAGATGGAAAACCAGGAGTGATCTTATCAACAGAAAAATGTAAGAACATGGGTTTCTTATTTGTACTCACCTAATGAGGCCTATCAGATGAAATTAAACTTAATGAAATTATTCCTTGTACTTCAAATCCTCTTTTCACTATGTAGTTCTTCCAACTCAAAGCAGGAAAAAAGAATAAATGCATCTTACTATCTAATTAGGTGTGGAAGAGATACAGTGTGTCATCGAAATAAAAGAATGTTGGCACTTGAACCCCTTCTTACTTTCCAGAATCTCCATGATGATCAATTCCTGAAAACTTGAGTTTGTTCTTTTAGACCAAATTACTTCTCAGAGCATCTTTTATGTACTGGGCTCTCTTCAGGACTCAGAGAATTCTATTTCAATAACATGGAAAGGCCCTGACTCTCTTGATCTCATCTAATGATAGAGGAGAAGCTTAATAAAGAAGAAAACTTCACAGAGTAATAAGTGCTCTGGAAAAAAAGACATCAGGGTGATGGGACAGAGAAACAGGATTCATCCACTTCAGCTCAAGTGTCTCGGGGGCCCTCCCAAAGAAGGGGACATTTAGCTGAGAATAGAAGAAGCCTGTCAAGTGATTACATAAAGAACCAGTGTTCCAGGTAAAGGGAACAGGGGAAAGGCTGAATTGTGGGAAGACATATGCTGTGTTTGAGGGAAACAAAGAAGGCTAGAGTGGCTGAAGTATGGTGAGCAAGGTGTGCCCTTGGGGAAAGCAGGAGGCACAGGATGGGGAGGATGGGACAGGAAGCGATCAGCCCTTTCATGTTACATCCTGATGGCCAGCGAGAAATTCCAGTTTTATTTAAACAGACATGAAAAGCCACAGGGAGGTTTGAGGAGATTTAATTTAAATTTCTTTTAAAAAGTAATTGCAGCTCCCATGAAGAGATGGTATTGTTGGGGCTCACACTTGGAGGCAGGGAAACTGCTTAGGAGCACAGTGGAATTCTCCAGTGAAAGCAAGCTTGTAGCTTCATGGAGTGCAGTTGTGGTGAAGACTGTGATGAAGGTCAAGTGGACAGTCTGGGTAAATTGTAGCATAAGTGTTAATGGTTTAAACAAAGACCACAGGGTAGGAAATCAAGCTTGTCCCTAGGATTTTGTCTTCATGGTGGTGCTACCTACTGAGATAGGGAAGACTGAAAGAAGATGGGATTTCAAGTGCGGGGTTAGAATAAAGGTTTCATTCAAGTTAAGCCTGCCGTGATTTTTTTTGGATTTTATGTGGAGCTACCAAGAAGTTAGTAGAAGGTAAGACACTGCAGTTCAGGATGAGACCTAGGCTACAGGGATATTTTTTAGTGTCATCAACACATGTTCTCTGTTAAAATTCCAGAAACGTGGAAGAGGTTACATGGGGAGAGAGACTGTCAGTAGAAAACAAGAAGACAGGGCCAGCAACTGGTACCAAAAAGAGGACCAGTGATGTTTTAGCGAATGTGATGCATGGAAGCCAAGGAAAGTAGACTTTTCTCAAGGGGAGAGAGTGGCCAGTGGGGGTGAGACACCAGAGGAAGTAAAGGGACAACATGACAGAGAAGCAAGCTCTAGATGGGTTGGACTTGACCTTTGCAGTCAGTAGACTATTCAAGGTAGAAACTGGATTTAACTTTTTGAAGAGAGAGTTGGAGCTGAACACATGAGGCTGGAGTAGAGATGACTGTTCCCAGTGGATGGTCTCAGGGAAGGATTGTGCCCTGGCACCTTGGAGTCAGCTAGACCTAAAGAAACAGAGTAAAGATTCCAAATGGAAGTGAGAGGACTTGAGAACCAGACAGAGATGGTGAGTCCTTAGCAAGGAAGCACTGAAGGTCTCTTGGCAGCACTGACTGGTTATAAAAAAAATAAAATATTTGCACAGCCAGTTTTTGTTAGCAATTTAGAAATTGCTAGTTATCACACTATCGATGAGAATGGATTGATGAACAACATAATCTGGTCTCTGTCATTATAGAGTCTTGTAGCATTTTGCAGGCCTATTATACATTTTAACATGTCATTCCAGTAGCCATTCCATCATATATACAGCAATTAAAACTCTGGAATATATAATATGGAATTTATCTATGGAATCTAAAACTCACATGTATAAGTAACTTGACCAGTATCACATAGTTAGTGCTAAAACCCAGATTACACTGCAGATCAGTCTATGCGGAAGACCCCTCTCTTCTGTCTCAGCACATTTATCATGTGTTGGGTTCATATATGCTGCATGACTATAAATACACCAAAGTTTCTGCCCTTACATGCTCAAAGTGGTGATTAGTGATAAAATTGATGAAAAATAATTGCCAAATCATGTTGAGGTATTGGATGTTCTACGAAGTTAAGAATACAAAAGTCTATGAGTTTGCTTTCATGGGGGCTATAAAAATGAAATGGTAATAAATATTTTATCACGTGAACAGCACTAGGGAGAGTTTGTAATTAATGTAACACTTAACAATGTTTCTGTAAGGAACATGTCATTATTAAATCCATTTTAGAGGTAAAGAAAAAGGATAATAGATGTCAAAAATTGACCCAAGTGGAAAAGTGCATTTTGAGATTCACATTTTCTGATTCTAGAGACTGAGTTTTTAATCACCATTAGTGAACAGTACCTAAGTGGGATCTGGAGTATTGATAAAGTTTCTCATGTTTGTATGGACCTAAATATGTCTTAGGATGAGAGAAAATTCAATCCCTGAAAGCTCTCATATTTACAAGAAATTTTAATTCATTTTGCATTTGTAATTGAAAAGTTTGACATGGGTTCATATTATGTGCAGGCACTCATGAGCATGTGTTGATGAAAACAAAGAATTTTAAATTCCATTTCTTCTTCTTTGGCTAAGGTTTCCAGATAAAATACAGGATGCTCAGTTAAGTATGTATTTCTGATAAATAATAATAATTAAACTGAGCAAATATAAACTGACCATTTGTATTAGCTAACCTTGCCAACCCTAAGTTGGGCACATGATCATACAGACATAATGAGAATATGAACTAATAGTGTTAACCACAGTTAACAGTGATATGGACAGGTAACAATGAACAGAATTTCACTCTTTTACCTTTATCATCTGTCAAGAAGGTACTTAGAGAATTTGTGAGTATAGAGAATTTGTTGCATAGACCTGTGTGATCCTGAATTCACTCCTGAATACCTTCATTCTCCAGAGCAAAAGAAGCTCTGTGAAGGTCACTACACCAAGTCTAGAAATCTACTCATTTCTTGTAAACTGTTTACATGAGCTTAGCAACTTCTCAGTTTCTCTCCTTCATGAAGACTTGATTATAAACCTAAGAGTACTATGCCTGGCCAAACCTGGTAATTGTAGGAGTATTGGCATCTGGAGATTGAAAGTTAGAACACAAGCCATTGAAACCATTAATAGGCATGAAATGTCTTGTCTACTGTGGGCAAGTAGTGGACCAGTGGCAGAGACAATAGGGGAGAAGATGATATGAAGTATAAGTTAATATGGCTTGTGACTGGCTCACAAGGCAAAGAAATCTGCTAAATGATTGCAGGTTTAATTTCTGAGTAACTGCAGTATTGTATTTGTAAACCAAAATATTTTTCAATTTATATATGTGTGTATATATATATATATATGTTTGTGTATATATATGTATCGGTTTCAGTTATATGTATCTACATATAAATTTTACATATATAAATGTGTAATTTTTATACACACACAACTTCTATACTCAAAAGTAAAGAAATGAAAGGACTAAAAATTCAGTTATAAACTTGAGTTAAATTAGCAGTTTCTACATAAAACATGTGCACCAACTACCCTGTGATGATAATGTGTTACAGTGAGAGACAACAACTTTAATCATTACAATGAGGAAGAGGAAGTTTACAAGAAGGCTGATTAATATGGTTGAAAGCTATTATTGAAAGGTTGACTGAAAATAATAGACTGTATTTATGAATTTTGAGGTTACTATTAATCCTTAAATAAGATGGAGAGTTACAGGGAAGTTTTACACAAAGCAGAAAATATGAACTTAATTGTATTCAAAGAAATTATTTAAGATTTTTTATTGACATATATTTATAATCAAATCAGTGTAAAACATTTCTTTCTCTTGAAGCACTAATTATTCTTATCTGTTGGCAATTTTATACTTTTCTAGTCATTTTGAAATATATCATAAATTGTTTTGACCCTACGGTGCTATAGAAAAAACAGAACTAATTCCTAAATATGTCATAGATTCTTGTAATCAGTAGTTACTCTACTGTACTATAGGAAAACCAGAATTAACTTATCCTCTCCAATTGTTTTGGGGCCCCTTGCTGAACTTCTTTCTACATGCTTTTTTGACCACTTTTCAATTTCACTCTTCTTGACTTATTAGTTTCCACCAATGGGTAGAACATGTGGTATTTGTTTTTCTGTGTATGGCTTATTTCCCTTCACACAATGACCTCTGGTTCCATGCAGATTACTGAAAATGATAGGATTTCATTCTTTTTAAAGATTGAGTAATATTCCATTGTGTATATATTCTATATTTTCTTTATCTATTCATTCACTGGTAGGCATCTAGGTTGATTCCATATTTTGGCTACTGTAAATAGTACTGCTCTAAGAGTGCAAGGATCTTTTTGATAAAGTAATTTCATCCCCTTTAAATGTGTATATACATTAGTGGGGTTTCTGGATCATACAGTAGTACTAATTTCAGTTTTTTGAGGAATCTCCACTCTGGTTTCCATAATGGCTGTACTGATTTACTTTCCCACCAACACAGTCTATGGGTTTCCCTTTGTCCACATTCTCTCCAGCATTTGTTATCTTTTGTCCTTTTGATTGTAGGCAGTCTTACTGGGGCAATCGTGGTTTTCATATGCATTTCCCTGATGATTAGTGACACTGAGATTTTTTATATACTTAATTGGCCATTTCAATGTCTTCTTTTGAGAAGTGTCTATTTAGTTGTTTAGCCCATTTTAAAATTGGATTATTAGGGTTTTATGGTTTTGGGTTTTTCTTTTTCTTTCCTTTTTGGTCTTCAGTTTTTTTAAAATTCCTTATGTATTCTAGATATTAATCCTTTATCAGATAAATAGTTTGCAAATGTTTTCTCCCCTTTTATTGGTTGTCTCTTAGTTTTATTATTTCCTTTACTGTGCAGAAGCTTCTTAGTTTGATATAATCCCATTTCTCTCTTTTTATTCTTGTTGCTTTTGCCTTTGATATCCTATGCTACACCAATGTCCTGAAGTATTTCCTCTATGTTTTCTTGTAGCAATGTCATAGTTTCAGGCATTACATTTAGGTTTTGGACCCATATTGAGATGATTTCTGTGTACAGTGAGAAGAAGGAATCTATTTTCATTCTTCTACATATATATATGTGTATGTATATAATTTTGCCAGCACTGTTTTCTGAAGACAAAGTCTTTACCCCACTATACGTTCTTGGTGTCTTGTCAAAAAAACATTAGTTGGTTCTCTGAATGTGGATTAATATCTGTGCTCTCTACTCTGTTCCATTAGTTAATGCGTCTATTATTATGCCAGTAGCTTTTTGTTGTTTTGTTTGTTTTGTTTTGTTTTCTTGGTTTTTTTTTCAATGGGGGTTACAATAAATCCATATATGTGTTTTGAAGTCAGGGTTGGTGAATGCCTGTAGCTTTGGTTTTGGTTTTTTATTGTTGCTCAGGATCACTTTGAGTATTCTGGGTCTTTTGTGGTTCCTTATAAATTCTAGGGCTTTAAAAAAAACTCCATGAAGAGAGTGTTTGGTATTTGATGGAAAGTACCTTGAATCTATAGATTGCTTTGGGTAGTATCAATTTAATGATACATATTCTTCTGATCCATGAACAAGGTTAGCTTTACTTTTTTGTATGCTCTCTATAATTTCTTTCATTAGTTTTATAATTGTCATAGAACCCCTTTTCTTCCTTGATTATATTTATTCCTAAATATTAGTCTTTGTAGCTATTTTGAGTGGGTTTGCTTAATCAAGCTTATTATTGGTATACAAAATGCTAATGTTTAGCTGGACACAGTAGTGTATGCCTGCAATCCCATCTACCAAGAAGACTGAGGCAGGAGAATTGCAAGTTTGAGGGCAGTCTAGGCCAATCTCAAAACAGAAAGGGCTGGGATTATACTTCAGTGTACAGTGCTTGCCTAGCATGTGAAAGGCTCTTGTTTTAATCTCCAGTACTAAAATCAATCAATCAGTCAATCAATGAATCATTCATTCAATCTACTGTTTCTTACATATGGATTTTGTATCCTGCAACTTGAGTGAATTCATTTATCGGTTCTAACAATTTTGTCATGGATTATTTAGGTTTTTCTATGTATAAAATCATGTCATCTGTAAACATTTATCACTTAACTTCTTTCTTTCCAATTTGAATGTCCTTTTTTAAAAAAATTCTATTGCTAAATTGCTTTTGCAATAATATATTAAATAAGAGTGGTTGATCTGGACATCCTTGTCTTGTTCCTGATCTTAGAAGAAATGGTTTCAACTTTTCCTCATTTGGTATGATTTTGCTATGGGTTCTCCAAATATAGCCTTTAGTATTTTGAGGTTTGTTTCTTCTCTACCTAATTTGTTGAGAGTTTTCCTCAGGAAGGGATGCTGAATCTTATCAAATTCTCTTTCCATCTATTCAAATGATTATGTGGATTCTTCCTTCATTCTGTTCATATGTTTTATCATAATTATTAATTTGTGAATATTGAACCCTAGTGTTATGGTTTAGATATGAGATGTCTCTCAAAGCTCATGAGTGAGACAATACTAGAATATTCAGAGGTGAAATGATTGGGTTATGAAAGCCCTAACCTAATTGGTGCATTAATCCACTTGAATGGATTAACTGGGTGGTAACTCTAGGCAGGTCGAGTATGGCTGGAGGAGATAGGACACTGGGGCTACCTTTGGGGTATATATTTTGTCTCTGGTGAGCAGGACTCTCTTGGTTTCCTGATTGGCATATCTCAAGCTGATTTCCTCCACCATGCCCTTCTGCCATGATGTTCTGCCTCACCTAGGGATCAGAGCAATGAAATCAGCCATCTGTAGACTGATTCTTCTGAAACCAAGAGCATCAAATAAGCCTTTCCTCCTATAAAATTATTCTTCTTAGGTCCTTTGCTCATAGTGGTGAAAAAGTTGACAAAAACATCTGGGATGAATTCACTTAATAAAGATGTTTGATATTTTTACATGCTGTTAAATTTAGTTTGCTAGTATTTTATTGCATTTATGTTCATTAGATATCCAAGTCTATAGTTTCTCTCTCTCATACCATTGTCTACTTTTGGTATCAGGATAATGCTGGACTCATAAAAAATGTTAGAAATTTTCTTACATTTCCACTTTTTGTAATAGTTTAAGAACTGGAATTAGTTTTTTTCAAAAGTTTTGCAGGATTCATCAGTAAAACTATTAGATCCTACACTTTTTTTAGGTGGGAGATTTTTATCTCATTAAATCTTATTACTCAGTATTGGTCTGTTTAGATTTTCCATGTATTCTGATTCAATTTTAGTAGGTTGTATATGTTCATGAATTTAAGCATGTCTTCTAGGTTTTCTAATTCTTCATAGTAGTTTCTGTAGATACTTTATAATTCTGCCTTTTTATTTCTGATTTTATTTATTTGATAATTTCCTCATTTTTCTTGTTTTGTCTAGTTGGAGGTTTATCAATTTTATTTATCCTTTCAAAACACCATCTCTTTGTTTCTTTGATCTTTTGTATTATTATTTTAGTTTTGATCATATTTACTTATGCTCTGATTTTATTTTATTTCTTTACTTCTACTGATTTTGTTTGTTCTTCGTTTTCTAAGTTCATGAGCTTCATTGTTAGGTTATTTGAGATCTTTCTTTCTTTTTTTCTTATGTATGCATGTAATGCAATAATCTTCCCTCTCAGTACTGCTTTTGCTGCATCCCATAGATTACATTGTCATTTTATTTGTTTCTAGAAATTTTTTACTTTCCTTTTAATTTCTTCAGTTTCCCATTGATCATTTAGGAGCATGTTATTCAATTTCCATGTATTTTTATAATTTTCATTTTTCTTCTTGTTATTGATTGTAGATTTACTCCACTATGGTCTGAGAAGATACATGACATGATTTCAATTCTTATAAATTTATTGAGGCTTGATTCATAGACTAGCAAAGAATCTATCCTGGAGAATGTTCCAAAGGCTGATGAGATAATCCATACTCTAGTACTATTGGATGAAATGTTTTGTAAACGATTTGTAGGTCCATTTGCCCTATAGTATGGTTCAAATCAGAGGTTTAATTGTTTATTTTCCATCTGGATGATTGAGGAGAGTGGGGATATTGAATATCCCAACTGTTATTATATTAGAATCAATCTCTCCATTTAGATCCCATGTGAGATCCCATGTGAGATCCCATGTTAGATGCATATACATTTGCAATCTTCTTGCCAAATTGATCTTTGTATTAATGCATAAAGACTTTCTTTGTCTGGTTTTACAGCTTTTGGCTTAAAGTCTGCTTTACTTATTCACTATTGGTTTTAATTTCTGTGATATGTCTTGATATATCTTTTGATAACACTTCGCTTTTAGTCTATGTGCATCTTCACCAGTGAAGAGAGTTTCTTGTAGGTAGCATATAATTGGGCCTTCCTCTAAATTGATTCAGCCAGTCTATGTCTTTTGATTGAAGGATTTAATCCATTTACACTCAGGGTTATTGTTGATAGGTATGGACTTCTTGCTGTTACCTCATTAATTGCATTTTGCTTGTTTTGTATTTTTGTTGTTGTTTTCTCTTTCTTATATCTTACTTATTTTGTGATTTGGTGGTTTTCTGTCTTAATAAGGTTTGATTCTCTTTAACTTTCATGGATCTTTTTTTCTAGTGAGTTTTTTATATTTATGTTTTCCTAATGGAAATTAGCATTCTTTAGTTTTTTTGTATAGGACTCCCTTAGATATTTCTTGAAGGACTGGTCTGGTGGTGATGAGTTCCCTCAGTTTCTACTTATTTGAGAAAGATTATATTTCTTCATTTTTGAAGGATAATTTTGTTTGGTACAGTAATCTGGGTTGACAGATTTGTTTTGCTTTGTTTCTTTCGGTACTCTGAATATTCCATCTTATTCTATTCTGGCCGATAAAATTTCTGTTGAGAAATCTATAAGTCTAATAGGCATTATCTTATATGTAATTTGATGCTTTGCTCTTATCACTTTTAAGGTTCTCTCTTTATCTCATACATTTTTTTAGGGTCAGGGGCAGTACTCAGGGTTGAATCTAGGGGTGCTTAACCACTGAGCCACATCCCCAGCACTTTTTGTATTTTATTTAGAGACAGAATCTCACTAAGTTGCCTAGTGCCTCACTAAGTTGCTGAGGCTAGCCTTGAACTCATCATCTTCCTTCCTCAACCTCCTAAACTGCTGGGATTACAGGCATGCACCAGCATATCTAGCAGTGCCTCATACTTTTACTATAATATGCCCTGGTGAAGATCTAGTCTGGTTTAATCTAGTTGGGGGTCCATTGAGGTTCTTATAGCTGGATGTTCATATTTGGAAAGTTTGGGGCTATTATTTTGTGAAAAAGATTTTCAAAATCTATGTTTTCATTTTTTGTAATTCCCATAGTGCAAATATTTGTTTGCTTTATGGTGTCCCATAATTCTCATAAACTTTCTTTTTTCTATTTAATTTATTTTTGTTTGACTAGGTTTATTTAAAGGAACTGTACTCCACTTTTAGAATTTTTTTCTACTGCTTGTTCTACTCTGTTGCAGAATCTCTATTTTATTTTTATTTCATTGATTGATATTTTTTGCTCCAAGATTTCTGATTGGTCCTTTTTAAATAATTTCTTTTCTTAATTGAATTTTTTATTCGTATCTTAAATTGTTTTTTCTCATCTATTTGTATTGTTTTTCTATATTCATCTGCATTTCACTGATTTTCCTTAGGTTCATTGTTTTGAATTATTTTGGGGGGCATTTTATAGATTTCTTTCAAATTGGGATCTATTAATAAAGGATTATTTTCTTTTGGATATATTATGTTTTTTAATGCATCTTTTGTCCCTTCCTTTGTCATGATGTCTGCACATGTGGTATAATGTTTGCTTCTCCCCATTTTATGAAGTAGCTTTTGTAGGAAAGTTTTTTGTTGTTGTTTAATTTAGATGGGCTATAGGATTTCAGTTGGGTTGGTGCCTTGGGTTTGGTTTGGAGAGTTCAAAATGTAATCTCCATGTAATTTCTGCATTTTGGATTGATGTCAGCCGTGTCTAAGGGTGCCTCAGTAGTCTCTACTATAGTGGTTCATAAAAGATGTTGTATATCATTGCAGAAGACATAATCTTCCATTGGTATCAGTCCTCAGGCAGGCTCCACAGAGTTAAGCATTGATGGAACCAGGGCTTTTTGACAATACTATCAGAGATGCAGATTATGGAAAGGGCTGTCCCCAGGTCCTTTGGGGCAATTATAAGTGACACCAATGGGTGTAACAAGTAGACATGGTCTCTAAGACAGAGATATAAAGGAGAACTTACCCAGAACTCTCTGAATACAAGAGATGACTGGGACTGAGAAGCAGCAGCAGCCACTGTTCTGGAACCATAGGATGAGAGGGGAACTTTTGCAGGTCCCAGAGGATGAGTAGAGGAGATGCTGGGGTCTGTGGCTCTGGTAACTGTGTACTTAATGTTGTAGAACACAAAGGGGACCTTCTTTACATCCTGTGGGCCAATTATAGTTGATGCAAGGATTTGTAGCATTCTTAGCCATTTTTATGGATCTCTTGAACCCAGATGGGACCTTCTTCAATCTCCAAGGAACAAACACAGATAGTACCAGAGATATTGGCACCAGTATCTGTAGTTCCAAATTTGTAAACTGTGGAGTTGTTCCCCAGGTCCCCCAGGGTGTGTGCAGGTAAACTTTGGCTTGTGACTTTGGTATCTGTGGTCCTGGAACTACAGAATATGGATGTGAATGTTTCTAAGTCATATGTAGCAAGATCGTGGGGACAAGACTTGTGGCATTGATAGCCAGAGTTCTGGATTTGCAGGACATGAATCTCACATTCTCATGACTTTTTGCACCAGTGTCTGGAGTCCCAATGCCATGGCCAGGGAAAAAGTCCTTCCATACTTCCTACCAGGTAAGCACAGGTAGTACTTAGGATAAGAGCCACTGACAACAGCATTCCTGGAGCTATAGGATGTGACTATGACCATTCCAAACTCTTGATGGACAGGCACGGAGAAGTCAGAACTGGGACCAGTAGCTATAGGTCAAGGTTTGGGCTGAAAAGGAGAACTTCCCTACTTCCCACAGAGAAGGCACAGGTGGGACTTGGGCTTGTGGCTATGACAGCACTGGTCCTGTAGCTTCAGGATACTGAGGATGTTGCCTTCTTTCTAGGGATGTACACACCAGCCATAATCCTCCCTCTCTGTCATAGAGCTGAGTTTAAAATTGCCATTTGTTTTGCTTTTTTTTATTAGATTGCCTTTTGACTCCACATGGTGATTAAGGTTCCCATCACTGATTTCTACGGTTCTCTCTCAATCACTCTCCTTGAAATACAATTTTTTCTTTATTGAACTGGGTTATCTGTAGCAGAGGCACACACACAGGTCAACTGTATTCTGATATCTTGGCTATTATCTATCCAGGGTTTTTTAAATGAAGTGTAGATAGTGGTTGAATACTAAAACATGTAGATTTTCAAATTTCTAAAACTTGCTCTTGGCCTGTCATTAAATATATGACTATGGAAAAGTGACACAACCTGTCTATGTTTTAGTAACTTCAATTGTAAAATAAGTATGATAATATATACTTTACAGAGTTGTTTTGAGGATTAACTGAGATGATATGTGTAAAGCATTAGGAACAGTGCCTGCCACACTGCACTTACGTCCATGCCAGTTATTATCATTCTATCCATCCATAGGTCCCAGGGATACTGTGTCCAAAGCAGTTCTCAAATCCCATTTGTGTACCAGGTTGCTGCCCTTGTCCTAGATATTGTTATCTTCTACTTGTATTATTCCAGTAGAAGCCTCAAACTCATCTCTTCACTTCCCCTTTGCCCTTTTCTGTATCAAAATCATCCTTTATTCTGTCATCAGCAGTGTCTCAAAGCATATACAGAGCCACATTTCCATTTCTGAAATTCTTAGAGTTAGATGTGCTTCAGAAATTGGGGTTTGGGATTTTAGAATGTTAACCAATCCATTTCCAGTTAATTACAGAACACTCTCTGTGGGACAAAGGGCAATGACCTGTAATTAAACACACCAATATTTCCACATCCCAATCTATAAACAACAATGATTATGGTATAAAGATGATAAATACGATTCTAGTTACTTTTTCTTAAGAAAATGTGAAGCCATCTTCAAACTTATGATTCACATTAAGCTAAATATAAGTTAATAAATAACCATGCCTGTTATATCTGATGTTATATCTAGGCTCAGAAACCTAGATAAACCAGGGTCATTATTGTCATCACGAGCAAGTTGAGTCGGGCATTTCATGATTTCAGTGAAAGAGATTCACAAGAGAGAAAGCAGCACTCTTCAGGTTACCATTTGAAGACTCTTTCCATTGACTCACTTGTGTCCATAAGGAAACTCTCTGAGACACCACATTGTCTCTGGTTTCATGGTGGATGTTTGGGGCTACTAGCTAACTGGTCCCCTGTTCTCATCATATCACTTTTGGGAAACTCCACCTGTGCCTCTCACTGTCCCCACTACCATGCTTCCACCACTCAGGTTATGCTCAACAGTGCTCAGTTTTGTTTCTTTTTGTGCAGCTTACTTTGGCTTATTTTGATTTTTATCTTGTAAACTTTTATCATACATGATATTCATATGGTTTTCTTTCCATTTAAATGTTAATATATGGGAGTAGAAGGGGGTCTTCCAGAGGTAGAGGAGCCCTTTGCCCAGGCCTTTCAGGCTCTTGACAACATCACAGAAAAGAACTTAATAACATAACAGGTTTCAGCAAGGAGAGGAAGAACTTTATTAGAAAATCAAAGGTGAAAATATGCGTTCCCAGAGAAGGATATGGGCAATCTCAAGAGCAAGATAAATAGCCAGAGCTTAAGGTAGGGTTTGTTTTTATTAGGGTACAAAATTAGGTAGAATATGTATGACCCAATGGTGCTGGATTTCCCTCACGGCTGGGGAATACTGAGCAAGATCGTGCTTCCCCATTAGGGTTCTGGTCCGGTATGTAGGTTTCAGCTGATGGCCATGTCTCCTGGTCACTCAGGTGATCAGTCAAATCTTAGCCCCAACCCTCATGAGATTAATAGAATATTTTTTATTGAGGTCATGTTCCTGTTCCACTATATTTCAGAAAGTTTTGGGGAACTGAGACATTACAAATTAATTTATAGGATGTTGAATAGGCTCATACATTTTGACCCTTTCTATTCTTAGATTCCTTTTTTCCTGTTCATGAATCATTCACAAGTTGCCCATTCCACATTTCAACAGGAATGTTTGTCCTCTTGATATTCAGTTTTCTGTCTGTATTCTTAAACTCATATCTCAAAATGGCATTATAGTTGACAAAATCTTCATCTGCTAGTTCATTTGCAATCATAAGCACAGTCCCTAGTCTGTGACAAACATTTGTTAAAGTTGATTTTTCATTTATTAACTTCATAATAAACTCTTAGTAACTGACTTCTTTCAGAAAGCTGTGGATTCTAAGCCTCTTTAAGCTGCATTAAACAGAGTTCAAAAACTATTCCTGCCTCCTCTTTTTAAAATACTAAATAAGTATCATTAAAGCATAAATGTATCATTTTAAATTTTTAGTAGCACATTATAGTTATATATAATAATGGGGTTAGTTTTGACATAATCATACATACATGGAATATACTTTGCTCCACTGCAGTCCTCAGTACTTCCCCTTTATGTCCTCTCCTCCCTCCCCTGATCCTCTTCTCTACTGATCTTCCTTCTATTTATTTACATTTTTTAAAAAATTAGTGCTTTATAGACATACATAGAGGTGAAATTCACTGTGGTATAGTCATATGAGTACATAGCATAGTTCAGTCAGTTTTGTTCTGCTGCATTCCTCCCTTTTGCCATCCCTCTCTCCCTCCCTGTCAGTCCCTTTCCTCAGCTTGCTCTACTGCTCTCCCTTCTATTTACATGGGATGCCACCCTACTTTTTTAAAAAAGGTATCTTAGTCATAATATTTCAATACAGGTATAATACTGGGAAGATTAAAAATCCTAACTTCAATATTTGCAAGAAGTTTAGGAATACAGTATATACTGCAGTTTTGCAGATAATAGTGCTTTACAATTTTCTCATAGCCCAACAGTCTATTTAAAAAAAAGTTTGAGCCATGGATACAAAGTGGCTGTTGAACCACTTAGAAAATTTCTCTCTGGTTGTCTGTTTTCTTTTCTTCTAATAATGCAGAAATAAAATATGCCTTTCAAACTTCCTGGATTAGGGCTTTTTTCAGTCACTGCCCATTTTGCTTGAGGTAAGCATTATCACATGCAAGGATAGTTTGGTTAGAATCTGTAATAGTTTTAACACTCTCTTGTTGGGCATTATGAATGGTTTTAGAAATGTGATTCTAGTATTTGGTTATTTTTCCAGCCAAACAAATTTGTTCATTGCCAAGGCTTATGTTTAATCAGACATTTTTCCATTTAGTTCAAAGCTGCTTCATAATGTCCATTAGCTTTTCAACTAGGGGATTTTCAGATGCTTTACACCACTAATGCTCACTAGGGACAGTTTTACATCCAACACCTCACTGCCAGGCCCCACCAGGAGACATGTGAGAAATTACCTGAATCAAAATGTCAGTGGTGCCGGGATGGTGGCACATACCTATAATCCCAGCGGCTCAGGAGGAAAAGGAAAGAGGACCACAAGTCTCAGCAGCTGCCTGCATTGATGAGAGGAGCTGGGTTCAAAAGAGCTGGCTGCAACATTAAACCAAGAAAACAGCAAAGAAACCATGCAACACAAGAATGTGAGTTTCTAAGAAGGAGGGTTCTGCGATCTTAAGGATCAGCTCCCGTCTGGACAGCACTGGAAAGAGAGCAAGAGAGACAGCACACCCTGAACCTATCTATTTATTAGGGAAAAAACATTCAATAGAGTATTCCACCCAAATAAGACAAGAGATAGTAGGGTTTCAAAAGGTGGAGTCTTGCTTTGTGATGTCTTGGGTCAGTAGATTGACTGACATCTTGGCAAGTCACATCTATCTCAGGTACTGTGGGAGAGAAAAGGCACATTTACTGTGCACAGCCCAATCAGTGCAATGCCAGACCAGTCCCCTCATATTGCTCAAATGCCCATAACTCACACACACAGCTCAAGGATAGCAAGATACACACAAGTTCAAAGCCAGCATCAGCAAAAGGGGATGCTAAGCAACTCAGTGAGACCCTGTCTCTAAATAAAGTACAAAACAGTGCTGGGGATGTGGCTCAGGGTCGAGTGCCCTTGAGTTCCATCCCGGGTAAAACTGCACCCCCCACCCCCCGCCAAAAAATATAAATGGTGTTAAGGTGGAAAACATTAGTTTACATTGTGCTATTTCTAAGAATTCTGTTTATGTGACACTTAAACATTCCTCTTCCAATTCAGTTCTTTGTGGTTTGTTTTAGCTTGTTTCATTACAAAGCAAACAAACCAAAGCTTCACAGTTGCATCAATTCACCACTTTCTTCTTGAATCCATTTGGTCAATACAAGTTCAAGATCTTTATTTTTTCATTTTTTCTTTATACAATGTTTTTCAATATTTCATCAGTTCTTTGTCCTCCTGATCTCTGTTAACTTTCAGCAACTCTCCTTTATAAGGCATAAATACTGATGACTGCTACAAATATTTTTCAGTAAAATTCATCAAAATTAACCAGTTAATCCATATTCCCGTACTATAAATGATATCAGATTATTGCATTCATTTGTCTTACTTTTAACTACAGTTTTAAAATGTTTTCTGAGTTCAATTAAATATAAAAAACCAAAAAATTATATATACATTTGTATGTATACATATGTACATACATACTACATTTGTGTTTCTATGTATTGAAACTACAGAAGTACATGTGATTGATTGACTCTTAAAGCTCTGAGACACATCTTTACCTTTACTTCATCAGGTCAGTTTGACAAGTGAATTTTGCATCACATTAAAAAAAATCTTGTTTTCTGAGCTCCCTGCATCTGGAAATTCAGAAAAGAGATTGTGGACCTGTATTAGAGTCTGATTTTAGTCTCCTTAAGCCTCTTTAGTGTTTTGCCTTTGCTTAGCATAAATCTAAAATCCTGACATGCACTATAGGCTCTTAAGTGTGCAGTTCCCCATGATTTCTCCAGTCTGTCTTCTACCTTCCTGGTCTCCCTCTATGTGCTTCGGTGCCTTGTGTCTTCCAGTTTCCTGAAGCTCATCTGTTCTTTCAAGCTTTCTCACATGATTATTACCTTTACCTGACAGGTACTTTCCCTTTTCCCCAGAACATACACATATGCCACATTCTTCATCTGGTTCAAATCACATCTATTTTTTTTTTTTTTACTTGAAAAGAATTTCTTTTCCAGAACCCTATTGTCATTTAGATCTTTTTGCTAATCTCTGATAAAAGAAATTTATAATTTTCTTCTGACATTTCTAATATCTGAATAGCTGCTGCTGAATTAATCTCCAGGGGTGGAGGGGCTTTGTCTGTTTTTCTGTCTTTGGAGTCCCAGGTGCAGCAGACCATCTGGGTTTATAAAATGTCAGAGATGGTATTTCATAAAGAGAGGGTAAAAAGCTATGGGCATGAGAGATGGGAACAGAGTGTCTTTAGGTGGATGCCCAGCACCAAGGAGAGGCATTATAGATGGCATGGGATTAGAGGTGTGACCCCACCACTTCTGGTTCTCTGTCTCAGATGAAAGATGAACCCCTGGGTGCTGATACATGGGGGTTGGGGACAGGTGCAAGTCAATTAGGGGTCTCCTGGTGCCCTCAACCATCTTCCTCCCCACCCAGCACATTGCTTTTGCCTTTAATGTCAGTGTCCTCCCAGCAAGTCCTCAGACTGATTTTTCCTATCCTCACAGCACGATTCCTGCAGCAGATGAAAGCTGAGTGTCATTTTTTCAATGGGACAGAGCGGGTGTGGCATGTGACCAGATACATCTTTAACCAGGAGGAAATCCTGCGCTTTGACAGCGATGTGGGGGAATTTCGGGCAGTTAGCGAGCTGGGGCAGCCCATAGCTGAGTACTTGAACAGCCAGAAGGACATCCTGGACAATTACCGCGCCGCTGTGGACAGGTGCAGAAACAACTACGCACTTGTTAGCCTAATGTCAAAGCGGAGAGGTGAGTAATGGGCTGAATCCACCAGGCAGGTGGAGGAGGGGGTGTGTGGGGAGAGAGGGTCGGAGACCTCCGAAGCACCTCTGGTCTTTCTGAGGTTTCCATTAGGTAAAAACTTCCTATTTTTGACTTGTTTGTTTATTAGCACAGATATTTTTACATAATTGAAATGATTATGAAATAGGCTTTCAGGTTATAATTTGGTTCCTTAACATATTGATGTTAACTATTTTTATGTAATGCTAATAGCACTTAAGTAGTGACAGTTTTCTTTGTATAATAGAGCAATTTACCTCTCATTCTCCATTAGATTTTTTCCATATTGCCAAATACTTAGTTTAAAATGTATACCTTCATATTTTTAATTTCAATTTTTTTATTTCTAAATTCTTGGACATTTTTCACATTTATTGGCCCATTGTTGTCTGCTCTGATAATTATCTAATGTTTATTACTTCTGGGGTCCTATTGTTTTTTTCAGTGTTTGATAGGGTCTCTATGCAAGAAGATTATCAACACTTCATTGATATTTGCTTTAGCATTTGTTTCAATTTCTGGCTTTATATTTTGATTCTTTTTATTGTTTTCTATGCTAATAATTTAAACATTTTTATTTAATGAATTTTTCTGCACCAATGTTATTATTAGCCAACCATTCTTAAATCTATCATTTTGTAGTATTGAGAAATATTTCCACAAGGTGTCTTCTTTTATAAAAATGCATGATTGAGATTGGTTATGTCAGGGATTATCTCAGGCACTTAACACATGTTAATGTCTAGGCCCCAAGCATCAGCTAGAAAGAGAGATTATAAATAATCTAATCCCATGCCATCTATACTGCCTCTCCTTGGTGCTGGGCATCTACCCAAAAGACACTCTGTTCCCACATATAATAAAATAATAATTCCAATAGTAGGTGTGCTTGATTTGCAAAAGAGAGAAGTTCATCCTCAGAGTGTCAATATATCAATTTTAAAAGGAATGACTTTCCCTGCTGTTTTTCCTCTCTTTGGGACTCAAGAGAATCACTTTTGTCTGTCCCTGCTTCTCAGGGTGGAGCCCTCTCTGAGGTATTTTAAGAGGTGAGTCCATCAAGGTAGCATGGATAGGCTCCATCCAAATACCTTTGTCATATTTTTTTCAAAATAAACAAGGATAATAAACACCTAACATATTGAAGGTATTTTACATATTTTAGATACATTAATGCTTAAAGTGTCAATATCCTCTTTTAAGGGGAGAACTGAGGCACAAGGAAATGTACCCCCCAAAAAATCAACCAGTAAGAGGCAAAATCCAACCCAGGTGTGGTGGTATATGCTTGTAATCCCAGAAGCTCGGGAGGCTGAGGCAGGAGGATTGTGAGCTCAAAGCCAGCCTTAGCAGTTTAGTAAAGACCTGAGCAACTTAGTGAGACCCTGTCTCTAAATAAAATATAAAAGGGGGTGGTGGTCTGGGGATGTGGCTCAGTGGTTAAGTGTCCCTGGGTTCAATCCCTGGTACAAAAAAAAAAGAGACAAAATCTGGATTTAAACCCAAGCAGTTCAGAAATCACACTTTTAATTAATGCCCTATATATCTGGTAAACATTTAATTCAATAATGAATATTTTTTGAAGCTATGACAAAACTATGCATATTTTCCCCAAATCTCTCAAACTAATGGGCTCTTGCTATAAGGATTAAATTCAAGGCACATGACACTGTTAGGCCCATGGCCAGCTCTGAGGAGACCTGCCATACTTGAGCCTGGAGTTGAAGGGAGACAGAAAGGCAGCCAACCAAGGAGAATGGCTCTGCCTTCCTGACATATTCTTTCCACATTTTCTCCCTCAGTTAAGCCGAAGGTGACAGTGTATCCCACAAAGACTCTGCCCCTACAGCACCACAATCTCCTGGTCTGCGCAGTGAGTGGCTTCTATCCAGGCCACATTGAAGTCAGGTGGTTCTGGAATGGCCAGGAGGAGCAGTCTGGGGTTGTGTCCACAGGCCTGATCCAGAATGGAGACTGGACCTTCCAGATGCTGGTGATGCTGGAAACAGTTCCTCAGAGTGGAGAGGTCTACACCTGCCAGGTGGAGCACCCAAGCCTGACGAGCCCTGTCACAGTGGAATGGAGTGAGTGAGAAGCTTCCTGAACTTATAAATCCCTACCCACCAAGAATGAGACTTGGCTAACCTCTGAGTATAAGGTTTCTCTTCTCCCTATACCATAATTTCATTTGCTGCATGTTCTCCTTTCCGGTAACATAGGTCATGGGGAGTAGTCAGTCCTGTGATAGTTTCTACAAACACATATATGCCCTAGGGAAACAATTATGCCCAGTAGTTCAAAGAGATGTTGTAAGTATTTTGAACCTTTCCATAATATCATAGGTTATTGTCACTGTGTGGATTCAGCTTGACATGACCACAGCCATCTTGAATGGTACCACCATGATAGCCCCAGAGTAATCCTAGTTGGTTTTTCCTGCATAATTTTCTAGCAAATTATAAATAGACAAACCATTAGAGTGGTAGGTGCAGGTTTACAACCAGACACTGGAACCAGAAATATGCCCTTTCTCTTTGATATTAACTGAAGATAAACCAGGTGCATTCCAGCTTCAATGAAATTACTTTCACCCTGAGCATTATGGACACCCTCCTTCTAATACAAATCATAAGATCTACTTGACACTGCTTCTGCTAAAAGATTGTGCTCTGTGCAATTCTAGTCTGTCTCCTTTTCCTTCTATCTCTTGGCACCATGGGGCCAGTTATCTTACCTAGACCATGTTGTTCATTTATCATCTAGTTCAATGCTTGGACCCACGATATTGAAGGAAGCCACAAGGACTTAGATGTTCCCCAGTAGTAAGCATTTGAAAAAGCAAGGATTTGGTAGACCAGGTGCATGCTCTGTATTATCATGCCAATACAGTTAGATGTCACAGTATGGAAGATGGCATAAGTTGGGCCCTCTGGTCAACAAAAACAAAAGGTACCTCTAGGTTTTTGGTCACAGCTCTAGAAGGAAGCTGAAACTAGACACACTCCTGTAGAATAGAGTTTCTACAATGCTCTATTGTTGGGAGCTGCCACTAGGAACTGAGCGCCCCATGGGCCGCATGTGTGTGAACTATGAGCACTGAGTGCATGAAGTGGACTGAACAGACGTTGCCCCTCTTTTTGGGCAGGCAATGTGTGTGTCCTTTTCCCTTGCTCTATGATCCCCACACAGCACATGAAATGGGTGTGGCTTTCCTAGATGTCAGTCAATCTGCTGACAGCAAGATATCACTAAGCTAGACTCAGCCCCTGAAACCTGACCCCTTTGTCCTTTTGGGGATAGAATGTTCCATGGAACCTCCTCTTTTGTGTCCCCAATATAAGAATAAAGAATTACAGTGGCTTTCTCTCTCTTTTTCCATGGACCTCAAAGATTGGAGAGCTGTCTCAGATTTTGAAAAGTTACTTTTGTGTGTTTACATGCTTTCTTTGCCATTTTAAGTTATTGGAATAGTCAGATTTGTGAACCCAGCATAAATCGCTAACTAGGATAGACGGCGATACCCTATTATAGTTGGAGTCACTGATCAAGACTTTACTTGTTGGGCTGGGACTGTGGCTCAGTAATAGAGCACTTGTCTAGCATGTGTGGAACATTGGGTTTGATCCTTAGTACCACATAAAAATAAATAGACAAAATAAAGTTATTGTATTTATCTACAACTAAAAAAATATTTAAAATTTTAAAAAAATGCTTCATTGGTCACAATGAATTGGTCCACCAAAAAAAAAAAAAAAAAAGTAGGCAGATGGCCTATTTCATCTCTAGAAGGTAGCTGAGACTATTTCACCAGCCTCAATCCACTATAATGCAGGCCCTTACTCTAAAAAAGTGGCATGCATATTTATAACAATGTTGTGACCTTTTCAACAACTTATAGTGGAAAATGTTGGGCCCCTTTACCTATGAAATTGCTTCATCACCTGCCTTTTAGAAAACATGGTGACAAAAGCATAAGGGCAGCCCAGTGCCTATGATCTCATAAGTACAAGACGGAGTGACCCTCATATCTGAAAATTATTGGTATACTTGGAGCAGCCAATGGATAACATGAGTACAAAAGGTACCTATAGGTTTTTGGTCATAGGTAACTATCCCTTTTGATCTTGGACTCTAGACCTCCACAGGTCATGGCTTATGCCCTTAGTGGGCTAAAGGAAATACCTCAGACCACTCCCAGTCTAACATGCCATCTCACTGTTAGTTTCAGGAATCACTTACAGACCCCATCCAGTTAGCCAACTGTGTGTGCTCTGCTCCACTACACCAGCCATCAGCTGCCACTGCTGTGTTATCTAAGAGAGATGATGCCAACGGTATTGTCTTGTCGGATGACACATATTTAGCTTTATAAGCCCCTATTAAGCATCTATTTTTCCATCCATAGCTGAAATTGCAGTCTTTTTCTGTTTTCCCTGGAAGCCATGCAGTTATCAAGACAAAACATTGTGTGTACATCTCTCGTATCACATACCTCATGTCATACATTGTTCAATCCCAGGGCTGCAAAGGCCCCACACATACTGTTTACCAATTCCAGAGAAAGAAATTTAGAGAACTCATCAGAGAGGTTTTGGACATTTTATTAACTACTCATTCCTTGGAGATGGGGGTCTAGGATTCAATGGAGAGACATGCCATGCCTACAAGCAGAGGAATATATACATGACAGGTTGCATGCCACTCACAGAAGGATTTTTTCAGATGTTTTATGAGTACAATCCTCTTCAACCAGGATCACTCTATTTAGATTTTCTCCTACAGATTGGAGATAAAGGAAGTGGCCAGCTCCCCCACCCCCCACCCCTACTTTCCATTTTTCTCATTATCACATTCTTTTAGAGTCCTTATCTAACTGCAAGCTTTCCTAAGCACTGATTAGCACTTAACCCAACACATACCAAACAATTTTATCCTCTCCCTTCTGTAGAAGACATATTAAATTGTTGGTTTGGTTTCAGGGACTCCTGGTGAAAAAAAAAATGAGTGTTATTATTATTTGCATAATCCTCCCCTCAAATGCTTCTGTTATTGCTGTGGATTCTTCTTATAAGTCAGACAAGTGGTTTCAAAGTGTGCTGACTACACAAAATTAAACCCCTCACAGATTAGGACATGTCTCAAGAAGAGAGTGTGTGAGAGATTGTAAGAGCTGGTTATAAGAGGTGAAAGTGTAGACTTAGCTTGGCATGACTGCAGCCATCTTGAGTAAACTGTCATGATCACCCAAAGTAGCACTAGATGGCTTTTCCTGCTTCATTTCCCAGCAAACAATGAATAAATAACAACTGCTAGAATGGTATATGGAGCTTTATAACTGGTCCCTGGTGATGAGAATGTTCCTAATATTACCTTAAAACAAACCAGGTATTCTGGCTTGAATGAAGTCACTTTTGTCTTAACTTGGATATATGCCCCTCCTTCTTCCTCAAACTGTGGGATCCACTTGGTCTTGCTGCTGCCAAGGACCACACTTTCATCATTATGTCTCACAATAAATTGCACTCTGTGAGATCCTATATCTGTTTCTTTGATCTCATGGCACCTTGGATTTCATTTTCATACAATGGGCCCAGGTTGTTTCAAAACAGTCACTTTCTTATCCTGACTCCAGACCCTGACTCTGGACTGGGTTCATGTTTCTGGTGCCCCTGCTTTGGGTTGTTCATTGAGATCTTAGAAGTGAAGCAATGCAGGGGCCTTGCTGACATCCAGAAGAACCAATATCAGGTTTTCTTTTCATTATCTCTGTCAACCTAGACTAGCTATGTAACCTCCGTGGGTCCCAGACTCTTCTACATCAGGCAATATTTCAAGGTGATGACATTTTAATGAATTCAGTGCATGAATCTTGTAGCTGTTCAATGTGATTTTAAAATCTGTATTTCCAAGAATGTAGTCAAGCCTTCTTCCTCCAGTCTCAAAACTCTGTCTCTCATGGTCTCTAAGAGATATATTAGGGGCAAAAATCACTAAACCTGGCTTCTTTTCTCAGGGCCACAGTCTGAGTCTGCATGGAACAAGATGCTGAGTGGAGTTGGGATCTTTGCTCTGGGTCTTCTCTTCCTTGGGGTGGGGATGTTCATCTACTACAGGAATTAGGAAGGTAAGGAACCAGTTTGTAGCTGAGACTTTCTATAGACTTTTCTGGGGTAAGAAATAGGGCTTTGCTGGGGTTAGTTCTCAGGACACCTTATATAAAGTTTTTTCTTTCCCCAGGTGACTTCAGATTTCCTAGAAAACTGTAAATCAACAGTCTATAGTAACTATATCAAAACCTAAGGGGTTGTGGCTTATAGAGATAAAAGAAAGTTTAACAACTAGAGATACTGGGTCAAGAACCTGGGGAAAATGAAGGAAGAGTTGCTAAGTATTCTATTTGTGTGACAAGAGTTTCCTAGTCACACACTCTCAGTTTGTTCTCCACCCTCTGCCCTGGCTGGTTTGGGTTGTGGTGTTGAGAAATCTCAGATGGCATATCTAAGACTCAGGATATTGAGGCTGGGGGAAGATTTGCCTCCATATCTTTAAGTATCTATCTTCCTAGGATGCCAAAAAATTCAGCCAACAGGTAATGTCCTTTAATCCTCTCTTAGAGACAGATTTGTTTTCCCTACAACAGAAGGTAGAGGTGACCAGACCTGAGACAGAAATAAGGGGAAAGGCTTTGAGTCCAAATTTCTGATCAGGCAGTATGCACTAAATCTTCTTTCCACATAATAAAAGGTCTATGCAAGTAGCATTGGATTAGGAGACTTAAGAATTTTTTTTTTCTCTTTGTACTACAATGCTATCATGAGAGGGGAAAGGAAGCCATTTGCAAAATTAGGACTGAAATACCACTGTCCTCTGCCTTCTGCAGGATTCCTGAGCTGAATAGAAGGTGACAACACTGATGGAACCTCTCCAAGTCATAAAAAGGCTTCCTGCTTGGCTCTCCTTCTTCCACATAGACAGTGCATTCTCAGGACTTGGTTCTCTGTAGTTCAGTGACCCTGCAGAACATTTCCTTCTTGCTGCTTCCTGAGCCCCTGCCCCTGACCTGGAAGCTCCAGTAGAGCCCCAGGGGGACCTTCTCTCCATTTTCTTCTGGACCCTGAATATTCAACTCTGACTGCCTCCAGAGGGTCTGAACTCACTTTGTGCCACATTATTTTATTCCATTTTCCTCAAATAAACATGGAGTGAAAAATCATCTGCTTCAGAGTTTTAAGGAAAAGAAAGGAAAGAGAAATGAAGGACTGCATCACAATATAACAATTCCTTTCATTTTCATATAAGTGCATGAGATATTCCACTTGTTAAATAGGTGGAGTTATCCTTTCCATGCATACAGATATATCAAACAGGATGCACTACACCATGGGGCAAATGATTTTTACTTGTCAATTTAAAAATTGGTTCAGAATTTTAAAAGACAATGCCCCAAAGCACAGACTATAACAAATAAAGCAAACTTGATGGAAAGTACTTAATAGAGAACAAGCTAGAAAAATAAATCAAAACTTTTTTGGGGTGACGGTGCTTGCCTAAAACATTGTGTAACTTTCAAATCAATCTATGGATCAAAATCCACAGACTCTATTAATATACTATTATGAAGAAGTTTCTGGGAAAGGCACTTAAATTGGATGAGAAGATGGAGGGTTCTGCTCTTGTGTTCCATCTGAAGAGTCATTTTCCAATATAAGTCAAATCAAAGAGCAAAAAATCAGTTCTGAAGTTTATCTCAAAGTAATAACCATTTGGACATGATTTCTCCACTGTTAGATACCACTTTTATTTTATTTTTATGCCTGTTAAAATTATTAAAATGTATATATTTATAAAAAATATATTTTAAGTCATACTATGAATTATTTGTATAAAGCAGATTCTCCTATAGGAATTTGATGAGTAGATATTGGTTGATATCTGTTCTCTTAGATCCCAGGGTTGTAACCTTACTCTGGTTTTGTTCCCACTGATGAACAAATGACTTGTCTCATTTTATTTTAGATCCACAGTGTGAAATTAATTGAAAGGTAGAACTAAAATCTATGGCTCTCTTATTTCAGTGAAGGTGTTTTCTGGTAAGAATAGCAGGAAATCCAATCTAATTAGTTCTGTTTTTTCATAACTTGCTGTGATACATAGCAGGGGGATTCAAGGTGGGGCATCTCCAGGGCTGCTTGAGTCAATGGGCCAGTGGCTTCTCCAATGATCTTCATCATTCACAACGTGCTGAGATGGTAGGGCACCTCCTGCACCTTTAGCTTTCATGTTCTCTCACAACAATTTCTAAAGGCAGGAAAAGGAAACTTCTTCTTCTTGTGTGTTTTTATAAGGCCTAAGTTCCCAGAGGACCACAGATTACAGTCATGGGCTCAGTAAACTATGATTCAGCTTTTGTGGAGTGGACCTGTTGCATGTGTGAAGAAAAAGAGCAAAATCTTGCCTGTGTTGAAGGAAAGAAATGATGGATGGAGTAGGAGAGAATGATTTGGGGTAGGGAAAAGTAGTTCCAGACACCATTAGGTTGTTAATGATTTAAGTTAATTCCTCATGAAGGCCTATAAATTCTTAATAAGCATCCTCTATTCAAGGTTTTGAGTATTTAAAAAATATTAAATATTAAATTCCTCCCTTTAAACTAATTACAAGAAAACAAAAAGCAAAAAGATTGCCTTTTTAAACTTAATACTCTGAAATGTGGGGTTTTTTTTTGAGGAAGTTATATTCTCAAGGTTTATGTTTTAAAAGAGGCATAATAAGGAATGAAAAGCTATTGGATGTTAATACATTTCATACACCTATTTTAATAGATACGTTTTTGTTCCTGAGACCAGAATCAAAACCCTGATCATGTATTAAGATACATGGGTGGTTTCAATTTGTTGACAAAATGTATTAAAAACACATTCATTTCAAGAAAATAGATCTGCGATGAATAAAACTTGAAAATATAAAGAAAGTATAAAATTAATAGTGCATTTGTTATTATTTCTATTACTATCATCACCATTATTATAATTACATTTAATAACAAAGAGGCTTTCTAAAACTTACACTTTGCTGGAGTGTTAATGTTGCAACTACTTTGGAAAATAGTCACTTTCTTAAAGAGTTAAATACATATTTGTCATATGACCCAGTAACTTTATTCCTTGAAATCTACCTAAGCAAAATCAAAATGTGTCCACACCAAGATATGTGTATACATGTTCAGAGCAGCATTAGCCACAATAGCCCCATGCTGGAAACAATCCAAATATCCATCAACTAGTAAATGGATAAATAAAATACACTGCATCCATACAATGCAATACTATTTGACAATGAAAGGAAACAAAATGATGATATATGCAACAAAACTGATGGATTTTAAAAGCATTGTACCAACTGGAATAAACAACACAAGAGTTTATGATTCCATTCACATGAAATACAAAAGACAAATATGGTCAGTGGGTATAGGCTTAGAATGGGGGGTAGGGATTATAAATAAACAGGAAAACTTTTGTAGAGATAGATACATTATAAGACTGAGTTGTGATAGTTGCACAAATTATTGATTTACAAGAGTCATTTAATTTTGCCTGTACAATGAATAGATTTTGTGATGTGTAAATTTTATCTACTAAAACTTTTAAGATATTTGTAAAGTGAATCTTCCTAAGCAAAACAGAAAACCCAGAAGATAAAAAGAAAATATTTTGAATAAAATTATAAATTCCTTTGAATTGAAAAAATAACAAAAGAAAGAAAAAGATAAAAAAGAAAGCTATGATCTCAGTAAAAACTTGAGGAACACAATTCAGACAATGGGCTAACATTCTTACTATATAAAATTGTCAACAAATCAATGAAAAAAATTCAATAATAAATTGGACAAAGGATACATGACTGTGTACAGAAGAGAATATATGAATATCAACTAAACATAAAATATTTAAACTCACCAATAATTACGAATAAATGCAAATTCATATAATGATATGATGAGATATTTCTCCTCCCAAATTGGCAAATATAATAGCTTGTTTTTGAATCAAGAACTTAGAAGATCTTATGGAGAGGGATTATCCATAATATATATACTATTAATATCTACATAATAATCTATATAATATCTATACTATTAACAGGAGTGTGAATGGGCAGCAGCTGGATAGTATCTACTAGCTTTTAAAATGCAAATGTTAAATCCATTTCTTGTAATCTATCTTAAAGAATGAATCTTACATGAGCCCAAGCATACTTTAAGTTGGCTATTAATTCTACTAGGACTGAAAAAAAATAAAAATATCTTGCAAATTCTGAAAGAAAAAATGACAAATTTGTCATGCTTATAAAAATTCTATATTACAAAGTATGTGAGGTGACAATATACTACAAGATGACATTTAGATATTATGCATGGCAATATGAGCATGAATTGACATGCCCAACTGGGTGGTTTGGATAATTCAGTATTTTTACCCTAGGAGTTTACAGTCTAAATTATCATATTTTTAGCCAAGATGGCAGATAAAAGATGTAAGAAGAAAAAAATTCTGACTTTTTAGATAGATGACAGATATATTATGGTATAGTCATTTTGGGGGATAATGCATGGGCTTTAAATGAATGCACTAGGACTATAGTTTGTAACAAGGATTAGAACAAAAAAAAAATTACAAACTATAGTTCCAGTTAGCACATGGAACAAGGCAAAGGCCATCTTTGTTACTGTAACAACAACATGTAAACTAAACTAAAAGAATCAACTGGAAAAATGTTATTTTTAAGTACTCCAAAGAACTATAGATGCAAAGAGTTTTTAAAACCTATATAGAGAGAAGTTCTGCTTAATTGAGCTGGGGACAAGTGTCCACTCTGATCCTTTGGGTCATCTCTAAATCTTAACATGAGTGGGAAAAGAGACCTACCACAGAAGGGGAGACTGTGACAGGGCAGAGAAACCAGAAAACTCTTAAATGTCCCAGGGGGTTTGGGTGATAGATTGAAATCTATAGAGTTTTCCAAATATAACATGTGTCTACTTTTTCCTGCTGGTGGAGTCCCTTTTCACAACATTTGCTGAGTTCATGATGGGGGTGTAGGAACTTTGGAGGTAGACAGAAGGCAGAAAAACATCTTTATAGTTTTGTACAAACAAAAAATCACTAAGAAAGTCAAGATATAATATATATATATATATATATATATATATATATATATATATATATATATATATATATATTAACATTGTAATAATAATACATTTAACATAGAATCTCTACTGTGGCCATAAAACTAGTCTTGATAAATTTAAAAAATTAAAGTGATACAGTATATATTCTTTGACCACAATTTTATCAAATTACAAATTAATAAGACTGATAAATTCCCAGTATCTTTGGAAATGAAGCAATATACTTCTAAACAATATATGGATTGACACAGAATAACTCAGGAGAGAAATTAGAAAATATTTTAAAATAGAGGTGTATTAAAATGTATTTTCAAAAAAAATAATTTGTTTTAGTTATACATGGACACAATATCTTTATTTTGTTTATTTATTTTTATGTGTTACTGAGGGTCGAACCCAAGGCATCACATGTGCAAGGCAAGCATTCTGCCACTGAGCCAAAACCCCAGCCCAGATTTCCAAAATTTTTGATGTGCAAGTAAAACAGTTGTTAGAAACTTAAGGGTTTAAATCTTATATTATAAAATTATAAATTTATTAAAACCAGACATCTAAATTTTTAACAAAAATCTAGGAAAACAAAATAAATTTAACTTAAAAGTCCAAAAAAGGAAAAAGAAAATTAATAAAATTGAAAATGGATGTATATCAGAGAAAATGAACAGAATCAGAAGGTTTTGGGGTTTTGTTTTTGTTTTTGATAAACAACCTTCAAAACCAATAAGGAAGAAAAACAAAAAAATCTGAAAAATGAATTGTAACCATCTGAATGAAATAGATGACATCCCTACAGCTCCTACGGATATTAAAAAGACAGTAAAGGACACCAAAAGAATTTATTATCATTAGATTTAACATCTTCAATGAAAATCTGAAAAACACAATATTTCACTGCCTGCTTCTGTGTAAAAATATATTCTTCGAAATATTGTCTTTGAAAAAACAGTATTACACTATCTACTTCTTAATTTTTTTTAAACCTAGTGGTTTAAAAACTACAGCCACATAATAATTTCTCATAGTAATGGAAACTGACCAAGTTCAGCTGGGGGGCTCTCACTGGGGTCTCCCATGTGGTTGCAACCAGAGGGAAGCCGGCTCAGGTCCTTAAGAGGCTCAACTTGGATACTGGGACACCCTCTGCTTATAGTTCCAGGACCTCAAATGTGGCTTATGTGGTTCCCCAAGAATGAAGACAGGGCTCTTAGGCTAAGGGCACAGCATCCCAAAAATATGTTTTTCAAGAGAGAAAAATAACAGCTGTAAGATTTCTTTAGACCCAACCTCAGAGTTGTGGGGTGTGGGACAGGTGCATGGAGTTAGTTCTGCATACATGGCATACATTAAGGGCTTCTGAGTGGCAGGCCACTCCCCTCGTGCTAGGTGTGTGAGCAGCAGGCCACTTACCCTGTAGGCAGAGCCCTGGGCATGAGGCCATGTTTTGCAGTCCTGACACTTGCTTCAGGGCCTGCTCCTCAATTGGTCACTACAAGGACAGTTGGCCAGAATTTGTACTGGTGACTGCTTGTAATCTGCTTGCTCTGGCCAGCTCCTCAATTGGTCACTGCAAGGACAGTTAGCAAGAAAGTGTATTAGTGGCTGCCTATAATCTGTCTAGCTACTGCCTGAGTGTATATATATATATATATATATATATATATATATATATATATATATATATATATACATACATACATACATGGTAACTGCACAATAAAGTCAGATCTGCTTCCTGCTTGGTCTCCAGAGGTCTTGATTAGCAACTCTGTAGCCACACTCTCCTCTACCCTGTTCTGTGGACCTCCTCGCTGGATGAGAGAGAGCCCATGCATTGTCTCACATGCTATTTGTCAACAGAATCAGCCCAGATTGAAGGGGATGAGATATAGAACAACAATGCCCTTTTGAGATGAGTAACAGATAATGTGCACCCTCTTTAACCTATCCCAATTAACTTTTTAAAACTCACTAAAAGAGAGAGAGAGAGAAATTGTGCAGTAAATCAGTTTATTTTTCTCAAATTCATCTTCCAAAAACAATTAAAGGCCCACTTTGCTTCAGTGTTAAATTCCACTAAATAACTTCAATTCATCTGAAATTGTTAGTTACTGGTGATCTGAGTGTCATCATAAACTTTATTAAGGGTTCAAACAACCTAGTAGTGTTTATTGAAAGACTGTTTTCTGTCATGCTATCATAGACACATGTTTGGGGATGGGTCTGTTTCTAAATTTCTATTCTGTTCTGTTGTCTTATTTGTCTGCTCTTGACAAAACACTATGATAACTAACAATCATATAGTAGGCCTTGATATGTTATGTTTTTCCAGTTGTGTTATAATTTTCAAAAATTTCCTTGGCTAACCTAAGACCTTAGCAAATGCATATGAATTTTAAATTCAGCTTGATGATTCCTTCATACCTTGAAAAGAAAAAATGAAAGAAAAAGAAACAAAATAGCAAGCAAATAAAAAGCCTTGACATGACTTTTAATGAGATTTTATTGAATACATCTGTAATTTGGAGAGAACTGACATTTTGAAAATATTTAGTGTTATAATCTCTAAACTGGGTATTTTCTCAATTTGCTTATATCTATTATTTCTCCCAATGATGTTTTATAATTTTCAATATAATTTTTTCCAATATTTTGTAAGCTTTATTCATAGGCATTTGATAAGTTTGTTACTGTTGTGAAAGTTATCATTTTCTTGATTTTGTTTTCTGTTTCTGATAGAACACAATGTAATTGGTTTTGGTTATGCTGACCTTATATCCAGCAACTTTATTAAATTTGCTTATTAGTCTGTGAACTTTTCTATTATGTTTGTTTTCTAAGTGTCTGCTCTTGTCAAGAGTAAATAATGACAATTTTACCTTCTTTGTAATCCTTACACATTTTATTAACTTGTTTTGCCAGCTTTCATTGTCTAATACCTCTAGTACTCTAGACATCAAAGGGAGATTTTTAAAAATTCTGCTTCTGGTTCTGATGTGTGCAATAGGACAGCTATCTTTTCTCACATTGAGGAAGTTTCTTTTTATTACAAGTTAGCGAATAGATTTTTTTTTTTTTTAAATTAAGACCCCTTTCTAAGTTCTGGAGCAGTTTGTTACAAAGCTAAAAATACTCTCACACTATGATTCAGAAAATGTATTACTAAGTGTTTACCCAAATTAGTGGATAACTTATATCCACACAAAAACCTGTATGGATATTTACAGCAGCATTATTCATAATTGTCCCAAATGGGAAGCAACCGAGATATCCTTCAATAAGTTAATAGATAAAACATAGTATATCCATATAGTGGAGTGTTAATTCAGCATTCAAGATATCAAGCTATGAAAAGACATAGAAGAAACTTAAGGTCCTCTTACTAAGTGAAAGGAGCTGGTCTGAAAAAAATCTATATATATTTGCAATTATATAACATTATAGGAAGGGTAAAATTATAGAGGCATTAAATAGATCAGTATTTTCCAGGGGTTCATGAGCAGGAGGGGAGAGATTATTAGTTGGAACACAGAGCATTTGTTTAGGTCTGTAGAACTGTGCTGTATGATATTGTAATGGCGAATATATGGCTTAACATATTTATCAGAATCCATAGAACTGTGTGATTTAGAGTGAACCCTAGTATAACTATGTTCTTTAGCTAAGAATAAATGTCAGTATTATAATAAATATTATCAGTATTATAACAAGTGTACCAAACTAATGCAAGATGTTAATTATAGAAGAAACTGGATCAGGTGATGGAGAGAAGAGGCTGTGGAGGAACTCTCTGTACTTTCTCTGAATTTATTTTTGTAAAGTTAAAAATGTTCTAGGGGCTGGGGATATGGCTCAAGCGGTAACACGCTTGCCTGGCATATTTGGGGCTCTGGGTTCGATCCTCAGCACCACATAAAAACAAAACAAAGATGTTGTGTCCACCAAAAAATGAAAAATAAATATTAAAAAATTCTCTCTCTATCTTTAAAAAAATGTTCAAAAACTGGTCTATTTAAAATGTTTTTCTTTTTACATGGAGGATATGGATTTATTTTTTCTTTTTTATTACATACCCATCTAAATTTTAATGTATTCTCTGTTGTAAATCTATAACATACATATGTATTACATATTATATATGTAATATGTAATATTATGTAATAGAAACACTTGTGCCTAGTCTATCCTCAAAATTCTTAAAATTATGCATTAATTCTCTTGCCATGGGTAGTGAAACTTTACTGAATTTATTAGTAATTGTTGGCTTGTGATTGTTTATCCCCATCCTTCTCCTCTAGGATTTTTATCAGGCCATAGAAATTTTAAGGAAAACAGTAGAATTTTTTCAATAATTGGCATCATTAACCATGGTTCCTAATTACTTGCCTTATATTTTTCCTTTAAGTCACATAATGACTCAATGCAGTAAAAACTAACATTTATGTTTTCATGAGGAATTTGAGGCAAAGGTAAGTATGATACCAGTGAATATATAACTAGTAAATGATAAGCCAACATGGAACCCAAGTCTACTTCACTTCCACAGAACTTATTGGCCAGTTGCCACACTGTCATGAACAGTCTTCAAGATTTGTAGTAGATTCACATAACCATTTTAGAGATAAATATCATCCTAGTTTCACAAATGATAATTCACTATGTTTCAAACCTTCTTTTCTTCATTTTAATGCCATATCTAGCAGTTTTTCAAGGATACATCTCTAGGAATGAGACTTCCAAGAACGAGTCAGACTATTCTCCCAGTAATGAAACAGGTGTCTGAGACCATGGTCTAATAGAATGGGTAATGCCAGTCTTCAGTGCCCCATCTCATTCCTCATTGAGTTTAGAATGGTTGATGTTGATAAGCATGTGAATCCTGTTATGTCTGTGGATCCTATTCTCATCTGATTCCCAATCTACTCCCTTCTGTCCTCCTCTGTCTGTTGAACTCATTATCATATGCCACACCCCGAGGTTTGAGATTCATTACACTGAACATACATTATGTTCTTGGAGGCCCAAGAATAAAACAGATTCTGAACCTGTTGTTCAGTAGAAAATTCCCAGAAAACCAACCTGCTCTAGGTTTCCCAGAAGAGGACTAGGCCCAGCAACAGGACTGACCATAGATGCTTGAAATTAGACCAAGCCCTAGTGAGACTGGGATTTTCTAATTAATTCTAGAGCTTATAAGATACATTCAACATTAAGACACTTCAGGATGAAAGAATGGAAGAACTGAACATATTCCCCGGAACCTTCCCTCTCCCCACAAAGAACTGGCTCAGATACTGAAAATTCCACTACAATCATTCAAAATAGTTTATTGTATGTTAAAAAACAGTTTGGAGAAACTCTAAGCAATAAGTACACAGGATGATGTCTATGCAATGTTAAGAATGTTTTATTGTAGAGATAGAATCCTACAGGATTCATGCCAGAGGAATTGCATTGTGCCAATATAACAATGGGAAATAGAGGGAAGGGGCAATAGACAAGGAAGCCCAGCAGGCCATTAGAATACAGAGAGGTGGAGGAAAGCCATCACAGTCTTGAAATTTAGGGCTGAATATGGCTCTTTTCACAGAGGTGAACACTGGTATCATCAGCTTTGGAAAGCTAGTAAAGCAGAAACTTCTTCATTGACTTCTAAGAAAGGTCATCACCTAGAAGAGGACACAAATAGTTATTAAAGAGCTTAAGATGGATAAATTTGAGCTCTTTCCTTTGGATTTCTTCATCTTCCCTCTATCATTTGACTTTGGAAAAGTCCTTTGATATTCTTCTAACCTTTAGTAGATATGACATTTCCAATGCCAGCTGTCAACATCACTTTGAGCAAAATAATGCTTTGCCTTATTTTGGATGTTCTGATAGCACTTTTAAGACACGAGGATCAAAAACAGGCATTGGCTTCTGAGACAGTTCCATTTCTTTCAGTGATTCTACCTAACCCCAAGGGTGCCAATCTTTGGAAATGCTCCTGTACCAAAGCCCTGTCTTAGGAAAAATAGTCCAGAAGTTTCCTAAATATTGAAGCTTACTCTCCTAAATACTAGGATGTTGTATTATAATTCAAAACAATGACTTGAGGTGCTGAAAATTATTTTTAAGACTATGGGTATGACCTAGGAGAAATTTATGAAAAGAGATGACAGATCCTGAAGCTTTGGGATACTAGATGATGCCTATGTCTGGTTTGTTCTAGCAATGATAAACCAAGAGATATAGCTTTTCCGATCCTCCTTCCTAAGGTATAACTCATGCTTTTCCCTGTTTTCCTCTTTCCCAAGTCTCTAAAGATGTCCTTCTCTGATCATGCCTGACCCACCTTCACTTGTCTCACAGGGGCCCTCGGCGTTCTCCTGTATGGCTTTTTTGCGTGCCCTTGATAATGAAGATGGTCCCCATGATGATGCCCACTAGACCCACAAGCAGGCCCAGGGCACACACCACATTCTCTTTAGTTTCTGGTAGTGAAGTTTGCTCTTCAAACGCTGGGGCAAAATAAAACAGAGTAAATGGTAATGCATGTGGTAAGGAACAGCATTTAGGGTTAAATGTAGTCAATAGTATAGTTATGAATAGTTGAAAGAAGAGAAAGAATGAGGTGTTGGTGAAATTACAGATTAAAAAGTTGAAGAAGGTGGATAATGGAAGA
The DNA here is from genome assembly GCF_047511675.1 of Marmota flaviventris. Taxonomy (NCBI): domain Eukaryota; kingdom Metazoa; phylum Chordata; class Mammalia; order Rodentia; family Sciuridae; genus Marmota; species Marmota flaviventris. Next base: position 120,562,068 of record NC_092503.1, read on the forward strand.
ACACAATGGTATGAAGTGTAGCAGATTTTATGATACACTCTGAGTTCTAAATGACCAGATGTAAGCATCATAGCAGGAAACTTAAAGAGGACTGAAGGATATTCCATACCCCAGTGTTTGAGAAGAGGTCTCTCCAAACCCAAGTGGTCCACCTCGCAGTCATAGAAGTCTTCATTGGAAGGCAAGAAAGGGAGATAGTGAAACTTGCGGAAAAGTTGGTCTTTCCTGGGTAGAAAGACTGTCTCTGACACTCCTGTGGTGACAGGCTGTCCATTTTTAAGCCATCTGACATTGACCACTGGAGGGGAGAACTTGTCGATGAAGCAAATCAGGACATTGGGCTCTCCCAGTTCCACAGGACCACTGGAGAGCACTGTCACTTCTGGAGGTACTGGGGGTACACAGAACAGAAATTAGCTTTATTCCTTAGGCTTGCTCCTCTCTCTCCCCCAATGACTTGTGGTACAAATTTACCTAGTGACTCTAAACCCAACCAGTTGAAATTGTGCCCTGAGAAGTCTGAGCCACAGTCTCAAGACACCTGGCTCTGATGCTCTGGAGCCAATATTCAGAAAAGAGATGACAGATCCTGAAGCTTCGGGATACTAGATGATGCCTATGTCTGGTGTGTTCTAGCAAAGAGAAACCAAGAGATACAGCTTCTCCGATCTTCCTTCCTAAGGTATCACTCAAGATAAAATCTTCAAGGATATTATCCCTGGCTCCCCCAACATGGACAGTGAGTTCATGAGTGGCCATGGATGACAGAGACAAGACTTGAGCACATCAAGAAAGGCACAAACTCAAAATTTTGGAGTCCATGGCAAGAGAATCTGGGGTTTGTTTATGGTTAGGGTGAGGCCTCTGGGAGGGAAAGTCACAATAAACGACAAATCACTTGAAGTATCTATGTTAAAGCTTTGGATCCCTACACCCAGGAGCGCAGCAGAGAGAAGAGAAGGGAGTGGTACCATTGGAGTCCCAAGTGTTGTTGGAGCGCTTCATCATGATGTCTAGGTTGGCTTTGTCCACAGCTAGATTGGCCAATGCACCCTGAGCCTCAAAGCTGGCAAATTGTCCGAATTCTTTAAGCCTCCAGACCGTCTCCTTAATTTTCGAATCCACATGTAAAATCTCATCACCGTCAAAGTCAAACATAAACTCTCCTAATTCGTCAGGGTGCAGATAGAATTCTGCCTGGATGATGGTATGGTCCTCTGAAATGCAGAAAAGGGAGTTAAGGAGGGAATCAGGATGGGGAGATGAAGAAGACATATGCATGTGAGCAGGAGGTGATGGAGACAGACTGAGCCAAATTAAATGGAGGAAGACAGAATGAGTGACAAGGTGAGAACAAGGTGACAGACAGCCAAACTGAACAAAGCTGGAAAGGAAGAGATGAGGAGACACTGTTAGAGAGGTGGACTGAAGGATATGATAGCTGAAAGTCCAGCCTCTTATGAAGCTATTAATTGACTCCACTTGACTAGCTGGGAAATATTTTCTTTTCAGAAATCTAGCAGCAGCTCCTAAGAGAGGAGCTGCTATACTTTACCCAGGTATCAAATATACTTGGGCCAGAATTCCAGAACATCTCCTTCTCCCAACACTGTACTAAGAAATATTGTTTGAAAGGTTAAGTTCTGAACTCTGAAATCAAACAAAATCTTGAATTCTTGGGTTGGGGAATGTAGTTCAATGGTAGGAGTGTTTGCCTAGCACATGCAAGGCCCTGGGTTCAAAACTCAGCATTGCAAAATAGGGGGTAAAAAAAAAACAAAAATAAAAAAAAAACCTGAAGTCTTGTTCAGTTACTTACCTAGTGATCTTCAGCAGATTTTTCTACCAACTTATGTGTAATTTTCCAATTACAGTTCTGCTGTGATTTTGATTCTACTGTGAGTTTTTTTTAAGATTAAATGAGATGAGATTAAGTAATTTCCTGGAGTGTTTTCAAATCTCTAACAAGCATGCTTCACATTTTAAGGTCAGAAACTGCTCTGTATTTAAGGACCAGACCCATGGAAAATACAACTAGGGTCTGAGGCACCCATAAAATTAAGATTTAGATCTTGCACTATTGTACAGCACCTACCTCCCTGATACCATGAATAGCTCTTTGAGAAGGATAATGATCTGAATTGAACTTAGTAATCTGACCTTTATCTTAATGCTCCTTATATTGAGATGGTCATTATGGGACAAGATTATGATTGATATTAATAATAACTAACCCCAAGGGAATAAAAAGAAAAGCTATAGTTGGAGAGTATGCAGCCTCCAAGGTATGTGAAACTGAAAGGAAAGTGTTTCTGTGTTCAGGCTTCAGAGATAAGGCAGATTTTAAGGTTTGGCTGTTTATAAATACACCTAGGGATCTATTTAGCATTTGCATCTATGCACCAACAACTAAATTCTGACTACCATTTTCCAACCCAGGAGGAGGGCTCTACCTTTCCAGGTAAACATGCCAATATAGGGCTCTTTCTGGGCAGTAGAAACCTATAATGGCATTATGTCTCTGGGATCTGGGTTATTCCTTTGCTCATTTCCATTCTATAGGGCCACTCTGGGAGAATACTTTCCCACAACATGTATTTACAATAACACAAATATTTGTTCTGGATATGGCAGAAAATAATATCAGACTCTCTACTTGTTCATTTGTCTATGCTCTTGGAAATATTACTAAGTAACAGTGACCACAGACAATGTAAGATCTACTGTAGCAGGGAAGGAGGTGGGTGGCTGTCACTATCCCAAGAAACAGTAAATTAAATGCAATATATCAGCACATCTGTCCCCTTTCTTGGATAGATGTATTTTGGTGACTTTACTTTTTTAGTGATCTTCAATATAATGCCTGTGCTCAAAATATGCTGACAGAATTTACCTGCCAAAAATTATCATGTATTCAGTTAAGAACACTGCTAATAATGTCTCATTTTTTCTCTTTTAATTCTAACAAAATTATGTGATGTTTCCAATATTTGGATTTTACCAAGATTCCTGAAAGAAAAATTAAAACCCAGAAATGTTAAATGCTAATGCCTGTCAGAAAAGTATGCCCCTGCACCCCCGGTAAGTTTGGCTTTTATCATATTAGTGGTATTAATTAATGTGAAACTGTTTTGATCCTCCAAACTAAATTCAACTTATTTCAATTTATGATGAGGGAAGAGTTCATCCAAACTATATTTTATGCTTTCAGATTCAGACTCTCAAACTTTTCTTTCACTCCAAAGATTGCCTTGCAAATACCCACAATTCATTTCTCTAAAGCTTTCCTGTCTGCTATCCTCAGTTTTTATTTTTCTTAGCACCTACCTTTGATAGCCCATGATTCCTGAGGGCTCATCAGGACAGCCATGAAGAAAAATCCTAAAACCATGACTTCACTTCTGGCCATTTTCTTCTAGAGTGCTTTGATGGGGGGGGGGTCGGTAGAACTCACAAGTGAGGCAGAAGAGGCAAAAATAAAAGAACACAAGATTAAAATTCAAATTAGTTGGGCTTTAGCCAATCAGAAAAATATTTTGCGATGACACGTCTGTTGCTAGGAGAAGACTTTTGTAAAGGATCCAGGACAAGAGATAGTAGTCCAATGGGGGAGGGGGGGAAGACAGTTCTTAAACAAGCAACAAAAATATCCAAGTTTTTGAGAATGTTGGTCAATCATCCACACATTCTTCCATCCTAATCCAAGTTTTGGAAAAGGGTTTTACCTGAAGAAAAGAATTAGTGGAAATAAGCTAAAGTGAAAGTTGAATACGATACAGATCCTGCCTCTAGGCCAAGATAACAGGGAAGGGTGTTGTTGTTGTTGTTGTTTAATATGTTTTTAGTTGTCAATGGACCTGTATTTATTTATTTGTGGTGCTGAGAATCAAACCCAGTGCCTCACACATGCTAGGCAAATGCTCTACCACTGAGCCCCAACCCCAGCCCCAACCCCAAAATGAATCATCTAAAGAGAATGCCTGGATTTGGGCAGTACAGGGTGACAGAGCTTCACTTAAGAAGCTCCTTATGGATTCATGCTTCTCTTTTCAATGTCCTGGATCACTGAATGACCAACTCAGACCACGATCTTGGGGTCAGTGGCATTATGTTGTATTTAGAGGACATTGGAAGAGAAACTCTTGAGCTTCAACACTCCCAAAGATTGAGAGGGAAGGAAAGCTACACCTTTAGTAGTGGTTAACAGAGATAATGGGCTGTGAAGAGAGGAACTTCTCCCAGTTTCTGCCAGACCGGAGAGATTCTGTAGAGAGAATCTGACCTGGGAGACACAGGTCAATGAATGAATTGGGCCCAGTTTATTCTACTGGGCACTCAGGGTAAGAGCCCAGAGGAGATATTGCCATGTCTTAAGATTATGAAAGCTCTTCTCCTGTCATATGACTATTAAACTTCTGATGCAAAGAATATATTTTGATGTTCTCCATAGAGAATACTGAAAGTTAAATGTCTCTGAATCTCCTGTTTCTGAAAATATAGTGCAATGGAAAGAAAATGTTAAGTTACACCTAGAAAGGACTGAAATTCCAATATTTCCAAGGAAGAACAGGCTGGCAGTGACATCCCATCAGGTGGTGAGTCTTTCATTTAACCTCAGTCATGACATGTTTGTTTAGGGTAGATGCTGTGCTGAGTGAGGTCTTATCCTGACCTGCAGCTGCCCTCACACATCAGGAGGGCATCACTGATTTTCTGATCACACCCAAGGGCTTTCAACATCCTGTATTATTGACTCCTAGATCACTAAGAGGAGACCCATAGCACAGTCCTGCCCTAAAATAGTTTGGGTATCCATCTCTCACCAGATGAGAGTTCTGCAGTGTCAGTCTCTGCTGAGAGTCTGGTTCTATGATTTAGGCTCATTGTTTCCTCTTTCAGAGGCAAAGCTAAGTTGTATAATTTTTCTGTGTACCCTGTGCTGGCTGCCATCATACCTTGTCCTTAAAAGGTGCTTAATAAATGCATGGTAGATTCAAAGACACTTTACATGTCATAAAGCCCCTTCATCCCAAGGTATTGCTTAGCAACTTATGATTTTGTTTAGTCCTAATCCACTGATTGGTTCTGCTCATGAGATTACCAAATTTGATAGACTTCAAAAACAACTTTCAGTTCCCCTCCTCTGTGATTCAAGAGAAGTTCCTATATGGACGCTACTCATGGTTTCCTGTTCTCCCAAATTCTAGTTTCCTGTGTGCTTGAGGGGATTTCTGAGGTCACCTGAGTGATCTATTTATGGTGATGGTAAGTGGTGAGGAACACTGTCATTCAGGATTGTCCTGCTGTACCCATAGACACTCCAAACAGAATTGAATCTATTATAAAGAAGTACACCTTGAAACTGTTGGGGAGTCTGGAAGAGCAACAGTGAGTGCACTTTCAGCTTTAAAAGAGGTTAGGGGGGCTGTGATTGTGGCTCAGTGACTGAGCACTTGCCTCATGCATGTGGGGCCCTGGGTTTAATCCTTAGCACCGCATAAAAACAAAATAAAAATAAAAAAATAAAAAAATGCCCTTATTTGAAAAAAAAATAATAAAAAATAAAAGAGGTTAGGAACCTGTGGGAAGCCCTCCTGCCATCTCAGTTCCTCTAGAGCCCTCAGGGAGTGGAATGTCTGCTGTGGTTGTCACTCATGTCTGCTGCTGCCAAAACTCATGTCCTTGAAACCCTGGGTCCTCTGTGTGAGGTGGCTCCACACAATGCTGAGTCTCACTGGAAAAGTGTATGTTCAGAAAATTTGGGTTGAGCAGAAGCAGGGAGATGTAATATTCTTGCTTTTGTTCCTTAAGATACAAACAGGACCATAGAAATAAATGGAAATTTTATTAAAAATTACTAAATGTCAATGCATATAATATCTGTATATCTTCTATCCATCTATCATCTCTTCACTATCTCACTCTGACCCTCCCATAGTATCAAATACTGAAGACCAGAGGAAATATTCTTGCAGAGTAATCGGTTAGAACTTGGGAATGAAGGATCTTCCACATTGAGCTGGGACCTCAGTACTTTACATACTTGCGTAGTCTAAATTCTGAGAACCTTCAATTCCCCTTACAGCTTCCCTTTCCTGACCCCTTTCCCTTGGTACTCGGGTGCTTCATGGTGTTTTTCCCTACTGAGGACTTCCCCAGAGAAGTGCAGAGGTTATGTTATGTAAGCATTTCATTCCCAACTCACTACTCAAGAAATTCTGTGTCACTTCTCCACTTCCTAAAAGGCGGTAGAAGCTAATCTGCTGAAATAAATTCTCCATCAGAATGGAAACCGGGAACTGCTGGTATAAGCAAATATGCTAGGGTGGCTGGATGATGGGACTTCCTAGTGTGACCTGTATGAACAAAGGGCTCCATAGTGACTTGGTTCATCTTGAACCTGGGAGGATGACAGGTTAAGAAACTGATTCATTCTCTGTTCACCTCTACCTGAAACAATGTTTTAAAGATCCAAGTTCTCTTCACACAGCCCTTCAGAGGTGTGAAGTGACACTTCCTTACTTGAGTAGTCTCTGTAAATAAGGAAATGCAGGAGAGAGAGAGAGAGAGAGAGAGAGAGAGAGAGAGAGAGAGAGAGAGAGAGAGAACACACTCTGAACCCACATCTCAGGATATTTCCCTACAGAAATTCCCAATGTTCTTGTCTATTCTAAAATGCACAAGCTGAACCTTATAACTGAGAGACTGTGAAGGAAAAGATTCACTTAAAAAGTCATCAAAGAAGCCTTAGAGTAATTGCCTCCAACAGCTGCCCCGTGCGTCCCTTCAACCTCTCGATCCTCTCACCCAGCACCTCCTCCTATTCTGCAGATGTTCTGCAACTTGTTTTCAGAGTTGCTTCCACTGTGTCTGTCATCTTTCCATTCCAAAGCCAGTGTAGACAGTTAAGATGTAGAAATTTCCAATGCAAAACTGTTTTCATTTTCCAAAAAAGTGCTTTCACCTTGACTCCTCTTATGGCCTCTCTCCCAGAAATAGGGAAAGATTTTATGCAACCATTCAAATGAGACAGAGACCTGAAGTATTATGTCCTACTGCACAAATTCTAAATGTAACCTCATCGAGGCCTGAATGGAGTTCAGATGTGTTCGAGTGCATATGCCTCTGTGTGTATGTGTAGGAAAAAGAGCTTAAACATCTCCTGTCCTAATCAATCTAATTTATATAATTTTAAATTTACTCACTAATCCTTTAATATTGCTTGGTCATAGTTTATGTTTAATATTTGTGTTCTGAGGATGTCTGAAGTAAACTGATATAACTGCTATATTGGATAAACACTAAATAATATTCTTAATCAAATTGGTATTTTGCCTGTTATTGTCCCTTTACAGATTCTTGTTTAAAAGAACTATTTCCCTTGACACTAGATAGGAATTATAGCATATTATATGAACAATTTTTTTCAATTTTAAATAACATACTATCCTATTACTTCCTTAAGTTGCACAAATAAACCTCAATTCAGCAATTAGATTGTTAGTACTATGTAAGAATCAGAAGTTCCAACTTGATTTAATATAAATCTTTTTTTTTCATTGTTTACAGTTTTATTATGAAGTATATTAAGAAGGAAAAGTGATAGGGTGAGAGACTTTGGTGGGGAGGGAGTTGCAGTTTCCAGCCTCTCTGGGTGTGCTGGCCTCTGCTCTGTGGGGAACTGCCATATTCACATACCCTGGAAGCTCTCTGAACATAAGTCTTTTTTTTTTTCTTTTTAATTCTAGGGATTGAACCCTGGGGTACTCTACCACTAAGCTACCTCCCTTGCCCTTTTAATTTTTTTATCTTGAAACAGAGTCTTGCTAAATTGCCCAGGCTGGCTTCAATCTTGCAATCCTCCTGCCTCAGCCTTCATGAGCTGGGATTAAGGTGTATAACACTGCACTTGGCTATTTTGGGTGTTACTGGCGACTGAACCTATGTCAGGCAAGTACTCCACACTGAACTACATTCCCAGCCCTTTATAAACAATTTTTGACACAGGTTCTCACTAAGTGGCCCACGGTAGTTTCAAATCTACCTCTTCTCCTGCCTTAGCCTCCTGAGAAGCAAGAATTGAGGGGTGTACCACATCAAGTCCCCTGTGGATTTTTATGGAGACTTCTTTGCGTAGACATGATTACTCACAGACTGGGTGGGGAAACCCAGCCAGGCTGGTCTGTTCAGCAGCTTTTCTCCCTTGAGGATATGAGTAAGGATCCCTCTAGAATGAGGGTTTAAGACCTACTATTCCAACAGGTAGGTCAGAGAATTTCTTTTTCTTTGTGATGCTGGGAATTGATCCCAACCTCAAGCATGCTAGTGCTAGACAAACGCTTTACCACTGACCTACATACTCAGGCCCCAGAGAATACTTGCTAAAGGCAGAGGAAGACTGAAGGGAGTTAGAAGCCATGAAGAGTAGACATAAACCAAAGGTGGTAGGAAGATATATATGTCTCATGGATGTTCATGAAACAGATGTTCTTTCCTTTGGTGCTTTCACTAAACACCTGTATATGAAATAATATGGACAAAACCCTACCACAGTAGCTACCAAGAATTAAACCTCCAGGATGCTGAGAGACACTGAAGACTCACTCCCACCTCCCAGCAAAGGCTTTACTCTCAGAGTCCCTGGCTTCTTGGCAGTCACCAGTAGGCCCTGGTTTGGGGTGTATATGCAGGGCTGGGAAGGACCAGCAGAGTACCTAATTTTCTTTAGCAACTCTCCCTTCCAAGCATAGGGTATCAAGGTCTGGAAAGGAGGAGAAGTCCCAGCTCTGGGGACTGTTCTCAGCTGTCCCCATTGTTGTCTGGCTGACTAGGTCAACAGAGGAACTCTGGGGATCTAGAGGCATACACCCCAAGGCCTCTTTTCTACGAAGTCTCCTGTTATCTACAGAGTGACACTCTACAGACCCAGTTTTATTCTTTATAGAACAGTCAGTTCCCATCACCCATACTTATCTTCATCAACAGCAAAAATAAATAACTATTCCCCCTCAAGGGGCAGTAGCAATTCTTCATGGTCTGAAGGAGACAAAGAATGTGCTAGAAGGCCTCCAGTCCCGAGTCCCTGAGTAAGTCATCCTCATTGTCCTCTGATTCTTCTGAGGACTCAGACGCACATTCTGATAAGTCATCTCCCATCTGCTGGAAACTTCCCAACTGTACATCCCATGGTTATTTGGCGGTCACCTTGAATTCAGCCATCTCATATCCAAAAAGCTTTAGGACACAAGCCTGCTCCAGGGTCAGCACATCACCCTTTGTGCACACCTGGTATTCAGACAGCAGGGTCACCACACCTCTCTTGAGGGCAATGGGCAGGCCCCGCTACCTCATCTGTGGCTCCATGGAGTGGGGGAACTGCTCCTGGGGCCCTGGATCCAGGCTCAGGGTGAAAGTTGCTTTGTTGCCAGCAGAGGCAAGTCCATTTCTGTGTATGTTGTGAACCACTCATTCATCTCCTCCTTTGTATGGTCGGTAAAAAAGAGACCAACTTCCCCCCTCAACTTCTTGCTCATCTGGTGCAGGCTGTCTCTATCCTTATCAGACAAGTTTCTACCCAAGACCCACCTCATCGCCTTGTTTTTGCCAAAAAACGTTGGCTATGTTTCCAGGTATTCCTGATGTCCTTAGGCTTACTGTTCCTCATGTTGGCCATAGAGAAAATGAAGAGATACTTGTATATGTCCATACATTTCCAAATCTTTGGGAAAATTGATGAGGTTCTGGAGTTCAAGGAGCAGCATGGGTAGAGCAACTGTGACCTCAGAGGGAGGAAACCTGCTTTTTTTTTTCTTTGCTAGCAGAGATTAAATCCTGGGGGACTTAATCACTGAGCAACATCCCCAGCCCTTTTTATTAATTTTTTTATTTAAAGACAGATTCTCGCTAAATTGCTTAGGGCCTTGCTAAGTTGCTGAGGCTGGCTTTGAACTTGTTATCCTCCTGCCTCAACCTCCCAATTACAGATGTGTGCCACCATGCCTGGCTTCTAGGACTTTAATCTGGTGTCTCCTCACTGCCTTTTACTTGCACCAGAGCTACTAGTTATAGGAGAAGCCGAGCCATGGATTTAGACCATGGTCTTTCCCAGGCTTCTGACTTATCTGTGACCAACAATGGAATCAATCCTATGGTCCTGCTTTGTTAATTTATTGGTAATCTAGAAACATTTACCTGCACCAAGAAGATTACAGCTAAATGGAAATGTAAGGAGCCTTGTTATCTTCTGATAAAGGGAGGCAGCTTATCTGCACTGCTCTACCTGTATTGCAGGCCAAAGGCATAAGGAGGTAGAATTCCATTCTCTCTATATGTATCAATTTATCTTTTGGTAGGAGGTATGAACTCAGGGGTGCTTAACCACTGAGTCATATCTCCAGCCCTTTTTATACTTTATCTTGAGACAGGGTCTCGCTAAGTTGTTTATGGCTTTGCTAAATTGCTGAGCTGGTTTTGAACTCACAATCCTCCTGCCTCAGCCTCCTGAGCTGCTGGGATTACAGGTATGTGCCACCAGGCCTGGTATGGAATTCCATTCTTAGGGAATGAAATCTCTGTCCAGCAGGAGACTGGCTGCTCTCTACCTGCTACACCCCAGGTTGAGCGGGTCAGAAGCAGTGCAGATGGGTGGGTGCAGCCACTTGCACCTACACCTGGTAACTAGCTAGTCTTTTGACTTTGGGCAGGCAAAGAAAACCTGGCTAAGCTTCAGTTGCCTAAACAACAAAACAGTAATAATATAATTTAGTTTCTAAATAACAGGAATGCTAGGAGGATGGTGTGGAACAATAAATGAGAAATAAATGAGACACTTGGCACAGCACTGGGCACATAGGAAGGGCTCAATCAAAGCCAGAAATCTTCACAATGGGACTTTTTATTGGTACTGTTGATGCTAATTAAAAAGGGGCTCAATCCTTTCCTCTTCCATCAGGTTCTGTTTCAGTTCCAAGCCTTTCTTGGTGGTTTTGGTTAAGGAAACTTTCTTGTTGGGCTTGGATTTCAGCATCTCACTGAAGCCATGTGCAACAGATGGCAGTGTGGCCCAATATGATTTAATAGAAATCTTTTTTCTGTTCCCCCAGTGAAAGTTTTTTTTCAGACAAAAATGAGTTTGGTTCTCCTTCCTCTTCACATTATAGCTGCTCTTTGAGGCCCTGGCCTCTCTGGGGTATATTCAGGGAGAAGGAGGAAGATAAAATTAAAAACAGGAAGTGTCTTACTGGCAGTTAAATGTTTGTGTTCTCTGGGTCTGGATGATGCTCAGAGCAAAGATTTTCTCTTGTGTAAGCTTTTGAAACCTTTCAGATTTCCTTACAGCTCATGTCTGGTGTATAGGAAACTCTGAAGTATATTTTGTGTCCACAAACTCTGGGAGAACAAACCATTACCAGTGCAGTCACCTTTTCCAGGATCCACCAACCAGGCTATGTGCCTTGCCTTCTGGATTTCCTGGGCAAGATAAGAAACTTGACTCCATTGCCCCAAACCACCCAACTTCATGTCAGGTAGAATAAACTCTTGGTTCCCTTAGGAAACAGTTGAATTAAATTCCAGGCAAGTTGGGATAATCCCTTTCCCACATACTTTGTGGGTAAAGGATAAAATTCATAGAAAGAGCAAACCTATTCAAGGATATCCTAAATATGATCCATGCAATTCTCTCTGACCACCTTTGGTCAGGGGAGACAGAATAACAAAAACTTGTTTTCTCCATTATTTCGGGCATTCTGCAGAAAAAAGTAAAGAATAGTTTTCACAAGTTCATAAAAAGATATCTGTGCTAAGATACCCTTTAGTCAGGATAAAATTTGGGGAGTGTAGTTCTGAGAAATGACTCTAACCAGACAACAGTGCCAAGAAACATATTCACTCCTGACATAATTTTTCTGGACTTATGCAGCATTATTTAGAAATGGTTATATATTAAGCATGATCTATGTTTATTTATGAGTCTTGTGAGAACACCTGTATAGCAGCCTTTTTCTACATTTACTCTTTGTAAAGGGTATGTATAAATTTGAAGATGTTGGGCTGGGGATATGGCTCAAGTGGTAGCGCGCTCGCCTGGCATGCGTGCGGCCCGGGGTTCGATCCTCAGCACTACATACAAACAAAGATGTTGTGTCCACCGAAAACTAAAAAATAAATATTAAAAAAATTCTCTCTTTCTCTCTCTCCCCTTCTCGCTCTCTCTTAAAAAAAAATTGAAGATGAGAAGCTGAAATCATGAAGATTTTTTAAAAATTTTTTAATATATTGGGTCAGCAGTCATCATTCAGGAGCTGCTTTCTAAACATGCAAAACACTTATTGTAGAGATTTTGAGAAGAGGTATGAGGATGAGAAGTTAGGAAATGGAGAAAGAATCACTAGAGCTTGCTGACTACTTAGATCAGAATGAGGAAGGGGGTAGAAATGATCCAAAAGTACTTAAGTAGTTAAGATTTCAAGTCTGAATGTCATGAAGGAAAGAATGAAATTTTTACCCACAAATACAATCTGTGAAGAGAAAGTGGCTCTTGTTCACTTTAGATATTGCATGGATCAAACAGAGAGTATAAGAGAAATTTGTTAAATGATCACAACAGAATAGAGGAGAACATGAGTTGGATAAATGGCATCTAAAGACTAGACCATTTCAAGATTTTGAATAATTACACAAGGAGTGGTCAATGCTGTAAAATATTTTTTAGAAAATAAAATAAAACAACAATAGAAAATATCTATTCTGGATTTCTGAAGTGACTTTTGAACTTTGAAACTTCTCAGGTAGAAAGAAATAGTCCAGAGGATTATTATTAGATTCATTGAAATTCTTCTTTTTTGGTACATTTTTTCTCCTCACCAATTAAAAATATCTATTATTAAAAGTCTCACCATTATGTGCACTAAATGATAATTGTATTTCCATTTATTCTGAGAAAACTGGATTTTAAAGAAATCCAGTCTTTTGGTGAAGGTCTCACCTAAAAAGTAGAAACTGTGGGATTCCAAATCAAGGCTGTACTTCTGCAACCAGGAGTACGTGGAGTCTGAGTCTTTTCAAAACTTGAAGACCACTGCAATAGTTTCAGAGTGAGACCTGCCCACGGAGCCAAAGCAGCTGCAACATTTCTCAGCCACCCGTTCTGTGTGACTCACAGGAAAGATTTCAAGCAAGTTGCATCAAGTAACAAGTAGGTGTTTTGAAGATTTTAAAGACTGAACTTGAAAGCCATCCACCTCTGAAACTGGAAGTCCCACTCTCTTTGACATGATAAGGAAGGCTTTCAGGACTTAGGAGTTAAAACCTGTTTGAAACCCATAAAATCCTATCTTATATCCTAATGCATCCCCTGGCCCTTCTAAAAGCTCTCTTCCTTTCAGAGCTTTTGGAGATGGAACTTTTGAAACAATGTATTTTTTTTCAATCTTTTCCCAAAGCTGACTTTGAACAAAACCCATTCTCCTGCCAATTTGACCTATGTCACATTGTATGGAATGTGCCTTTTAAAAATAATTTCCTATATTCTTAACTAAATCAACTAAAAACTCCAAATGTAGAGTTGTGCCAATAAACAGGAGTCTCTTCCAGAGGGAAAAAAAAGATCCTTGAAGAAATTATCATAAAAAATACCAGATCCTTCTTGCCCCATCCACTCATTAAAAGGCTGAGCCATTCACAGCAATATTGACTACTATTTTAGTGCTGTCCCTTTCATGTGGAAGTGAAGCCCCTCCCCATTTCCTTTCCCCAAGTAAAGCTTTGCCTGTAATATTGATGCTTATTTATCTTGGAGTTCCTTTTCATGCTCCTGTCTGCTGTACCACATGGACTACATTATGAACCTTTCCCATTGAAGATGAATGCCTGACGATGCCCCTTGGCTTTGGCTCCTGTCTGACATCCTTATGAGTCTGAGAGTGAAATGTGGCCTGTGCCAATCACATGAATATTAGCACTTAAACACTAGCAGACCCCTGGGTCTTGATATATAGTCATTTTAATTTTCTTTCTTTTTATATACAACCACATGTGTGTATGTGCATGCACACATGTCATAACCTGGGTGCACACATGAGAAATCTTACACACACAGATATTTCTCATATTTTAAAGGATCTACATACTTTTGTGAATGTAATTCATCTTAAACCTGTCATTTTAGTTCTGTTTCTTTTTTAAATTATTACCAGGCAGCTTCAATATTGGCCCCAGAGTGGGGAATGGGTGGGGGAGGCTAGGTCTTAATGTTTGCCACTCCCAAAATATTAAGAATTCAGTTTGTAGAAAAACATATTTATTGAAAGTCAGCTTCTAAGGATGATAGAAGAAACTTAATTGTTTCAAAAGTTCCATCTTTGAAATCCCAGAAGGTGAGCAGAACTTTTATAGAAGAAAAGGAGCAGCAGGTGGGACAAAAGGCAGGTGATTTACCTATGTAGGTAATTAGCCTGTGCTACACAGGCCAGTGCATGGGCAGCTCCACTCCCAGCGTCTTTGGGACCTGTCAGAGTGGGGATTGTAGCCCTTTAGTCTCCACACGAGAAAACTGTTCCCAACTCAGAGGTAGGAGGGTCCCCAAATTCAGTCTGTTTTATTACCAAATTAATTTAATAAAATAAACATTATTATCTAAGGATGGGTGCACAGAATTTTAAAATATATCAGATATAAACATTATATTGAGAGACTTCTAGTTCCAGGACAAGGTGGAGCAGATGCAATTCTTCCAGTTCCTTCTGCTAAGAACAATTGGAGACAAACATAAGGAGATTGAATGGTGGAGAAAAGAGGTAAATTAGCCACAGACCTTGTGATAAGGAATGACATAATGGTGAGTTCTCTGGGCTCTCTTTTTCACTTAATCCAGGAATGCATGCTAGGGAAGCTGGAACACAGAAACACCAACAGGCACAGACAAAGATGTCCTAAGGAGAGTATACTTTGTATCCAAAGGGAAAGGAAAGAGAAGTCTAGCAGAGAACTGGACAGTTACTCCAGTTAATCACCATAGAACAAGTTGTGGCTCCCACCCTCTACTCAGATAGCAGGGCTGAGTGAAGATCTTAGGCTTATCACCATTGCCTGGATATAATGATGCACCCCTGAGACCATGAGAGTTGTGTCAGAAGAAGCCTCCTGGGGATCCAGGGCTTGTTCTATCATCTGTCAATAAGAAGCCACCTCCAAATTGTAGAGTTAGGGAAGTCTATACAGAGTTGTAAGGAGCAGTCTTCACCCACTCTGCCAGTGAGTTGTCAGAGGAGGCCAAGTGGAAAGCTGGGACTTTCAGCATTGCCCAGACATACAAGGGTGCTCCTGTGTTCCTGGTGTCAGTGGAGGACATGTAGGAGCAGTGATGATGTGCCCTTTTTCCTCTCAGCCAGGATTGTGTGAGAATAGCTCAGGGGAAGCCTTAATTTCTGCACCCAGCCTGAGGCCCAAGGCACCCCTGCCACAGAACCCCAAAGTTTGAAGTTCTCTAGCACCTGAACCTGCTGGCATCTTGATCTTGGACTTCCCTGGTTGGACCAGCACTGTGAGAAAGAAATGCCTGTTTCTTAATCCATCCAGTTTGAGTGTCAATGGAGCCAAGTGCAAAACCTGGAAGTCTACATCCATCTGGCAGTTTTTGAAAGACAGTTGAATTAAAATCTGTGGAGTTCACATAAAGAAGGTTGTCCTCCATTATGTGAATGTGCCTCATCCATTTATCTGAAGGCCTGGACAGAGCAAAAAGGAACTCTCCAGCAGACCCTTCAAACCTGATCCACAACATGAGCTCCTCATGGTTCCACAGTAGGATACTGGGGGCTCAAGGGCAGCCCTGACCCCCATCTCACTCAGTTGGCCTCCACCATCAGAGTTTGGACTTGGTACACTTCTACAGTCATGTAAGCTGACTCCTTAAAATAAATCTCTTTCCATAAATATACATCCATTCTGTTGATTCTTTTTCTCTGGAACACCCTAATGCAGAAACCAAGCACATCATATTGTGTACAAAAGAAAAAATCTAAAGGTCACATTATTTTTATGTAAAATTTTTTGAATGAAAAAACTATACAGATAAAAAACAGATCATTGGTTGGCACAGGTTAGGGATGGTGAGGTTGGAGACTTTTTGGCTCTGAAAGGATATGATGAGGAGACCTTTGTAGTGATGGACTACAGTTCTGTTTTCTGATCATAGTGGTGGTGGCATGAATCTACATATGAAACAAGATAGAAAAATCTACAAATATATGTATTGAAATCAACTTCCTGGTTTGATGTCATTGTACTATAGTTATATACATGCAACCATGGGGGGGATCTGGGTATGGGTATAAGAGACCTCTCTTTACTATTTTAACAATCTCCTCTAAATGTATAATTATTTCAAAATTAAAAATTTTTAAATTATGGTATGTGTCATCTCATTGGTCCCTTCAAATTTTGAACAAATTATTTTTTAGAGTAACAATAAATGTGTCTCTGTATTCCCAACAACACTGAACATTCTTTATTGTTAGATTTTTTTTTTTTTAAATCCAGGTCATTTAAAAATACTTGCTTATACTTGTGTATTTACAAGACAATTCAGTCTGGTCTAGATTTAAAAGAAAAAAAAAAAACAAAGTATTTTAAACCCAGAGAGATAAAATGCAATAAAGTGAATTCTAAAAGTGTTGCAAGCACAGGGAAGAACACAATTGGTATCAGGCATTGTAGGAATCTGCTGCTGGCTGCAGCAGTAAACCAACCCTCCATCTTGGGTCTTGGGCTGCTGCCGCTCACTGTTAGAGCAAAATGGCAGCTGGTTTCATCTGCCTTTTAACCCCATGTGAATGCCTGGGACAACAAGGAGCTGTGGAAAAATTGTGTCGGGCTCCAGTCCCAAGTGATACAGAAAACAGTACTAAAAAGGGGAAAATGAAGTTAGTATCAAAGATAATATCTGAAATCCCAAATTTCTTGTATGCATTCATAAATAAAGTACTGTTTTCTAATACCTCCTCTAAATATGTTCTTTATTTGTGCTCGTGCATATATCTGATGAATTTATTTCACTTCTACAAGTGTAGTAAAACATATTGAAAGTAGTACAAGATAAATATAAAGGCATTTTTTTTCAAAAAGCAAATCAGATTATTCAAAATACAATATGTTTCTCTGAATATTTTCAGAAGGAATGTATATGACCATAGAGGAATGTGTATGAACTAATATATTTTCATTTGAAATAAATATATCAATCAACTAAAGATAGGTAAACTTTACTAATGGTTCTAGCCAATTCTTTTTTCATTAACACATATTAATTATACTTATTAGTGGGGTTCAGTATACTTTCAGATTGACTTTTTTTTAGTTTCTACAAAAGAGAGAGCACATTTGGAATTTGTCATTCTATGCCTGGCCAATTTCATCTAACAGATTATCCTCCATTTTTAACCATTTTTATATAAATGACAGGATTTTATTCCTTTTGAAGGCTAAAGAAACAGTCTACTGTGTATACATTTTCTTTATCCATTTATCTGTTGATGGGCACCTAGGCTGGTTCCATATCTTAGCTGCTATGTATAATGCACCATTAAACATGGGCATGCAGCTATCCCTGTTGAATACTGATTTAATTTCCTTTGGAAATAAGCCCAGGAGTATGATAGCTGGGTCATATGGTAGTTCTGTTTTCAGTTTTTTGAGAAACCTCCATACTGTTCCCTGTAGTGGCTGTTCCAATTTGTATTCCCACCAACAGTGTGTTTCTCATCCTTATCAGCATGTTTTTGTTTTGCTAGGTTCTGTTTTTTTTATAGTAGCCAGTCTAACTAGGGTGAGATATTATCATTTGTAATTTTGTTTTCAATTTCTCTGATGGTTAATTATTTATGGCTATTTTTTCCATGATCATTGGCCATTTGTACTTCTTTTGAGAAGTGTTTATTTAGATCATTTGCTCATTTTTATTGGATTTTTAAAAGTATTTTTTTAGTTCCTTCTATTTTCTGGATATTAACACTTTTCAAATAAATAGTTGGCAAACATTTTCTCCCATCCTCTAAGTTGCCTGTTGATTATTTCCACTGCTGTACAGAAGCATTTTAGTTTGATAAAATAATCCTTTTTTTAAAAAAAAAAATCAATTTTGCGTTTGTTTCTTGTGCTTCTGGGGACCTATCCAAAAAAAACATTGCCTATACCAACGTCTTGAAGGGTTTCCCCTAGATTTTCCTCTCCTAGTCTCAGAGTTTCAGGTCATGCACGTAGGTCTTTGATCAATCTGAATTGATTTTTGTACAGAATGAGCAATACAGGTTATTTTTCAGTCTTCTTCATGTGCATACCCAGTCTTCTCAATACCATTTGTTGAGGAGGCTGTCCTTTATACAATGTATGTTTTTGATACCTATGTCAAGAATCAGATGACTAGAGGTTTCTATTCTGTTCCACTGGTCTATGCATCTATTTTTATGCCAATATCATACAGTTTGGTTATTATGTTTCTGTAGTATGTCTTAAAATCACACATTGCAATGCCTCCAACTTTGTGGGGCTTGCTCAAATTTGATTTGGCTGATCAGGGTCTTTGTGCTCCAATCCAAAGTTTTAGGATTATTATTTGGAGTTCTGTGAAAAATGTTATTGGTATTTCAATGGGAATTTCATTGAACTTGTAGATCATTTTGAATAGTATGGGCATTTCAAAAATATTTATTATTCCAATCCATAAACATGAGAGGTTCTTCCAAACTTTTAGTATTTTCTTCAATTTCTTTCATCAGTTTTGCAATTTTTATTGAGTTACACTTATTCCTAGGTATGTATGTATGTATGTATGTATGAGTGTATGTATGTATGTATGTATTTCATGGTTTTTGGGAATGTGATTGCTTTCATGATTTCTTTTTCTGAAAATTCACTATTGCTACAGATTTTTGTATGTTGATTTTGAATTCTGGTATGTAATGTTTTCAGTTTTTACCAATTCATCATGGTGTTGTCTGTGGATTTGTCATATATGTTGAGGGCCTGAAATCTTTCCATACCTAATTTGTTCAGGGCTTTTTATGATGAATCTAATCAAGTGCTTGCTCTGCATCTATCAAGAAGATAAAGAGATTTTTATTCTTCATTCTGTTTATATATTACACTTATTGACTTGCATATGTTGAACTGAGAAACTGATGTGTCTTCATTTTTGAGAAACCAGCCTCTAAACTCAGAGCAAAGCTTGTCTAAGGAAGGGAGTATGACCTTTGTCCTTGGAGAAACCCACAGAGTACTCCTAAGCACATACCCACCCTGCTGAGTTGTTTGTCTGTAAAAAACAGGAGAGATCTGCAGCGCCAGGTGTCCCTGACTCAGTTAGACTAAGTGAGGACCCATAGCAACTCCCCCTAGCAACCACCAATCAGCATGAGACAGGGAAAATACCTGGGATGCCAGATGACTTCCAGTAGTTTATGGTGGTTGATAACATGTTGGGAAACCATGTAGTTTAGCACATACACCCCTTGTGGCCTAAACCAATCAGTTCAAAGGAATCCCCCTCTTACCCAACTTGTTCCCTCCAGTGAATGTGCTAATCAATGTTAAGAGTTGTTGTTTGATTTTCCTGAGGTATGGAATGATTCACTGTGTGATGTTGTGATGCATACAGTATCCCCCCAAAACCTATAAAATCTCACTGAACAAAGGACCGGGACTCACTCCCTGGGACGGCTGCATTGGAAGGGTTGTGAGTCCAGGCTGGAGCTTGCAATAAAGACTCTTGTGTGATTGCATCGGATTCGGCTCCTGGAGGTCTATTGGGATCCCACGAATCTGGCATTACAGAACTCTCCTGCCATTTCTGCAATGAAACCGAGGCTGTTTGGATATAATTTTGGAAGATTTCTGTTGAGTAATTTTGCATTTATGTTTATCAGGGATATTGGTTTATAATTTGTTACTGTTGTGTTCTTGTCAGGTTTTGGTAACAGTGTAATGATGGCCTCCTTGAATAAATTTGGAAGGGTCTCCTCCTTTCCAATTCTATGAAATAGTTTGAGAAGCATTAGTTATTTAAAAGTTTGGTAAAATTCAGCAGCAAAGCCATCTGGTCCTGAGCTTTTCTTAGTGGGGAATTTTTTTTTATTACTGATTCAATCTCATTACTTGTTATTGGTATATTCAGGCTTTTTTATATCCTTGTGGCTTAATTTTGGCAGGTCATATGTGCACAGGGTCCCCTCTCTCCTCTCCCCTTTGGCTTCCCTTCTTCCCCTCCCCCTTCCTGTCCCTTTATTGAGTCCCTGAATTCTTCTGGTAAGCACATTCTATGGCACCAGCTCCTGACTTAATTCTACAAGCTTCGAACTTAGTTTGCCATGAAATATAAAAGCATAATTCGAGAAAGTAAGAGTAAGATTTGTGACATTTTGAAACACTATGCTCAGTCCTTCCCTCTCTGCTCTCTGCTTTCTCAAAACCCTGTGGGTGCCCTGGAACAAATCCGCTATCTGCTGGTCACATGCGGATTTGCAACTTCCTCTTAGAAATGCGCTTTGCAGATAGAACCACATAGTGCCATAGGAGGCGGCTAATCCTGGTTTTTTTCTTTTTTTTTTTCTCTTTTTTAAAATTTTTTTTTAAAATCAAGCCATTTTTTTTTCCTTTAAATTTGGACCATCTTCTTATTTCCAGTGTGATAATATCTCTGAATTTCTGGAAAGCATATTTCTTTCTCTTGCAAATACATTTTTCTGACCTACAGAACAGTTGGTCATCTTGGGGAGACCAGAATGATTTCTTTCCTTTGAGATAATACTGCAGTCTAAAATGCTGGATTGAGGCTGACATTACAGGGTCAGTAAGGAATGGAAGCAGATCCTAGAAGGGGTTCAGGTTAAACTGGTATTTCAACAATATCAATTCATTACCTTTCCTGCAATGAAACTGAGGCTGTTTGGATATAATTTTGGAGGATTTCTGTTGAGTATTTTGCATTAATGTTTATCAGGGTTATTGGCTTATAATTTGGTTTACAAATTGTTCAAGTCCTATAGACATAGAAATGAGTCACTCATTTTGTAAGTACAAATTCTTTGGGGTCCTGGGTGGAGGGAATGTAAAAATATTAACACACAGTGGTTCTCTTAAATCCCCAAGTGAGGCACCTGCATTGGTTCGCCAGTCACTGGTCTGTGTTTCTTCTGTTTGTGTCTTTTCCTAGGAACTTCAATCTTGTAGGCTGAAACATGCAGTAAAATCAGTTTTCTGTAATTTTATCATTTTCAAAAATAATGGATGATAATTAATGATTGTTTTATATTCTTGTAACTTTCTCATAAAAGTAAATTTAAAAATCAAGTTAGAAGAATTAACCCTTGGTTTGTCAGCCACTTTTTGAATTATAAAAGAGTGATGGATCCAACAGTGCAAAGAGCTCTTTGGCTTAGAGAACTAAGACTTTCACCATCTCTGGGATTAGTGTTGTTTTCTTATTCTCATTTCTTACCTCCTTTCTTGTTTGTCTTCCTTCTTTTCAAGAAGACCCTCAACTACCAATACCAACACCTGGTATATAAATAGATATTTTTGTTTCACTACTATATTCCCACCATATCCTTTAATACTTCAATATGAGCAGGGTGTATATTACTCCAGTGTTCAAAATAAGGAAATTGAGACCCTAGGTTTATCCAAAGAAAATCATGCCCAAGTTCATAGCAAATTTAGAATTAAAATCCAAGCCATCCTAAGCTCAGGGCTTTCTTGTCATCTACTGGCTGAGGGAGTCATGAAAATAGGTCACACATGACAGCAGCTTTTAAAGGAAGAAACAACTCTAGTAAGTGAATCCAGACAGGAAGAGAAGACCTCAAAGGCCCAGAGAGTGAGAAGGTCTCTGCTGCCCTCTGGTGTTCACATAGATGATCGACTCCTTATTGCCCTCCTCTTAAGAATCTTGCTTTTCTGGTAACAATACTATGGACATTTGTTTTGCCTTTCCCAGATGTGGATTCTAATCAGAATGGCAAGGATATTGTGTCTTTTTTTCCTCTTCCACATACCATCAATGTCCCTACCCAGAATATCCACCCGTAACAACTAGCATAATGCAAGACACAGTTCTTATTTCAACACTGGTAGACCTCAGAGCAAGATGTGAATGATTTGTGAGGAAAAATGCACAGAAGCTTAAATGGAGCTAAATTAAGTTAAGCATCCAGTTTGCTCCAATGTGACTGACCACAAACAAAAATTCAAAAATGAATATTATACTGACTCCTAGAAGAATCCTAATATTGTTATCATCAAGAGGACCCCCATGTTTATGGGTACTCTACTGTCATGCTACAAACTCAGATGTGAAAAAAATTAATGTTTGTCTTATCTTATTACTGATACCAATTTTTATATTAAGCACTATGATTTCTTCGCTCTGGAGTTAATCCAGTAATTTCCAAATAAATTCAGTGGTTTTCACAACACTAATATAAAAACAGTCCCTCATTTCTGCCCAGAGTTACTTCTAAGTTTTGGAGTAGAGGTGGTACAGGTTTGGTGTGTGAGGCCCTTCTCAAAGTTCCAGCACTGACCCCCACTGCATGTCATGGTCACCTTGTGCTCCCTGGTTGTTGCTGTCATCACCAAATATTGGTGGAAATGAGTGCTGTTCCATGGTGCCATGTTCTTGACTTTCCATGTTGCATTTCAGGCAGAAAACTTTCATTCCAGTATCGGAGTCTCCCTGGGCCTTCCTCTTCCTGTCTTATGTTCCCTCTGCTGCTCCTCTTAGGGGTCATTGCCTGAAGGAAGTCTACAGGCATTGCTGCCACCTGGGAGCCAGAGGCCAAGTGAGGAGCAAGCCCCTCTACTCCAACTGAATGTTCAAACAGGAAACCCTTATTTCTCACTGATGCTTATTTATTTCTTTATTCTAAAAATCCTTCATCCTCCACCATGAGAAATTTCCTTGTCTATACTGAATGAGGGAGGAGGAGAATGAAAAGAGTAGCCCCATGTGAGGTGTACCAAATGGGGACTGATCATAATATGGGCAGGAAAGAAACTTCAGGAAAAATAAGCTCCAAACCCTATCATGGTGCTGAGTATGCTATTACATTGAAATGAAAATCTCAAATTGAACATTATTCTGGAGGACTCTTGAAACCTTGAGAATGTATCTAAGAGACTCGTAAATATTGAATAAAATAAACGTAAGGGGAATGTCTGGCTGAAACAAGAGCACAAAACAAAGGTGCCTAGAAGCTCTATCATCACACTCCTTGTGCCCAAACATTATGTTGAGAAGCTTATCAAATTTCTCTGGTAATTATTTGAGAGTGGCAAAACCCTTTATTATTCAGAAAACAGAGACAAAGAATTGAAGCAAACATAGCAGTAAAGTAGCCCACATGGGACCTTCGCGGGTGCTCTGGTTGGGAAGAAGGTCCTTCCTGTCTCTGCGACTGTTTTCTCCTCAGTAGAAATGACAGGTGGGATATTTGCCAAGCAGTCTTGCTTCCAGCTCTGCAGGCTCATGGGTGCCATGTTCTAGTGGAAATTTGGTCCCAGGTGGGGAATCTTTGACATGTGGCAGGAGGAGGGCAGGTGAGGAGACACTGCATGAAGACCTTACAGATGCTGGCCAGCAGGTCTACGTGAGGACCTTACTGGAGATGGCACATATGAGTGTGGAACTGTGACTCATCATGAATCCCTGGCTTTCTGGGGAGGATGAGGAAGGCCAATGTCACAGCTGCCTCTGCAGGTCTAAAGAACTCGCAACTGAACCCAGGCAAAGTCCACTTGTCTTCTGAGTTTCACTTTTGAGAGTATTGCAGCTAGTGGGAGGTGAACATGCTATTCTGACTGAAGTCTCATTTTCAGAGTGAGCCTCAGGGATTTGGTTTTGCCTCTAGCTTGGCAGAAGTAAGCCTTCCTTCACTCAAAGCCTCAGGGAACCAAGGGCTACCCCCACCCTCTCTGGCTGCCCCATAGTTCTGTCTCCAATTAGCACATCCAAGAGCTCTGACCAGTCTTTGGACACCTGCTATGTGAATGAAGGATACATCTGAGAACGAGTGAGGAGAAGACCCAGCAGCCCCTGATTTCATCTCCAAGGAGAGACAGAGACAAGTAAGTGATGGAGTCCCTAGTGAGGGACAGCCATGGGAATTTGGGAGAGTCAACCAGGAGAAGGAGGTGGGGCATTCATGCAGTCAGCGTCCCGTTGGGAAACTCTGTCCTGGTTATAATCCCTCTCACTGTATTTTATATCAATCTCCCACTGTCGTTTTCAAAGTGCCATCACAGTCTACCTGATCCTCACAGTGACCCTGTGAAGCAGCTGGGTGTGGAGGGCGCTAGAATAAAATCACAAAACCAAGATCATTCTGTACCTTCATCAGTATGCTGTTGGGCTTGTGTCTCTGAGCCATGATTTCCTTGTCTGTCACATGGTGATGACATAGCTGGAGAAAATATTAGGAACACTGGTCTCCACCAAAGAGGAGAGAAAGTAGAAATTCAAGAAGGTAAACTGAGATGCCCAAGGTCACAAAAATAGAAACAAAGTCACCTTGTCCTCTAGAACTCTTATTTTTCCTTCTCTATACAATTGTGTTGTTTCAACATCTGACAAACTACTATTGCTTTTAAGCTTTATGTAGACATATGAGCTTCAAACTTTATTAACTGAACTAATTATTATCAGTTAATTAAAAACCTTAAACTGACCAAAACTGTGCCTACTTCGGTGTATTAAACATTTAAGACATTTTACTAGGAAAAAAAACTCTAAAGACACAATATGTAGTAATTTGTCATTTTCTTTGACATGAACAGTGTAGGCATAGATCTTGGGATTTAGAATTGTTTTTCGCCTAATACCTAAACACAAACTACTGCTTATCATTGCTGCTTAACACTTATATTTCATGCAGAAAATTAAATGAGTTTCTAAAGAATTTGAGGACACCAAAGTTTATCACATTTATCATCAATAGTAGTTTCAGAAGATCCTTGGTCAACATTTTAGTAGTAGAGATGTTGAAAACTTATAATTAAACCATTTTAATTTAAAGATTACTATTTAAATCTAGTTTTTTTAATCTTCCAAAGAATGTGTCAAAGACTTTTAACATACTGACAGCACATAGTCTGAGGCAGGGTTTTTCCCTGGCATTACTAACATTCTGGGATGAATAATTCTTTGCTATAGGATCTGTCCTGCACAGTATAGGATGCTCAGCAGAATCTCTGGCTTCTTATTTTGTGTCCCCTCCCCTAAGTTAGGACTCCCCAAAAATGTCCCCAGACATTGCAAAAATGCCTCTAAGGGTAAAGCTTCTCTTTTCCTTATTGAGACCTGGTACAAAATAGTTATTCTTTCTTTTATTCCCTCTCACAAAATCCATCCTTGAGCACAAGGGAAGGTTAAGATGAATTTTCACAATGTTTTTCAAAACCTTCCTTGATGGGAACAAGCAATTCCTCTACAGTACATTTGTAGCTTCCCCTCCTTTCTTTAACATAAGATGTAAAGAAATACAAACCGATCAAGAGCTCTGTAATAAGTGTGGACTCTTCTTAGTTCACAGGACTGAGAGATAGTGCTTGGTGGGCCTTTCTTTGCTCCTGTTTGCAACAAACAAACAAAAAACAAAAACAAAAAAAACCCCATGTTTTTACTTTTCATAAGAGGAACCGAGGAAGTAGTCCCAAGACCCTTCAACCCCAGGAGAAGTGAGCTGTGCTTCCCACGGAATCCTGGCCACCTGTGCTGTCTTCGGTACTCGGTCTCATTTTTATACAGATACATTAGTGCTCTTTTATATGTATTGTGACTGGGCTCATATTAGTTTGCTTAGAGATGTCTTAGATGAAAGTACACATTTTTGAAAGCAAATAGAATAATATTAGCTTAATAATAATCTCCTGAATCTCAATTTATAATATTTATTTCAGACTGTTGATTTTTTCATCTTGCCCCATAAAATTTTACTAGCATTAGTTTCTGGGGAAAAGGGATCAGTGAGTGACTCAATGTTGCTCCAGAGCTGATTCTTCTGCCTAGTGTGAGGCAAGTTTTTCTTTCAATAAAATACTTGATGCATCAGATATAATGCCTTATGTGTCTTTCACTCTGAATTTTTCATTTTTTCACACTCACACCATCTTTGTCCTGGTAAGTTTTAAATTTTTTAGCTATGTACAGGATTTTTATCATGCTGGTACAATGGGCTTGTTGGGTTTGCTGATCTCTGCCAGTTAGGCTTTATTTTATTCATTCCTACATGTCTTCAAGACTATTCTAAATGGCCACTAAGGTCATTTCCTTGACCATCTTCTCTGGTAGTACCATTTCCACAAGCATTCCTTCACTTTCCAAGGCCCCTGTGCTCCTGAGTTCTGTGAATGGTGGTACTGAATGTTGGCTTCCTGGTAGCAACTTGGGGACACAGAGCCTTCCATCTTTCCTCCGCATCTAGGAAACTAGTGATGAAGGATTTTTCATGAGGGGTCAGGAAGAGGACAAGAAAAAATATCTGAATCCTGCTCTATAATTTCTGCATAATCAATGATAGACCAAGGAGTTTTTTTTTGTTGTTGTTGTTGTAGCTTTTTTGTAATATTATATCTCTTTAGCTCAAGACTGCCTTTCATTTCAATCAGAAACCTTCTGCCTTCAAGCCTAAGAAATAGCTTAAAGTGAAATAAATTAGGGAAGGAGATCAGGTTTGATCAAGAACTGCAGAGAAATGGAGCCAAACCACTTCACTCTTTCATTGTGAAGAGGTTGATGGTGACTCTTGGCTAAGATGGCATAGCCACTGGAAACTGCAGAGCCTGCCAGGTGTATCACAGCTTGCTTACTACATTCATACTTTTCCTGTGTTTGCTTCAGGGACAATGGTGGATCTTCCAGGATATAGTCTGTCGAGTATGATTGCCTCCTTCTTATTCATCCTGCTGACAATGAAGAAATCAGGTAGGATCCCCTTCTTCCCTTTAATGTAACTTCCCAGTGATCCAGTCCAGGTACAGAGTGTGCAATTCAAAAGGACTAGTAGAGTATTCAAGAGTGCAGATCCATCCCAGCAGCTTGGGAGGCTGAGGCAGGAGGATTGTGAGTTCAAAGCCAGTCTCAGCAACTTAGGGAGGCCCTGAGCAATTCAACAAGACCCTGTCTCTAAATAAAATACAAGAAATGGCTGGGAATGTGGCTCATGGTTAAGCACCCCTGGGTTCAATTACTGGTACCAAAAAAAAAGTGTGCAGATTCATAATGCAAGACCTGTGTTCCAAAAAGGGCTTCCCATTCCCAGCTGTGTCATCTTTGAAAAGTGACTCAAGTACCTTATGCTTTTGTTCTTCATCTGTAGCATGAGAATAACCACAGTACCTACGCTTCCTAGGGTAGCACAGGCTTTGGAAGTCCCTGAAGCCACACAGAGAAAGCACTTGGATCAGTGGCTGGAAAACACTGAATCATTTATCTATTCTCTTACTACCATGTGTGACAGAGCTTTGGGAACAAGAAAAACAGCTGCTTTAACCATACATTATGTGGCATAAAAACTTATAAATAAGAAGCTAGAAAAGACTTCCAAGAAATGGACTTGGAAAATTCAGGAGCTGAATTTTATCAATCAAAGTGTGCCTTGAAAAGAATTAGGAAAATTCAATGTGGGAGGGAAATATCACAACTCCAAGGAAAACTGCAGCCAGGTGCGGTAGAGAAGAACACTGGACGGGGAAACACAGGCTGCAGATTCAACACAGAGGAAGTTGTGTGATGTGATGAAGCTGCTGTCCCCTCTCTGCAGTTTCCTGACCTATAAAAGAGGTCAATCAGAGGGCTGACTTTGTATCTCCACTCCATCAATGAAGGGTGCAAACAGATCTCTATTTAAGTTTGATAGTGACTTTTTGAATTTGATTTTTTTAGTTATATATGACAGTTACTCTATTTTGACATATTTATAAAAACATAGAGTATATCTTATTCTAACTAGGATCCCAGTCTTGTGGATGTATACCATGTTGAGATTCACTGTATTGTATTTATATATGTTCATAAGAAAATTATGTCAGATTCATTCCACTGTCTTTTCTGTTCTCATCCCAACACCCTTCCTTTCATTCCCCTTTGTCTAATCCATTGAACTTCTCTTTTTTTCCTTCCTCTCCCCTTGTTCTGGGTTAATATCACATATCAGAGAGACGATTTGACCTTTGGTTTTTTGGGATTGGCTTATTTCACTTACTGTGATAATCTCCAGGTCCTTCCATTTGCCAGCAAATGCCACAATTTCATTCTTCTTTATGCTCAGTAATATTCCATGGTGTGTGTGTGTGTGTGTGTGTGTGTGTGTGTGTGACATTTTCTTTATCCATTCATCTGTTGAAGGGCACCTAGGTTAGTTCCATAGCCTAGTTATTGTGAATTGAGCTGCTATAAATATTGATGTGGCTACATCACTGTAACACACTGATTTTAACTCCTTTGGATATATAATGAGGAATTAGTTATAACCAGGTCAAATGGTGATTCCACTAGTAGTTTTTTTGATGAATCTCCATACTACTTTCCAGAATATTGCACCAATTTATAGTCCCACCAGCAATGTATGAATATACCCTTATTCCCACCTCCTCACAACATTGATTGTTACTTGTATTCTTGATAATTGCCATTCTGACTGGAGTGAGATGAAATCTCAGTGTAGTTTTAATTTGCATTTTTCTAATTGCTAGAGATATTGAATTTTTTTTACATATCTGTTGACTGTTCATATTTCTTCTTTTTTTTAAATTTTTTTATTGTTGGCTGTTCAAAACATTACATAATTCTTGATATATCATATTTCACACTTTGATTCAAGTGGGTTATGAGCTCCCATTTTTACCCCATATACAGATTGCAGAATCACATCAGTTACACATCCATTGATTTACATATTGCCATACTAGTGTCTGTTGTGTTCTGCTGCCTTTCCTATCCTCTACTATCCCCCCTCCCCTCCCCTCCCCTCCCTCTTCTCTCTCTGCCCCCTCTACTGACATTCATTTGTCCCCCTTGTATTATTTTTTCCCTTTCCCCTCACTTCCTCTTGTATGTACTTTTGTATAACTCTGAGGGTCTCCTTCCATTTCTTCTTTTGAAAAAGGTCTGTTCATTTCCTTTGCCATTTATTTGTTGTTTTTGTTTTGCTTTGTTTAGTTTTTGGTGTTAAGCTTTTTGAGTTCTTTGTATATTCTGGAAATTAATGCCTTATCTGAAGTGTACATAGCAAAAATTGTCTCCCATTCTGTAGGTTCTCTCTACATACTCTTAATTGTTTCCTTTGCTATAAAGAAGCTTTTTAGTTTGATTACCATCCCATATACTGACTATCAATTTTATTACTTGTGCTTTAGAAGTATTGTTGATGAAGTCAGTTCCTAAGCCACTATGTTGGAGTATTTGGCCTATATTTTCTTCTGTTAGGTATAAGTTTTCTGGTCTAATACTTAGGTTTTTGATCCACATTGGGTTGGGTTTTCTGCAGTGTGAGAGACAGGGGTTAAATTTCATTCTACTACATATAGATTTTCAGTTTTCCCAGCACCATTTGTTGAAAAGTTTGTCAATTCTCCAATGCATCTTTTTGGTGCCTTTGTCTAGTATGAAATAACTGTATTTATGTGGATTTGTCTCTGTGTCTTCTGTTCTTTTCCATCAGTCTTCATGTCTGTTTGGGTGCCAATTCCATGCTATTTTTTGTTACTATAGCTCTGTAGAATAATTGTTTTTTAAGAAATATCAAACTGTATTTCACTTCAAATATGGATTTTAAACAGGCAAATGATTTCAGAGAAAGGTTACTTTGCACCATATACAAATGGAGAATGTGTTAGAAAATAATAATAAACTTATTATGGAGAGAAAAAAAACATTTTTTTACACATATAGAGCACAATTTTTCATATCTCTGGCTATACACAAAGTAGAGTCACACCATTTGTGTCTTCATGCATGTACTTAGGGTAATGATGTCCATCTCATTCCACCATCTTTCCTACCCCTATGCCCCTCCCTTCCCCTCCCTCCCCTTTGTTCTATCTCGAATTAGTATAATTCTCCCATGCTCACCTCCCAACCCCATTATGAATCAGCATTCTTATATCAGAGAAAACATTTGGCATTTGATTTTCTGGGGTTGGCTAACTTCATTTAGCAATATCTTCTTCAACTCCATTCATTTACCTGCAAATGCCATGATTTTATTCTCTTTTATTGCTGAGCAATATTCCATTATATATATATACACTCACATTTTCTTTATCCATCCATCTACTAAAGGGAATCTAGTTTGGTTCCATAGTTTAGCTATTGTGAATTGTGCTGGAATAAACATTAATATGGTTGTGTCCCTGTAGTATGCTGTTTTTAAGTCCTTTGTGTATAGATCAAGGAGAGGGATAGCTAGGTCAAATGGTGGTTCCATTCCCAGATTTCTAATGAATCTCCCCATTGCTTTCCAGATTAAGTGCACCAATTTGCAGTCCACCAGCAATGTATGAGTGTACCTTTTTCCCCACATCCTCACCAACCTTATTGTTGTTTGTGATCTTAATAGCTTCCATTCTGACTGGAGTGAGATGAAATCTTAGAGCAGTTTTGATTTTCATTTCTCTAATTACAAGAGTTGTTATACAATTTTTATATATTTTTTGATTAATTGAATATCCTCTTCTAAGAAGTGTCTGTTTAGTTCCTTGGTCCATTTATCGATTGGGTTATTTATTTATTTGGTGCTTAGTTTTTTGAGTTCTTTATATATCCTAGAGATTAGTACTCTATCTGATGTGCAAGTGGTAAAAATTTGCTCCCCAAATGTAGGCTCTCTATTCATCTTACTGATTATTTTGCTGAAAAGAAGCTTTTTGGTTCGAATTCATTCCATTTATTGATTCTGGATTTGAATTCTTGCGCTATAAGAGTCTTATTAAGGAAGTTGACATGATGAAGAATTGGGACTACTTTTTTACCCTATTAATAGATGCAGGACCTCTGATTTAATTACTAGGTCCTTGATCCTCTTTGAGTTGAGTTTTGTGCATGGTGAGAGATAGGAGTTTAATTTCATTTTGTTGCATGTGGATTTTCAGTTTTCCCAGCATCATTTGTTGAAGAGGCTATCTTTTCTCTAATGCATGTTTTTAATGCCTTTGTTTAATATAAGGTAATCATCATTTTGTGGGTTAGTCTCTGTGTCTTCTATTCTGTAACGTTGGTCCACCAGTCTATTTTGGTGCCAATACCATGCTGTTTTTGTTACTATTGCTCTGTAGTATAGTTTTAAGTTCTGGTATAGGGATTCCATCTGCTTCACTCTTTCTGCTAAGGATTGCTTTAACTATTCTGGGTCTCTTATTTTTCCAGATGAATTTCATGATTTTTTTTTTCTATTTCTATGAGGAATGTCATTGAGATTTTGATTGGAATTGCATTAAATCTGTATAGTGCTTTTGGTAGTATGGTCATTTTGACAATATTCATTCTGCCTATCAAAGAACAAGGGAAATCTTTCCATCTTTAATTTCTTTCTTTAGTATTCTGTAGTTTTTCATTAAGTTGATTCCCAAGTATTTTTTGAGGCTATTATAAATGGGGTAGTTTTTCTCATTTCCCTTTCAGAGTATTTGTCACTGATATACAGACATGCCTTTCATTTATGGTGTTGATTTTATATCCTGCTACTTGGCTGAATTCATTTACTAGTTCTAGAAGTTTTCTGATGGAATTTTTTGGGTCTTCTATGTATAGAATCATATTGTCAGCAAATAGTTCTAATTTGAGTTCTTCTTTTCCTATTCATATCCTTTTAATTTCTTTCATCTGTCTAATTGCTCTGGCCAGTGTTTCAAGAACTATGTTCCATAGAAGTGGTGAAAGAGGGCATCCTTGTCTTGTTCCAGTTTTTAGAGGGAATGCTTTCAATTTTTCTCCATTTAGAATGATGTTAGTCTGGGGCTTATCATAGATTGCTTTTATGATGTTGACATATCTTGCTAGGGATAGCAGGAACATATCTCAACATCGTAAAAGCTATCTGTAGAGTAATTTAAAGTCTGGTATTGTGATGCCTCCTGCTTCACTTTTCTCAATAAGGATTGTTTTGGCTATCTGGGCCTCTTATTTTTCTAAATGAATTTCATGGCTACTTTTTCTATTTCTATGAAGAACATCATTATTTTAATAGGAATTGCATTAAATCTGTTTAGTACTTTTGGTAAGGTAGACTTTTTGACAATGTTAATTCTGCCTATCCAAGAACATGGGAAATATTTCCATCTTCTAAAGTCTTCAATTTCTTTCTTTAGTATTGTGTTGTTTTCATTGTAGAGATCTTGCACCTCTCTTGTTAGATTGATTTCTAAGTCTTTTTTTCCCCCGAGGACATTGTTAATGAGATAGTTTTCCTTATATCTCTTTCAGATAATTTATCATCGTAACATAATATACCATTGATTTATGGGTGTTAATTTGTTTGTATACTGCTACTTGCTGAATTCATTTATGAGTTCTAGAATTTTTCTGGTGGAGTGTTTTGGGTCTTCCAAATATAGAAGCATGCCATTGTCAAATAGGGAAAATTTGAACTCCTCTTTTCCTATTCATATCCCTTTATTTTTTTTTCTTTTGCCAAATTGCTCTGGCTAGAGTTTCAAGAACTATGTAAAATGGATATTGTGAAAGGGAGCATTCATATATTGTTCCAGTTGTTAGAAGGAATGCTTTCAATTTTTCTCCATTTAGAATGATGTTGGCCTTGGGTTTAGCATAGATAGATAGCTTTTACAATGTTGAAGTAGGTTCCTACTACCCCTATTTTTTCTAGTGTTTTGAACATGAAGGGGTGCTATATTTTGTCAATTTTTTTGCATCTATTGAGATAATAATATGGTTCCTGTCTTTAAGTCTACTGATGTGATGAGTTACATATATTGATTTCCATATGTTGAACTAACCTTACATCTCTGGAATGAACCTTACTTGATCATGGTGCACTATGTTTTTAATATGTATGTGGATTGCCAGTATTTCATTAAAATTTTTTTGTATCTATGTTCATCAAGGATATTGGTCTGAAGTTTTCTTTCCTTTATGTGTCTTTATCTGGTTTTGGTAGCAGGATGATATTAGCTTCATAGAATGAGTTTGAAAGGGTTCTCTCCTTTTCTATTTCATGGCATAATTTGTGGAAGATTTGGGCTGGGGTTGGGGCTCAGGGGTAGCGCACTTGCCTAGCATGCATGAGGCACTGGGTTCCAATCTCAGCACCACAAACAAATAAATAAAAATAATAATAAAGGTCCACTGACAACTAAAAAGTAATTAAAAATTTAAAAAAATGTGGAAGATTGGTGTTTATTTGTTCTTTGAAAGTCTGGTAGAACTCATCTGAGAATTAATATGGACCTGGGCTTTTCTTTGTTGGTAAGCTTTTAATGGAATCTTCAATTTCATTATTTGTAATTGATCTGTTTATATTTTCTATATTCCTCTGGTTTAATTTGGGCAGATCATATGTCTTTAGAGTTTTTTTTTTGATGTCTTCAAAATTTTTTAAGTTATTGGAGTATAAATTTATTTTCAAAATAGTTTCTGATAATCCTATGGATTTCAGTAGTGTTCATGTGATATTTCTTTTTTCATCAAAAGTTTTAATAATTTGAGGTTTTTTTCTTTCTTTTAGCTAGCTTGGCCAAGTATTTATCCATTTTATTTATTTTTTTAAAACTTTTTCATTGATTTTGGGAATTTTTTTGTTATTTTAATTTCACTAATTTTGGCTTGATTTTTAATTATTTCCTATCTTCTGCTGATTTGAGTGTTAATTTGTACTTTTCTAGAGCCTTAAGATATAATTTTAGATTATTTATTTGGTGACTTTCTTTCAATGAATGATCTCAATGCTATGAACTTTCCTCTTAGAACTGATTTCATAGTGTCCCAGAGATTTTGATATGTTGTATCATTATTTGCACTCACCTCTAACAACTTTTTTATTTCACCATGATTTCTTCTGCTATCCATTCATCATTCAATAGCACATTAATTAGTCCCCAGGTGTTGCAGTAGCTTTTATTTTTATCTTATCATTGATTTCTAATTTTATTCAATTATGTTTTGATAGAATGCAAAGTATTATCTCAATTTTTTTTTGTATTTGTTAAGAGTTGCTTTGTGGCCTAACATATTTTTTAGAAAATATGGATTTTTTTAGAAAATGATCTATGTGCTGCTGAGAAGAAAGTCATGAATGGATGAAATATTCTATATATGTCTGTTTAGTTCTATAGCTTCTTTATTTAGTTTTTGTTTGGAAGATTTATCGAGTGGTGAGAGAGGTAAGATAAAGTATTTTGTATGATCTATTTAATTCTTGAAATTGTGAAGGGTTTATTTGATGTATGTAGATGCTCCATTGTTTGGGGCATAAATATTTGAGATTGTTATGTCTTGTTGATGTATAATGCTCTCATAAGCAGTGTTAAATGTCTTCTTTGTCCATTCTCATTAACTTTGGCTCAAAGTCCACTTTATCTTATATGAGGATAGAGACCCTTGCTTGTTTATGTGATCCATGTGAGTGATATGTTTTTTTCCCATCCTTTCACCTTCAGTCTGTGGATGATGTTGCCTATGAGTCTCTTGGAGACAGCATATTGTTGGGTCTTGTTTTTTAATCCATTCTGAAAATCTATGACTTTTGATTGATGAGTTGAGGCCATTTACATTCAATGTTAATATTGAGAGATTATTTTTATTCCCTGTCATTTTGATTAATTTCTAATTTTTTTATTTGAATTAATTTCTCATTTAATTGAGCATTCTTCTTATAGCTCCTCCTCTGTTGGTTTTCAATTTTATTTTTCATTTATTCTTTATCATATATTTTATTGAATATGTCTTGTATTACAGGCTTTCTAGTTGTGAATTATTTTACCTTTTGTTTATTGTGGAACATTTTTATTTCATCTTCAAATTTAAAGCTTAATTTTGTTGGATATACTATTCTTGGTTAGGATCTATTTTCTTTCAGAGCTTGGTATATATTATTATAAGACCTCCTAGCTTCAGGGTCTAGGCTGAGAAATCAGCTGAAATATGGATTGACTTACCTCTAAATCTGACCTGCTGTTTTTCTCTAGCAGACTTGAAAATTTTATCCTTATTCTGTATGTCAGGCATACATACATAATAATGTGACTTGGTGTGAGTCTGTTGTAATTTCGTATGTTTTGAGTCCTGTATGCCTCCTGTATATAATTTTACATTTCATTCTTAAGATTTGGGAAATTTTCTGCTATTATTTCATTGAAAGATTGGGCTTCATTTATCTTGATAAATCTTAAATTTGGCCTTCTCATGTTATCCCATATTTCTTGAAAGTTCTGTTTATGGTTTCTTAATATCTTTTCTCCATGGTCAACTTTATTTTCAGAATTATATATTTTGTCTTCATTGTCTGAAATTGTCTTTCAAGTGGTCTAGTCTGTTGGTGATGCTTTCCATTGGCTTTTTAATTTGGTTTATCAATTTCTCCATTTGGAAGATTTCCATTTGGCTCTGTTTCAAATATCTATCTCTTTCTGTTTTTTTTTCTCTCTCTGATTTCACTCTTTATATAATCTTTTACTTGCAGATTAATTTAACTATGAACTTTCTAAATTCCATCTCTGACATTTTATTCACTGTGATATCATTGGATTCTGTTATGAGGTATTTTGGTTTGTTTCCAATGGTTCATTCCCTTGCTTTTTCTTATTGTTTGTGTGTCTACCCAAACATGGCAGAGCTTCTACACTATGAACTTATGGTGTCCCTGAAGATTTCTAGAACCTCATGGTTTAGGGGGAGACAAATAATAAAAACCAATGCAAACAATATAAAGCATTAAACTAAATACTTATTTCTATTATGATATCTACAAGGTTAATTAGCACAATAAACAGAAATTGTATGGTAAGCCAAGAGTAAAAACAATAAGTTTTCAAAAGGGTCTGCTCTTTCAAAAGGTAAACAGTGAGAATGCAGAAGAGATGTAAGATATGATGATTATGAGGGAGGAGAGAAAGTAGAAGTAAAAAATTAAAGGAAGAATAAAAAGAGAACAATAGAATTTGGCTGTTAACAAAAGAAAGAGTGCTGCCCCTGACCAGCACTCGGGCAGCTGAAATTAAGATTGCTTTGCTTATTGAATTTGCAGGGACACCAAATAAAACACAGACACAATTTACCTTTACAGAAGCTTAAGGATGGCTTCCCTGCTCTTGGCCTCAGGCTCCCCAAAAGGGAGAACAAGAGAAAATCATGAGAGGCTGGAGAGAGAGAGAGAGAGAGAGAGAGAGAGAATGTTCGGAAGTGAATTTTTATTGGAAGGACTCTTCTTTTTAGAAAGTTCTATCCAAAAAAGGGCAGAAGGGGCAGGGTTACAAGGGACAAGTGAGTATAACTCAGCCATAAGGGCACATTCCACAAAGAAGACCCCTTGCTATTCAAGCTAGACCCCACCCAAGCCACAGAAAATGCAGTGGTTGGTCAGAATCTGAGGCATCAGGACTGGAAGTGTGGGGTCATTCATTGTGGCTCCCCACAAAAGAGAATAAAGAAAAATGGACAGATGAACAACAATATAAAACCAAACCAAAATATGCTAATCAAAGACCCTAGCCCTTAACAGAGACATGAAAATTAACTACCTTCAAAAAATTCTAGAAATGAGAAAAGTAAGACAAATATATATATATATATATATATATATATATATATATATATATATATATATATATACATACATACAAATGTCCATGAACCATTCAGCACATAATAAAGAAGGAGAGAGAGAGTGGGGGTGGGGGAGAGAGAGGAGAGAGGAGAAAAAGACAGAAAGATAAAGAAAATATTCTTGATAAAATGTTAAGGAGTTGTTTCCCTTGCAGTGATCAAAATTGTCAATGATAATATATATTGGTTGTCTGCTCCCAAGTGTCTTTCTTTCCACTTTTTTTTTTCTTAAGGTATGTATTGTGCACAAGAATAGTAGCCACAGTCTGTCAAATCTTCCTCTTTTTGTGTTGTTCCTCAAGTTGCCAATTGGAGTTCAAAAGTTCTCGGCTTCTCTTCTGGGCAGTATGAGGTGGGGGAGTTTGGAGAGTGTGCTTCACTCTCAAGATGGGGTCACTGTAGAGTTCTGGGAGAGGAGTTCCCAGAGGTGGAGCTCCTAAAGGCAGGGTTTAGGTTTATTTAGTACCCTGATGCTTTGCTGAATGGTGATTGTTCTGAAGATTTTAACTCAGCACACCTCCAGAGCCAGGCAGCTGCCAATCCATGCTGGGAGTCTGCACCCTGGGAGTCTCCCCTGAGTTCCCTTTGTGCAGTGCAGGAGCCAATCCTTTGCCCCTCTCCCTCAGCCACCTGTGGGTCCTACCCTTCCCAGCCTCCTGGGCTCAATCTCTGAGCACCCAGTCACATCCACTCACACACCCACAACCCATCTTGGGTGTCTTTCCCTCACAAGGATATAGTATAGTTCACCCACTGGATCAGTCCAACAGTATCCTAATCTCTGATTTCTCCATATCAAGACACACCACAGTGCCACCTTAATGTGGGTCTTCCTACTCCCCCTCCCTGATTTGCCCCAGACAGATCTGCTCCAGCTGGCCTATGGATTTTTCTTCTTTTCTTTTATTATATCCAAACTTCTGAGTTCCTAAGCTATTCTAAGAGTCCAGTATTTAAATCCCAGTAAAGTCCCTCTCATCACACATTTCACTGAGACACTGTTTATCTGCTTTCCTGATCTCACACCACAGAACAACTTGAAAAGCAACCACCTCTACACCACTATC
Organism: Marmota flaviventris; assembly: GCF_047511675.1. NCBI lineage: Eukaryota > Metazoa > Chordata > Mammalia > Rodentia > Sciuridae > Marmota > Marmota flaviventris. The sequence goes on from NC_092503.1 coordinate 120,599,958, forward strand.
TTTCTCTATGTCCCAAGTTCTATAGTGACTTCTTGAGCAGCATCTGTTTTATATTGAGCAGCAACTCAATAAGATGTGGTTTTAGTCTTAGGAGGACTGAAATCTGCACAGAAAAGGGCAAGTGGCCCTGCATCATTTGGGCTGAGAAAGAATATAGTATATGTAACATATGCAATTATTAAACACACTCACACACAGAATTATCAAACATCACTTCAATTTGCAGATAACAAGGAAGAAGTCAAAACATGACTTAACATTTTATTAAAAGACTCAAACTCAGAACACTGCCCTTAATCCACCACAAAATGTCTCTGTGAAAACTGCCTTGTTCACAGTCCCACTAATTAGAGTCTTCTCTTCTCCACAAAGGAAAAAAAAAACCTCAAGTTTTTTATTTAGGACACAAGTGATACTGAAAAAACTTTAAAAATCTCATGAATCAATATATTACTTTAATTCTGGGAAAATGGCTAAAATGTTAATTACTAACAATTACAAAGTTCCCAACTAAAAATCAATTTACATATTAACTTGAGAATGAAACTCAGGTTGTTTTAGTACCTTACAGATGAAGAAATTAAGATTCCAAATGTCAAAGTCTCACTAAGAATAACAGATTTTCTCCCAAAGCTGTTAAGTGATAGATTCAGCATTCATGCTCAAATTTAATTACTTTTATTTGGAGAACACATTTCTCTTTAACAAGAAAACATGCAAATCATCATGCTGAATTTATTTAGAATAGATCCCTCTATTCTAACAGGTTGGACACACAAAAAGCAAGCATACTGTTCCTCTGGTTGGCATTTCTGATTCTTCTTTTTCATTTTTTTGTAGATGACTTTAGAGTGATTGGTCCTGCATATCCTATCCTGGCCAGGGTTGGGGAAGATGCCTTACTAACCTGTCAGCTCTTCCCCAAGAGGACTGCAATGCACATGGAGGTGAGGTGGTACCGCTCAGAGCCTGGCACACCTGTGATTGCACACTGGGATGGAGTTGAGGTCACCCAGATGCAGGTGGAGGAGTACAGAGACCGGATAGAGTGGATAGATGACAACATTGCCAAGGGAAATGTGACTCTGAAGATACACAACCTCCAGCCATCTGATAATGGGCAATACTGGTGCCATTTCCAGGAGGGGAACTATCATGAAGAGACAAGCTTGCTGCTCAAAGTAGCAAGTGAGTACCTGGGCAAAAACTGGGTCTCAGAGGGAGAAATATATTAATTGATGGTAAGTTTAATGTCAGTTGAAGAATTCCCTTTGAATCAACATAGCAGTTTCCTAATGCCCAGTCCTCTACCCTGAGCCATCTGAAAACAGGTGGTTCCAGAATCTCCAAAGTAAGCTCACAAAAAGTTTTCTCCAAAATTTAATTCACCTGAATTTTGACAGTCCTTAAGGATTATTTGAAAGCCATGACATGTAATCATCAACAATTTTGCTAGGACACAAATTCGTGTCACATAAGGCTGATGGACAAGAGCAAGTAAATTGCTATGGCCATCTGACTGTCCAGCATCTGTATCTCAGTGGAATGGGTTGTCACTTTACCAACCTCATCTATGCAGTAATGAAATGTGAAACTTTTTTTTGTCTTATGCCCCTTATTAGAAATCAGCTGATGAGGCAAAAGAAATTAGGAGCTTTGTGCTTTTATAGAGATTATAATATTTCATATTCAATGAATCAGGGGCTCACAAGTGCCTTTGGAAGCACCCACCGTGGATGGCAGGGTTCTTCAGAATGCTATCATGTTAGCAAAGGAGGAAGGAGTGGGAAGGAAGGAAATAACGGGTCTATCTTGTGGGGAAATATCTGAAAAGTAAACCTGACAGGAATAGCTCCTCCATTGTGCTTAAGGCAAAATCAGGCAAATTCTTTACCTCAACAGGAGAGCAGTTCTCTGGAGATTTTAACATCTCTGACACTGATTTACTTTATTCCTAACACCTTTTTTATTACTCATGATTATGAATGGTTACTATGTTCAAGATCATTTAAAACAAAGGAATCATGGGACTCTGAGATATGAGTGGAGTGGGTACATACTGATGCACTGCACTATCTGAGGCATTTAAAATTAAGGCAAAACTTTTCTATTACTACAGGTAAGGGAGTAGATCTCTTTCTATCCACAATTGATAAAGACAAAATATCCATCTACAGAAAATATAGTCTCCTTTGGTTTTGAGAGGTGTAGTGTTGAATAGAGAAAGGATTTCATGACTACATTAATTGCTTTAGGATTTCTTAAAAATGTTTTTCCTAACAGAACATCTCCGATAGAATATTTTAATACAAGAATCTTCATGCAGTTTGTCTACTGCATCCCAAGATTACAACCACAAACAAAATAAATAGAAATGAAAAGAATCACCCATGGAGGTGATTTCTAAATTTGTCCTAAACATTTTGTTTAAATTAGATTCCAGATACCGTTCAAAATTTCAGACAAAGTGCCTGAAACAGACAATATTAAGAGGAAAAGTGTTCAGAGAATAAAAGATCTAATGAATAAATTACAGCACATTTGTTTACAGTACTAGAGACACAAAGAAATGTTATGATGCCTCCCTTCCCTCTTATTTTCCTGTCCTGAAAAAATATATTCAAGTTCTAAAATTTAAAAATCAGATTGGAGAACAAGCAAAATGTATCAGAGCTCCAACTTAAATAGGAAAAAAAATTTGGAACACTTTCTGCTCCCCAATCCCTGAGCTCCCACCATCTCCCTGTGAGCAACATCACTGAGATCTGTCTCCAGAGTTTGTACCTCTGTGAGCTCTAGAGCTCAGAGCTGTGACTTCCCTCCACAGATGTGGGGTCTGCCCCTAACATCCACATGGAAGGACCCAGGGAAGGTGAGGTCCAGCTTGTGTGCACTGCAAAGGGCTGGTTCCCAGAGCCCCAGGTCTATTGGGAAGACATCACAGGACAGAGGTTGCTGACTGTCTCCGAGCATCACATCCAAGATGAAGAGGGCCTGTTCTACGTGGAAGACACCCTTGTGATCAGGAATATGTCTGTAGAAACTGTGTCTTGCTTCATCTACAACCCTGTCCTCACAGAGGTCAAGGGGGCAGTCATTGCCCTCCCAGGTCAGTGCTCTGCCTCTGGGACCAGATGCCTAGGTCAGCAGCAGAACTTCAGAACTGTGCAGCAGCAACAACTCATATTTTTTGTCAGGAAAAGTACTACCATTTAATAATATGTATTAAAATGCATAAAACATTTACATATATATATATATATATATATATATATATATATATATATATACACACACACACACACTGCATTTTGATTAAATAGCCACTAATTACTTCAGTAATTTTCAAGTTCCACCTTTTCATCTATTTGCATTGATGTTTTCTACTTACAAGTATTTATTACATTGTAAATATCATTTCAACTAAAATGTTTTCCTATGCTGTGTTGTGCCAATTACCCCTAGGAATCTGTCATATGTTAGTAATCAGAGATAGAAGTCTTTACACAGCAGCATCTAAATTATTATCTTATTTACAAATAGCAAAAATAAAATACTAAAAAAAACCCCAAATGGATAGTGAAGTGTTGTGTGTCTTATGTTACTGAAACCTATAGCAAGAGGGGTTTGTAGATCAGTGGAAGAGCACTTACCTAGTGGTGTGAAGCCCTGGGTTGAATCCTCGGCACCACATAAAATTAATTAATTAATTAATTAAATGTCTTGTGTCCACCTACAACTAAAAAAAAATATTTTTTTACAAAACCTATAATATTGACAAAAAACATTTTTGAAGAATTTTAGAGGTTTAAATAATCTCACGATGTACAACTCAATGATAAACATTACATCTATCTGTCCATCTATCAATAAACATTTCTAATCATGTAAAAACTTATTGGTTTTAAATGACTTATAAGTGGCACACTCTAAATATTTGGATTTATTATTATTTATAATATAAATAGATAGGTTAAAATAAAAAGTATGATATTACATATTAATATTTAAAAAACCAATATTGTATATTCTTAGTTTGGAATTATAAGCAATACTTGTTTATGTCCGTACAGTTTTATAGTTTCCATGCATTTATAAAAACAGGTATGTGTTATTTTTTAACAGATAAATATCATTAGAAACAAACAGCATTATTGGGTTGATAGATCTGATAGCGTTTTTGTTGTGCAGATAAAAGGAAAGGCAAATGGGATCACCATATGATGTGTAGAAAAAATATTTTCCACATTTCATAGAGCTGGCTTTTATTTCTTGGAAATAGTTTCTCTCCTTTCCCTTACACCAAATTCCTTAATACGTTATTCTCCACCCCACCCCACTTTTTTTTTTTTCCAGAGAAACTCCAGAGTGAGCTGGGTGAGTAGGACCCACAGGCGTGGTGGTGCACTTCTCTGGCCCCAGAGGAGGGCGGAGCTTACGGAGCTGCTTCGGAACTGGGATCTGGATGAGACGTCGAGGCAGGGCTTTCCCAGTGCCCTGTTAAGTTATATGAGAGGAGACCAGCAAAGCTCAGTCTTCCACAGTCCCCTTTGGGGAATTTTCTGCTATGTAACCTGTTACTTTGGGAGATCATGGGGATCCAATCAAGACCCAGATGACATATTTTGGGACTTGTACATCATCTCTGCCAGGGTCTAGAAGAAAGGGAGCTGCCTTTGGCGTGTGCACAGGATGGTATGGGTCAGCTGGCCAGCTTTAGAGGCCCTTTTAAAATATTCCTACTGCCAGTGAGGGCACTGTCAGTGGAAGTCACCTCCCACAACTCCCACCCTCTAGTCATTATGGGTCCTGCACCTGCTTCTCACCCCAGAAGGTCCTTAACCTCATCACTATCGAAAGGAAGCTGTTAAGTGCACCTGAGATCCTGCCACTGGGGTGATAATTTTCCTTTTCTTCATGTGGTTTTTATTTACTTATTTTTTTTTACCTGGTAGTTGAACAGCAGATATTATTTTACCATGCCTAAGATGTAATTTAAAAAATAACCAAATGATGTTTGAGCCCCTTTCAGTTTCCTTTACCTCCTTCCAACTGATTGTTTCTATGGCTTTTCTCCTAGCCCATGATGATGCATCTGCTCTCTATTTACATACACATGAACCTGAATGGCTCATTATATCCTTCATCTGTACCATTGTCCATCAAGTCACCTGTGGGAGTGTGTGTGTGTTTGTGCGTGCAATTGTAAAGGGCTTAAGCATACTTTATTTAATCCATGTAGGAGTTTTTGAGGGAAATTAAGATGGTAAACACAATTCCAGTCTCTGCCAGAATCTAGTGTGACACCTTTGACTCCATGGGGCCACAAATATAAAGGGATGAGCCTCAGGAAGGTCAAAGATAGCTCCACAACTTGAGGACAAACCCAGTCCTGTGAGCTTAGCCTTTCCAGCAGGATCTCCCTCTGCCTAGGGCAGTAAAGGTGCCTGATCAGACAGAAACTTTAAGGAGAAGAACTTGTCAGTGACACATTAGGAAGCTAAGCCAGTGTTTGGGGCAGGCTGACGCAAGTCTCTGTCCCTCAGGAAAGTCTTAGGCAAAAAGTCACGCATCTGAGTTCTTGAGCCAACTCAGCATGCCCACTGGAGACCCAGCACACAAAATACAATCCTATGTTGTGTTGTTCCTAAATTTTGATGACCTTCCAGGACCACAATTATATAGGATAAAAGCACAGAACTTCCCTTTGCTCCTTGCCAGGTGGGGAGGGCTGTGCCCCAGGAGGTGGGAGGATGTGCTGTGGTAACTGAAGAGTTCAGGAGTTCTATAGCTGCTGCCTCTGTGGTATCCTCATAATTAGGGGCTCAGAGGAAGCACCCATGCAAAGGGCCATGGGCCAACACAATTCTCAACCCTATTATTTCCAGAGCTCATACCCTGGCAAATAATTTTATTGACTTATAACAATAATGACTAGTTTTGGAAATCTTAATTACATGCCATGTATATAAGTGCTTTGGAGGGATCATTTCATATTTCCCTACAGTAGTTAAAAGACTTTCAGGTCTCTATGCTTCTGCTCATGCTGCACAGTCATCTAAGTGCTTTGTACAGGTTATTGGGGGGCAGGATACAAGGAATTGAACTCAGGGGCACTTGACCATGGAGCTACATCCCCAGCCCTATTTTGTATTTTATTTAGAGACAGGGTCTCCTGAGTTGCTTAGTGTCTCGGTTTTTGCTGAGGCTGGCTTTGAACTCTCGATCCTCCTGCCTCAGCATCCCAAGCCGCTGGGATTATAGGTGTGTGCCACCACCCGGCTTATATAGGTTATTTTGTTTAACTGTGTAACAATCCTATGGTTTGGGCAGTAATATGCAAAATTTATAGTTTAAGAAATGGAGGCATATTCAGATTAGAAAGTAGTCATCCAGCTTTGAAGTGATAAAAATATTTATTTTATTCTGGGAGTGCTAACTTTAAATTTATTCTATCATTTGTTTTTAAACTGCATAAAATTTTGGGAAGGAGTGGGTAGTGACCCTTTTTTTTTCAGATTGGCATGCATCCTGGAAAGGTTCTTCTTGGAACAAGATCTCATCTTTCCAAGAGATGACCTTAAGCCTCATACCTCCCCCAGGATGCCTATGGGATATATTTTTAATTTTAATTTTTTGAATGTATTTTTTAAAAATTTATTTTTCTTTGTATATATACATTATAGTAAAGTATATTTTGACATATTATACATACACAGAATATAAATTATTCTAATTAGGATCCCATTCTATAATTATTATTGTTGCTATTATTTGTTTTTTTAGATATACATAACAGTTCAAAGTGGATCAAGGATCCCATTCTTGCAATTCCACATGGTGTGGAGTTTCACTGGTCATGTATTCATATATGAACATAGGAAAGTTATGGGTTTTAAACCACACTAGAAATTCACTTGTTGGTGACATTTATTTGTTCCATTTTGATTTGTTCCTTGTATTTTGTCTTCTGTATTTAATAGCATCTTTAAAAGTGATTGGACCTTCTGAGCCCATCATTGTCAGAGTGGGAGAAGACATACAATTGACCTGTTCCCTGTTCCCCAAGGCTAATGCACAGAGCATGGAGGTGAGGTGGGTCCAAGCCCACCATTATCCTGCAGTTTATGTGTATATGAATGGGGACCATGTGGCTCGAGAGCAGATGGTAGACTACAGAGGGAGGACTACACTGGTGACTGATGCCATCCACGAGGGGAGACTGACCCTGCAGATACACAATGCCACAGCTTCAGATGATGGGCAGTACCAGTGCCTTTTTGAAAAAGATGGTGTCTACCAGAAGGCCAGTTTGGATCTGAAGGTGGTAGGTAAGGACTCTAGATAGATGTTTTGAATTTGTCACCTGTTCCTACTGCTTTAACATGTTACAAGATAATTTCTGTAGCACTGAAAGTTTTCTTAACGCTTACTTGCTATCAGATTTATATTGAACCACCAATGTATAGGAACTATCATAGATACTTAAAATCCACAAATTCCAACAAACAAAATTTAATTTTTGTGTATGGAACTTGTATACTTCTGAGTATGTCCACAAAATTACCATATATTTAAAGAGGTCTGAGAATTTTACTCTATTTTATACAGGATTCATTATTTCACACAGTATGTTATTAAAATTCTTGGAAATATACCAGGAAGTATAATAATTTGAAGACTAAACTAGATATACCAAGTAAACAGAAATAATGTGGATTGACAATCTTGGTATGAATGGAGGAAGAAAGAAAATCACTCTCTAGAATTTATTTTCCAAGTTTAGCAAATGTCATTGAGGACACAGGTAAAAATCTTGAATATCTGAAATATGTCTCCCATGGATTTTCAATCTAAGTTAATAAACATATTTAGGGAATATCCACAGAAACACATGTTGAGAAGTTAAAGGGGCCCATCTTTTTCTGTCATTGGACATGAACATTTATAATTTTAATCTTTAAGAATATTCTCTTACCTAGGTTCTTTTATCCTGTCAGTTATTTTGTTCTCAGGCAAAAAAAGGTTGAATTTAAAATCTTAAATTTTACCTTTATATATGTCCCTGGATGATTCAGGAATATAAAAATAAATAAATAAAACAAAACAAGAAAACACTCCAGCCAGTCTTTCTCTAGGTGGAGTGTCATTTCCCCTTAAGATTTTTCTCTCTTCCTGCAAGCCCTCTGAATCTTCCCAGCCCTTCTCAAACATAGTCACCAATAACACAACCACTAGCAGAGGCTCCATTCTTGGTTTCCTTGGTCTCTGTTCCCAGCTGTGGGTTCTTCCCCGAGGATCACCATGGAGGTGCTGACAGATGGAGAGGTACAGCTGATGTGCACTGCAAGTGGGTGGTTCCCACCACCCCACATGCAATGGAGGGACATGGAAGGAAAGACAATACCATCAGCTTCTGAGATCCTGCATTCAGACAGCCATGGGCTCTTCCATGTGGAGACATTGCTATTGATCACTAACAGCTCCTTGGCAAATGTGACTTGTTCCATCAGCAACCTCCCTCTGGGTGAGGAGAAAACAGCGGCTTTTACTCTCTCAGGTTGGTGATTCTGTATATTCCTCTCAGGTTTGGAATTAAATACTAAGACCAACTCAGATGTTCTCATTTTATTGCTTTCTGTATCCGAATATAAAAATATACATGTCTATATATAATTCTAATGAGATATCCTGCTATCTCTGACAAAGCTTATCTTCAGGACACATAGGGATCTTACTCCTCTGAGTTTCTTGCTTATAACCCAGATACAGCTCTAAAGTTATATTTATTGTTGGCTGTGCACTAAATTCTAATTATTGCCTCTAATTCTCTGTATCTACAAATTCTCTTCTGATATGAAAAGAATTTTAGCACTTTGTTTTTTCCTTTCTGGTGAATTTTATTATGGATTAGAAAATAATTTTCCTTAACACTATCTTTATGGCTGTGGCCTGGGTAATTTTATTATTTTGCCATTATTCCAGTGACTGTGATATGATTGGAAAAAGAGAAGGGAGAATAATTGTGTATGTACATTTCTGAAAGTAACAAACACTAAAGCTAGCTAGACATAAATTTACAGTCTTCCCTCCCTCAGCAAGGAAAAGGGGACCCACTGCTTCCTTGAGAGATTTACTTCTCTTCCTCCTCTCCAGCCCAGGAACTGCTCAGATAAAAAAATGCACTTGGTATTTTCCTAGTTTCATGATTTACTGGGATTTGGGGATTTCCATTTCAGAGTCCAGGATGACATTTTCATGGGCAATACTACCTGTTTTGGGATTGCTTCTTGCCATGGCCATAGGCATAATCTGGAGGAAGAACTAAAAGAAAGGTAAGTTAGGAAAACAGGACCAGTGTGAAGTGCACTTTGTGGTCGAACATACAATGTATTTTTTCCTGGCCTCTCTTCTCAGCAATCACATGTGGGAGGCATTCAGTGAATATTTGGTAATTAATGAAGCATGAGTCTACATTCATGTAATCAAGACTCAATGATGAATGAACTTGGGGTTTACAGTGATATTAGAAGCAACAGAATTAAAAAAAAAACAATAATTTGAATCCCTGGGGCCATTCCTCAGACAGCCAGTTAAGGGAAAGGAAGACGAGATGTTGGTAGCATAGTCATCCTATTGTCAAGGCTAAGAGCTCAGATGTCACTGAGATTCTGTTGGCATGAACATTTCTCTAAGACCTGTAATAATGAAATGGCCTACTTATTGGTGATTCCTGCTTTATTGATGAAGGTCATCTCACATATTGACAAGTTATTTTGTGTACCCCAGAAAGTTTGTCTACTTTAAATTTCTTTTGTCATAAAGCTTGTTCGCCTGTTTATATGTTAATAGCAGGAAATTAATACTTTTAGAAATTGATATATTATCATAATGAATTTTTTTCTTTAGAGTGAATATGACCCTTGATCCTAATACAACTCACTCGAAACTGACTCTTTCTGAGGAACACAAGGATATGACCCAGGATCATTCATGCAGCTAGACATCCCACAGAGATCTGACTCTCTGCTCTACCTGCTGAACCATGAATGGCTCACGTCCATAAGGTGGTATTGAGAGGAAGGGGTCAGGTGATGGGTCCCTGGTATCAAGGACAATGTCTTGAGGAAAAGTCGTCATTGTGTCACAGTCATCATTGTGTCACCTCACATTCCACTACCCAGAAATTCTTATCTGGACTTTCTATAAGCCACTCCTTTCTCCTGGTGTATCTTAACAAACACCCAGAGACCACCTAGTTTCAGTCTTTCTTCTGTCCCTATACTTACTTTTATCTCCCAATAATGTTTCTCTGGAGTAAACAAATTCTGACCATCATGGGTTTTGGGCAATAGTTGCTATGTAAATGTGTACTGGGCCATCACCTCTCCTCCTCCAAACCTTCTCCTCCTGAGGTGGCCCCTGGGTGGTCAGAGTCTCCCTGACTGTGCCTCTAGACATCTTTCTTTTGTAACATGATCAACAAGAGCCCACTCTACACCTTTCCCCAAACTTTCTTCTCTGGAATTCTGCACCCACTCTTCATCCTGTGTCCCCTGATATAGGTTATCTGTATATTTGCACCCAGAAGGACCCCTTCAACATCTCCAAGGGAAACAACAATCTTGAATTCTGGAAAACAGGATGATAACGAGAGTCCTGGAACTGTCCTCCTTTTACCAACTGCTGGAAGGGGGCTCTTGTCACCATTGATCCCATCAGAGGCCTGTCTTAGTCCAAGTTCTGTGATATTCTAACTCCTGATTACATTCTGATATCATATGACCAAATCCTTACAAAATCCAATAGGAAATGCAATTTAGCACATAGAAGGAAATGAAAGCAATCAAGAAATATCCGATCAGTTATTTTAAGGTGGTGGCAATTAAATTGATCATGTAAGTGAAGCTGAGAAAACAAAAAATACAGTTAAAGAACACTGAGAGAAAACAGCTGTATATAAAGAGAAAAATATGATCACTAAGATATAATCTTAAAATTATAATGTGCTGTATTATGAAATCTCTACTGCAGACTTTTTCCAAAGTTAAGAGAGAACGAGGAGTAAGGAAAATTTTTAGAAATACCAATCCAAGAGAAAAATTAATTATGTATCATGTGTATGACAAAATCATTTTAATTTTTAAAGCAAATTAAAGTGCACAATTTAAAATTAATAATTATAAATGTAAGCAATAAATGAAACAAGTAGTAAACAGTAAAGTGATAATAAGTTAAAGAAGAGAAACTTTATATGGAAGAAGAAAGAATGTTGTTTTTTAAAAAAGATTTTTAAGAAAGAGTCTTAACAGTTAAATTAGAGAAGATTGACAATGATGAAGGTGATGGGTTGGGGTGGCCTACTTTCCAGTATATATTCCTTCAAAGTACTGTATGAGATTAAATATTACACTATATAAAATGTAGTTATAAATTGTTTTGTTACATCTTTTAAAAAAGAGTCTTAAATTCTCATGAAGTGAGAATGAGGGATATCTGCCAATGACACTGCTGCTTTCCAGGATGCAAACATCACAAAGTTGTCACTGTCCTTTGAGGATCATTCATTCATCTACAGCATTCTGGAGGCTATCTTTTGGGTCATAACATTTTCTTTCTGTTTCTAAACTCATAAGCTCATGTTTGAAATTGGTAGTCTCTCAAGTATTTACAAATTTATTTTATTTTTTCAACTGTGGTAAAGTACATACTGAATAAAATTCATCATTTTAAAGCATGTAATTCAGTAGCACTCTGTACATTCACAATGTTGTACAACCATCTTCACTATATAGTTTCAGTACATTCCCCCGCCAACTCCAGAAAAGAAATGTCATACCTACTAAGTGGTTACTACTCATTTTCCCTGCTCCAAGTCCCTGGCAACTACTATTCTACTTTCTGTCTCTACAAATTATACTGTTTCTATACTCTGGATTTTTTATACAAATGTAATCATAACATGTAAAGCAGGTTCGCTAATTACCAATCCCATGAGAGAATTCCCATCACCTAGAGGAGAGGAAGATCATCACTCTGCCAGAAGCAGGAGTCTATACACTGTATCAGGACACTGTTTAGCTCCACCATGCACTGATTACCTGTTTGTTTGTGCTATGAAATCATTCACACTTTAAGATAGTGAGTGATCTATATGAAAGTATATGAAGCAGGTTTACTGCCTACAGATAGGCAACAAGGGACACAAAAAGTCTCAGATCTATCATAAGCCAGTGCCCCAATGCTCCAGAAAGCTGCTCAAGTGGATGGATCCTTGACTGCTTGAGTCTCACTTGCACCACAGCTACAGGACCTGGAAAGGCAGCGTACCGAGGGTTGCATACCTCAGAACCATGCGACTCACTAGGCAAAGGTTTAAAGGACATCCTTCTAGTGATGAGAGGAGCAACACTTTGTCCTGGGCAGTTTCCCCTAACTCATTATATTACATACCCAAGAGGAACAGGAGCAAGGCCCAGTCTGCTTCATGTACTTTCTTATCAGGATTTTGCACTCCCAGAATATTCTAAAGTCATTCATGAAAACTGCAAATAAGGGAGGGGGAGAACTGAATCAGTTCACCCAGAAAACTGTCCTGCAGAAAATGTACACACATGCACATGTGTGTGTGTGTGTGTGTCTTGTTTTATTTGGCATATCTTCAAAATTCATCCAAGCCATAATGAATACTTACTTCCTTTTTTAAATCAACAGACTTTATGTTTAAGAACAGTTTTAGTTCTATTGCAAAATTGAATAGCAAATCCAGATTTTCCATACACCTTTCCAACACTATGTTTCCCTTATTATTAACATATTCTCCTAATGTGTTACAACTGATGAACCAATATTAATACATTATCTCAACTAAAGTCCATAGTTTACATTAGGGCACACTTTTTTTTTTTTTTTGGTTTTTGGTACCAGGGATTGAATTCTCAGGCACTCGTCCACTGAGCCACATCCCCAGTCCTATTTTGTATTTTAATTACAGACATGGTTTCACTGAGTTGCTTAGTGCCTCACTTTTGCTGAGGCTGGCTTTGAACTCATGATTCTTTTGCCTCAGCCTCCCAAGCTCCTGGGATTACAGGCATGTGCCACTGCGCCAGGCTAGGGCACATATTTTGAATTGTACATTCTAAAAGGTTTGACAAATTATTTATGCTTTGTGATACATTGATACACCCTTTATATTTTTGAAGATATATTTATTAGTAAACATTGTATCTTTGAAAATATTTCAGCATGTTACTCTATTTTGACTTAAAGTAATTTAAAATGTTTTACTAATAATGCCTGAAAGTTAACTGCTATTTTGGTGGGAGGCAAGGAATGTTTCATCTTAATTTATTAATCCAGCTTTTTGCTTACTATCCTGTGCTTTTGAAGGCTGTGTGTATAAATGTGTAGGATCAGCTAGAGAAAAGACTCATGAAAATGTATATGTGTATGTTTTATCACACCAATTCCCTTGCTATACATAAAAGAACATAATTACTTTTAGCTTCCAAAATTTATGACTAATTTACTTTATCAATCCCAATTACAGTTAGAAAAACTATAGGGAAGAAGTAGGATTGCAGCTTGAGGATGACAGTACCAACCACTGGCTAATGAATAAGCAATTTGATTGGTCCATCAAGGATCTGTTCCTTCTCATTCCTGATGTGTAGACTAGCTGGATGTAGTCATGCAGAGCAGGGTGACTTGCACAATAGATGTATAAATTGAGTGGATCTCAGTTTCAGGGAGGAAACTAAAAGATTAAGTTAATTAACCACTCTGTTTTTTCCCCTCATTTATCAGTAGAATATAAATATCCATCAGGGCAATGATTTTTTTCTTCCTTTTTGTGTATCCTTCCAACCTCAAAAGCAGCTTATATTAATTGACCAATAAACATTTATGAAATGCATAAATAATTTCATAGATAAGTATTTCTTGAGCACTGTAGAACTCACTACTGCTAGTACTAGAGATATAATCCTACTCTCTGCCCTCAGGTATTCCTTTATTCTAATCAAGTCTTTATCATACTTTTTTAAACTTTACTCAAAATGGGATTTACAAGGTAGTCTAATAATAAAGAATTAATCGATGAGATCAGATAGTGAATTCAAAGTCATTACTTTGCCAGAATCCATGGAGACCCTTCACTGCATATTGATTTGCTGACAGGTACAGATGAGGATAAGATGAACATTACTAGTCCTGACATTTCTACAATTCTGATTCTAACAGACCACCAACCTTCTCATTTTCATTTGTTGTCCATGTTCAGCCATTTCTCCCCAATCTCTAAACTAAGAAGGACAAAAACTCATTAAAAATTAGTGGAGAAGTGACAGAAGACTCTTAGAGAACATACCACAAATTTAGGTACTGTAGGAGAGATACTTAGAACTCATTTGGGAACCTCATGCTTATAAATGTCCTGAGTGTACAACAGAAGTAACATATCTAAAACCACATCCACTATCTCCTGTTCTGTAGCAGGAGTTCCATTTCCATTTGTTCTTGTTTTGTTGTTACTCCCTTGTATAGAGTTTTCATGTCCAGAAATCCCTTTCCACCCACCAGTCCATTTGATTGTACTTACCAATATTTTCCCACCACTTGCTTACCCCCTTTCTGCCTTCATTATTTCTTTCTTGAATCATACAGGCCCTCTTTTATTGTCAGTAAATTCAAGATTTTGGGCCCTGGATTTATTCTTCCAAGGTTCAATCAATAACTTTGCTACTCATTGACTGTATGCCAGGGGAAATATCACCAAGTAGGTACATCTCCAAGAGAAGTTGTGAGAGGTTTAAACATCTGTTGGTGTATTAGAAAAATCTAAGTGGATCTTTTCCATATGGGAAAGAGAGGAGAAACTCATATTTTATATCCTCAAATACATAAATTTTGTGATAAGGAACTGGAGAAAACTAGATATAGTAAAGGGAAGCAATGTGGAAAAATGTGGTTAGAAAGGAAAAAGAAAATACCAATGTTAACAATGACTCTTTCTCCATGAAGACTACAAATGTTTCACCTTTCCTACCTAACGTTTTCTCTTTGAAAACTTGAACTACAATAGCAATTTTTTTTCAATTACATTCTCAGATGGCACACAAACTGGGTTTGCTAACCAGTGAGAACCTTTTAAAAATAAGCACTCTTTTCTCTCCAGAAATCTTGAGCTTCTCAAAAGATTTATGGTTACATACCAGACTGCTCCATCCCTTGAAAAAAAATCCAATATTAGATGTTAATGGGACAACAGAGGCTGAAGAATTGACAAGCTGAGCTTTTTCAAAACATTTGAACAGATTTCTTTGCAATTCCAACAGAAGGAGCATATACTGAAAATTCATTGAACAATTGATCACAATCCCTCCTTCAAACACCACCCTTCCTACATGGTTTGATAGCAACAAAAAGTATAAAAATATGTATTTCTCTTTAAATGTAGTCAAAAGTATTTATTTCAACACACAGCACCAAAACACGAGAGAGATCTCATGTTCAGAATTTTCTTGTAATGAATTGTTGCTGCCCATAAGGAGACTGCATTTTCCCAATGGTAAAACTAGAGCAGATCCCCGTGGACTTTTTCCAGTTCTCTTGTTGCTCTTTCTGCCTCTCACTCTCTGAAAAAGGCTGAAATCACACTAAGTGATTTCATTGATCTATTTACCTTCCAAGGACAACTTTCTTGGAGAACAGACTATAAGGAGCTTGGGTGGTAGCAACATTTCACTTCTTATGGGGATAAAGGGAGTTTGCTTCCTAGGGAACTTCTGTACCATTTGTTAAGAGAGTCATGGAGGTCTTTGGAGAAGAATTAGCAATACTTTCTGTGTGATCTAAAGCTAAGCAGATAGTCATAGATCTAGATGATCATAGATCTTCAGGGTGCTAGCATTTGTTATTCAACGTTATTCACATTTTTCAGAGGTCTACATAAAGGCAAAAATAAGGGCAGAGAGTCTCACAGAAGGTGTTTCCAGCAAAGGAAGATGTGGGGCCCAGGAACCATGTTGTAAAGAACCAGAAAAATTCCTAGCCTATGAGAGGTCTGCTTTAGTGAAAGAGGCTCTGGATGAGTGGTGAAAGCCATGTCTTTTACATTCCTCACACTACCCAGAATTTCTTATCTGGACTTTCTACAAACCACCTCTTTCTCCTCACTATATCTGAGAAAACACCCAGAGCCCACCTAGTTGCAGGTCAATATTATGTCCCTATATTTACTTTTACCTCCCAATAATGTTTCCCTGGGGTAAAGCAATTCTGACCCAGAACACTAAAGGTTTTTTCAGGTTCCCCTCACCCTTGATATGCCAGAGCATCACAGTTTTGAGCAACACTCACTATTGAAGAAACATTTATTTTACTCTTATATAGGATGAGGTTGGAATGAGCTGTGTTTGAATCCAAACAAATAGCTACTGGAAGTGTAGCACGGGAGGGAGTTCAGTGCATTATGGAGTCTTGTTGGTATCAAGAAAGATGTAAATGCTGAGCGAGGACATTGGAGGAAGACAAAAGGAAGAGCAGAAATAACTTGTGTTCTATCCTAGAAGACACATGGTGTATAAATAATAAAGGCCAGGATTGTACAGGACCTTGGGTAACCATCTGTTCTAGACAGACTGAGAAACATCTAGCCAGGATGGCTGTTGCATCTGAAACAGTCAGGGTCAGGCATTTCAGGACTGGGTCTCTCCATCTTCCTTAAAAATACCTAAAATTTTGTAGCTTGCTTTTTTATTATCCTGTCATATTTCTAATCCTGGTGTGTCTACTTCCATTTAAGACTCTTCATAATCATTTTTACTTTGGGCTTATATACTAAGTCATCCTCTTCTTGTACTACCCTTTATTCTGTTTCTAATCATTGAGATATGAAGGTCTGTAAGTCAGAGATTTCTGAATTTTGGTAATAACCCTCACCTTAGTGGCAGTGATTGTGGTGAAGTTGCTTTGCTTCTCTCAACCTCATTTAACCTTCATGATGATGTACACTATTAAGGTGCCTCAGTACAGGAATATAGAGAGAAATAAATGAGATGCTGTATACAAAACTGAGTACTATATCTTGTCCCTAGTAAACACGTGGTAAATTTTAGCTTCTAATACTTACAAATAACATTGATACCAGTATAATAGTACTAATAACTAGTAGTAATCAGTCTGCTTCTTTAAAAACCAAATGTCATCAATAAAGATTTTCCACAAAGGATATGAATATGGGGATCATAATGTTTGAATTTTTGTATATTAAATTAATTAGGAAATGTGGATACAATGATATGTTGAAGTAGGACAGAAGAGGCTATACACCAGAGGAATTAGCAGAAAGCAGGTTTATTGGATGCAGCAGGTCCAAATGGAGCTTTTACCTAAAACATTCTCTGGATCATTAGTCTAGAAATTCTTTGAACTTTATACCCAGTGGTGGGGCGGGGGCTTGGAGGTGTACATTTTTGCAAGGGTCTCAGAAGGTGCCTATTTTCCCATTTCTTAGAACAGTCAGGAGGGATTTTACAGGGTATACCACAAAAACAGAGTACATCCATCAAGTCTACAGTTAAATTTAGTTTTTGCAAGATAGAACAGCAACAAGAATTAGGGCATATAACCACATGGAGCCCTTCAGCAGAGATCTTGACTATTATTTTGTTAACAAGAATATTTGTGGTGAGGGCTCTGGAGAAGTTAAATTAAGAGATGCATTGGTAGAGGAGGGGCGTGTCACTACAATGTAGAATAAAGTAGCATGGACTAGTAGAAACTGATAATCAACCCACAAACCTGGAAAGACTAAGATGATCAGGGGCCATTCTGACTAAGGTAGCTCTCCTCTGCTTTGGGGTAGTTACACAATAGATTTCCTCCTGACTGAACCCATTGCCAATGTTATTCACATGAATGAGTCCATTACATTATTCCAATTTCAGCTTAAATAACAATTGCTTTGGAGGATTCCTTTAATTTTCCCTTTTCTCAGATGGAAACCTCTTATTCCTTCACCATATACCTACATCCCTAGTTGGTTTGTTCAGCTCCAAACTACAACCCTGTGTGATCCTGCTTGGCATGCAGTATTCTTCTTCCCTAGTCCTCAGGGTATGTAGCTAATAAAGTGCTGTCAACCTCATCTGTCCACTGTTGGGCATAATGCATTTGGTTATCTTGTGCAATTTAGGGTGGAGGATCTCTCTCTCACCAACTGGGTGAATAAGAGGGGATCAGAAGAGAGGGGCAGACAAAATGGTTGGCCCAATTGTAACATAATAGAACTCACCTTGCTGATATAATCCCTTCATTCTGATTGAAAAGAAATAACTGCCTGATGCCAAATGCCCACTATGGAAATACTCCCCTTCCTCTGTAAAGGCAAAGAAAATGGAGAGCTTATGAAATTCTTTCTTAAGTATTTCTTTTAAAAGGAGAGGTAGGTCTCATCTTCAGAAGGAGATGGTGTTTTCTCTCCTTCTGCATCTTTCCATTATACCCCATGCTGGGGAAACCGTCCCTTGCCTATGCATATTATCTTTATTCCTTCATCTTTTGGATCTACCATGAGGACATGAGGACTAGAATCAAGATCTGAAAGAGAAAATCATTCACCAAACACCTGGATGACTTTTGTCCAGAAATCCCTAATCTTATACAGCAGCACTAGCATGAGGAGAGGGGTGATGAAGCACCTTCATTCTGGGTGTTAAGAGAGGATTTCTTTTCTTAAGAAAGGATTAAGAGAGGATTTCTTTTCTTTTCCCATGAGATAAATGAATAATTAAAAAATTAAATAATTTAAAAAATTATTACAGAACAATTGAAGATGATACTAAGAATTATATCAAGGCCTGTCACACAATTTCTATCCAAGCACACCCAGCAGTTAGAAGGAGAATAGAAAAGGTGGAGGGTAAAATTTTACAATGTTGGGTTCTTTCAGAAAAAACCTCATATGTAATCATCTATCTATTCAATTTATTGAAGTCCCAAAGAGGATGATCTGTATGTGTTTAAAATTATGCTTTTTATAGTCAAGTCCTAATCTTCCTTTTTTAATTTTTGCAAATTTTCTTTCTTCCTCTGGGTAGAGATTATTTGAAAGATAAAGGTAGTCTGATGAAGTGAGTCCGTGAAAGAGTCAAGGTGCCTGTTTTTTCTTACCTGCACCTCTTTCTCTTCCCTTTCCATCACCTTTCCTCTTCAACTCATCACAAAAGAGGGTCTTCTAGTGGTTCCACATAATCATCATCCATATGAAAACAAAAAAATGAGAGTGCTAGAATAACTGTTTCTTTGAGAACAATAAATATCCTCACTTCTAAAACTATATATTATTTTGCCTTTATATCACATTGTATGAACCTCTTGTGTCTGATTCCACCTCAAATTTCTCAGCCTTAGGGAATATATTTAAATACCTGGCTACATACTATTTTGGCTAAAATTATAAAATTGTTAACACTCTTTACTACCAGATTCTCACCATCTAGGGAGGACATACTTCTGAAAAACAGAAAGAAATCTGCAAGAAAACACATCTTCTCAGAATTGTCTGAGTAGCTGCCAACTTTCTTAAACAAAGGAAAAGAATATGTATATCAAACTTGTCCTGAGAAAAACACAGCAAATCAAAGTTTAGGAAGCAAGAACTAACAGACCAAATAGACCTTGTACCTCCTAGAGAAATATAACCATTAAAGTTCCAGTGAAACAAGTAGATAAAAGCTATACCTGGGCTGGGTTTTTGACTCAGTGATAGAGCACTTGCCTAGGATGTGTGAAGCACTAGGGTTGATCCTTAGCACCATCTAAAAATATAAATAAATAAAATAAAGTTATCAAAATTTGCTAAAAGAATATACTTTTTTTTTTAAAAAAAGCTATACTCTGCTAAGAAAACAAGGAAGGGATGTTCACATTAACTGAACTGAGATAAGTATGGGCTTATTATAAACAACCAACTAGGCAAAGGTTAACTAAATGGAAGATAAGTATGGGTATATAATCAATCAACTAGGCAAAGGTTAACCAAATAGAAGATAAGTACGGGTGTATAATCAACAAGCATGTGAAAGTCAGATTTATCTTTATACCCTATTAACTGATATGGAAAAGATATTTAAAAATACTGTGAGCCTTATGAGGTTAGTTTTGGGATTGTAGGAGATTTTTGACCTCTTCCTGAGATGATCCTGAGATCACAGGAACATGGCTGGGAGAGTTTGTTACTTTTCCTTCAAGATTTAGTGGATTTGGCTTCTTCCTCTTAAAAGAAGTCTAAAGAAGATGGGTGATATGAGCCTATAGGTATATTGTCAGCATCAACTCAGAACTATTAACTTAAGATAGGTCTAGTGTATTTAAAAGAGTAGAAGTTCATGAACTGAAAAAAAAAAAAAACTACATATTTGTCTTAGCCAGAGAGTATAATTCTAGAAATTGAAGCAGAATGATACTATAAAAGAAATGGGTAGATAAATTGTAATAACCACATAGAAAATTTAGAATTTATACTGGTACTTATATGAGAAATTTATGGAAAATAATGCTTGTGTAAATTGGTGTTGATTTGCTGCTATTAGTCATTCACTAATGGTATAGCAATAAGTGAAAACACATTGGAAAAAATTGAGCAATTCCACAAAACTTTAAATCAAAACAACATTTGTATAAATTAAAATTTTAAATTTAAAAATCAAAACAATTAGAAAGAGATAAACATGAATAACAACTAGACACAATTAACTACATAGAAAAAAAACTCACAAACATAATGTTGAGCAATAAAACCCAGAGTAAAAGAATATGTGTGTGTGTGTGTGTGTGTGTGTGTGTGTGTGTGCGTGAGAGAGAGAGAGAGAGAGAGAGAGAGAGAGAGAGAAATTCAAATACAAGCAAAATTAATATAAGAGGTCAGAAATCAAACTAGCCATTATCCTTGGGGAAATACTGATTTGAAGAGGAAAATCGGATTTTCCTGAATATTAGAAGTTGTGTTTCCTGATATGGGTGCTAGTTTTCATGTTTATTCATTTTTGAAAACTTATAGAGTGGTGCATTTAAAGTCACCATTTAATTCTCTGCTTATGTTACATTTCAATATATTTTATTGAAAAAGTAGTAGAAGACAGGAAGGTGACATATTTTGGTGGTGATGATATAAAAGGGTGCTATAAAACTAAGATGTAAAATATAGCATTGGCAGTTCTGTTCATATAGTTTTTAGAAATTTTTATACATAAAAGGTGCCATAAAAATTATAAGACAAATAAAAATAGGAAAAAGTGTTTTTAATATTTATAAGAATAAAAGAGCAACTATGAATTGAAAAAAAAATTCCAGAAAAATATCCCCTTCCTCCTCCAAAAACAGTTAACTAAAGAACATAAACAGGAAATTGAAAGAAGAAAAAAAAAATCAAATAGATAAGAAAAAGTTTCTAATTTATTTTTATGAGTAATTAAAATAGGATTTCTTCCCAGGTGAGATGGCACATGCCTGTAACCTCAACAGGTAGGGAGGCTGAAGCAGGAGGATCATGAGTTCAAAGCCAGCCTTAGCAACTTAGCAAAGCCCTAAGCAACTCTGTGGAACACATATATGTGGGGGGCAGGTGGGCCCAGGATTGTGGCTCAATGGATAAGTGCCCCTAGGTTCAATCCCTGGTACCAGAAAAATGGTGGAGGATATCTTTATCTATCAGACTTGAAAAAATATAAACAACAACAACAACAAAAAAACCCCGACTATTTAGTGTCATCAAAGGTGTGAAGAAATGTTTATTCTCACATAGTTCTGTTACAAATGTAAACTGGAATTATTATTGAATTATGCATACATTTAAAGAAATTTTATGATTATTTTCAAACTGAATTGTTAAACTAGAATATATAAACTTAATAATTGAGAAATTCCTTAAGTGAGGAACACTATATATCACTACTATAATTATGGGTTAATATATGTATTTCATCATTTTGTCATGATTTAAAAATTAAAAATAACAATATTAGGTCAGTACTCACATAAATTATGGAATTTCTATATACTTTCAAGCATAAAATAACAAAATCTTTGTAATTTATCTATTATATGTTGTTAAGGAGGACAGGGCAAGTTGCAGAAAGAATATATTGCAAGATATTTTAAATAAGTGTTATGGAATGATATTTTTAGTAAGTGTTGTGGGACAGGCGATTATTTGACTTTTTAATAGTATTATTAACTTTGCTTTGATAACTATTACTTGAGAGTCCTTCTAGAGTTTTCTCTTTCTTGATTTTAATTATGGTATTTGAGCCTTGGGCATATTTCTTTGGCTTTAAGTAAAAACTGCATGAATGAATTGTCGAATGAATTAATTAGAGCAATTGTACAATATTTATGGGGGAAAACGTGTTAATGAGCTAGTCTCCTTAAGGGGAACAGAAAGAAGCTTTGAGAAAGTGCGGAGGAGGTTTCTCAAAACCTAAAGAAGGT
Source organism: Marmota flaviventris (assembly GCF_047511675.1). NCBI lineage: Eukaryota > Metazoa > Chordata > Mammalia > Rodentia > Sciuridae > Marmota > Marmota flaviventris. The sequence goes on from NC_092503.1 coordinate 120,622,452, forward strand.
GCACACAGATCTTCAGGTTATGTTTTTGTTTTTCTTTGTTTGGTACTGAAAATTGAACTCGGGGTACTTAACCACTGAACCACATCTCCATCCCTTTTTATATTTCTAGTTAGAGACAGGGTCTCCCTACGTTCCTGAGGCTAGCTTTGAACTCATGATCCTCCTGCTTCAGGAGGAGATTATAGGAATGCTCCATCTCACCCAGCTTCAGGTTCCTTTTGAAGAGTTGTATCAAGGCTTTATCAATATTTGGAGTTAACATTCATGGAAGCAATAGAGGAGTGATATAACAAAGCCCTGGATGATAAGCATCCTAGTACTAACCAGTGAGAAACCAGCTCTGGAGTACTATCCAATGCTGGATGCTATGGGCTGTATTACACCCCAAGGATCTTAGCACAATCATTTTCCTTAAGGGAAAGAGAAACAAGATGTTCCAATGAAAACTAACACATAACTCTAGTTCCTGCTTTCTTGGCTGAGGAATCATATTTAATTTGCTTTTATCCAGGTTAACAAATACTTTTAAAGACTAGTTTATTAACAGAGAATAATATATTTTATGTAAATCTATAGTTATATAAAGAAATAGATGTCTAGGAGGGCATAGAACAAGCTGGTAGTAACAGTTACATTGGAAGAGAAAAAATTTATTGGAGGGAAAGGGAGGATTATTGATTTATATTTTATACTTTCCTGAGTTGGTAATGATATAATGATTTTATTTTATAAAAGAAACAACACCAAGTATGAAAAACTCTACAGTGGTCAATCCAGTATCCTAAGCACTCTTCCTCAGTCTATTTCATATTTTCACACTGGTCCCTCTTTTCATTTTCCACTTATTTCCCCCAAGGCCACTCAGCTAATGTTTTTTTCTATTTCTGCTTCACTTAATTATTGAAGATGGATTATTTTCTGACCTCCACCCTAGGCTGATGATATTTTCCTATCGCATCAGTCCACCCTGTCACCACCCTTGTAGTTACTTCCACCAAATAATATAATAATGACCCAGTCACTGATGCTCCCGGATGACACTCAGAAGCCAGTGCAGGGGAGGGACTGGTCTCTAGGTGAAATGGTACACTTTGGTAATCATGATATATTCCTTCAAAATGTATGGGGAGAAACATGAATGGAAATAAGTACCTTTTTTAAAGTACCTGTTTTTATAGTAGTGCAAATTTATACCAGTGGTTTAGTTTATCATGCTAAGTGAAATAAGCCAGTTACAGAAAAACCAAAGGCTGAACTTTTTCTCTGATATGTGGATGCTGACACACAATTCGGGGTTGGGGATGAAAATAGAAGTTCACTGGATTAGACAAAGGGAATGAAGAGAAGGGAGAGGGGATGGAAATAGGAAAGACAGTAGAATGAACCAGACATAATTTTCCTATGTTCTTATATGAATAAACAACCAGTGAAACTTCACATCATGTACAACCATAAGAATGGGGTACCAGTTAGGATAAGTTATACTCCATGTATGTATAATACATCAAAACACACTCTATTGTCATATATATTAAAAAGTAACAAATTTTAAAAGTTGGGAATAACCTAAATATCTATAAGTAGAGGAATTATTGAATAAATGATATAGCTAGTATATTACTCACATGAAATCTGTATGAAACACATTTGGGGAGAAAAGAAAAAGCAAATTGCCAAAAAGTATGTATACTATTGCTATTTAAACTCAAAAGAAGGGCAAAGGATATCCTGTATTTTACAGATATAAATATGCATGGAGATGTTCTAGTTCTGGAAAAATCCCCACCAAACTGATGATAGCTATCATTTCTGAGAAGTAACTATAGAAGTAGTCATGGCAGACTTCAGCTTTATCTTCAATGACTGACTGAACTTATATTGATCTATTACATATGTAATTATACATAAATACACTTTTCATTTTTAGTGGCTAATAGGTGATATTTTCCCAAATTAATAAAATATTATTTGCTACCCTAAGAAAAATAAAGTACATCAAAACAAATGTGTAAATAGATCAAGAGCCCTTGGGGTTAAATTCAGTGTCTAGGATGTTGACCAGCTCCAAACATACCTGCCTCTCTGTCCTGTTCACTATCATCCCTTCCAAATCAAATACAGAATACTTGCATTCCTCTGAGAGTGGTCTGTATTCTCCGATAATTATTCACCTATTACATTTAGCTCCAAGATGGCTTCTTTAAAATGATTGCCTTAAAAAAAGGGTCAGGGAAGACCTGGAGAATGTAGATTCTCAAAGCTACTCTTCCCTAGATATGCAGTACTTCACCAATTCTGCCCTCCCTCTGAAATCTACTAGTCGTTCTCCTGCCCGCTCCATTCCATCTTGATAGATGTGCACAGCCACTGAGAACTGGGAGTGAAATCACTGTAGCTCCATGTTCTTCACACTCATTTCTGGGGACACAGCAGGGGAGCATGGTCACAGTGTATTCCAAGGAACTAATCATTAGGAACAACTTTGTAGGATGATCTAATAAATACATATTTTCAAGGTATAGAGAGAATCCAGAACAACTGATTTCCCTTTTTTTTTTTAAGTAATACATGATTTATATTAATAGAACTTGGCCCCCTTAGTTAAAATCCTGATTATGATTTTGGGCCTCAGTTTCCTCATCTGATAATAATTCAGTAACAATACATACCCTCAGTTTTTAATGAGGATTACATGAATTTATGCATGTAAAGCATTTACTTTCCATAGCACATATGCTTCGATAAGTACTAGCAATTTTTACTAAAAAGTCCAGCTCAATTCACATGAATATATTTGGCATTCTGGTGATATATTTTCATCTACCTTTTAGGAACCTCATTTCATTATAGAATTGAAAAGACAGACACAGTCCAAATTTCTGACTCTCCTCCCAGGCATAAAAATTCCTCCACTGACATCTTTTAATCCACCTCAACCAGGTAAAACATAAACATTAATAATAGCCCTCAAAATATTTTCTGAACCCTTTCATCTTCCTTCCATGCTGTGGACAATGAGAAGAGGTAAGGATGAAATTGCTTTCCTCTGTCTCTAAAATTCATTTTTGTTTTGTAATCCTTAAAATCCTATGAACTCTAAAATAATGTTTTTCTTCCTTCTTTTTAATGACAGAAATAATCAAGAAATAATTTCTTGATTCATTTCTGAAATAATCAAGAAAGCTCCTTGAGTAGAATGGAACATGCCTATAATCCTAGATATCTGGGAGGTTGAGGCAGGAAAATCACAACTTCAAGTACAGCCTTGGCAACTCAATGAAACTCTGTCTGAAAATAAAAAAAAAATAAAAAGGCTGGGGATATAATGCAGTGGTAAAGTGTCCCACAGTTCAATTCACAGTATTGCAAAAAAGGAAGGAAGGAAGGAAGGAAGGAAGGAAGGAAGGAAGGAAGAAAAATAAAGACAGCTCTATTTACATACATTACGTATGTACTCAGGGTAATTTAAAATTCTGGATATAAGATTGAATATCTATAAGTAGTTTATAAGAGATTAGCAAAGAATCACAGTCTCTGGGACAGGAGTCCCCTGTGTTTCTCCTTTGCTAGCCAGGTAATAAAACTTCTTTTTCCTTTTTTTTTCTTAAAGAGAGAGAGAGAGAGAGAGAGAGAGAGAGAGAGAGAGAGAGAGAGAGAGACTCAGCAAAATATGAATTAAATAAATACAAACTAGACATATTCTAACAAAATCATATGTGGAATAACATTAATTTTAAAATTAAAATAAATTTTATAAAGCATTCAAAGTAACAAGATTTCCCTGGAAAACATGGATATTCATTAAGAACAGATAACTTGCAATAATAGCAGAATGCAAAAATGTAATCAACTGGGAACTCAAAAAGAAATTTAAAATCACAATTAAGCAGAAATTAATAGTATCATTACAGAATGGATAAGTGAAGTTATAGAGGTTTTAAATAGTATAATAACTATGCTATATCAAATATTTACTTCATGGCTTGATAAGATCCAACAGTTTCTCATAGCATTTGGTTAACAGAAATCCTTTTAAAGCAATTAAGATTGGTTAGTAGACACAATAGCTCGTCTAACCCCCTCCTCCACTGGGCTTAGAATAGCAAAGCTTTTCCAGGTCTGCCTATATAAGTAAATACCCAAATATTTATTCATTTCAAGTAGTCCTTTTAAAACTTGTTTAAATATCTAATCTTATTGGGTTTACTTTTCCACAAAGGGATTTGACATGGGTATAGATGGTGTCATTATGCTTCTGGAAAACAATTTAAAATTTTAAATCAGACTCAAACTCTCCCTGAGAGACAACTGCACTGGAACATTCACATTTGAATATATGTAAAAATCTGTTTTATACTCATTATTCTTTAATTTTTGTGCTGGAAAAATCTGAAAATTAGAGATAAGTAAAATTACAGGCAGAAACATCCATATTTTCACCTCCCAGAAATAAATATCATTTTTTTGGCCTAGAAGTCTATTATTCCATATTTCTTAAACAAATAGGAAAAAAAACTATTCATACTGTTTTTTAAAACTGCTGATTTTTGAAATCAATAAAAATTTGTAGAATTTTTCTTCTATCTTGATCTTCTTCAACATCTTTCTCTCTAAAATACACAAACATTGGATACGTATGTACTCAGGGTAATTCCCTCAATATTCCCCACAGATAACTCAGTTTTACCTAGTTCCCCATTATTGGAGAAAATTTCTAACATTTGAATATGAGTTTTTCAAGTTTATTTTTTCATCTTTGTTGGAAATATGTATTATTTTTCTTACATTTTAGAATAGAATATGCACATAGACATTCATTATACATTTCAAAACAAACAAGAGGTAAATAATGTATTAACTCCTTCAGTTTTCCCTTTGAATTGCTCTGTATTTCAGAGATAAAACTGTTAGGTGTGGTGTCAGAACCCAAGGGAGACAGGGTAGCCTTGGGGAGGAGGGCTACCTAGTGTGATATGAAAGTACCTAAATTGAGGGAGGAGGCTATGAATCAGGAAGGAAAGCAACCCTGAAGAGACCTGTAAAGGAATAAATGATAGGATATCTATACAATGCAATGTTATGCAGCAATAAATACAAACAAAATACTGATACACACAACATGATTGAATCTCAAAAAACATTTTGTTTTTCCAAAATTCAAATACAAATGCACACATATGTATTGCTCCTATTTTGTTATTTTTGAAGTTTTAGGCAAGACAAAGTTACCATGATTTGTATCATAATTTGTATCAGAATGTTTGTCTCTTCAGAGTTACATTGACTGACAGCAAACATGAGGGAAATTTTCAAGAGAAAGAAATGCTCCATATTTTGATCAAGATGGTGGTTGCATTAGTGTAAGCATTTTTGAAATCTGAACAAAAACCATGCATTTTCATCCATTGTATGCAAATTATATCTGTATGAATTTGATTTCATAAAAAGCCCAAAGTACCTCACTGGGACATCATTATACAAAGTACATGTGTGAAGACTTGAATTGGGTGTCAACATACTTTATATACAGAGATATGAAAAATTGTGCTCTATATGTATAATAAGAATTTTAATGCATTTCACTGCTGTCATGTATTTTAAAAAATAATAAAATCAATAAAAGATAAGAAGAGAGTTTATTTAAGATTGTGGTATAACTTTGGGAAGACTATTAGTGGATTAACACTAGTATTTATGCAATTGCTATCTGTGTCTCTGATTATCTGTAATCCTTGATGATATGAAGAAATGTGAATTAAACTTGGAAAGATAAAATGGAAAGAAAACTTCTTTTGAGCACATCCTACGTTCAACACTGTACTTGTGTTATCACTGTAATTGTGTTATCACTTTTATTCTTTTATTGGGACCCCTAAGTTTCTTAAAGCACAGAGATCTCCATTTCTGAGCTCTGACTTTCCTCTGCACAGCTCTGAGTATACCCTCCAAAGTCAATTATGGTATGGTAAGAAGTATTTTTCTTTTGGTTTTACTTATTAATCAATTAACTTTGTGAGATAATCATTGATGAACCACAGATCTGAATGTCACACACAGGATAATTCCTTCTTGAAAACTGTGCTTTCAGAATTATGCAGGTGGAAGAAGGAAGTACACTGAGCATTTTCAACAAAGGCACAAGTTCTAGTTCCTATCATTCTGTAGCTCAACCCACTCCAAAGTCCCTGAAGTGAGTTTTATTACTTCCACTTTCAAAGTAACTGAGAAGAAGGAGATGGACTATGATTTTCTCTTTAGACTCACTTTAGAAGCACACTTTAGAAGAACTCTTGGCTTCCCTGTGTGTTCCTCTTTATAAGAGTATTTTCCCTCTTTATTGATGGTTTGGAAAACTGTTGCTTGGGTGCTGACCACAAGAATAACCAGGTGCAGACAGTCTGTGGAACAAGGTTTGTAGGCTGCTCAGGGGATCAGAGCTTCCTGGAGTCCATCAGCTTCATTGAGATGGTAAGAGAGAAATGTGTGGTGATATATAGGTGTCAGTGGGGGGTACGAACCTGAAGAAAGAGGGGCTTGAATTTGGAGACATATAGTGAGAAAAGGTCTCTCTTGGGAATTAAAACACAAGAGCTATTTGTAGTAAAAAATCAAGTAAGTAAATAAAGAAAGAAACAAATGCAAGAAGACTGAAGATAGATTAACTAAGGGGAATAGTTCTGTGACTGACTGTTTCTCAGCATTGAACTCAGGGTTTTCCATTGCAAAAGTGACCTGGGGAGAAGAGGAACCCACAGAAAAGCAAGAGAGTTAACAGAGCATACCAGAATGATTTGCTATTTACTACAGCTGCTGGGGAAACGGTTTTCAGAAGAAAGAGGGAGAAGGAAAACCCACTGGGGAGGAAATGGGAGTTGGTGGCATTTGTATTCAGGTCTGTGAGGGAGAAACAGTCAAAAATCTGTGGATAAAGCTAAGTCTTTGAACAGAGGAGGTGTTTTTTTTTTGTGTGTGTGTGGGAGGGTTTGTTTATTTTTGTTTTTCCTTAGAACCTTCTCACCACCTTCTCCTACAGAGTATCTGCTGGTCACAGTGAACCTTTCCTTCTGCTCTAAGATGGTGAGTTTTCCAGGTTTGTCTCCAGCTGGCTCCCTCCTCTCTCTCCTTCTCCTGGTGTCCATACAGTGCTCAACAGGTCAGTGTTTTGCCTCATGCTTTTATTTATTGGCTTGTTTTCAAAGGTGCCTGTGACATAAATGAAAAACACTTGGTCATTCATTGGCCAAGAAAACTCCCTCATATCAAAGCCCCTTACTTCTTTGGGTAGACCTTATGAATCTCAGAGCTATAATATTGATCAAAATCTTTGCTGAATATTGGTGATTTTAGGCTGTAGGCTTTTGATGTGTCTGTTTGTTGAGCTGTACTCTGTAATATTCACACTGCCAAGAAAGATGGATGGAGTACACAGAATTTAGACTCAAGTTTCCTGAGCTCTACTGAATTATAATCTTGGAAAAATCACTTATTCTCTCTGAGACATGAGTCCCTCTTTCATAAGATGAAAGAACCTCTCAGGATAAAATTTTCAGGCTCTTGGTTTAGAGAGAAGCCACATGTGAGATCACAAGAATGACATTTTTGTCAATCTCCTTAATTTGATGTCAGTTAGGTGATATCAAAATTTTTATGTCTGTTCTCATTGACCCAGTAATTCTATGATTATTCTATAGAAGTGCTTTTCTATGTGTTTGTGTATTATACTTACTACAGGACTGTTTGTAGTAATAAGAAGTTGGAAGTAATGTAAATGTGCACCCACATAGGAAAATCTTGAACATGATGGAATAGTCTGTAAAAAACAATTAAGTACATCTGATTATGTGTACCAAAATGGTTGAAAGTCCATTTTTTTTGTAGAAATTGATATATAACGATCCCATTTATATGGAACAATGATTTTTTTTAACCACATTGTGGCTACACATAATGTTAAATACTCTTTTCTTTTTTAACAAAAATATTTTTTAGTTGTCAATGGACCTTTATTTTATCTATTTATATTCAATGCTGAGAATCAAACCCAGTGCCTCACACATGCTAGGCAAGTGCTCTACCACTGAGCCACTACCCCAGCCCCTTACATAATCTTTTCTAAATTGAATTGCCTACATAATTTTTATGCCAACACCCTGGTATCAGGCAGCAATGAACACATATCCCTTGTGTTATAATAATACCCTGGGTTTTATGCAAGAATGGAAAAGAGAGTGTGGCCTCAGTCTAGCACAAAAACCCCTACAATGCTCTTTGCCCAGGAATGCCACACCCACACTCTCTGGGACAAGATGGCCATGGCCAGTTCCTCTAATTTCATATGCCCTTGCCTTTTGTACTAAGGCCTCCTGGCCATCAATAAAACTACCCTTAGTGAATTTATCCCATCCCAGATCACAACATTTCATTGTAGGCCCATAAGTCCTGACCGCTCACAATATCCATAATATGTTGTGCCTCTGCCAATGTCACTTTTGCCCAGGGAGCACCACTTACCTTTCAGCCATTGTAGATTTTTACAGAAAATAATTTTCAGGCAAACAGCTGAAGCGACTTGAGGAAAGAGCATATTGTATCATTCATACAAGGTCCCTATTTTGGCCCTCATTCTTCTTCTCTCCTCCTTTAGGAATCCAACTGTCCTTACTGGCAAGAGGTGCCTGACTCTTAATACCTAAGCTAGAAGCCTCTAAGTCCACCCATCACAAGAAAGTGATTTTAATTAAAATAATTCTCTGTGATTCTAAGCCTTTATTGTTATTTCCCAAAACAAAAAGGCTTACCTCACCTTAAAATTCCACTTTTTATCTTGGGATAATTTATCTACTGTACCAGTATACAGCAACCTAAATCTCAGGGTCAGAAATGACTTCTTACCTTCCCAGAAGCAGAGTGTTAGAAGACAAAGGAATGAGTAAGGAGAGAAATAGATGAGTTACTTTGCCACATTTATTTCTCAATAAATCGCTTTGACATAGATTTTGCAGAAGTTATTAATAATTACTATTTGTAAATGTATAGGAAATATATATCTTTCCAAATGTCAATCTAACAAGAGTTGTTACTTCCAGAGAAATTAATGTAATCTGTTGGTAGAGAGTGAGGGAAATACAGTTGAAGAAGATAGATAACACACACAAACACACACACACACACACACAGATATATTCAATTTAGTTTATGAAAGATGTGATTTATATTTAAATGTATATACTTAAGTAGGTATATATATTAAGGGTATATACTTAAATATGTGTGTATATATACATGTATATATATATACATATATAAATTTAAATTTATATATATATAAATTTAAAATATATCTTACTTTTTTTGGAATATAATACAAAGAAGAAATATATTTGAGTCCCTAAATAAGAAAATGTGTTTTTCCTTTCATTCCACCCTAACTCGTTCTCCAATCTGTCTCTGATCCCCATGTAGTATCTGGGTTTTCTGTGAATGGACCAGCTGAGCCCATCATGGCCTTGCTTGGGGAGGATGTTACCCTGCCCTGCCAGCTGTATCCTGAACAGAGTGCAGCCCGCATGCACATCTGGTGGTACCGTGCCCAGATCTCCCCAGCTGTGCTGGTAGTCCAGAATGGACAGGAACAAAGTGGAGAACAGATGCTGGAGTACCGCGGTAGGACCAAGTTGGTGGGAGACTCCATCAGCAAGGGGCACGTGGCCCTGCTGATACAGCACGTGAAGGCCTCTGACAATGGCCAGTACTGGTGTCGTTTTCAAGATGGTGATATCTCACAGGAGGCCATTATAGAATTGACTGTCATAGGTATGTAACTTGGTGAGTAGCTTAGGTGATAATGTAAGATAAAAGGCAAGGTGAGGGCCTCTAGATTCCAAACCTGGTGTGGTTTAGGATCTTGGATATGTTGATTTTAGACAATCAGTTTCCTAAACTATACAATGAGGATAAGACTTGTGAACTCTATTAGCTTTTAAATATTAAAGAAGTTAACATTTCTGAACATCCTTTGACATTCTATAAGACCCCAGAAAATTTATTGAGTAATAAACATTGATGCCTTGAAACATTAACTTTCACCCAATCAAGAGATAAAAGTAAACAATAAAACTAGAACTATTTTCTAGTTTTACTTGTTCTTATTCTTTTCTCTTCCTAGAATGACCCAAAAGCTTTTTCAGTCCAAGCATAGTGCAAAGGTAGGAAGTGCATGCCAAAATGAGTCACATGTCAGCCTAATGCTGACCTCTTTGCTCCAGGTTTCTCATCAGGCTAGTGAAGGACAACTCAGCTATCAGCTTCAGGGCCTCTCAGCCACAAGGACCACAGGCCTTACATACATGCCTTCTCTCCTCAGGTTTGGGCTCCATCCCTCATGTTCACATGACAGGACCCAAGGAAGGTGGTATCCAAGTGCTGTGTTCCTCAGGGGGCTGGTTCCCAAGCCCCAAGGTACAATGGAAAGACATGGCAGGAGCCAAGCTACCATCCCTCTCTGAGTCTCAGACCCAAGACTGGGATGGGCTCTTCCATGTGAAATCATCCCTTGTGGTCACAGACAGCTCCCTGGGCAATGTGACCTGCTCCATCCAAAATCCTCTCTCTGGTCAGGAAAAGGTGTCATCCATCTTCCTCCCAGGTTAGTGAAACCCAAGGAGGGTATGGTAAGCAAAGGGAGGACAAGGAAAGGAGCCTAGGAAGGAGGGAAGGGCTTCGTCCAGGACAGCCTCTGACTGGGTCTACATACTCCCCTCAGAGCCCTTCTTCCCCAGGATGTCTCCATGGAAAGCAGCCCTTGCTGGGACAGTCCCTGTCCTGGTGCTTCTGCTCATTGGGATCAGCTACATTGGTTGGAAAGAACATCAAGCCAAAGACAGAGAAATAAAGGAAAAGGAAAACGAATCTCAGAAAATACAACAGATAAGGAATGAAAAGGAAGAGGCACTTAAGATTCGAGGTAAATTGGGGCAGCAGGGAAAATCAGTTCATGGAGGAGCTACAGTATAGGGTGGATGGGGAATTCACAGTTTATTAAAGGACCTCAAGGGAAACACAGGATATCAAACATTCCACAGGGCTAGGAGTCCTGTACAAAGGAGAAAGCCACATGAGAAAATCAGTTGGCAGTGAACATCAGGCCTCTAAAGTGTGGCTTCTCAAACTTCAAACTATACCTTGCTCTTCCATGCCTGTTACCAAGCCTGTCTGTTTCTCCTTGTGCAAATGTCTTTCCCTAGCTTCTCTTCCTACTTATCCTTCAGGAATAAGCTTTAGAAATACATAAACAATTCTAAAACACCCATGAAGTATGGACATTTATTCCTCTGTGACCCTATGGCACCTCCCATGCAACTTTTCTTAGTGCTGATCAGTTTAGATTGGACACACATGCTTGCTAATTGCTTCATATAAATTATGGGTCCCTCAAAAGATGTAAACAGAAACTTCTCAATAGAAGAAATGCAAAAGGTCAATAAATATATGAAAAAAAAGATGTTTAACATATCTAGCAATCAGGGAAATACAAATCAAAATGATACTAAGATTACATTTTACTCTAGGCAGAATGGAAATGATCAAGAATACAAATTCTGAATATACAAGAATATAAATTCTGGCAAGGTTGTAGGGAGAAAGGAACACTCGTGTTGTTTGTAGGACTGCATCAATGGAAACATTAGTACAGACACTCTGTAAAGCAGTTCAGAGATTCCTCAAAAGCTAGGGATGGAACCACCATATGACTAAGCTATCTCAGTCCTGGGTATTTTCCCCAAAGATCTAAAATTGGCATACTACAGCAACACAGCCACATTGATATTCATAGCAGCAAGGTTCATAGTATCTAAATTATGGAATCAGCCCAGATGCCTGTCAGTAGATGGATGAATTAAGAAATTGTGGTGTATATATACAATGGAGTTCTATTCAGCCATTATAAAGAATGAAATTAGGGCATTTGCAGATAAATGGATAGAAATGGAGAATATTGTGCTAAGTGAAATTAGCTGAACTCAAAAACTCAAAAGGCAAATATTTTCTCTCATATGTGGAAACTAGAATAAAATAAAATAAATGGAGAGGGAAGGATAAAATAACTTAAAGAACCACTCAAATACAAATTAATAGACAAGTGAAAGAAAGACTCATAGAATACAGGAAGGAGAAAGGAGAAGAGGATGAGAGGGAAACGAGGGAGGGACAAGGGGGGGATCATGAACTAAAATCAATTTCCATGCATGTATGAATTTTTCAGGATAAACCCAACTACTACATATAACCAGGAAGTTCTAATAAAAAAAAAGTTATACTAAAAAAAATCATGGGGCCCTAAAAAGCCCAACCTAATTTATATAGCTACTTCCCAAACTCAGGGGCAGCTAAACTCAATTTGATGGATTTTATATTTTTCTCTTTTAGAAAAACTCAAGGAAGAGCTTGGTGAGTCTTGCTTCTTCCCATGTCTACTGTAAAGTTTGTTTCCCCTTTCCACATCTCTTCTGGATCTCTCACTGAATGTCGTTTCTTTCAGAACGACGAAGGGCATTGTACCGCGAAGGTAAGAGACAGTGTTTCCCACACCACTTGAGGCCCCAATGCCAATGGAATCAACCCAGATGCCTGTCAATAGATGTCAGGAGTAGGATTTGACATGAATTGTTAATCAATCCACTTAGGAGAAGGAAGGAATAGAATTGAATGATTTTGATGAGATTTGGGAAGAATAAAGAATACCCTATTATGGCAGCATTTTTTGTATTGCAAATAATGTTTAAAAGAACAAACACTTCCTTAGCTCCCTCTCCTTAGAGGAAAAGACCAAATGACTGAAGGATGAGTAGTGGAAGAAAAATAGGAGAAAAGGGAAAAAATGTGAGGTCACAGGTTAATGTCCTCCCACCCTTATTTTACTTGGATTTGTTCTTTTTTTTTTTAGATTGGAAGAAGGCCCTGATATATCCTGGTAAGTTAATCATGGGTAGTAAATCTTCCCAAGTGCTTCTGTTATTATGAGCATGATAAATAGAGACAAAAGAGCCAGGCATGGTGGAACACACCTGTAGTCCCAGCAACTTGGGAGTCTGAGGCAGGACCATCATGAATTCAAAGTCAGCCTCAGCAATTTAGCAAGGGCCTAAGCAATTTAGTGAAAACTGTCTCAAAAAAAAAATTAAGAAGGGCTTGGAATGTGGCTCAGTGGTTAAGTGTTCAATCTCCAGTACAATAAATAAATAAACACACACACATACACACACACACACACATGCACATCTGTGTACTTGTAAGTTGTGAAAATGTATTTGGCACCTATGTGTGATACTTTGTATTGTAGGTTCCAATAATTGTTTTCTAGAACTAAGAAAAAAGGAGAAATAACTTTTAATGGTAAAGTCCATAGCAACCTGGCGGGAGTAGGATTTGACATGAATTGTTAATCAGTCCACCTAGGAGAAGGAAGGATAAGAATTGAGTGATTTTGATGAGATTTGAGAAGAATAAAGAATACCCAATTATGTCAGCATTTTTATATTGCAAATAATGTTTAAAAGAGCAAATAATACATTTTAAATTTGGAGAAAATACACTATTATTTTACTTATTTTGCCTATTCAAAATAAAGTAAAAATGCATAGAAACTAAGGTTTTAAAACTTTGAAAATCATTTTCAAAATATTTTAATATCATTTGTAAAAATATGTTTATCTGCTATTGGGGGAATTAGCTAATTTTATAACTTCTAATATCCATGTCTATGTATTGTATGAATTTACAAGTGTGTGTATGTGTGAACATGTGATTGTGAGTGTAATATTGAATTAGACTTCGTAAACATGCTAGGTCATTCATTTAACATATTATTGTGCAATTTCTATGTGCCAAACATTGTGCTATGTGTTGGTGGTATAAGCCATTATCTCTGATCTTACGGAAATTAAATTAAAGGTCCACTGGGGTAAAGGTAAGCTAGAAATCAGACCTTCACACACAGCCTAATAAGTGTTCTTATGATTTAAGGAGAGAACAAAGTACTAAGGGGGAGGACATGTGAGTTTTAGTTACAACTCTTACCAATTACAACTGAGGAATCAGGTCATTCTCTTTCTTGACTTCAATCCCCTTGTCTCTAAGATGACGAAGATGGAATACACAGTATTGGATGTTCTTCATGAGGCATATAGGTTCTAAATATCACAGTACTTCACTTGTTAAGAATTATGGATAAGTCCTTACCTGTCAATTGTCCCAAGATTCATGAATATATCTAATCTATAAATAAAATCACCAGTCCCATTATGAGAGAAGCAACCCTAGGAAGAAAAAAAATGTAGTTCTATTCCACATGAAGAATCTGATTCTGGAGAAAAAATGTAAAAATCTGACTACAGTGGTGAAAATAATAGGGGACTATCTAAAGGCCTTAGCCACAAGCTAAAGCACTACTCTGAAAGGGTCATAGGCTGGAAAAAAAACAAATAAAACAGAATAAAAGGACATTTCATGGCACCCATCTGCAGTGAGGGGGTTACACAGATCTTCAGATCACAGTGCCTGGATACCTTGAGGAGCTACTCCAGGTGTTCTTCAAACCTGGCTCAGGTGGGAGAAGATTAGTCCCCCAGCACCAGGCTGCATTGTGGCAGAGTCTCTAACTGAGGCAGTATAGAAAGCAGTAACTTGTCCTAGTTTTTGGATATTAGCAGAATTTGAGAGGATTAGTGAATGTAGTAAGGAGAATTGGGAGGAGAAAATAATGAGCCAGGGTGGGAAGTATTTTTTCCTTTTCATTCCATGGATACATTTCTTCCCAGGCTCAATTTACATTGCTCTTTTTCAGATTGGAGAAAGGAATATTTCCAGCCTGGTAAGTGCCTTTTGTTTTATATTTTTGGCTCCCTTCTAACCTGCCCTCTGATCTATTGTCTTCTTTTCACATTACCATCTTCCAGCTGAAAAGAGAAAGTCACCATTATTCAGGTAAACTGAAAGTTGCTGCTAGAATTAGCTACTCTGGTTGTTTCCACCTTCACCTGTTGGTCCAGGTTTCTTATTTGTGGGATCTACTTGTTCCTGGAAACCGAAATGAACATAGTGTGTCAGCTGTGGAGACCCTAAGTAAAAAGTGTTCAAAATGGCAAAAGTATTCAGTTGCTTTTTAAAAAGAGGTTAGTTTATGTGCAACCTGTTGCTAATTGAGGAACATGGTTCTAATTTATAGAGAACATGGAAATAATAATATTCTCAAGTAATCAATGCAAGCCCTGGATCAGCCTGGCACTCTGCCAGTGCACCAAGAACAGATAAAATGGATCTAGTAGCCTAGAATGCATGGTCAGAACAGAGCCACCTCCCAACACACACCCAAAGCAGAGATGCTGTTTCTCCTTCAGCTCCACATTTTGTTTCTTTAAGGATTCACTTTCACAATAGCTTTCTGAAAGATACGATGGTGGATATATTTTTTTCCTTCTTTCAGCTCCTGTGAATCTAAATCATGAACTTTTTCACCAGAACAATTCTGATCCAAAGAGAAAAAAAGATGGCAGAGAGGAAACACAGGATCTTCCTCTTGCTGATAATAAAGGAGATTGCAACCTCCTCACTCTTGATGGGAAAGGTTTCACAACAGGGAGATATTATTGGGAGGTAGATGTCCAGGACAATGATGAGTGGGTGCTAGGTGTTTATGAAACAAACGAAGAAAAGATGGCACCATTAAAAAAACCATCAATGAAGAATTTCAGAGTCTTAGAGAAGAAGAAAGGTGAATTCAGGGCTCTTGCCTGTGATTCACAAAAAGTTCTTCTAGAAAAGCCTCTTACAGAAGAGTGTCCGAAGAAGATTGTGGTTTTCTTGGATTATGAAGATAATGACATTTCTTTCTATAACATGATTGATGGTATGCACATCTTTTCCTTCACCCAGGACAAATTCTCTGCCATTCTCTATCCTTACTTCAAACTTAAATCCATGGAGCTCTCCCCATCTGCATAAGTTTAATAGTGATATAGAAAACAATCTTACACTGAGTAGCCTGTTCTTGGTAGGCTCCAGGACTCTGGTCCTGATGAGTGGTCTCTGGCACCACTGATTATGAGACCCAAGCGTCTCAGATTTCATGAGTCTCCATAATCAGAGTTTCTGATGACATCAAGCTGTGTTTCTCAAATAATCCAAAGAGAAGACCCATGTTCATGTTTTGTTGTAAGTGTTGCTTCTTGCTATAAAGCAAGATATAATATAATATATATATATATATATATATATATATATATATATATATATATATATATATATATATATATATATATATATATATATATAAAAGAATATATCACAGACTCAAAAATGGCATGAATAAAAAACAAAGATATGCTATTACAAGTGACAATTACTTTATTATTAGATTCAACATGAGAAAAATAGCTGTCGATTTTCTCTAAAAGTTTTGTAACACTCTATTTCTGTACTCTCTCATAAAGAACTGTTAAGAAACAATTTATGTGTAGTTACTGGTCTTTGTATTACACTTTGAGTAGCACTGCTAAAGCAATGTTTGAAGAAATAAAAATTAAATAAATCTCATATTTCTCAACAGCAAAACAGCAGCACTGAATTAAAATTACTGAAGAGTACTATTTTGAGTGTTAAAAGAGAAAAAAGAAACTTTAATTTGGTAACAAGTTAAGCTCTATCTTAAATGCAAAGACAATTTTAGGAAAGAATAAATATCAAACACAATTTAATTCCAACAAACGAGATGATGTCAACATGATGGAGAACTGGGGCAGAGGGCAGGGCAAAAGTGAAAGAAAGCATATTTAAGTATTTATTTTGTTGGATGGAGGGAAATTTTATTGCTTTGCCTAAGATCTTAGTAAGGGAAATGAATACTTTACATTCTAGAGAATTCTAGTATATTACCCCTCCAATTAAAACTATGTATTATAATGAAATTCAACAATTAGAGAAAAACAGTGCCCAGTGCTCATCGGATCATTGTTCCTATTATTAAGGCCCAAACCTGTAAATTTAGTCAATGTTGGGTACTCAGACCTGGAATTTGGATACTGGAAAAAAAAAACACTCCCCAAACACTTATATTTCAGATAAATATTCAACTCTTAACCACCGAAGAAATTAAGGGTACTGCTATGCTGTTATCTTTTATATAACATGCTGATAGGAAATGAGATGCCAGTATAATTCATATCTGCTATAATTCAGTTCCAAGCTCCTCCCCAAGCCCATATGCAAAAAATTTGCTCCTCAGCCCATAACACTATTAAAGCCCATAACCTTTAAGTTGAGGCCCAGTGGAAGGAAGTGAAATCACTGAGGCATGTCCTTGAAGGGGATATTGGAACCCTGACTCCTTCCTGTTTTGTTTTGCTTCCTGGATCCCATGAAGTAATTAGCTTCATCTACCACACACTCCTGCATTGATATATTACCTAGATACAGGCCCAAAAGCTACAGGGTCAAACTACCATAGAATGACTATAACCTTCAAAATTTGAGCCAAATTAAAACTTTCCTTTTTTTAAAAAAAATGATTATCTCAGGTATTTTTGTTATAATAATACAAAACTAACACAATGTCTTTTTGTTAGGCATTTTTCTCATAGATATTTATTTGGTGATAATTTCTCCCCTGTCCCATTACTCTCTGGCCATCTATTGAGTCTTTTCAATATAAATATCTCTAACTTTCCTTATCACTGGATAATTCTCTTCTATTGGTCCAGAATAATTCTTCATTTATATATTCTTTTTCATTCTCCCTATTTTAAATCAATCCCATCAATTTTAAAAAATGAAATTGCCAATTATTACCTGTTTTCACTTCCTAGCATAGGAATGAGATTTACCCTTTTAGATTCCACATGAAGATGATTATGCAGTGTTTGTCTTTCTGTGTTTGACTTACTTAACATAATGTCCTTCAAGTTCATCCATGTTGTTACAAAAGTTAGAATTTCCTGATTTTAATGGCTGAAGATTGTTCCATTGTGTATATGTATCACAATCTCTTTCTCCATTCATGTATCAAGGGACACCTAAGTTGATTCCATATCCTGGCTCCTGTGAATAGTGCTACAATAAATGTGGTGTCTCTTCAATTTACTGACTTCATTTTTTTTTGGGGGGGGGCATATGCTCAGTAATGGTATTATTGGATTGTACTGTAGTTCTATTTTTAATTTTGGGGAAAACCTCTGCACTCTATATTCCATAATGACTATACTAACGATTGTACTAATTTACATTTTCACCTACCATGTATAAGTGTTCCTCTTTCAGAGACTACTGGGAAAGAAGAGTCCAAGGAATGGGGGGGAGGGGAGGGCCAGAGAGAGTATAAGGGAGGTTGAATGTGATCAAACCACAATCAATTCATAGAAATGTCACAGTGAAACCAATTATTTGTACTATTAATGTTAATAATTAAGACAAATTTTTAAATAAAACTGAAAAAGAGTTCCTTCTTCTACAAATACTTGCCAGCCCTTGTTATCTTTAGTCTTTTTGAAAATAGCCTTTTTTTGTGTATTTTAACTTGCAAAAATAGAAGAGTTCAACAAAACAGCAGTGTAAAATGCTGAGTAACATTACATATGACAATGTTTTTTTTTTAGTTATACAGGACAGTAGAATCCATTTTGATGTAATCATACAAACATGGAATATACCTTATTCTAATTGGGACCTTATTCTTGTAAATGTACACGATGGTGAGATTGACATAGTAGATAGAAAAATTACATCATATTCATTCTACTGTCTTTCTTTTTCCTATCTCCCCTCCCTTCCCTTCATTCCCCTTTGTCTAATCTATTGAACTTCTGAAGATAGCCATTCTTACTAGAGTGAACTGATACCTCACTGTAGTTTAGATTTACATTCTCCCAGTGGTTACTGATATGAACATTTTTTTTCATGTATCTGTTGGTCATTTTTAATTCTTCTTTTAAGAAATGTTTATTCAGGTATTTAGCCTATTTCCTTCCTTCCTTCCTTCCTTCCTTCCTTTCTTCCTTTCTTTCTTTCTTTCTTTCATACTGGGATCGAACCCAGTAATGCTCAAACACTGAACCATAAGCCACATCCCCAGCCCTTTTTATATTTTATTTAGATACAGAGTTTTGATAAGTTGCTTAGGGCCTCACTAAGTTGCTGAGTCTGGCTTTGGACTTATGATCCTCCTTCTTCAGCCTCCTGAGCTGCTGGGATTACAGGCATGCCCCCACCTTGCTTGGTCCTATTTATAAATAGAATTATTTGTTTTATGCTATCAAGTCATAAAACAAATAATTCTGAATATTAACCCTTTGTCAGATATACACTTTGCAAATATTTTTTTCCTTTCTGTAAATTGTCTCTTAGGTCTAGTCATTGTTTCATTTTCCTTATAATTATCTCCTAAGCAATATAGGACTGCTCTGTTTGCTAGTCATTTGAAGGCTTGGCTGGGGCTGGATTTGAGGCCTCAGTTCCTCACCAAGTGGGTATCTTCACTACTGTGTGACCCATGATATGGCATCTGGCTTCCCACTGAACAAGAGATGAGATGAGAGAGATAAGATAGAGATACAGAGAGAAACAAAAAGATACAGAGAGACAGAAATGGGAAGAGAAAAAAGAGATTACAATGTCTTCCATTATCTAATTTTGGAAATAACATATCTTTGTTTCTGCTGTTTTCAATTGTCATACAGATTACAGATCATTCCTGGTATAGTGTGAAAGGGATCTAAATGGGAATATGAATACCATTAGGGTTAATGGTACAGGGTTTCAGCATGCATGATTTTAGTTTGATTAAATTGGTCATTAATGTGTGAAAGTATTTTTGTTGTTGTTGTTATTGGTGGTGGTGGTGGTGGTAGTGGTGGTTTAAGTCTGCCTAGTTACCACTGCACCTTTATTTTTTTACCATATAAGATAAAGAGACTGGCATATTTTTCTGGAGGAAAATATATCTTACTGACACAAGAAGAGAGTAATAAAATAGGACTTCTATTGTATGGATATGATACAATTTGTGTTGGTTCTTCTTAGTTATACATGATATCAGAATCCATTTTGGTAAAATTATACAAACATGGAATATATCTTGTTATAGTTAGGACCCCATTCTTGTACATGGTCATGATGTGTGATTCACAGGTATTTTTATGTGTACATTTTCATGTCTACAAGTTTGATTTATTCTACTGTCTTTCCTATTCCTCTTCCCTTCACTCTCCTTTGTCTAATCTACTGAACTTTTTTTCCCTCCTCCCTTTTATTGTGGTTTAGCCTCCACATATCAGTGAAAACATTTGACATCTGGTTTGGGGGGATTGACTTATTTCACTTAGCATGATGGCCTCCAGTTCCATCCATTTATTGGCAAATGCTATAATGGCTGAGTAATATTCCATTGTGTATATATAACACAATTTCTTTATCTATCCATCTGTTGATGGGCAACTAGGTTGGTTCCATAGCTTAGCTATTGTAAATTGTGCTGCTATAAATGTTGATGTGGCTGCATAACAGCAGTATGCTGACTTAAAATCCTTTAGATATATGCCAAAGAGTGGGATAATTGGTATGCGGACAAGGCATGGAGTACTGCATACATGGCATACATTAAGGGCGTCTGAATGGCAGGCCACTCCCCTTGTGCTAGGTACATGAGTGGCAGGCCAATTACCTAGTAGGCACAATCCTGGGCATGAGGCCATGTGGTGCAGTCCCTGTGCTTGCTCTGTGGCCTGCTCCTTGACAGGTCATTGCAAGGACAGTTAGCAAGAAATTGTATTGGTGGCTGTCTGTAATTTGTTTATCTACTGCCTGAGTATATATACGTGATAACTGCCCAATAAAATCAGACCTGCTTCCTGCTTGGTCTCTGGAGGTCTGGATTAGTGACTCTGCAGTCACAGTCTCCTCACCCTGTTCTGTGGACCTCCTTGCTGGATGAGAGAGAGCCCACACAACTGGTGCCTGAACAGGGACTGAGGGAAGACAGTGTGGCCCCTCTCAGAGCAGTGAGGAAAGGGAAATGGGGAACCTACTGAGTTCCACCAAAGAATCGCAGCTGCAAGTGCTGCACACTTTAGATACTAAAGGTTTAACCCTGAATAAGAGAAAAGCTCAGAATTTCTGGGATATAAACACTAACCCCTGGATCAATGCTGCTGATGTTTTTGATCCTATGATATAAGACAAGATAATGGCAAATGTGCAGCAAGCTGAAGTGATACAGGGGTATACTTTACCACTACATTTTTTCCCTGTTGTGGCAGCCATGCAGCAAAGTGTATGAGGCCCTGAAATAGACCCTTGTCATAAAATGATGGCCCTGAGGGAAGATGAAGCTGTGAAAGACAGACAAGGGGGAAAACGCAGGGGTGAAAAATTTACTTCAAAGCAAGAAACTATGATAGGTGCAAAAGGGAGAGAGGCAGAAAATGGTACCACTAGCCTTCATGGTGGAGGAAGAGGTGACCACAAATAGTCAAGTGCGCCTTCTACTGACAGGCAAAGATTATATCCTTCCCAGAGTCAATAGCAACTGCCTCCTGGTAAGGCAATGCCAAAGCCAGCAAGGGACTATAACAGCTTAGAAATTATCAGGCTGCTGGACAGGCCCAAGCCATAGTCTCCCAGAAACCCATTCCAGGAGGCCAGAGATCCTTTTGAAGATCTATATAAGGTAAAAGATGAAAATTGAGGTAAGGGAATGCAAGCCTTCCCAGTCAACATGGCCCCCACACCACAGCGCCCTGCCACTTGGTATCCACATGCATTGGGTACCCCGAGGGAGTTAAAAAGGCAGTAAAAGTGGATGGGCCCCAGGCATCCTTTGCAGAGAAAATGCTCGAATCACTCAGTCTTGAACTTAATTGCCCTCAAGAATGGAAAGACCTAGTCAGATCAGCTCTTGAGCCCACAGCACTTTTTAAGTGGAAGGCATTCTCCTATGGTGAATGTGAACAGCAGGGGTATCATAACCACACCACTAATGTTAGCCTCCCAGCTAAATGCTTTCTGGGAAAAGGAATATACTGTTCCCCTGCAGTACAAGCCACAGGCCCACCAAATTATTCCAATCACATGAGGCTCTGTGCTCTAAGACCCTGGAGAAAGTTACCAGCTTGGAGGGTGGATACAGTTTCTATACAGGGCATAAGGCAGAAAGCCACTGAGGAATTCCCATAGTTTATTGACAGAGTAAGCAAGGTGGTAGAAAGGAAAGTGTCTCATGAAGGACCTAGGGAAGCCCTAACCAAGGTATTGATCTGGGATGGACTAAATAAGGAGCATAGAGCAGCAGTGGTGCCAGTGTGCAATGGAACACTGGATGACTGGATTTGGGCCACTCAGGATATAGGGACACTAGCAGCTCAAGCCTCTCTGCTGACCTAAGCCATGACATTTGCATAAAAGCAGGACTAAGGAGGCTTACAAACAGCTAGTCAGAGACTTAAAAAAAATGTGCACTTTTTCTTCCCATTGGCCCTTTACAACCTGCTGGAGTGAATCCCCAAGAGTTAAAATCTAATGCTTTATGGCAAATGGATGTCACTCATTATGGATCTTTTGGAAATTTAAAATATATTCATGTAGTCATTGATATCTATTCAGGCTGTGTAATGGCCACAGCCTCCACAGGAGACACCACAGAAAGGGTCATCTCCCATCTACTTAAATGTTTTGGAATTACATATGTTCCCATGTCTATTAAAACTCACAATGGGCCAGCCTATATTAGCAAGACATTTAAAGTGGTTTGCAATGATTGGCATATACAGCACTTATCCAGGATCCCCTAAAACCCTAAGACTCAAGGCATCATAGAAATTGCACACAAGTAATTTAAAGACCATGCTACAAATCAGAGGGGTGGGGAACTATACCAAGTCCCCTCACAATGCCTTGAACAAAATTTTATTTGCTTTAAATTTTCTTTCAATTTCAAAATTTTCTAAGGAAATAGCAGCCTATAAGCATTGTGCCCCTCTCACAGGGCCTTCCCTTCTACCTATGATCTCATGAAGGATCCCAAAATAAATGCATGGGATGGTCCGGGGCCCCTCCTAAACCATGGGTTGAAGGTTTGCATATGTTAACTGGATCCTCACCCCATCTGGGTGCCTGCCAGAAAGTTAAGCCCTAAACCCCCAGAATCACCAAGCAAGAAGATAAAGGCAATCATAGGTTTCAAGTGATTGCTTTTTTGGATTAAAAAAATATCTTAGAATGCCACTTGAGAGTATTTTTTCTTATTTAGTATAGTTCTTTTTGAAAAAAAAAAACTTTTAATCTTTCCTATTTTTTAGCTGATATATAAAACATAAACATTGTTCATATTTAAGGTACCATGTGATGGTTCAATATATGCATACACTTTTTATTGTTTATTTATTTTTTTAAATTTTTTATTGTTGGTTGTTCAAAACATTACATAGTTCTTGATATATCATATTTCACACTTTGATTCAAGTGGGTTATGAACTCCCATTTTTACCCCGTATACAGATTGCAGAATCACATCAGTTACACATCCATTGATTTACATATTGCCATACTAGTGTCTGTTGTATTCTGCTGCCTTATCAGAGCGTACATCTACTTCCTCCAACATTACCACTTGAGTTTTAAATAGTATAAGAAATTTGTAAGCTGGTCACGGTGGCACATGCCTGTAATCCCAGCAGCTTGGGAGGCTGAGGCAGGAGGATTGAGAGTTTCAGACAGCCTCAGTAATTTATCAAGGATATAAGCAACTTAGCAGGACCCTGTCTTTAAATAAAAATATTAAAAGGGGGGATGAGGCCCAATGGTTAAGTACTTCTGGATTCAATCACCAGTACCAAAAAAAATTATAGTTCATTTTAAAACTTACCTCTCTAATTACATATAATAGGCAAATTATAGCTAGTTGTTAAAATATAAAAAGTTAAGCCAGGAACAGTGGTACACATCTGTAATCCCAGTGGCTGGGGAGGCTGAAGTGCTGAGAACCACGGCCGAGTCTGTATGGCCCCTGGCATTTTGCCAACAGTATTGATTGACAGGCGAGGCATTACTATCCGCCTCTGCCGCAACTTTTGAGTTCTCGCACTATTTTGGAATTCTCGTGGGGATTTCTAGGGATTCCCCGAGAGTTCCCATTGGTTGGGGAAATGCAGGAGGAGGGATTTCCGGGAGAGATATTTCTGGCTGGGGGTTCCTGGACAAGCCGCTTGGCGTTCGGGAGGATTCCCCGGGAGCTGTGTGAAGTGTTTTCCTGCAGTTCAAAAATAAAGTTTGTTCCTGCTTCAGTGGCTCGTGATTTGTGCCCAGCCAGACTGCGGCAATTGGCAGCCCATGCGGGGAATGTCTGAAGCTTTGGGGTAAGTGAAATTGCTTGCCCCTAAGGGAAGGCGAGAGAATGGGTGACCATTTTAAAAAACAATGTGTTCTTGTTTTGATTTGTTTTGTGTTTGTTTCAAGCTGCCTATCCCTAGAATTTTCTCAGGCAGATTGGGAAAAATGGTTGGCTCAAGGTTTGAAGTTGTTCGCCCCTGAGGAAGAGATAGAAATAGACCACAAATGCACATATCAAGAAAATAGGAAAATTAATACAACGATTTTTTGTTCCGTTTTTGTTTCATTCTGTTTTAGTTTTGTATTGTGTTATCTTATTGGGTTGCGTTATCTTTATAACAGATTAGAAATTAGTAAAAAACAAACTGAAAGAGTGTTAAGTAAATTGTTAGAGGTTCAGACCATGGAGAAAGACATTTTAGATCAAGCAAAAGAGAAGGTCTCTCAAGCTAGTCAGACAGAGGAAGAAAATTTAAAGGAAGAAAGCTTAGAGGAGAAACAGCTATTAGGGAAAAAGCTACAACAGGAGGCTGCTACTAACACTGTTCTATCACCAGAGGGCGTAATTCAACCAACAGCTCCCCCTATGGAGATAGCTGAGTGGCCCTCAAACCCTGTAGTTGATAGATGGGATCCTGAGACAGGACCTCAAAGATTAGCATGCCCTGTACTTGAGCAGGCAGGAGGGCAGCAAATTCACCGTGCTTTAGATTTCAAAATAGTGAAGCAGTTAAAGGAGGCTGTAACAACCTATGGTCCTCAAGCACCGTTCACTGTAAGCATGATCGAATCCATTACCAACTTGGACATGACGCCAGCAGATTGGGCTAGTATGTGTAAATCTGTGCTGAATGGAGGACAATATTTGTTATGGAAGGTTGCCAATGAGGAATTTTGCAGGGAGACAGCTAGGCGAAATGCAGCAGCCGGTTACCCTCAAAGAAATCTAGATATGTTGTTAGGAAAAGGACCTTATGAGGGTCAACGGCAACAAATTGAATATGATCCTGGTGTATACGCACAAATTGCTGTAGATGCGGTTAGGGCATGGAAAACTTTACAGGGGCATGGAGATTTACAAGGTCAATTATCTAAGGTAATACAAGGAACTAATGAACCTTATGCTGAATTTGTAGATAGGCTTACTCAAGCAGCTTCCAGAATTTTGGGGGATACAGAACAGGCAATGCCATTTATAAAACAACTGGCTTATGACCAAGCAAATCGTTGCTGCAGAGAGGTCATTAGACCATGGAGACATGAAGATTTAAACACATATATTAAATTATGTAGAGACATTAATGAACAAGGGAAAGTCTTAGCAGCAGTACAACAGGCTTTAGATGCCAGGCCAAAAACATGCTATAATTGTGATCAAACAGGACATTTTAAAAGGAGTTGCCCCATAGGAGGAGGGTTTAACAAAGCTAGGTATCAAAGGAATAGAATACTGGGTATTTGCCCACGATGCCGTAGAGGGAACCATTGGGCTAATGAATGCCATTCTCAAACCACCATAGAGGGTATTCCATTATCAAAAAACAGACAAGGACCAAGTGTTTACCCACGATATCATGGAGAAAGGCATCGGGCTCCATTGCCAAAAAACGGACAGGGGGGCCCAATGCTCCAGGGCCCACGACCACAAATGTACAGGGCACTGGAGGAACCCAGAAACACCATGGAGGAACCCAGCAACACCATCAGGGTAGTGCCCAGGACACATTATCCATCAGATCTCTCATCAGACGAACCAGAGGGAGCGCAGGGTTGGACATCTGCGCCTCCGCCAGAGCAGTACTAACTCCAGAGATGGGAGTTCAAATCATTCCCACAGGAGTAAAAGGACCTCTTCCCCAAGGAACAGTAGGCTTATTGTTAGGATGCAGTTCTTCTACGCTAAAAGGACTTATGATAAGTCCCAGGGTAATTGATCCTGATTATGAAGGTGAAATAAAAATTATAGCTAGTTCTCCAAAGGGTATATCAGTAATTTCACCAGGAGATAGAATAGCACAGTTATTAATAATACCCAGCCTACATGATAAATTTTCCAGTAGTACTATAGAAAGAGGTTCCAGGGGATTAGGCTCCACAGGTGTAGATTGGGCTATGCTGTCTTTAAATTTAGATTCTCGCCCCATGCTAAAACTAAATATTCAAGGATATGAATTTAATGGGCTACTGGATACAGGTGCAGACCTTAGCATCATATCTCGTCAAGAATGGCCAAAACATTGGCCATTACAACAAGCTCATCAAACGCTTAGAGGCCTAGGAGTGGCAACTAATCCCCATAGAAGTGCAATGGTATTAGATTGGAAGGATCCTGAACGATGTGAAGGAACTATACAGCCATATGTATTGGATCATCTTCCTATAAATTTATGGGGACGAGATGTCCTAGATCAATTAGGTTTGACATTAACAAATAACATCAATCCAAATGCGCCCACTATTAGGGCTAGACAAGGTTTCAGGAAAGAAAAAAGATTAGGAGAACAAGGCATAGCAGCACCAATTCAAATAGATCAAGGAATAAATAGACATGGACTGGGTTTTCAGAAGGGGTCACTGAGGCAATAAAAATTACATGGAAATCAGAAAGACCAGTATGGGTTCCTCAGTGGCCCCTGACTAAAGAAAAGATACAAGCAGCCCATGACCTGGTCAAACAACAATTAGCGGAGGGACATATACAACCTTCCATATCTCCTTACAATACTCCCATTTTTGTCATTAAAAAGAAATCTGGTAAATGGAGATTATTGCAAGATTTAAGAGCCATTAATAATGAAATGGTTATTATGGGACCTGCTCAATCGGGGATTCCTCAATTGTCTGCTTTGCCAAAAACCTGGTACGTTTTAGCTATAGATATTAAAGATTGTTTTTTTTTCAATTCCAATTCATCCTGAGGATAGTCCGCATTTTGCATTTACTATCCCTGCACTGAATCATGAAGGTCCTGATCAGAGATATGAATGGAAAGTACTCCCTCAAGGGATGGCTAACAGCCCAACTATGTGTCAAATTTATGTGAACAAAGCAATCCAGCCACTTAGAAATCAAAATCCTAAACTTCAAATATTTCACTATATGGATGATGTATTGTTAGCACACAAAGATAAAAACACATTGCTAGAATGTTATGCCACACTTACAAATTTATTTAAAAATTATAATCTAGAGATAGCAATAGATAAAGTACAATTAAATTTTCCAATTAATTATTTAGGAGTTCTATTATCCTCAACCATGGTCCGTCCACCAAAAATTCAAATACAAGTAGATCAACTCAAATCACTTAACGACTTTCAAAAGTTATTAGGAGACATAAATTGGATAAGGCCTTATCTAGGCATACCAACAGGAGAGTTGGGACCTTTATTTGATATCCTAAAAGGTCCATCAGATCCAAATTCACCCCGCATGTTAACGCCTGAAGCAAGAAAGGCATTAAAAATTATTGAAACATATATGGAAAATATGCATTTGGATAGAATTGATATAACTTTGCCTTTATTATTTATTGTAACACCAACAAAAAATATTCCTACAGGAGTATTTTGGCAAGAAGGTCCATTATTGTGGATACATTTATCTTATTCTCCTAACACTATTCTTACTAGGTATCCTGAGGCTGTAGGACAATTAATACTCAAAGGAATAAAAGCAGCAAAGGGAGTGTTTGGAATTTCTCCCAATAAAATTATTACTCCATATACTATGGATCAAATTGATGAGTTAGCTAATGAGTTAAATACTTGGGTAATAATCATGTGTAAATCTAATGTTTCATTTGATAATCACTTACCATCTAATCCTTTGTTGTCTTTTTGGTCTTCGCATCCTGTAGTTTTTCCAAAAATGACAAGAAAAACCCCTATCATGAATGCTCCAAATGTATTCACTGATGGGTCAAATAATGGTACAGCAGCAGTAGTTACCCCTGATCAAACTTTTACATTTTTAGTACCCAAACAATCAGCTCAAAAGGTAGAGCTTAATGCAGTTTTACAAGCTTTTGTATTTAATTTATTTTCTGATAGTCAGTATATAGTTAATGCTATAGTATCCCTTGAAGATGCTGGCAGGATTTCCCCTTCCTCTACTGTTTTCTCTTTGTTTTCTGCTATACAAAGTCTAATCTGGGACAGAAAAGATCCATTCTTTATAGGACATATCAGAGCACATACAGGATTGCCTGGAGCCCTTAGTTTGGGCAACGATTTAGCAGATAAAACTACACATGACATACATATTTTATCTACACTAGAAGAAGCTACACATTTTCATAAAAGGTTCCATGTCAATGCTAATACTTTACAAAAGCGTTTTAAAATAACTAAGGAACAAGCTAGACAAATAATAAAACAATGTCAAAATTGTGTGACCTTGTTACCACAAGTTAATCTTGGAGTCAGTCCTAGAGGACTGATACCTAACCATATTTGGCAGATGGACGTCACACACTTGCCAGAATTTGGAAAATTAAAATATTTGCATGTTACAGTTGATACTTCTTCCGGATTTTTGATGGGCTCCGTTCATTCCGGAGAAAAAACTAAAGATGTTATAGCTCATTGCTTATGAAATTTTGCCACTGTGGGCGTTCCAAAACAGTTAAAAACAGATAATGGTCCTGGTTATACTTCTACCTCTTTTAAACAATTTTGCTCATCATTTGGCATTACTCATATAACAGGAATCCCATACAATCCTCAGGGACAAGGCATAGTTGAAAGAGCTCATCAAACTATTAAAATGTACTTATTAAATCAAAAAGAGGGAATTGGAAAGGGGTATATATCACCCAAAGATAAACTTAAAATAACCCTTTTTACTCTAAAGTTTTTAAATTTGGATTCATCAGGGCTTAGTGCTGCGGAAAGGCATATGTGTCCAAAAAATATACATAAGCCTAAGGTACTTTGGAAGGATATTCTAACAGGACAATGGAAAGGTCCTGACCCAGTGATTGTCTGGAGTCGGGGTTCTGTTTGTGTTTTTCCACAGGGAGAACAGCAGCCGATTTGGATTCCAGAGAGATTAACTAAAAGAATTTCTACAGACCAAAAGGAAGATGATTTGACTCAAATCCATAACAGCTGATATCTAGAACTCCAGTTTGGCTATTCTTACATCTGCGACAGTGATTAACCAGGATGCTTTTTTCAATATTTATTTTATTATTTGCCTTTTCCCACATCATAAAGTTCTATTTTATTTTTGAGCTCATACAGACCTAGGTTAATGTTTTTCTGATCAGTTTTATTTTTTGACTGTGGAGTTTTTAAGCATTGCAATGGAGATTTCACCTAGGTAATGCTACAAGGCCTTTACTATTGTCTTATGTGTTGTATGTTATGTGTGCACACTTCTGTTTTGTGTTGTATGTCTGTATGTGCGTATGTCCATATATCATATATGAGGAGTGCTCATGAATAAATGGATCTGAATTTTTTTATTCACGTGATTTTAATGGTTTAATTTAGACTGGGTAAACAGCTGTTGAAAATTGTTTTAATATGTGAACAAATAAGGAGGTTAACAGATCTGTTTGTTTACTTTCACCTTTCCTTCTCATTATATTTAATAATTCTGTTCAGGATAATGTAAATTGTTCAAAAAATTGTTTTCTTAGTGCCTGTTGGAATGTTACATAATTTTTTTCTTAGCATCATTGCCAGAATTCCTATCTTCATCCCAGTGCCGGTGAAGACAAAGATAAAACTAAACTACAGCTTCTTCGATAGTTATCACAACAAACTGTATAAACTGATGCATCAATGAATAATAACTCAACAAGTAATGCTCAATCAAGGAGTTGATTTACTTTGGGAGGAAATGGACATATTGACAGATTCCTCTGCTTTGAACTGCTTGCAGAACTTGCCTGGACTATGTATCACTTGTATGCATTGTGAACTATCTGTTGGTGCAGCGAATTGTGGTAGTGCTGGAGTATTTTTGCTGATGGTGTCACCGGTGGTACAATTTTCCAAAGGAGCCCTCAATTGGCTTAGTGTCATGGCATTTTGCATCCTCCTCCCTTCTACTAGTGATGGTCTAAAATTTGGGGGCCAACAGAGGTGAGGCAAAGAACCTCACCCCCCCACTGGCACCAAGGCCAAATTTGGGGGCCAACAGAGGTGAGGCAAAGAACCTCACCCCCCCACTGGTGCAAAGGCCTATCCACAAGTATGGCTGTATGCTGGACCGGTAGTCAGTGATGGGTATGATCCAATTGCAGTGGTACCAACCTAAGACAGGAGGCTGACGCCTAGAGGTCAGTTCATCCAATGACGGGTAAGGACCATATGTTGAATTGGACTACCTAACAGGCACGGTCCCTAAGCCACATTGCTTGTTGTTTAATTAAACAAAAAGGGGGAGATGCTGAGAGCCAGGGCCGAGTCTGTATGGCCCCTGGCATTTTGCCAACAGTATTGATTGACAGGCGAGGCATTACTATTCGCCTCTGCCGCAACTTTTGAGTTCTCGCACTATTTTGGAGTTCTCGTGGGGATTTCTAGGGATTCCCCGAGAGTTCCCATTGGTTGGGGAAATGCAGGAGGAGGGATTTCCGGGAGAGATATTTCTGGCTGGGGGTTCCTGGACGAGCCGCGTGGCGTTCGGGAGGATTCCCCAGGAGCTGTGTGAAGTGTTTTCCTGCAGTTCAAAAATAAAGTTTGTTCCTGCTTCAGTGGCTCGTGATTTGTGCCCAGCCAGACTGCGGCACTGAAGTAGGAGGATTCAAGTGCAAAATCAGCCACAGCAATTTAGCAAGGCATTAAGCAACTTAATGAGACCATGACTCAAAAAATTTTTAAAAGATCTGGGGTTGAGATTCAATGGTTAAGTACCTTGGTTCAACCCCTGGTGCCAAAAATTAAAAAAAACAAAATATACAAAGTTAAACCCAACTAAACCATTATCATGGTAAGGAAAGAGACAGTATATATAAGAATGAGGAATTTGTAACTAAAATATTTTTAATTTGGGGGTAATATGAAAATTTCCATCAAAATTGACTTAATAAACCAGGCACAGTGGCACATGCCTGTAATTCCAGAGGTTCAGAGGCTGAGGCAGGAGGATACAAGTTCAAAGTCAGCCTCAACAACAGTGAGGTGCTAAGCAACTCAGTGAGACCCTGTCTCCAAATACAAAATAGGGCTGGAGATGTGGCTCAGTGGTTGAGTGCCCCTGAGTTCAGTCCCTGGTACCCCACCCCCTAAAAAAACTGACTTCATAGAAAACTATTCAAGGATCCAAAACTTGTTTTGTGGGGTCCTCTGTCTCTGGTAGTTTTCTATTATAAAAATAATTCTCTGTAACAAACTACATTAAAACTCCAAAAGATATATCTACACATAACAAAGTGGTTACCATGAAATCAGGAGAGCGGTTATTCTCTGTGTGAAAAGATAGAGAACAACTGAGAGGGCTAAAACATAACACATGGAGGGCTGAAAGAAAATTCCTTCAACATTCCTACAAAATTTAAGAATTCATCTTTCCTCTTCATTGTTTGGCCCTCTCCTTAAATCTTCTTTCCCTTGATTGTCACTGAAGACATGGACAACACTACTTAAAATTTTTCATGTATGTGTCAGAAATTTTATGATCTCATTTTAAGGGTGTGTACTATTTACATGCAACAGAATTATAGAATGAAAAAGATCAACATTTCTAAGGCATAATTCCCCCTCTCTGGCCAATTCTTCATTTAACCTTGATATCTTTCATTTCACAGATATAATATTTGCTTGTTTTCCAGGATCACTGAACAAAATCAGAAGCAAGAGAATATGAGAAAAAAAAAAACAATGAAAAGGAGAGAAAAGAGGCAGGAACTTGTAATTAGCTTCAGTACACATGACAACATGAAAAAGTAAAAGTCCTCAAATGGTCATCATGATTATTTTTAATTTCCTTGAGAACTGATGGATATAAGCATGATTTATGAGAGACCAAGAAAAGAAACAGAAAAAATCTGATGTGAGCATTTTTATTTACCCTTCATTAATTGAGAAGTCATTAATGAAACTATTATTTTACTATTAATTTAGGTTCTGTAAAATCTACTGAAATTAAAATGGGGCTAAGAATACTAAGAAAGATACTAATAAATAAGTAAGCACAATATGATAAGCACATAATTCTATTAACAAATCCAAATATTTTTGTGAGATATTGCTCTGTAACATCACTGTGTTAAGTGCTCTTTATAATTTGCCCCTCGAACATGATTGTGATTGGCCGGAAAGGAAAGAAGACCTGAGTTCTGGACCTGGGAATCTTTACTTAATGCAGCAGAAATCTCAAAGGCCAAAAGAATAATCCAGATGTGAATAACAAAATCAACAAAAAACAAATTAAGTTTGCAAATATTGACTTATCTATTCTAAAGTCTATTAGAGGTTCTGACTAGATAAGTAAATCAAAGAAAAATTAATTAAAATTAATCCAATATTTGGATTAATAAAAATTAATTAATAAAAAAATTATAAAAATTAATTAATAAAAATTAATACAAATGTATTGAGTCATGCCCTATAAAGGAACTGTGAGTATGGAAAAGTGAAGGAAGCAGATCCAAATTCCAACATTTAAGGAATTCTCATGGAAGGAAAAGGACAAAAAAAACATTTAAATAAGTTAATTATGAAAAGAATTAAATGATGACAAACACTAAGAAAAAAATTATAGTAGTATAAGGATTGAAAAAGGGTGGCAACTTTGGACAGATTGTCCAGAGAAAATCTGAGAAGTGGATAAAGACAAAGAGAACTCAGGGAAGAGTTTTGCAAATTCTGGAAGAAGAGTGTTCAAAGCAGAGGGAAAGGAGAGCACGAAGAACATGGTATATTCATGGAATGACAAGAAGGCTGGTTTGGTTAAAGCAGGTAATTAAATGATAAGTAGTAGAAGATCCCACTGAAGAGCCACATAGGCTAATGTAAGGATTAGAAAGATAAAAACAGCACCCCTAGGCACAATCTAGGTTCAAAACAGAATGTAAGTAAAAAAGATCAGTAAATCTTCAGGGTATAGAAGGTCAAAGAATCTGCAGAAGAGTAGTCTTGGGGCAAGGGGAATTGAATCAGTGGATGACATTTTGAGAAAAAAAGAAAGAATTCAGAATCAATTGGTTATTCTATAGAACTGTATCTTGATTTTATAGGTCCACATTAATGATAAAGTGAACATAAAAATTCTTCTTTCGGCATTAGACATTACCATTAAGGTTAATTTGCATGGAGATTAAAAAGACAACATAGAAATCTGTCATTTATGTATTGAGATTTGTGTGTGTGTGTGTGTGTGTGTGTGTGTGATTATTTGCACATGCATTTAAATGAGCAAATAAATCCTTCAAACTAAATAGGATGACCTGTGAATTCCAGAATCCGGAGTCTCCTTCCCTGCTTGTGGGTTAATTCCTTACTTCATTTGGCTGCAAAGCCTGGATTGTGAGACTGAGCTTTTTTCTGGACCAGAGATATTGCCACTGATGTCTTCCTTCTGCTTGTACAGAGAGCACAGATATTCCCCTCTCTGGGAACACAGATAAGAACATAGGTGGAAATTTCTCGAGGGCCAGGGGCGACACTGATTCTTTCCAGGGATGGTGACTCAGCTGAAAGGTCACCACAGAAATTATCCATGAAGCATGGGAAATATGAAGATGAGATTTTAGTTCTATTACTTGTGTGCTTGTGTATAGGCATATATGAGCCTATATGTCCAGTACCTCTAAGAAAAGCATTTAAACCACAAAGAACAGATCTCAGGTACAGAACTTGAGAGCTGAATCTGTTATTCTCAATCCTGGTCAATGTGATACCTCATTTATTTTCATTCTCTTAGCTGTCTCTAAATTGTTTGTTCACTGAGTGGTCTCCCATAAGATAGTGCTTTCTCTTCCATCTTACTCTCCTTCCTCACTTCTACTAGTGCACTTTAATTTTTGAATATATATATATATATATATATATACACACATATATATTAAAATATATATGTATATATAGAGAATATATATATACACACACATACACATACAAAAAATATAGTGTCAAAGACAAGAAGCATCTTATATATTATATATATAATTTATACATGCAAATATATATGATATTTTTCTCCTCTTCCTCTCTTTGATGCTTCCTGTATAATCTGAATTTTGTTCTTTTGTCTACTTCAACTTCACAATTCTGAATTTCTTAAAGTAATCGTATTTCCATCCTTTCCCATATGTCATTAGAAAGTCATTTATTTAAAATATACAACCAGAAATTGGCACTTGAGGACTGTGATATTGACATTCTAAAGGCAGGGGAAAACAGGGATTGAAAACAGACACCCTTGTACCTGCTGCAAACATGAAGGATGATAAAATAGAGCTTATTTTAAAGAACACATTACTGTGGAATTCTAAAAGACTATTAATACTCATGATAAAAACATTTTAATGTGAAATTTTAGGAGTGAAGTAGAGCTCCAGTCTATAGTGATTATGCTTCTAAGTAAGTACTGAAAGAGCTGATATATGAAACTGTGAGTGAACTATTAAACTTTTGTGTTTGGAAAATAAATCATCATTTGACCAAATCATAAGATGTACCTTCTGAATGAGGGAAGTTTAATTCTGGCCATCAGCAGAGTAGCATAAGATTTCACACAATTCTTCCCTAGATATTCGAACTCTCAATTGCTTGTATTTTCACAGCTTCCTCTGAGAAAAAAACACCTGTCCTTCTAACTCTGGTCATTTTATACCCCAGGAAAAGAGATCCTTCTAAACCTCACCAAGTCACAAGTCAATTACCCAAGTTGTTCACAGAATAACCTCAGTGTCCCCTCTCTCAAAAGAGATGGAGGACTTCTGGTCTTCAGAGTATACCTGAGTTTGGCTGTATGTGTAGCATTTGAAAGGGAAAAACTAACAAGAGCAGCAGCACTGGTTTTTTTCATTAGAGCTTTATATTTATGCATAATAGCTGGATTCATCCAAACTCACGCATGCCTGGAAATTAATTTCAGATTTCATGATCTCCTCTTTCCCTCCCATTCTACTTCTCCTTTCCAATTCTTCCTCTATTCAACTTCCTTTCACTCATATATTAGTTTACATTTGATTGCTTCTTTATATTATCCTATTCTTCCTGCCCCCTTTCCTTTATTTTACTCTAGCTTCTGCATATAAGAGAAAGTATTTGACCTTTGAATTTCTGAGTTTGTCTTATTTCACTTAGCATGATATTCTCCATTTCCATGCATTTACTGGCAAATGCCATAATTTCATTCTTTTTTTATGGTGGAGTAGAACTCCATTGTGTGTGTGTGTGTGTGTGTGTGTGTGTGTGTGTGTGTGTGTGTGAGAGAGAGAGAGAGAGAGAGAGAGAGAGAGAGAGAGAGAGAGAGAGATCCATTTACCTATTAACAGGAATCTGGGTTGATAAATTTGGTCTTTGAATCAACCATAAAATATACACGTTGGAATAAATTATGCCTGATCAGTATTGCAATTATGATCATGATCTTTTTTTTATTATTTCATCTCTAATGAACCACATGAAAATGATAAGCCTCTATATGATCTCAAGGGACCTTTCCCCCTCCTAAAACATTTTATCATTGTGTTAAGAATAATAAAGACCATATTTGAGCTTCTCAATACAGAAACAATTTCCAAGGAAGGGGTAGCTCTATAGTTTTCTTTGATCACACTGGATCTAGAATTGCTTGGTACTGGAGCTCAGTTTAAAAGATAAGTAGTTTCTTTTTTTTAAAAAAGTCAATATCACATTTCTCAAGTACCAACTTCTGGTTATATTTTTAAAGTAAATGACTTTCTAATGACAAATGGAAAAGGATGAAAGTAGACTATTTTAAGAGAGAATTGTGAATTTGGGGTAAAGAAAAGAACATTTGGGTTTTTTGTTGTTGTTGTTGTTGTTGTTTGTTTGTTTGTTTCAGGAGAACAGTTGGAGTCTAGAGGCAAGTTTCTCTTGTGTTATTCTTTTGTACAAAGACCATGTCCTACACAGAGGCATCTTTCTATTTTTAATCAATCTCTTTTGAATCTAAAAGTGTGTGTGTGTGTGTGTGTGTGTGTGTGTGTGTGTGTACGTATATATAAAAACATAATAGGAAATAGAATCACCATGTTATCTTCCTCAGTGATGATTATATATTGTTTGGAATTTGAAAACAATTGCAAATATTGATTTTAAAGATTAATAAAAATTTTCTCATTGTGTTCAATGGCAAAGTTAGTTATTTTCAGTAGTAGAAAAAATATAAGTAGAAAAAATAAGTCATAGAAATGCGAGTTAGATAGGTAAAAGGAAATGTAGGAAAGAAACAAATCATGTTATACTCAAAGAAGAATGGAGTGGTAAATGCTACAACTGTTTTAGAAATTTCAAGAATATTAATTGAATAATGAGCTTCTGAATTAGCAATAGATCATTGTTGTTGAATTTTACCAGATCATTTATAGTATGATACTGGGAGAAAAAATTTACTGTACTTGAGAGATAAGATCTGGTTACTTTTGGAGGGAGGAGATTGGGTTTAAAACCAAAGAAACCAATCTATGAGAGGACCCTTCACTAGGAGGACACCTAAAGGACTAGCAGACTCCATCTCAAATGGTACCAACAGTGATTATGTAAGCAACTTCAGTTTTCCCCATCAGAAATTTGGCCAAGAAATAGAGAATTGTTGGTCTGAATACAGAAGAAAGATAAAATATAAGTGAGAGCAGTAGAGACTACTGAGTAATATTACAGACAGATGAAATAAAGATTCATCTCCATTACTTTAGTTCTTGGAATTTATTGCAATTATTTATATCAATGTTCCTTCAACTAAATAATCTGAATATCACATAAAAGCACATTATTGTTTTCAGAAGAAAAAAATCTGTTTTTAAACGTGCAGCATTTATATTAAAGATATTTGTATGTAGACTTTACAAGTTAAAAATCAGAATCAGAGATGAGAAAAATGATGCCTTGATATCTTCATTGATTAATGACATTTCTCCCAAAGTCTTCAACTGGAAAAACAATGTTCTCATTAAAAAACTAAAGCTTATTTTCTCAGGAGATATTTCTTTGGCTGCTTCAATCAAACACATTTTAACTCACTACTGGTCAGTGTTTTATTTTGTTTAAAAAGTGAGCCAAAATATTTACTTTTACTGCAGCCTCATTTTCATGAAGAAATTCTACCAATTTTATAATTTTTCTTACTTTTTACTGTTGTTTCACAATAATTTGAGAATATTGTGATGAGCGTTTATTATATTCTTTTAGTTACAGTGCCACTGCATAAAAAATACAATTAACATAGAAATAGATTAATCTGCACTCCAATATACCCTTAGAAAGTCCAATTTTAACTTCTTGTTTTGACATGATTGGAATTCTGTGGTAATAAGAAGACAAAGATATAAGAACAGATATTGGGGTGCCACAATAGTTGAGCTACTCAAAATAATGTTGAGTTATAATTGTATCATTGTACTATAGAAATCTTGGCTGCAACTACTCAGTTCTGCTGTTTTAGTGCAAAAGTGGTCTTAGACCATACACATATGAGTGAGCACAACTGAATTAATGAAATTTGAATTTCATATAAGTTTTACTATGAAACATTACTCTTGTTCTCATTTCTTCAATGATTTAAAAATATAAAATTCATTCTGAAATCACAGACACCCTAAAAATATATATCATACGTGATTTGGTCTGAGAACCTACCTTTCTAATCTCTGCCCAGAAAACAGCAAAATGACTACAGCAGATCTAAAGCTTGAGATGAACTCCTTCATTTACCATGAGATGACCACACCCAGAAATCCCTTACAATCCATGTAAGAAGTATCTCTCTCAACTCTATCTGACCCTGAAATATTCAATTCTATAAGTGACTGCTATAATCTACCTCCATGTGTTACTTAGAAATAATGAGGTTCTCAACTCCATCTCCACAGACTGAAATATAGTCCTATGCTTAAATTTTACTTGATGTTATGAATAAAACTCCCACTTTGAAACCAAAATAATGTTGGCCTGGATGTTAACAAGGAAATTCTCTGGCATTAATTGTTCAGAATCCCATATCAAAGTAGAAAATGTAGACATTGTCATTGCAGATATCTTTCTCCAGTGCTGTATGGTATTCTTCATTATTTATGTATTCAAAAGGGAACATCATGAAAGTAGTATGTTGTAACTATGTAAAGTCATGATATCTTAAGGGAACTGTCTACTATTGTAATGGATTTTGACATGGATCCTGAATAGCAATAAAAAACAGAGATGAGCAGGATTTGCCCTCCAATTGTAGTAGCAGAATTGACGACAAAGGTATGTGAGTCTCACAGTATTGTTTACTGTTTATTTCTGATGGGAACTCATTCATTTAATTCTAGGTAATACCATTTAAGAGCAATTCTGGGAAACTGCAGTCCATCAAGTATACAATTCCCCAAATTATAAAGGTTCTGAATGCTCTTATTTAAAATTCATAGTATAAACTAGTATCTATCTGTCTTCAGTTATTTCAGTTGTTAAGGATTAGAAATAACTGATTGAAGTTGTAAAGAGTCATATTTGAGTCTATATATGGAAGTAATTTAATGATGAAACCTGTCTCAATATTGAACATGCCTGCAAAGAAGGTCATGAGTTCACTACCACTGAAGCATTTTAAAAAATATTCTCATAGAAAAATTACTTCCCTTACATTAGAGGTCAGATTCTTAAATTATCATCATTATTAATAATAATAAATTTTATTGGATACATATGAGTTTTACAACATATTAAATATTACATGATATTAAAATGATTACTATAGCACAGTGAATTAGTACATCCATCATCTCACATCTTACTTTTTTGTGTCAAGAGCAGCTACAATTTAATACACTTTTATTAACTGTAGTCTTAATGTTGAACATTAGATCACTAGACTTGTTCATCTTACCATCTACTGTTTTTTTGTCCTTTGATCTAAGTCTTCCTATTTCATCCCTACCTGTGTTATCCATGGTAATCACTATTTTATTCCCTATCTCTCTTTTCTTTTTAGATTCCACAGATAAGTGAAGTCATGCAATATCTTTCTTTCTTTGTCTGGGCTGATTTTACCTAGCATGATATCCTCCAAGTCCATTCCTTGATGGCAAATGGCAAGATCTCCTTTTATACACACACACACACACACACACACACACACACACACACACCACGTTTTCTTTATTAATAAACAAATACTGAAGTTTTATTGACATCTTGGCTATTATGAGTTATGTTGCATAACCATGGGGCTGCAGATACACTTAATGAAGTGTAGATTTTATCTCCTTTGGGTGTGTACCCAAAATGTGATTGCTGAATCATGTTAGCTCTATTTTAAACTTCTTCAGAAATCTCCATACTGCTTTCCATAATATCTGTATCAATCTACATTCCCACCAACAATGTCTATAGTGGGAAAGCTTCTTGACATTGGCCTTTGTAATGCTTTTTTCAGTCATCACACTGAAATCTCAGGCTATATCAAACTGAAAATTTTCTACACAGAAAAGGAAATAGTCAACAAAAATGTAAAAGAAACCTATAAGCTAGGAAAAAAAATATTTGTAAATCACATATTTAGTATCCAAAATTTTTAAAACACTATTAAAACTCAGAAAAAAATAGACAAAGACTTAAACAGGCATTTTTCCAACAAAGGCATAAAAATGGCCAAAAGGTATATGAAAAGGTGCTTAACATCACACGTATACAAAAGGGATTATCATGGAAATACAAATTAAAACTACAATGAGATACTACCTCAGAAACTACCTCACATCTATAAGAATGGATATCATTAAAAAAAGGAGAGAGATAACAAATGTTGGCAAGAGTCCAGAGAAAAGAGAACCCTCATACTCTGTTGTTAGAAATGTAGATTTCTAAGTACAATCTTGAATTGCATTTCCTCATAAAGAATGTGCAAGAGTAAAATAGTAAATTCTCAACCAAGA
This sequence comes from Marmota flaviventris, assembly GCF_047511675.1. Taxonomy (NCBI): domain Eukaryota; kingdom Metazoa; phylum Chordata; class Mammalia; order Rodentia; family Sciuridae; genus Marmota; species Marmota flaviventris. The sequence continues at coordinate 120,662,884 of NC_092503.1, forward strand.
TTTATGGAATAATTTTAAGAAATTTTACCACACATTTTTACAATATTTAAAGTTGGTTTGCTGACAACAGCTTTTCATATCCTTAAAAAAAAGAAAGAATGCAGCACCTACAAATTTAAAAATCCTAAAGGTACAGAAATATATAAATACATGGTGTTTTTCAGTATAGATTCTTAGAAAGAACTAGGAGTTAATGATTATTGATGAATGATTTTATGAAGTGAATTTTATTCTAAAAAATAAACTAAAAACATTGAATTTAAACAAATAGTATTAAATAAAACCAATAAAAACCTAAAACTCAATTTAAATTAACATACAGTAAAATCCAAAGCAAAAGTTGATATTGGTAAAAGATGGGAAGCAAACTTTGAACAAATATCTTTTGGAGTTCCTAATCATACTTAAAGCAAACAATATACCATTATAATTGGCTACAAAGCACAAAACCACAAAATCCAACTTGAGGAATTCAGAAACCATATTATGTAAACATTAATTAAAACTATTTCACTGAGCTGGGCAAGGTGGTGCATGACTATAATCCCAAAAGCTTAGGAGGCTGAGGTAGGAGAATCTCAAGTTCAAGGCAGCATCAAGTAATTTAGTAAGGCCCTAAACAACTTAATAAGAATTTGTCTCCAAATAAGATATTTAAAAATGCTGCAGAATGTGGCTCAGTGGTAGTGCACCCCTCAGTTCAATCTTAGGTAACAAAAAAGAAAAGGAAATATTTAGCTGACGATCATTATAGAGCAGGCAATAGGAAAGCAGCCATTGTAGTCTCAAGCTTATAAAAAAAGACCAAACAAACAAACAAACAAAAAAACAGACTTGGTTTCTTTGTGTGGCTCTTGCATATGGAAAGAATTGTAACTTTGGAATGGAAAACATTGACAGCTACAGAATGCCAATTCTGTGTGGTAGGCTCAGATGTAACATTCCACCTATCATATTGATGTGTTTTTACATTAATCTTTGACATGCTTCATATATATGAAGTATGGAATTCTATTCCCCCATGGAATGCATGTGCTCAGGATGGCCTGGCTTCATGGGCAAGTTGCTCAAAACCCAAAACAAAGAATGGCCCTATTCTTGGTATGTCTCACTGTCATTATTTAGAAATGTCAGAGAAATATTCAAATGTCACTGTGTAAATTTGCAAAAAGGGTAGAACTTCTTGAATAGTGAAGGCCTCCATAAAGCAAGGTACTGACAAAATTCTCAAATTTGAACTCTGGAAATTAACAAAATATCTGTAGTTATCCAATTAATTTATTCAACAAACTTGCTGACCTTCTGTAAAAGCAGTATACATTTATACATATCAACTTGGTCTACTCCCATCACTTGCTCTCCAACTCCATGGCTGCCTTAAAAGTCTTGAAACCATGGTAGGTGAAAAACTTAGACACCTGAGAGCAACCTGAGCATTGTCATATTTGACATGTTTTACAGCTCCCTGAATCACCATTCACAGGGCATTATCATAATTTGACCTAGCTCAGAACATGCTTCCTCAGGAAAGCCCTATCCTGTGAGAATTTATTAAAAACACTCAGCTGCAAGTGTTTAACCATTCAGCTGTCAGGACTGTGATACCTGTCAAGTAACTAAGAGCCAGAACACATTTGAACAATATAATCACATTGAACCTGTGTATAATTTTCAGGACTAATGCAATCTTAACAATATAAAGTCTTTCAATCAATAAAAATGGGAAGTCATTCTGCTTCTGTTCTACATTGCTATCTATGGGATACAGTTGAGCTTCTACAGAATGCTTTTCTTGTTGTTCTTTTTAGATACACATGATAGTAGAATATATTTTTAGATATTATACATACATGTACTATAACTTATTCTGATTAGGACCCCATCTTTACAGTTGTATGTAATATGGATTTTCACTGGTCATGTATTCATATATGAACATAGGAAAGTTATGTCTGATGAACCATCAAAGATTAAATTAAAGTTATGATGATGAACTGTCAAAGATTAAAGACACCTTGGTGCTGGAAGCAGACCACCTCAATCTTGGAAAACCTTCCTCACCATTTTGTGGTGGGTGTGGCTATCAGATTGTATCGCCATTTGAGCAGGTACCTGATTTCCAATTCCTCCCCCTCCTCAATGGTGTTATGTTGGCACAGTCACCACCCAACACAACAACAGGTCTCAGTTGGACAGGAGTGCAGTGTGAACAGGGTCCTGCCCACCTGGGGGTGAGAGGTTCCCCAGTTGGGACTTAATAAGTAAGAGAGGGGAGGGGACTAAAGTCTGGAGAGTAAGAGAGAGATTAGGATCTTGGAAATCTCCAGCTAAGAGAAGGAGATGATACCAGGGGCCATGCGGTGCTATTTCCCTACTGGATCTGGTGGGGAGCACTCCCCGCTTCCAGACATTCCATATCATGTCCAGTCTTCACACCCTGGTTACCTAAACAATCCTGAGGGCAGAGGCACCTACTGGATGAGACAACCCAATCTACTAGATGAGAAAAGAAAGAAATGGATCTCTAAGATTATTTTTTCCTCTTCTTCTTTCTCTTCTACCCTTCTATCCTCTGGCCCTCACAACATCAACATATGTAAAACCAAGAACTTTGCATGAAATAGGACTTTGAGGACTGAGTCACCAGAATAATATAATATGGAGGAATTGTATAAGCCTTTTTTTCTTTTTTTGCTTTTTTTCTTTCTTTCTTTCTCTCCTTTTTTCTCTTTTTTCTTCCTTCATCCTCCAAATTATACTATTTTAATATCCCATATCTTTCTAAATACATATGTGTGTTTGTTTTATGTACTCTCCTGTCTTCCCACATAATTATCTGCCACAAATTACCTCCTATCTATGCTCCTGCTACTAGCCCTCTTCACTAGATTTCTCCTTCACATTTCCTAAGATATATTAACTCTATAACCTCACATCTTCTCCCATCAACATATCATCTTACACCTGACCCCCAGTTCATTTTCCACTACCAGAAAGTGTAAATCTTTTTTATGAAACTACTAATTATATTTTAAATAATAATTGAAACCAACATTTCTGGACATTGAGACTAAACTGTAAATGTCTTAATAATATAGGTGATATATTGTTGATATTGGGACTTGGTAACATTGTACTTCCCCACAAAGAAGAGATCATAGAACCCTAAAGGAGCACTACAAATCTATAGGGTAAAAACAATAACACACCAGACCCACAGAGGTGAAAAGGAAGATGAGCAACATGAAAAGACAAGGGAAGAAATTACCACAAACAAATCAAGAGAACACATCCATCATTAGAAGGATTGGCAGCTACAGCAGAAAAAAGACAGAGAAAGGTTTCATGATATACATGGTTAAAATGTTTTGGGATCTCAAAGTAGACATAGGAGAACAAATAATGGCAGTGAAAGATTACTTCGATGATGAGCTACATAAACAAATCCAAGAAGCAAAAGATCACCTCATCAGGGAGATAGAGGTTATGCAAAAAAACTGAAGAGAAATCCTAGAAATAAAAGATATAATAAACCAAATTAAAAACTCAAATGAAAGCATCACCAACAGAGTAGACCACTTAGAAGATAGGACATCAGACAATGAAGATCAAATAAATCTTCTTGAAAAGAACGTAAACCACACAGCAAAAATTATAAGAAACCATGAGCAGAATATTCAAGAAATATGGTATAGCATAAAAAGACCAAATTTAAGAGTTATTGGGATAGAGGAAGGCATAGAGGTACAAACCAAAGGAATGAACAATATATTCAATGAAATAATATCAGAAAACTTTCCAAACATGAGAATGAATTCGAAATCCAAATTCAAGAAGCCTACAGGATGCCAAGTGTACAAAGTCACAACAGACCCACACCAAGGCACATTATAATGAAAAAGCCCAACATACAGACTACGTAGAGAATTTTTGGGGGAGAGAGAGAGGAGAGAGAGAGAGAATTTTTTAATATTTATTTTTAAGTTTTCGGTGGACACAACATCTTTATTTTATTTTTATGTGGTGCTGAGGATTGAACCCAGTGTCCCACGCATGCCAGGCAAGCGCGTTATCACTTGAGCCACATCCCCAGCCCCATAAGTAGAGAATTTTAAAAAAGCCACAAGAGAAAGGAATAAGATTGCACATAGGGGTAAACCAATTAGGATAATGGCAGATTTTTCAACAGAGTCCCTGAAAGCTAGAAGGTCCCGGAACAACATATATCAAGCTCTGAAAGAAAATGGGTACCAACCAAGAATCTTTTATCAAGCAAAATTAAGCTTTAGATTTGAAGATGAAATAAAAACCTCCACAATGAACAAAAGTAAAAAGAATTTAGAGCTAGAAAAATGGCACAACAAAACATCCTTGACAAAATATTTCATGAAGAGGAAAATAAACAGCATTGAAAATCAGCAGAGAGAGATAATACACTAAAGGAAAAACTAATCAAAGAGTAAAACCAAGTAAAATAACAAAAATAAACAAAGATGTTTGGAAATACAAACCGTGTCTCAATAGTAACCCTAAATGTTAATGGCTTAAACTCTCCAATCGAAAGACATAGACTAGCAGATTGTATTTTTTAAAAAGGCCCAACAATATGCAGCTTACAAGAGACTCATCTGATAGGGAAAGACATACACAGACTAAAGGTGAAAGGTTGGGAAAAGTCATACCACTCATATGGACTGCGGAAGCAAGCAGAGGTTTCCACACTCATATCAAATAAAGTAGACTTCAAGCCAAAGTTAATCAAAAGGGATAAAGATGGACATTACATACTCCTCGAGGGGACCATTCACCAACAAGACATATCATAAATATGTATGCCCCAAACAATGGTGCAGCTATGTTCATCAAACAAACTCTTCTCAAGTTCAAGAGTCAAATTGACTACAACACAATAATCTTGGTGACTTCAACACACCTTTCTCACCACTGGATAGATCTTCGAAACAAAAGTTGAATAAAAGAAATATAGACCTCAATAACAAAATCAATAACTTAGACTTAACAGATGTATATAGAATATTTCAACCTGCATAAGGCAGATACACTTTCTTCTCAGCAGCATATTGATCTTTCTCTAGAATAGATCAAATACTATGCCACAAAGCAACTCTTAGCAAATACAAAAAAGTAGAGATACTACCATGAATTTTATCAGACCATAATGGAAGGAAATTGGAAATCAATGACAAAATAAAAAATAAAAAGTTCTCCATAATCTGGAGACTAAACAATATGCTACTGAATTAACAATGGGTCACAGAAGACATCAAGGAGGAGTTCAAAAAATTCTTAGAGGTAAATGAGAACATAGACACAACATATCAAAATCTCTGGGACACTATGAAAGAAGTACTAAGAGGGAAGTCCATTACATGGAGTTAATTCCTTAAAAGAAAAAAAAATGTCAACAAATAAATGACCTCAAACAACATCTCAAAGTCCTAGAAAAAGAAGAACAAACCAGCAGCAAAAGTAGTAGAAGGCAAGAAATGATTTAAATTAGATCTGAAACCAGTGAAATCAAAACAAAAGAAACAATTGAAAAAATTGACAAAACTAAAAGTTGGTTCCTTGAAAAAATAAATACAATTGACAGACCCTTAGTCACGCTAATGAAGAGAAGGAGAGAGAACTCAAATTACCAGCATACATGATGAAAAAGGTAATATAACAACAGACACTACAGAAATACAGAGGATAATTAGAAATTATTTTGAAATATTATACTCCATTAAAATAGAAGACATTGAAGATTTTTAAAAGTCATACGATTTGCCTAGATTGAATCAGAAGATATGCACAATTTAAACACACCAATATCAAGTGAGGAAATAGAAGGAGCCATCAAAAACTTACCAACCAAGAAAAGTCCAAGACCAGATGGATACATAGCTGAGTTCTACAAGACCTTTAAAGAAGAACTGATACCAATACTCTTAAATTTATTTCAGGAAATAGAAAAAGAGACAGTAATTCCAAACTCATTCTATAAGGCCAATCACCCTGATCCCAAAACCAGACAAAGACACATCAAAGAAAGAAAACTTCAGACAATATCTCTAATGAACAAAATACAAAAATTCTCATTAAAATTCTGGCAAATTGAATACAAAAAACGTATCAAAAAGATTGTGCACCATGATCAAGTGGAATTCATCCCAGAGATGCAAGGTTGGTTCAACATATAAAAATCAATGAATGTAATTCATCACATCAATAGATTTAAAGATAAGAATCATATGATCATCTCAATAGATGCAGGAAAAGCATTTGACAAAATACAGCACTCCTTTATGTTCAAAAACACTAGAAAAACTAGGGATAACAGGAACATATCTCAACATTGTAAAGGCTATCTATGCTGAGCCTCAGGCTGACATCATTATAAATTGAGAAAAATCGAAGGCATTCCCTCTAAAAATTGGAACAAGACAGGGATGCCCTCTTTCACCACTTCTATTTAGCATAGTTCTTGAAACACTGGCCAGAGCAATTAGACAGATGAAAGAAATCAAAGGGATATGTATAGGAAAAGAAGAACTGAAATTAGTACTATTTGCTGACTATATGATTCTATACATAGAGGACCCCAAAAAACTCCAACAGAAAACTTCTACAACTAGTAAATGAATTCAGCAAAATATCAGGATATAAAATTAACACCCATAAGTCAAAAGCATTTCTGTATATTGGTGACAAAGCCTATGAGAAGGAAATGAGGAAAACTACCCCATGCACAAAAACCTCAAAAAACTAAGATATTTTGGAATTAATTTAACAAAAGAGGTGAAAGATCTATATAATAAAAACTACAGAACCCTAAAGAGAGAAATAAAGAATACCTAGAAGGTGAAAAGATCTACCTTGCTCTTGGATAGGCAGAACTAATATTATCAAAATGACTATACTTCCAAAGCACTATACAGATTTAATGCAATTCTGACCAAAATCCCAATGGCATTCTTTATAGAATTAGAAAAGCAATCATTAAATTCATCTGGAAAAATAAGAGACACAGCATAGCTAAGGAAATCCTTAGCAGGAAGAGCTAAGCAGGTGGCATCGCTATACCAGACCTTAAACTATACTACAGAGCAACAGTAACAAAAACAGCATGGTACTGGCACCAAAACAGACCGGTAGACCAATGGTACAGAATAGAGGACACACAGACTAACCCACAAAATTACAATTATCTTATATTAGATAAAGATGCCAAAAACATGCACTGGAGAAAACATAGCATCTTCAACAGATGGTGCTGAGAAAACTGGGAATCCATATGCAACAAAATGAAATTAAACCCTTATCTCTAACTATGCACAAAACTTAACTCAAAATGGATCAAGGACATAGGAATGAAACCAGAGATTCTGCATCTAATAAAAGAAAAAGTAGGCCCTAATATTCATCATGTGGGATTAGACTCCAAATTCCTTAATAAGACTCTCAAAACACAAGAATTAAAACCAAGAATCAATAATTGGGATGGAATCAAATAAAAAAGTTTCTTCTCGGCAAAAGAAACAATATATGAGGTGAACAGAGAGCCTACATCCTAGGAGCAAATTTTTACCTCTCACACTCACATATCAGATAGGGCACAATCTCTAGGGTATATAAAGAACTTAAAAAGCTAAGCACTGGCTGCTTCCTCTTTCGCTTCGCTCCGGGCAGAAAAGGTGAATGTGTAATCAGCAGTTGATTGTAAGTACCCTAGGCAAAGAAAGCTCAGTGTGCCCCACCATTTTTTTTTTTTTTGAATATTTTTTATACAGGGAGAGTTTGTGGATTGGGATCGTTGGCTGGGCTGCGGTTTCTGTGCCGAAAATCCACTCCGTGGGAGCCGCCATTTGCTTTCTGCCAGCTGTCTTGATGGCTATGGCTACATTGTCCGGCAGCCGCACCTAGAGGTTGGAGCTGGGCTGCGTGCCGAGCCCTGTCCTCCAAAGGCTGGACCGCAGCCTTGAGCGCCTGGGTCGCCTGTTCGCTGCTGCACCCTCGGGCAGAGCCTGCCCTGGGGTCGTTCTGCATGCCCCTGCGAGGGGACCCGTGCTTCATAGGAGGGAGCCGGAGAGCCGCAGCGGCAGCCGCTTGGGCCCTGGGGGCTGGGCACCGGTTCTTTGGCGCAGCTACGGTCGCGGACGAGCTCGGCGCCCCTGAGCGTGGCCCCGGGGAAGAGGCGAGGGCGGCAGGGTTTAATTTCTAGAAATCTGGACTAGAAACAGAAGCAGCAGTTTGTGTAATCCCAAGAACTTGCTTATGCCAGGAAGCTGTAAGGGAAACATGAATATCATTGAGGAGATCTAACATGGCAGCGGGCGGGGAGAGATCAAGTCTCTGACCTCTTCAACTGCGCGGGCATAGGGAGCTGTAAACTGTAAAAATGCTGTTTGCCCAGGATAACTAGGCAATGCTGAACTGACGTGGATCTGGGGTGTACAGTCTGGGCCCCTCAGAACACACACACTGAGCCCGGATCGGCTGCATCCAAGCTCCAGTTCGCCTGCTTCTCGTGACTCAGCACTAACAATCCCGCTGAAATAACTGGTTGGCCCTTAGGAACTTTCAGAGGTAAAAACCAACCAAGCCTTCATAGGCAGTGGCCATAGGATTGAAACGGGGATTGGGAGAGACAGTCAGGACCCACCCGTTGCACTGGTCACCCGGCAAAGGGAACGAACGGTCACCATTTACATGTGATACCAACTTGGCAGAGAACTGACGTCACGGGCGGAGGAGATAACTGCATTGAAACCAGAGCAACAGGGCTCCCAGGAGCAGCAGACATGGCGTGTAGCCAGTATTGTGGTGAGCGTCACAGGTGAGCGCGGCCTGGCTTGAGGAAACACAAGAGAAGGCCCTAGGCACTCAGGATTGGAGACCCGCCCAGTCTGTGAAGAAGAGCTGCTACACAGTGATTGGTTCCCACTTAGTGAGAGGAGAAGCTTGACCCAGTGGGCACAGTTCCACCTACTGGAAGAGAAATTAATCAAACTCTATGACTGCATTTATTATTATTATTATTATTATTATTATTATTATTATTATTATTATCATTTTTTTTCTTTTTCTTTTTTTCTTTCATTTTCAATTTTTTATTGTTGTTCTTTAACTTTTTTTAATGTTTCTAATTTTTTTAAATTTTTTAATTATTATATTTTTTTAATTTTAATTTTCATTATTTTTATTATCATTATTATTTTTGTAAAAAAGAATTTTTTCTTTTCTTTCTTTATTTTCTAACTTTTTTGTGTGTGTTTTGTTTTTGTTTCTTTTGTCTTTTCATTTCTTTTCAATTTTCTTATTCCCCCTTCCTTGAATTCTACCTGCCTACTCTCATTCTCTTTAGTGATTTCTTCCCTTCCCTTCTAATATCTTTCTTCTCAAGCATCAAATAAATTTATAAGAGTAAACAGTAACTCAGCAGTCAAGCAGAACAAGAAGTAACATGAGCAGCATAAAAAAGCAAGGAAGAAAAGGGGTACAAACAATGAAGGACAGCCTAAATATTCAGGAGGACCTAGAGTCAGCAGAAAAATGGTCATATAAAGAACTCAAGGAACACCTTAGACAGATGGAATGGAACCTTGAAGAGGATACGAGACAGCAAATCCAAACAGTGAAAGAACACTTTGAAAATCAATTACATAAACAGATAAAAGAAGAAGTTAAGCATCTTTATCAGGAGATAGAGATTATAAAAAAAATCAAACAATAATTCTAGAAATGAAGGAAACGATAAACCAAATTAAAAACTCAATTGAGAGTATCACTAACAGAGTGGAGCAAGTAGAAGCCAGAACGTCAGATAATGAATGAAGACAAAATATATCATCTTGAAAAGAGCTTAGCCAACTCAGAAAGGCTGGTTAAAAACCACGAGAGAAACATCCAAGAGATATGGGATAACATAAAAAAAACAAACCTACGAGTCATCGGGATAGAAGAAGGTACAGAGATTCAAACCAAGGGAATGAGTAGCCTGCTGAATGAAATAATTACAGAAAACTTTCCAGAAATAAAAAAGGGAACAGATATACAAATTGTAGATGCATACAGGACACCGAGCACACAAAATCACAGTAGACCAACGCCAAGACACATTGTTATGAAGATATCCAATATAGAGAACAAAGAGAAAATATTAAAAGCTACAAGAGAAAGGAGGCAGATTACATTCAGGGGTAAACCAATAAGGTTAACAACGGATTTTTCATCACAGACGCTGAAAGCGAGAAGATCCTGGAACAACGTATTTCAAATACTGAAAGACAATGGATGCCAACCAAGAATTCTGTATCCAGCAAAATTAAGCTTCAGGTACGACAACGAAATAAAAATCTTTCATGATAAACAAAAGCTAAAAGAATTTGCAGCCAGAAAACCATCATTGCAAAGCATCTTGAGCAAAACACTACACGAGGAAGCAATGAAAAACAATAACCAAAACCATCAGTGGGAAGTGCCTCTATAAAAACAGAGGGCAGGGGGAAAGCTAACCATGGAGAAACAAACTAAATTAAATAAAAAAAAAGAAGATAAATAATCAAACATGGCTGGAAGTACAAACCATATATCAATAGTAACTCTAAACGTTAATGGCTTAAACTCTCCAATAAAGCGACATAGGCTGGTAACATGGATTAAAAAAACAAATCCAACAATATGCTGCCTCCAGGAGACCCATCTGATTGCAAAAGACATACACAGGCTGAAGGTGAAAGGTTGGGAAAAAATATACCACGCACACGGTCCTCGTAAGCAAGCAGGGGTGGCCATCCTCATATAGAATAAAATCGACTTCAAGACTAAGTTAATCAAAAGGGATAAGGAAGGACATTATATACTGTTAAAAGAAACCATTCACCAACAAGACATAACAATTATCAATATTTATGCACCAAATAATGGTGCTGAGACATTCATAAAACAAATTCTCCTCAAGTTCAAGAATCAAATAGACCACAACACAATAATTATGGGTGACTTCAACACACCTCTCTCACCATTGGACAGATCCTCCAAACAAAAGTTGAATAAAGAACCTATAGAACTCTATATCACAATCAACAACCTAGACTTAACTGACATATATAGAATATATCAACCATCATCAAGTGGATATACTTTTTTTCTCAGCAGCACATGGATCCTTCTCAAAAATAGACCATATATTATACCATAGGGCAACACTCAGTAAATATACAGGGGTGGAGATAATCCCATGCATTTTATCTGATCATAATGGAATGAAACTGGAAATCAATGATAAAAGAAGGAAGGAAAAATTCTACATCACATGGAAAATGAACAATATGTTACTGAATTATCAATGGGTTACAGAAGACATAAAGGAGGAAATCAAAAAATTCTTAGAGATAAATGAAAATACAGACACAACATATCGGAATCTATGGGACACAATGAAAGCAGTTTTAAGAGGGAAATTCATCGCCTGGAGGTCATTCCTCAAATAAAGGAAAAACCAACAAATAAATGAGCTCACACTTCATCTCAAAGCCCTAGAAAAGGAAGAGCAAAACAACAGCAAATGTAGCAGAAGGCAAGAAATAATTAAAATCAGAGCGGAAATCAATGAAATTGAAACAAAAGAAACTATTGAAAAAATTAACAAAACTAAAAGTTGGTTCTTTGAAAAAATAAATAAGATCGACAGACCCTTAGCCATGCTAACGAAGAGAAGAAGAGAGAGAATTCAAATTACTAACATACGGGATGAAAAAGGCAATATCACAACAGACGCTACAGAAATACAGAAGACAATTAGAAATTATTTTGAAAACCTATATTCCAATAAAATAGAAGATAGTGAAGACATCGATAAATTCCTTAAGTCATATGATTTGCCCAGACTGAGTCAGGAGGATACTCACAACTTAAACAGACCAATATCAATAGATGAAATAGAAGAAGCAATCAAAAGACTTCCAACCAAGAAAAGCCCAGGACCGGATGGGTATACAGCGGAGTTTTACAAAACCTTTAAGGAAGAATTAATACCAATACTTTTCAAGCTATTTCAGGAAATAGAAAAAGAGGGAGCTCTTCCAAATTCATTCTATGAGGCCAACATCACCCTGATTCCGAAACCAGACAAAGACACCTCAAAGAAAGAAAACTACAGACCAATATCTCTGATGAACCTAGATGCAAAAATCCTCAATAAAATTCTGGCGAATCGGATACAAAGGCACATCAAAAAAATTGTGCACCATGATCAAGTAGGATTCATCCCTGGGATGCAAGGATGGTTCAATATACGGAAATCAATAAATGTTATTCACCACATCAATAGACTTAAAGATAAGAACCATATGATCATCTGAATAGACGCAGAAAAAGCATTCGACAAAGTACAGCATCCCTTTATGTTCAAAACACTAGAAAAACTAGGAATAACAGGAACTTACCTCGACATAGTAAAAGCTATCTATGCTAAGCCTCAGGCTAGCATCATTCTCAATGGAGAAAAATTGAAGGCATTCCCCCTAAAATCTGGAACAAGACAGGGATGCCCTCTATCACCACTTCTATTCAATGTATTTCTCGAAACACTGGCCAGAGCAATTAGACAGACGAAAGAAATTAAAAGCATAAAAATAGGAAAGGAAGAACTTAAATTATCACTATTTGCAGATGACATGATTCTATACCTAGAAGACCCAAAAGGGTCTACAAAAAAACTACTAGAACTAATAAATGAATTCAGCAAAGTGGCAGGATATAAAATCAACACGCATAAATCAAAGACATTTCTGTATATCAGCGACAAAACTTCTGAAACGGAAATGAGGAAAAACACTCCATTCACAATATCCTCAAAAAAAAAAAATACTTGGGAATCAACCTAACAAAAGAGGTGAAGGACTTATACAATGAAAACTACAAACCCCTAAAAAGAGAAGTAGAAGAAGATATTAGAAGATGGAAAAATATACCTTGTTCATGGATAGGCAGAACTAACATCATCAAAATGGCGATATTACCAAAAGTTCTCTATAGGTTTAATGCAATGCCAATCAAAATCCCAATGGCATTTCTTGTAGAAATAGAGAAAGCAATCATGAAATTCATATGGAAAAATAAAAGACCAAGAATAGTAAAAGCAATTCTAAGCAGAAAGTGTGAATCAGGTGGTATAGCGATACCGGATTTAAAGCTATATTACAGAGCAATAGTAACACAAACAGCATGGTACTGGTACCAAAACAGGCGGGTGGACCAATGGTACAGAATAGAGGACACAGAGACTAATCCACAAAGCTACAGCTATCTTATATTTGATAAAGGAGCTAAAAGCATGCAATGGAGGAAGGATAGCATCTTCAACAAATGGTGTTGGGAAAACTGGAAATCCATATGCAACAAAATGAAACTGAATCCCCTCCTCTCGCCATGCACAAGAGTTAACTCAAAGTGGATCAAGGAGCTAGATATCAAATCAGAGACTCTACGTCTGATAGAAGAAAAAGTTGGCTCTGATCTACATATTGTGGGGTCGGGCTCCAAATTCCTTAATAGGACACCCATAGCACAAAAGTTAATAACAAGAATCAACAAATGGGACCTATTTAAACTGAAAAGTTTTTTCTCAGCAAGAGAAACAATAAGAGAGGTACATAGGGAGCCTACATCATGGGAACAAATTTTTACTCCTCACACTTCAGATAGAGCCCTAATATCCAGAGTATACAAAGAACTCAAAAAATTAAACAATAAGAAAACAAATAACCCAATCAACAAATGGGCCAAGGACCTGAACAGACACTTCTCAGAGGAGGACATACAATCAATCAACAAGTACATGAAAAAATGCTCACCATCACTAGCAGTCAGAGAAATGCAAATCAAAACCACCCTAAGATACCATCTCACTCCAGTAAGATTGGCAGCCATTATGAAGTCAAACAACAACAAGTGCTGGAGAGGATGTGGGGAAAAGGGTACTCTTGTACATTGCTGGTGGGACTGCAAACTGGTGCGGTCAATTTGGAAAGCAGTATGGAGATTCCTGGGAAAGCTGGGAATGGAACCATCATTTGACCCAGCTATTGCCCTTCTCAGACTATTCCTTGAAGACCTTAAAAGAGCGTACTACAGGGATACTGCTACATCAATGTTCATAGCAGCACAATTCACAATCGCTAGACTGTGGAACCAACCCAGATGCCCTTCAATAGATGAATGGATAAAAAAATGTGGCATTTATACACAATGGAGTATTATACAGCACTAAAAAATGACAAAATCATGGAATTTGCAGGGAAATGGATGGCACTAGAGCAGATTATGCTTAGTGAAGCTAGCCAATCCCTAAAAAACAAATACCAAATGTCTTCTTTGATATAATGAGAGCAACTAAGAACAAAGCAGGGAGGAAGAGCAGGAAGAAAAGATTAACATTAAACAGATACATGAGGTGGGAGGGAAAGGGAGAGAAAAGGGAAATTGCATGGTAATGGAGGGAGATCCTCATTGTTATACAAAATTACATATAAGAGGTTGTGAGGGGAATGGGAAAATAAACAAGGAGAGAAGTGAATTACAGTAGATGGGGTAGAGAGAGAAGATGGGAGGGGAGGGGAGGGGAGATAGTAGAGGATAGGAAAGGTAGCAGAATACAACAGTTACTAATAGTGCTTTATGTAAAAATGTAGATGTGTAACCGACGTGATTCTGCAATCTGTATTTGGGGTAAAATTGGGAGTTCAAAACCCACCTGAATCAAATGTATGAAATATGATATGTCAAGAGCTTTGTAATGTTTTGAACAACCAATAAAAAATAAATAAAAAATAAAATAAAAAAGAAATAAATATAAAGTTAATGAACTTGCCCCCAAATACTTTTAAAAAGATGGAAAAAGAGCTATTTTACAGTGATTACCTTAATCAACATTGACATCAGAAGCAATGTTTCACTTGATAGAATGCAATTCAATGAATCATTTTTGCAATTTTTCTACCAAAAATAAATAACCTGAGTCTAATAATGAGAATGCCAGAGAAAAACCTAGAAAGAAGGAGCATCTTACAAATAACTCCTAATCTTCAAAGGTGTTAGAGTCATGAAAAATATGGAAAAACTAAGGAAATATTCTAGATTGAAAGACTAAAGATGTGTGATAAGTCTATACAATGCTAGACTGGATTCTTTTGCTATAAAGAATCTCTGGGACAAGTGGAAAAATTTGAATCGGACCTGAGGACAATATGATAATGTTGTATCAATGCTAATTTTCTGATATTTGTAGTTATGCTTCAGTTATAAAGGAAAATGTCCCTGTTTGTTCAAGTATTTAGGAATAATGGGTACCATGTCAAAAAAATCACTCTAATTCATGAAAAATGTTATTTAGACTGTAGTTGTATTATTTTTTGTAATTTGAGATTATTTCAAAATAAAAATTTTAAATATTTTCAAAAAAAAAAAAAAAAAAAAGCTAAGCACTGAAAAAACAAACAACCCAATAATAAATGGGCCAAGGACCTGAACAGACACTTCTCAGAAGAGGATACACAATCAATCAACAAATAAATGAAAAAAAATGCTCATAATCTCTATCAATTAGAGAAATGCAAATCAAAACTACTTTAAGGTATCATCTCACTCCAGTCAGAATGGCAGCTATTATGCATACAAACTACAATAAGTGTTGGCGAGGATGTGGGGGAGAAGGCACACTTATATATTTCTGGTGGGACTGCAAATTGTTGCAGCCAATATGGAAAGCACTATGGAGATTCCTTGTAAATCTGGGAGTGGAACCAACATTTGACCCAGCTATCACTCTCCTTGGTCTATACCCAAAAAACTTAAAAACTGCATTCTATAGAAACACTGCAACATCAATATTTATAGCAGCACAATTCACAATAGCTAAATTGTGGAGCCAACCTCGATGCCCTCCAGTGGATGATGGATAAAAAAATGTGGAATATATACACAGTGGAATTTTACACAGCAGTAAAAGAAAATAAAATCATAACATTTGCTGGTAAATGGATGGCGTTGGAGAAGATAATGCTAAGTGAATTTAGCCAATCTCCCAAAACAAATGTTTTCTCTGATATAAGGAGGTTGACTCATAGTGGGGTAGGGAGGAAGAACATGGGAGGAATAGATGAATTCAATTTGGGCAGAGGGGAAGGAGGAAAAAGGAAGCGGCAGGGGACTAGCAAGGATGGTGGAATATGATAGATATTATTATCCAAAGTACATGTATGAAGACATGAATTGGTGTCAACATACTTTATATACAACCAGAGATATTAAAAAAATATGCTGTATATGTGTAATAAGAATTGTAATGCATTTCACTGTCATTTTTTTATAAAATTAATTTTTAAAAAATGTAAAAAAAAAAGGTTAACAGGTGAAGTCACAGTTCTAAATATTTTTGGCACTAGAGTTCTGAATAGTACCAAAAAATTTTAGACAGGTTTTTGTAATGTTTGTAAAGAAATAAATTTTCACAACAGAACCCTGATAATATCATTCTATTATTGTTTTATTCACTGGTCAAAACCAGATATTCTATATCAAACCATGAGGACCAATGTTGGTACAAATAGAAGGTCATAGTCTCCAGAATTCATGCAGGGTCCACCAAAACTAACATCGAGATAAGATATTTCTGGATATAATATTCTGGATATTAATTCTCTGTTAGAGGAGTAACTGCCAAATTTTTTTATCTTATTTCTTTGCTGAATTTGTTTTCCAGCTCTAGATGTCTTCTGGTATAGTTTTTGGTATCTTCTAAGTTTAGAATCAGAAGAACAAATAGCCAACAAATATATGAAAAATGTTCAACATCTTTAGCAGTCAAGGAAATGCACATCAAACTACACTGAGATTTTATCAATTAGTAAAACCACTTAAAAATCAGTATGGAGGTTCTTCAAAATACTAGAAAGGAACCACAATATGACTCAGCTATATCATTCCTCAGTGATATAAAACTAAAGGCAGAATACTGTAGACTTATATGAATATCCACGTTTGTAACAACTCAATTCACATTAGCCAAGTAATGGAACCAGTTTAGGTATTCATCAACAGATGAATGGATAGAGAAAATTATATATATATATATATATATATATATATATATATATATATATATATATACACACACACACACACACAGATACATACACACATACACATACACACACACAATGGAGTACTAGTCATAAAGAGAAATGAAACTATGACATTTGCAGAAAAATGTATGGAACTGGATAATGTCAAGTTAAGCAAAAACCTCAAAAGTCAAGGGTCATACATTTTCTCTCATATGTAGAATTAGAGAAAAAAAATAGGAGCTCTCATAAAAATAGAAGTGAGACCAGAAAGCAGAGGATGGAGATCAGAGGGAAAGAGGAATAAAGGGGAAGGGGAGGTACTGGGGGATGAAAATGACCAAATTATGTTATGTGCATATTTTAATATACCACAATAAATCCCATCACTATGTATAATTTTAATATACCAATAAAAGTATTTTTTTAATAAAAGAAGGAATCTGTACCTTCGTGTGGTGGTGTACACCTATAATCCCTGAAATTTAGAAAGCTGAGGCTGGAAGATTTAAGTTCAATATCAGCCTCTGCAACTTAGTGAGACCCTGTTTCAAAATTAAAAAAAAATAATAATAAGAAGGGCTAGTGGTATAGCTCAATGGTAAAGGACCACTGGGTTCAATCCCTAGTACCAAACAAAAAAAAGAATGAATTTGTGTCAATAGATAAATTTTAATAAAATTAAAATATGTAATGATTATTGAAACCCTAGTAATTTAAAATTCAATGTAAAATTTTAAATGGCTCCTCTCTCATCAACCTAAATTATAAAACTAGACAAAATAAGAATTTATAACCATCAAGGTTGATTTTAAAAAACAAAATAATCTAGAGCTGTTCCAACACTGAAACAAAATATAGCTTTGTGCATATGGTATGAGCTTTGGATTCAGAAACTCTGCTATTTGTTATATGGTTGACTTCAGGTGTCTCCATCTTGAAAAAATTTCATTATAAAGATATTGAGGATTATGTTGTGTTTGTGCTTATGAATTACCTACTACAGAGCTTTGTTGTCAATATACACTCAATAAAAAGTATCTATTTCTCTTTATTACATAGTCTTATGAATCCCATTCACTGACTCACTCTTTTGCATCGCAGACTCTTACCTCTTGTCATCAAACTCTAAGTCCTTTGCTTCTTCGGTTCACTCTCATTTATTTCAAAGCCTTTATTTTTAAATACAGGAATTTTTTTTCACTTTAATCATCAAACATTTAAAAAGTTCCTATCCTATGAAAGGTTTTCAACATTGAATAAGACATACTCTCTGGACTCAAAATCTCCAAAAACTTAGGAATTATTCTAGAGCCCAGTAGAATGAGTTCTCTTCCAACTTATATAGGATTATATAAGTTCCAAGATTCACCAAAGTATTTTTACGTCTTCTCAGCCTTCTGTTCCTCTCCCTTTCCTTTTAACTCTCTGAAGTTCTAATGCTTTCTTATGACATAGATTCTGGAATCTTCATAGATCACACTCACATAGCCTGCTTAGGTCTGATTAACCTGAGCCACACAATTCCTCAGAGATCCCCTGTATCTTTGTCTATAAGGACATCCCTGACAGCCAAGTTTATACTACTCAGAAACAGTGACTTTAAGTTGTTCATTTTCTCTTAATCTGCCTCTGACAAAGGAATCCAGATGACTTGGAACCCACTGAAGACAATACCAGGAAAATGGCAGCCTTGGGTATGAACCACCTTCCTCTCTGATGTTTCTTTAACACTTGCTCAGAAACCTTTTCTTAGAGACGTTAATACAACTGATTTACAGTCCTCGCCTGTTCTCCTTTCAAGTTCAGTATCCATTATTTCATTTTCATTGATTCCTCTAGGAATATGGGGGAAAACAGCCCATGGTCAACTCTGCTGTAGAGTGATAGAAATGGTTTCTTCTTTGGTTTCTAGAATTTGAACTGATCTAAGAAAATAAACGTCCTCCATAGCACTGGAAAAACTCCTTAGCCTATTATTACCCTTTGTGTACTACTGTTCACTTTATGATTTGCCTCAACTATGATAAATAGGGACTTCCTCTTGTTTTCCTCATAAAAAATGTGGAGTGGATTCATCTTCTAAGGTGGACTGCCTTTTAGCCAGAGAATTTCAAAGGAGGTATTACTATGTGAAGACTTAATTGAGTTCAAAATCTAGCTATTGCTTTATCCCCTAAGGGAAAAGTCACATTAGTCAAAAAAAAACAAACAAACAAACAAACAAACTGATTTTAAAGATAGAAGCCAGACTGAATATTTACTATTCCATTTAGAGGTGCATCAGGAATAAATCTTTAGGTCAAATTGCAGGAGATTTTTTTCACATAACCAAACACTTAAAAGACTACATGGACTTGTGCTTAATCCACCCTGATTGGAGGTATGTTGTTGTTACATCTTGAAGTAGATTCACCTATTGATTTTTTTAAGTAGCCTTAATTTTGGTGTAATCTTTTCTCTTAGCCTTTCAAAGTTGGATAATTTTCAGCATTTTCACTGTCACAGGCAGATATATGGTTCATTCCTTCCTTCTTTCCTCCTCCTTTCCCCTTTACTTTTCCTCTCTTCTTCCTTCTTTCCTTCCTTGTTCCTCTCTCTCTATCTCTCCTCTTCTCCTAAAACCATCTCACACAGCCTGTTTTTTTATAACCATAGCACACTGTGTCTCCTACAATTTTTGCAAAAATCTATCTGTTTTAATTAGTTACACATGACAGTACAATGACCTTGACATATCATACATTTGAATTAGATGGGATATAATATCTCAATATCAATCAGATGCAAATCAATGACAGATAAACAAACACAGGCTGAACAGTCCCAGAGTGATTTATCATGTTAACCTCAGTAGCAAACCTCATAAATATCTATCTTATCATAAGGGACTTGATGGGTGATGACTGAAAGTTCTTTCTTTTGATAAGAAGTTCAATCAGTATCCTTCAGGGGACTCTCAAGCTTTTTGATTGCTCATCTCCACAAAAAAAAAAAAAAAAAATGTGAGCATACATTCCCTATGTATGTATATTTACATATATTTATAAGTGTTATGAATGTACAACTATGCTAATATGTACCTTGTAAAATGGAAAATTATAAATTTTATAATTATGAAATAAAATTTTATAAAATAGAAATTCTAATGTGTTTTCTCAAACCCCAGAAGATTGCTTTTCAGACCACTGATTCCCTCTAACTTTCTCTTGCCTCACAGTAAGGAGTTCATTGAGGAAAAAATCTTTCAGACTGCTCACTCCAAAGCAAGGATGTAAAAATTCTGATTTTCTTAGCATATAACCCAAAGAACCAACAAAAGAGCTAAAAATGGGCAGGTGCAGGAATGTAGGGGCATTAAAATTAGGAAGATGAAGAAATAAAGAAGGGCACAGAAAAGGGAAAGAGAAAAACAGTCTGTTAATCAGAAGTTGTTTCTAATAATAAACTGGCCCAAATAAGCAGACCTACAGATGAGTTTTTGTTTCAGAAATAACTCTGGGTGTCATCCTGATTCTACTGGGACTTGCCATTCTGGCTATTTTGTTAACAAGATGGACACGAAGCAAGCAAAATGGTGAGTAATAATGAGTCCAAAACAGAGATTTCCTGTGGAAGTCACAGAAGAGGGATGCCAATAAACAGTCTAAGTTTGTCTCTATTTATCAAGTAGCTAGAGACTTTGGCAATATTTTGGCAATCTGTTTCAATACATGAGTCTGTATATAACTAAAACTAATCAATAAAAATAAGCATCTCTGACTTAATAGTAATTCTCTTTGCACTGTTAAAACCCCTGAAGCTTATGTTATCAACACTGTCAACAAGAAAAATATCAGTTTAGCAAGAGTAATTAAAACAAAATTATCTGAGTTCCAAAGAAAATTATTTTAATTTTTAAAACTGGAAGTGAGACGACAGTATACTAGCACTCATCAATATCTAATATATGGAAGTAACTAGAGACTTTAAGTGACTTGCCATGAGGAGATAATAAAATAAGACAAATACAGAATACTACTTGTCAATGAAAATAGAGATGGGGCTCATAAAAGCAAAGACATTTCTATGTCATAAGGTCTTCCTCTCCAGGATTTCTTTCAGTATCTCACCCCCTCCCTACTAATCATCTATGTTCCCTCCTTATTTACCATCACCAGTACCTATAAACCCTAGAAGATGAGTAGTATGAAAAGATAAGTGCAATAGGGATAGCTGGGGATGCTGTAAAGAGGTGAGAATTGGTAATGAATTCTATCAGGAGGACCACAATTGGGAACAAAGAAGCTAGAGCGAGGATAGTTAGGTCAGGGGAAGAATATCTCTCACAAGGAGCTAATAGAAATATTTTTGCCTAATTCTTCCACAGAAATAGATGTCTCCAGATACAGTTCAGAACAAAGTAAGTACTTATACCCATGGGGAAAAAAGAAATACAATAAGCATTTATAGATTTTTCATAAAGCAGGAACAAAATCTGTCTATGTTTACCACTAGGTTTTCTGCACCTGGTAGAGTACATCATTTCATGAGTTGAACTTCTAAATCATTAAGAGAAAGCTACCAGAGCTTTCTTATAGCACTGAATGCCAAACTTTGTTGAGAAGTAGGCAGGTGTGATTAATAGTAAATGGGCCTACATGATTCTGAGTTTCCTTTCAGAGGGCAGTAACACAGATACCAAGCCTTGGAAATAGCACTGGAGTAGATGGTTCAGTGGAAGGTCTAAATCTGTAGTGAAGAGGATCTCATTAAAATAAGTAGGTAGAAGAATCTAATGTAGCCATTATGCACAATCCATAATTTCTACAAAGTAAATTAATTCACATCATTATTCACCTTTGGAAACTTATGTTTACATAAACTCTCAGAATCTTAAATAAAGCCCCACTAATAATCAAGAATCAAAATCATGGAACTCTCCTTTTTCCCTAGGTACTGGGCTTCTAGACTATGAGGATGATTCAGGTAACTAGATTACAAATTACCAGAGAATTGATGAAAGGATTTATTTTTTATAAACAAAGGACTGATCCACCTTTGAGAATGATTTTTTAAAACAGCACATCTTTTGCTGTTATATATCCAACTGCTTATCAATCTCTCTATAGATGTGCATATGCAAATACAAAAGAACTGTGCATTCTCAGAAAATGAAAATATTTTTCCTTCTGAAGACCATTGAAATTGTTTAATTCCAGCTTCATTTTATCCCCAAGATCTTAGAAAAGTTCTTTAGAATCTCCCTGAAATAGTTTCTTAGATGTTTAAAATGGAGATAAAACATATAATTTATGAATTGTTGTGAAGATTAAATAAAACAGTACATATGAAAAGAAGTTATGCTCTGTGTATGTATAATATGTCAAAATACACTCTATTGTCATGTATAAATAAAAAGAACAAATAATTTTTTTAAAAAAGAAAAGACATTCTGGAAGCCATACAACAAAAGAGGAAAAAACATATTATTTCCACTTTGGAAGAGTAAATTAATGCTCACAAGGTTCATATTTACCCAAGTTAAACTAACTACAGAAGGAGCTGGATACTGTCTTCAGGTTTTGTGACTCTGAATCTGGTACTCATATTCTAACACCATACTACCCTCCCCACTTGACTTAAGGCCAAGAAAAGGTCCATTTTATACTAAATTTCAATATTTACTACTATTAAAATAGTTACAAATTGTCCCTCAAATCAGAACATGTGCTCTGATATGAATATGGGATGATAAAGTTTATTTGAAACGAAACTTCTTCAGAAATTTGATGGTTATAAAGGGAACTCCAAGGCACTAGTATTTTTCAGGGACTCACACTTACCACTAATTTCAATGTACCATTAATGTCCTTAACTCTCACAACTCAACATTCACTGTTTTTTCTCAAAATCTACTCAGGAGGGCTGCCTACATATGTACCCTCTGCTCTTTATCTGACCACTTCTATCTTCACAACTCATCAACAGCCATTAGAGCGCCTCTCATTCCTGATTGAAGCCACTGAATTAAACTAGAACTAACTAGAACGATGGTTTCTGAGGTTGTTAACCTGAAAACACACACACACACACACACACACACACATACACACAAGTGTATGATTCTGTCCATGCTCATACTTGGACTTATGGTCCATTCTCTCCTTTTCATCTCCACGATTCATCTATCATGAACAAAAAAGTGGAGGAGCAAAGGATTTCCTTTATAAAATGCAACCAAAAAAATGGGAATATTTGGTAAAGTAGCAAATCCCTTTGTTAGATATAGACTGATGGTAAATTTATTTCCTGGTCAGCTATTGGTAAAATAAATTCTTTTTTTTTCTTTCCCAAAAGGTTCTTACTCTAAGAGAACTAAAAAAGGAAAAGGTAAACAGATTCTCATCTAATAAAAAAGCCATGTAATTATACCTCTCTAGGTAGAATCTCAGTATGCTTTTTTTTATCTTCTTTTAGGATCCCGACATTCATATTCAACAGAAAGTGGTAAATAAATTAGATATTGAATTGGCTAATAAATTATTACATATCAGTTTATAAGAAACTAAGAATCTCATTTTTTTCTTTAATCCTCTAGACTTTTCAAATGATGATCGAGGTAAGTATATTTCTTACCACAATATAAGGGGCAGTATAATCTATTAGTCATATTTTATTCACTGTCACAGAATATCTGTGAAAAATAGTTCAACCACAAGAATGGGATCAAATATGTAATGGGTTACACTCCATATAAGTATAATATGTCAAAATACACCCAACTGTCATGTGTATCTAAAAACAACAAATAAAAAGAGGAGGAAAATTATTTTGGCTCATGGTTTCAGAGATTTCAGTCCATGGTTTCTTAGTCTAGTCAGCCTAAGACCTGTGGTAAGGCAGTATATCGTGGTGGAAGTGCATAGCAGAGACAGCTATTTCACCTCGTGGCAGATGGGAATCAGAGAGAGCTAAATTTTATAAGAAAATCCCTTCCCCAAAACCCATTAAGCTATGGATTCATAAATGAATTAATCCATTCATGAGCTCAGAACCTTCATGATATGATCACCTCCAAAGAACCTACTTCTGAACATTGCTGCATTGAGGATCAAGCCTTCAACACATGAATTTTGGGATACATTTAAGATCCATGTCATAGAATTCTTTCCCTGGTCCTCAAAGTCTCATGTCTATCTCACAGTGCAAAATTCACTTAATTCCTCTCCAAGAGTCACCAAACTCTTAACAGTTCTTGCATTTCTCAAAAATCAATCCACAGTCTACTTTGAATTCTGAGACTCAAGGCAAACTCTTAGATGAATGTCCCTGTAAAATCAAAAAGTAAGTTACAACTTCCAACATACCATGGCACAAGGTAAATATTCCCATTCCAATAGGAGTTCTAGGGGCATAGAAAGGAGGAATTGGACCAAAGTAAGACCAAAACTCAATGGGGCAAACATTAAATCCTGCAGTTGTATATTTGTCATCCAGGATATATGGCATGATGTAAGCTCCAAAGGGTTTGGACAATCCTGCCACTACAGCTTTGCTGGCTTCAATGCCCATGTCCTCTCTCTTGGCCTGGTGCTCTACTCACTGCCTGCAGATTCCCCTAGTAGGAAGTCTACATTCCTGATGTCTCCAACTTCCTGGGATCTCCATTGCAGTTTCAGCTTCATTCTCACAAATGTCATCCTCTTAGGAGCTTTTTTTCAGGAACATTAACTCTGCTGTATAGCCCCTGGCTTCCATAGTTCCTTGAGAAATCTCAGTGGAAGCTACCATGACCCCATAGCTTGTTCACTCTGAATGCCTACAAACCCAGCACCATGTAAATGAAGCCAAGGTCTGCTTCTAGTGAGAGCAGATTTTAGAATCCCTTAGATCACAGCTGACCTCTGATGGTCTGGATGGCTGAGCATAAGAAAATATATCTAGGGTATTAAATTTCCTAAGCAGCTATGTGCAAGCATGGTACCGGGTGCTCTCTTTTCAAAGCAAATTCTTTTAATTGAGTTTACACTTTTATGACATTGATCCTGCAATGAATGGACTCTAGCAGATATTTGAAATGCCCTCAGGGCATCTTTCCTCATGTCCCAGGCTGAAGTACATGGTACTAGGCTCTTTAGCAACAACCTCCTTGGCTGAAAGTGCACATGCACTTTTTTTTTTTCTGGCCCAACTGCAAGTTTTTCATATCTTTCGGCTCTGATTTGTTTATTTATTTATTTATTTATTTATTTATTTTTAATCTAGATAAAAGCAGCCAGCAACATCCATGCCACAGCCAGAATATTGTGCTGCTGTGAAATTTCCTCTACCAGATTAGTTCCTCATCTTTAAACTTAGTCTCTCAAAGTCTCAGGGCATGGACAAAATGTAGAGAAGGTTTTTTCTTTTTTTGCCAGAATGTAACATGAATGAACTTTAGTTCAACTTCCAGTGGAGTCCTCACCTCCATCTGAAACCTCAACAACACAGCCTTTACTGTCCAGGTTTCTACCAGCATTCTGGTTTTGTGAAATCCCACCAGAATCACACATTAAGCTCTGCTTATAGAATTCTCAGCTTTTTTCTAGCCTGCTTCTTCACTTTTCCAAATGTCCTCCAAACAAGTTCCAAAGGCTTCTGAACTACAAGATAATGTATAATGATAGCAATGACCTCATTTATTGGTACCAATTTTATGTGTTAGTCACCTTTCTGTTGTTGGAAAAAATATTCAAAAAAATAACTTAAAATGAGAAAGATTTATTTTGGCTTATGGTTTAATAGGTTTCAGTACATTATTGCTTAGCCTCATTGGTTTTAGGCCTGTGACAAGGCAGTACATCATGGTGGAAGAACATGGCAGAGGAAAGCTGCTCATCTCATAGGAACCTAGAAGCAAAGAAAGCTCAATTTTAAAACAAGGCTCTTTCCCAAAACTCATTAAGCATAATAACACAAATGGTTAAATCCTCTTAAGGTCAGCGCCCTCATGATCCAATCACCTCCCAACAGCCAAAGCTCTGAATACTGCTGCATTGAGGACTAACCCTTCAATATATGGGCTTTTGTGGAGTGTTGAGGATACAAATTATAATACCTACCAAGATTAAAAAGATAAGAAATCAAATTAGAATAACAAATATTTTGATAGGTACCTTTTTATTCAGTGCTATCCAATTCCTCTCCTAGTCACCTCCTGATCAGAAAATAATCAGAGACAGTAACATCAACAAGGTTGTCGAATAGGATTTTGTACTTTCAATACTCCCAAATCATAGGTAGCTTTGTAGTATATTTTGGGCAGTTAGGTGCTCTCACTTTTCCTTTTGGGAGAAATAATGGCCCCATGGGGATTCTCCTGGCTTTTCATAGCCACTCAGCTGTACAGATCATTTCTCTAGCATCCTACCTAGAATACACAGGTGATCTGTACAGCTGAGTGGCTATGAAAAGCTGAGAGCAGGAAAGAAAGGCTACAGAACCTATTAGCTACTCTACAGACCCCATCAGGAAGCTTTACCCATGAAGCACTAGAGATACCTTCAACCTCCAAAACAGGCCCTCCAAAAGTTTCACCTCACCTAACTGCCCAAGATTGCTTGCCAACTCCTGAAATTCACATAGAACCACAAAAGATCTTGAATAGCCAAAATTATCTTGACACGAAAAAAAAAACTGGAAGCATCACATTATCTGACTTCAAAATATACTACAAAGCTACAGCAATCAAAGCAGTATGATACTGGCATAAAATCAGGCATAAAGACCAAAGGAACATAATAAAAATCCCAGAAACAAACCCACACATGCATACAGTCAGCTAATTTTCAACACACAATAGGGAAATGATAGTATCTGTAATAAATGGTGTTGGGAAATCTGGATATCCATATACAAAAATAACAAAAAAGAGAAGTTGGTCCTTATCTACAACATACACAAAAATAACCCAAAATGCAAAGAGAGTAGAATGAATCAGACATAATTTTCCTATGTTAATATATAAATATACAATCAGTGAAACTGTACATCATGTACAACCACAAGAATGGGATCCAAATCAAACTAAGTTATACTCCATGTATGTATAATGTGTCAAAATACACTCTACGTCATGTATATCTAAAAAGAACAAAAATAACTAAAAATGCTTAAAAACTTAAATGTATGTTTTGAAACTTTCAATTACTATAAGAAAATGGGGAAATTCTCATTGACATTGGTCTTGGCAATGATTCTTTGGATATGACACCCAAAGCACAGCAATGTAAGCAAAAATAAACAAGTTTCTACAAGGTAAAGGGATCACCAAAATGAGAAGTCAATCCTCAGATGGAAGAAAATATTTACAAATTGTGTATCTGATAAGGGGTTAATATCCAAAATTTAACAAGGAACATATATAATTTCATAGCAAAAAAAATCTGACTTTAAAATGAGCACAGGACTTAAATAAAAATTTTTCTAAAGAATACATAGAAATTACCAACTCATACATATAAAGGGTGCCCTACATCACTAATCATCAAGAAAATTCAAATCTAAACCATAAAATTGTCACCTTACACCTGGCAAGATGTTTTCAAAATGTCAAGAGATAACATTTTGGCAAGGATGTGATGAAAATGGAAACCTGTACACTGTTGGAAATACAAATCCATACAGCCACTACATAAAGTAATACAGTGGTTCTTCAAAAAAATAACTAAAAATAGGACTATGGCATGATTCAACAATGCCACTTCTGGGTATATAGCCAAAGAAATAAAATAATTATCTTAAAGAGATATTTGTATTCCCATGATCATTGCAGCATTATTCACTTAGGCTGGAAACAACTCAAATACCCATCAACTGATAAAAAGAATAAATAAATAAAAGAATAAAAGAGGGATATTATTCAGCTTCAAGAAAAGGAAAGCTTGTCATTTGCTACCCACATGAATGAAAATGGAAGACTTTGTGCTAAATGAATTTAACAGACACCAAAAGACAAGCACTGCATGGATTCTCATACATGTGAAATCTTTAAAACTCAAACTCATGGAAACAGAGCAGATGAAGGAACAGACAGACATTGACAAAGGAACAAACTTGCAGTTATAAGATTAAAAATGCTAGTAGACCCAATGTATAGAATGATAACTATAGTTCATAATAATGTATTACATACTCAAAATTTATTAAAAGAATATATTTAGGTATTCTCATGAAAAGAAAAAGGTAAATATGTAAAGTGATAGACATATTAAGTAACTTGATTGTGGCATTCATTTCATAATGTATATGAAAATATCACATTTTATAACACATTATGAATATTTACAATTTTGTGTGAATTCTACCCTAATAATGGTAAAAAGCAAAGAAGTAATCTAGAGTACTCACAGAAAATTTATCATACAAATGCTAACCACTCAATTTTTCTTTCTTAATATAAATGTTAAGATATGGAGGAATAAATCCTTGAAAATTTATCACATTATGGCATGACTTGGGCAATAAAATTCAGCACAAAGAACTATGGCTATTATCTCAAGTTGCCATTTACATCTCCTGTTTCTTGGGGAAAAAATTTCAAGTAATAGTTCATCTTAGAACATATTTGACCAGTGCAAGAATCTACCTCAAGGTGAGGAATTTAAATATTCATAGATAAGCAAAATAAAACTACCCACAATAGGAAGGGAAGAGAATCAATGTACTCAGAACCTACTATGTTCTTGCTAGTCACTCTAACGGCCTTTTTCATTTTATTCTGTTTTATAACTACAAACAACCATGATAGCTGCACATAGATGAAATATACAAAAATCCCTCCTTGGCTGTCCAAGGCCTCCATTAGCCTTGGAGTTGCATGTCAAGAAAAGGTGCTTTCATCCTCGTTTATGCAGCCCCACACCAGGGACACTTGTTGAGGATTTCAGTTGTCATAATCCTTTGTGCCATCAACACTTATATAATCATAATACTGTGGTTTTAAAGGTATATTAAAGGCATCTTATGCTTACATACAAAAGCCAGGTTCTGATCCCTTCTATACACAGGTACTGACACCTATACTCACCCAACTGCTTACTCCGTCTATCTTGGAGTCATCTTTAACTCTTTTCTCTCATTCTCTTCATACAACTCACCAGCAAATGCTATCACTGATTCTTTCAAATGTTATTTCAAATCAGATCATTTTTCACAATCATAAAAATCTCAGTCCAGGCACCAATATCTCTTACATGTACTACTACTCCAACTGCCTCCTACCTGACTCTTGCTTTTCCTTTTCCTCTCTTTTATAGTCTACTCTCCTCAATACGGTCAGGGAGATTCTTAATAAGCAATTTTAAGTAAATAAATTACTTCATTATACATTTGTATCCCTAACTTACAGAAGAGAAACTTACGCATGAGAAATGTTAATTACTTGCCCAAAGCTACAGACCTTGCAAATGACTCAATTTGGATATAAACTTAAAATTGTTACTCCAAATTTCATGTAGAGAGTATATTTTTATAGAATTTACCAATATCTTAATTACTAATTCCTGGTTGTGGATGTTTCCATTTTAATTCCGCTTTAATCAGTAAGCATTTTATTATTATCTGAATAAGCCAAAATTTAAAATTCGTAAAGCCAAATGACTGTTTCACTGACTTTCTAGTCACCTCCATGGTAACTCTAAAAATCTTTATCATCCTAAGTTTTCCAAGTTCTACTATTCTCCTTTTTATCATGGAAATAGAAGTTTGCTGGTCAAACAAACTATGAAAGTCTTCTGGAAGGAAAATATTCACTAAGGCTTTTATGTTAGTTTAGGTACATGAAATTTAAAGCGTAGTTGAATTTAGAGATATCAAAAACATACTAAGGTTGTGATAAT
The DNA here is from genome assembly GCF_047511675.1 of Marmota flaviventris. Classification (NCBI taxonomy): domain Eukaryota; kingdom Metazoa; phylum Chordata; class Mammalia; order Rodentia; family Sciuridae; genus Marmota; species Marmota flaviventris. The sequence goes on from NC_092503.1 coordinate 120,692,873, forward strand.
TCAAAAATCCTGAAATTTAACTGAATTTTTTCTTAACATTAACTTTATAACAGATATAAGTATAGCACAAAAAAGGTCTATAACAAATTTCAAGCAGAGCACATGAAAGTATCCAGCAGCTAATATTTTCCATTTTTTAAATCCCCATAAAATTAAGAAAAATGAGTAACAATATAAAACAGAATGTTTCATGTCTTTTGAACTTAATTTCCACCATAACAACAACTAAATATAAAAGGAAACACACTCATTTTCAGAAAAGGAATTGAGAAAAAATAAAAGCTGTCTAGGTACATCTTTATTCTTTAGTAAACTATCAAATGATAGTGCCATGCAACATAATTTAAATAACTACAGTACCAATATTACTATTTATTTTTATGCTTTCATGTGATAATATGCTAGTTTTGTATAATTTGCTTTGTCTGTAGATCTTTTAGAAATTCTGTCCCCATGACATCATTAAGAAACAAGTTTTAAATCAGAACACACATCCAATCACAATGAATATATGCACATGTATTTCTTAAAAATTTGTCATGTTTTCAATTAACTTGAATTTTTGATCAACTGAGTATTTTACCATCCCTTCTCTTTATCTGGCCTCAATTTATAGCTATAGATATTCTATAGCTATAAATATTTATAGCTATATATATTTTATATATTATAGCTATATATATTCTATATATTTATAGCTGTATATATTCAATTTATAGCTATATATATTCTATATATTATTCTGTTTTAATGTTCCCATGCATAGTTCATTTCTTCCCACTACATACATTGACTTTGACCTTTGCCTGCTTTTTTATTTAACTCATAAATTAAGCCTCCAGTTTCTAGCCCACCTGATATTTGAGAATGCAGTAATTCTCCGGATGCCAAAATTACAGAAATAGAAAACACAAACTGATTTTTTATTTATGGTGGTGTTGTTCATTTTTTTGTTATTGGTTTGTGGGTGTGTGTTTTCAGGGGGCTCCAAAGGAGACTGCAGTAAGTATTCTCATGTTTCTCAATAAAAATTTGATTCTTATTAGTAATACTTCCCTAATTTAGAAATGTTTTCAGGAATAGGAAATCCTTTCAGAACCATATGAAAACTTAATGAACTCTCCTAAAGTTGATTTAGAATTATCTGTCAGTAACAAGTTTCCAAATTATCTAGGATGAAAGAAAACAGGGGAAATAATAAATAAGAAAAAAGGAGGAAAGATAAGAAAAAAACATTGGAGAAGGAGAGAGGGAAAGATGAGGACAAGGAAAGACATAAGCCACAAAGTTTTATAGGAACAGGGCCTGTTTACTAAATTGGGAACCCTTTTTAGAAATTGAAGAGAGAGAGAGACAGCTGGTGGGAATGGCCTGCAAATCCCCAGATCTGGTCAATAATGCCTTCCTGGGACTGGACTTCAATTCCTGAAAAGGGGGTGACAATGAATGAAGCTGATATGCAAAGGTTAGTTATCCAAATTCTGATGATTCACTCATATTTTCCTGTTTATGTATTTTAGCACAATCATCGGCCAACTCCTCAGCTAAGTTTTTAGTGGCTTTCTATCAATTCTACTATCACCTGGTTTGCAGGTTGATTCTGGTTTGTTTGTTTGTTTGTTTTTCTTTCAAAGAAATTTTAAAAATAAAGTACAAAAATAATTAACACTTGTATATCCATACCCTCAAGCATGACAATTGATATTTTGTCCTATTTCTCAAGTTATAGGCCATGTTGAAATCTCTTTGATTTCCATCACTAGACCCAGTCCACTGTCCTCTTCCTAAAGATTTCTAAATAAATTATAAATCTTTAAAGTCTAATTTTATATATTTATGTAATCTCTATCACTGAATGAAATACAGTATTTTTGTTATTTTTAGATTTTTTACTGAAATATATCATTCTGAAGGTGTCATTACAACTTGAATTTTTCGCCCCAAAATGTAATATTGAAATATATAGAAACTCAGGTCATACACTTTTTTGAATAATATTTCAATAATATTTATGAATATATAGCATGTTTTCTCTGATTTCCCCTACCAATGCATTCTCAGTGACTCCTATGTCTGGCATCACAAATAATACTGCAAAGGTTGTCCTTAAGTAATTGGAAAACAGTTTATTCAGGGTATATACCCTGAAGTAGAATATTTCCCTGTATTAATAACAATTCCAGATTTTTTCATACTTCTATATTATTGCCATTTGAGTTAAGTACAAAACTTTAAAAATTTTCACTAACCTAATCACTACTGAAATCTCATAGTTTACTAGCTACTTAGGCTTCACCTTATATATAATATGCTTATATATAATAAGCTTGCCTATTGTGAATTGATCTGCTATAAACACTGATGTGGCTCTGCCACTGTAGTATGCTAATTTTAAGTCCTTTTTCTGTAAGCTGGGGAGTGGGATAACTGGGTCAAATGGTGGTTTCATTCCAAGTTTCTTGAGGAATACCCATACTGCTTTCCAGAGTGGTTGCACCAGTTTACAGTCCCACCAGCAATGTATGAGCATACCTTTTCCCCTCATCCTTGCTAACATTTTAGTTACTTGTTTTTTTGATAATTGCCATTATGACTGGAGTGAGATGAAATCTCAGTGTAGTTTTAATTTGCATTTCTCTAATTTCTAGAGATGTTGAACATTTTTTCTTATATTTTTGACCACTTGTATTTCCTTTTCTGTAAAGTGCATGTTCACTTCCTTTACCCATTTATTTATTGGGTTATTTGAGATATTTTGGTGCTAAATATTTTTTTAGTTCGTTGTATATCCTGGAGACTAATGCTCTGAGGTGCAGATGGCAAAGATTTTCTCCCATTCTGTAGGCTCTCTGTTCATGTTCTTGATTGTTTCCTTTGCTGTGAAGAAGCTTTTTAATTTAATAACATCCCATTTATTCTTGATTTTACTTCTTCACTATTTTTTATTTTTTTCGTTGTAGGTGGACACAATAACTTTGGGGAGATTTTTGTGATTTTTTAAATTTTTATTTATTTTTATGTGTTGCTGTGTATCTAACCCAGTGCCTCATACATGCCAAGCAAGTGCTCTACCCCTGAGGCATGACCCCAGCCCCTTGATTTTACTTCTTGTGCTTTCAGAGTCTTATTGAAAAAGTCTGTTCCTAAGCTGATATGATGGAAAGTTGGGCCTACTTTTTGTTCTAATACATGCAGTGTTTCTGGTCTAATGCCAAGGTCCTTGGTCCACTTTGAGTTGAGTTTGTGCAAGATGAGACATAGGGGTTCAATTTCAATCTACTACATATGGATTTCCAGTTTTCCCAGAACCATTTGTTGAAGAGGCTATCTTTTCTCCAATGTATATTTATGGCACCTTTGTCTAGTATGAGATAACTGTGTTTATGTGGGTTTGTATTTATGTCTTCTATTTTGTGTCATTGGTCTTCAGTTCTATTTTTGTGCTAACACCATGCTGCTTTTGTTACTACAGCTCAGTAGTATAATTTAAGGTCTGATATTGTGATGCCTCCTGCTTCATTTTTCTTGCTGAGGATTGTTTTGGCTATTCTGGGGGTCTTGTTTTTCTGAATAAATTTAATGACTGCTTTTTCTATTTCTATAAAGACCTTCATTGGAATTATAATGGGAATTTTATTATATATGTATAGTGTTTTTGATATTATGCCATTTTGACAATATTAATTCTGGATATCCAAGAACATGGGATCTTTCCATCATCTAAGGTCTTCAATTTTCTTCTTTACTCTTCTGTAGAGTTCATTGTAAAGGTCTTTCATCTATTTTGTTAGATTGATTCCCAAATATTTTTTGAGGCTATTGTGAATGGAATAGTTTTCCTAATTTCCCTTTCAGTTGATTCATCATTGGTGTATAGGAACACAATTGATTTATGCATGTTAATTTTATATCCTGATACTTTTCCTGAATTCATTTGTGAGCTCAGGAAGCTTTTTGGTGAATTTTTTTTGGGGGGTCTTCTAAATGTAGAATCATGTCACAGGCAAATAGGCATAGTTTGAGCTCTCTTTTTCCTACTCATATCCTTTTAATTTCTTTCTTTTGTTGAACTACTCTGGCTAGAGTTTCAAGGATGATGTTAAATAGAAGTGGTGAAAGAGGGCATCTCTGCCTTGTTCCAGTTTTTGGAGGGAGTGCTCCAATTTTTCTCCATTTAGAATAATGTTGGTCTTGGGTTTAGCAAATATAGCTTTTACAGTGTTGAGGTATGTTCCTACTATCCCTAGTTTTTATAGTGTTTTGAGTATGAATGGATGCTAAATTTTGTCAAATGCTTTTTAGGCATCTATTAAGATAGTCATATAACTCTTGAGTCTTTAAGTCTATTGATGCTATGAATTACACTTATTGATTTTTTTATGCTGAACCAAACTTGCATCCCTGAGATGAACCCCACTTGATCATGGTTCACTATCTTTTCTTTTTATTTTATTAAACTATTTATATATCCCAATATGTTATATATGATGGCACAGTGCAATTCATTTTATATTACACATATATAACACAATTTTTCAAGTCTGGTTGTACACAAAGTATTTTCACACCATTTGTGTCTTCACTTGAGTATTTAGGGTAATGATGTCTAACTTGTTCCACTATCTTCCCTAACCCCCATTTCCTCCTCCCCTTTCCTCCCCTTTGCCCTATTTAAAGTTCCTCCATTCCTCCCATGCTACCCATCTCATTGCCATTATGAGACAGCATCTTCAAATCAAAGAATCCATTTGACTTTTGGTTTTGAGGGATTGGTTAACTTCACTTAGCCTTATATTCTCCAACTCCATCCATTTACCTGCAAATGCCATGATTTTATTCTCCTTTCATGCTGAGTAATATTCCATTGTGTATACATACCAAAATTTCCCTTTCAACTCATCTACTGAAGAGCATGTAGGTTGGTTCCACAATTTAGCTATTGTGAATTGTCCTGCTGTAAACATTGATGTGGCAGTGTCCCTGTAGTATGCTGTTTTTAAGTCCTTTGGGAATAAACCAAGGAGTGAGATATCTGGGTCAAATGTGGTTCCATTCCAAGTTTTCCAAGGAATCTCCACACTGCTTTCCATATTGGCTGCACCAACTTGTAGCCCAACCAGCAACTTATGAGTGTGCCTCTTTCCCCACATGGTTGCCAAAATTTATTGTTGTTTGTATTCTTAATAGATGCCATGCTTCCTGGAGTGAGATAAAATATTAGAGTAGTTTTTATTTGCATTTCTCTAATTGCTAAAGATGGTGAACACTTTTTCATATATTTCTTGATTGATTGTATATCCTTTTCTGAGAATTGTCTGTTCATTTCCTTGGCCCATTTATTGGTTGGTTTATTTTTGTTTGTTTGTTTGTTTGTTTGTTTTAGTGTTAAGGTTTTTGAGGGTGCACTACCTTTTTAATATGCTTTTGTAGGCAATTTTCCAGGATTTTATTAATAATTTTTGCATCTATGTTTATCAAGGATATTGGTATGAAGTATTCTTTCCTTAATGTGTCTTTGTCTGGTTGGTATCAGGATGATATCAGCTTCATAAATAAGTTTGAAAAGGTTGCTTTATTTTCTATTTCACAGAATAACTTGAGGAGGATTGGTGTAACTTCTTCTTTGAAGGTCTGATAGAACTCAGCTGAGCATCCATCTGGCTCTGGGCTTTCTTTGGTGGTAGGCTTTTGATGGCGTTTTCAATTTCAATTTTCAATTGATCTGTTTATTTTTCATGTCTTTCTGGTTCAATGTGGGTAGGTCATATGTCTCTAGAAATTTGTCAATATCAACATGAGTCTCTATTTTGTTGAGAATAGATTTTCAAAGCAGTTTCTGATTATTGTCTGTATTTCAATGGTGTCCATAATGATATTTCCTTTTTCATCATGAATTTTAGTGATTTGAATTCTCTTTTTCTTTATTAGCTTGGCTTAATGGTTTATCAATTGTATTTATTTTTTCAAAGAATCAGCATTTCGTTTCATCTATTTTTAAAATTTTTCTTTGTCTCAATATCATTGATTTTTACTCTGATTTTAATTATTTTCTCTCTTCTGTTGCTTTTAATATTGATTTATTTTTATTTTTCTAGGGCTTTGAGATGTAATTTTAGATTATTCACTTGGTGATGTTATATTCTTTTAAAGAATGCACTCAGTGCAAAGAACTTTCATCTTAGAACTGCTTTCATAGTTTCCCAGAAATTTTGATAAGTTGTGTCATGATTCTCATTTACCTCTAAGTATTTTTTTATTTCATCCTTGATTTCTTCTACTATCTATTGTCATTCAATAGTGTATATTTAGTCTTGAGGTGTTAGAGTATCTTTTATTCTTTTGTTTGTTTTATCATTGATTTCTAATTTCATTTCATTATGAGCTGATGGAATGAAAGGTATTTCCTCTATTTTTTTTTTTTTTTTTTTTTTGTATTTGCCAAGACTTGCTTGGTGGCCTAAGGAGAAAATTTTGTGTACTGCTGAGAAGAAAGTGCATTCACTCATTGATGGATGAAATATTATATATGTCTGCAAAATCTAAATAATTAATTGTATTCATTAGTTCTGTAGCTTCTTTTAAGCCAGACATAATACATGATTATGTACTGTTTTTACTGATGGAAATTGCTGATCCCACTATCTCTACATATCGTACCAACCAACAATAGATATCAAAATAGTATACTGCCATATATTGTTTGCATGCATTGTTGCTATTATTGGGCTCCCCCCTCTATCTGTGAGACATTAGTAACATAAAAGGACACTATAAACCCACAAGATAGAAACTCGACTGCATCAGATCCATTCATATAGATAGGTAGATATATGAACAACATGAAAAAGCAAGGGAACAAACCATCCCACAAAACCCAGATCACATCAACAGTAGACCCCATTGACAGAACAGGGGAGGAATTGTGAGGGATCGAATTCAGAAATTTTATGGTTAAATTTATCTAGATGGTGTAAGAAATGAAATCAAAGAGAAAATACAACAAGTGAAAAATTATTTCAATAAGGAGATAGAGATCCTGAAGAAGAATCAATGAGAAATCCTCAAGAATGGAGGAATAAATAAACCAAATTAAAAATTCAATTGAAAGTATGACCAATAGACTAGATCACTTGAAAGATGGAGTTTCAGGTAATGAAGACAAAATATATAATCTAGAAAATAAAGTTGACCATAGGGAAAAGATGTTCAGAGACCATGAACAGAACTTCCAAGAAATGTGGGATAGCATGAAAAGACCAAATTTAAGATTTATCAGGATAGATAAAGGCTCAGAGATACAAACCAAAGGAATGCACAATATTTTCAATGAAATAATATCAGAAAATTTCCCAAACCTTAGGATAAAATGGGAAACCAAATTCAAAAAGCTCACATGACCACAGATGTACAAAATTACAACAGATCCACACCAAGGCACATTAAAATGCCTAATATACAGAATAAGAACAGAATTTTAAAGGCTGCCAAAGAAGAGTGACAGGTAATACTTAGAGGAAAATCAATCTGAATTTCAGCTCATGTCTCAAACCAGACCTTCAAAACTAGGAGGTTTTAGAATAATATATACCAAACTCTGAATGAAAATGGATGCCAGCCAAGAATGGTATACCCAGCAAAATTAAGCTTCATATTTGAAGATGAAATAAAGAAACCTCCCATGATAAACAAATCTAAAAGAATTCACACTAGAAAGCCTGCTCCACAAAGCATACTCAATAAAATTTTTCATGAAGAAGAATTGAAAAACAAAAATGTAAACCAGCAAAGGAAAGAGCTACATTAGAAGAATAATCAAAGGAGAAACTAATTAAAATTAAAAATCACAAACAAATCAAAATGACAGAGAATAAAAATCATATCAATAATAGCATTGAATGTAAATGACCTAAACTCATTAATCAAAAGACATAAAATGGCAGATTGGATTTAAAAACAAGACCCAACAACATGCTGTCCCCAAGAGACTCACCTCACAGGCAAAGACATCTACAGATGGAAGGTAAAAAAATGGGGAAAAAACATCATTCACATGAATCTCATAAGCAAGGGTTTCTATCATATCAAAGTGGGCTTCAAGCCAAAGTGAATCAAAATGGACCAAGAAGGTCATTTCATACTGCTTAAGGGAATTATGTGGCAACAATACATAACAATCATAAACATTTATACCCCAAACAGTGAAGCACCTACTTATATCAAACAAATCCTTCTCAATTTCAAGAATCAAATTGACAACATCACAATAATACTGAGTGACTTTAGCACACTTCTCTCATCACTAGACCCAGTGATCTTTTGTCTTTTAATGAACCATTATTACATTGCCTCCATTGCTAGAAGGTTTTTTAAATTTTGTTTTTTATGTTATTGTTTTTTAAATTGATTTTATTTTTTAAATACATGACAGCAGAATGCATTACAATTCTTATTAAACATATAGAGCACAATTTCTCACATCTTTCATTTATATAAAGTATGTTCACACCAATTCATGTCTTCATACCTGTACTTTGGATAATAATGATCATCACATTCCACCATCATTAGTTATCCCATGCTCCCTCCCTTCCCCTCCAACTCCTCTGCCATATCTAGAGTTTGTCTATTCCTCCCATGCTCCCTATCCCTATCCCACTATGTATCAGCCTCTTATATCAGAGAAAACATTCAGCATTTGAGTTTTTGGGATTGGCTAATTTCACTTAGCATTATCTTCTCCAACTGCATCCATTTACCTGCAAATGCCATGATTTTATTCACTTTTATTGCTGAGTAATATTCCATTGTGTATATAGGCCACATTTCTTTAATCCACTCATCTACTGAAGGGCATCTAGGTTGGCTCCACAGTTTAGCTATAGTGAATTGTGCTGATATAAACACTGATGTGGCTGTGTCCCTGTAGTATGCTGTTTTTAAGTCCTTTTGGTATAGAATGAGGAGAAGAATAGCTGGGTCAAATGGTGGTTCCATTCTCAGTTTTCCAAGGAATACTGCTTTCCATATTGGCTACACCAATTTGCCATCCCACCAGCAATGTGTGAGTGTGCCTTTTCCCCCCACATCCTCACCAACACTTATTGTTGTTTGTCTTCATAATAGCTGACATTCTGACTGTTGAGAGCCACAGCCGAAGGGGCCCCAGCAAACTTCCAGCTGCCAGCAATCCAGCTGCCGGCTGATGATTGGCTCACAGCGGCCCCAGCAACATCTAGCTGATTGGCTCCTCGGCCCCAGCAACATCTAGCTGATTGGCTCCTCTGTGGTGATGCTCATTGGACTGTTTCCCTGCCCTTTCAGACCACTGAGCTGCTCATTGGGGGACTTTTTGGCTCTGCCCACGTGACCCAGCCAATCGGCCTCAAGAGCATCTGGTGGCTCGCACGGGGAGCGACTGAGGGTAAGTGAACTGCTCACCCCTGAGGGCAGGGCGAGAGGATGGGTAGCCATTTTAAGATTCTTCTTTTGTTATTTTGTTTCACTTTTGTTTTAAGTTGCCTGTCCCTGGAGATGAGTGAGACGGAAGAAAAACCGCTCACATCTGAGGAAAAACTATTTACGTCTGAGGAACAGATAGGGAGAAAGGACGGATGCACATGTCAGGAGGATAGAAAGGCTATAATGACTTTTTGTTGTTCCCTTTTTATTTCATTCTGTCTCGGTTTTGTTTGGCGTCATCTTGTTGGGTTGTATTATAGTAGAAATATGGGATCAGAAATTAGTAAAAAACAAACTGAAAGAGTGTTAAGTAAATTGTTAGAGGAAGGAGGCATCCCAGTAAAATCAATAGCAGTCAGGGCATACGTTGATACAATACAAAAATGTAGCCCATGGCTTTTTAAGGAGGAGTTGTTAAATATATCACAATGGAACCATCATGGTGAAGATTTAAAAAGAATAGAAAAGAAAAGCCCAGGGACTCTGCCAGTTGGCACATTGCCATTGTGGACGTTCGTATCTTGTTTGCTTAGTCCAAAGCCTTCAGTTCAGACAATGGTAGAGGAAGGAGAAGACATAATGATTCAAGTAAAAGAGAAGGTCTCTCAAGTTAGTCAGACAGAGGAAAAGATTCAAGTAAAAAAGAAGGTCTCTCAAGTTAGTCAGACAGAGGAAAAGATTCAAGTAAAAGAGAAGGCCTCTCAAGTTAGTCAGACAGAGAAAGAAAGTGTAAAACAGAAAAAGCCATCAGGGGGAAAGTTACAACAGGAGATTGCTACTAACACCTTTCTATCACCAGAGGGTGTAAGTGTCCAACCAACAGCACCACCTCTACAGGAGACTGCTACTAACACCTTTCTATCACCAGAGGACGTAAGTGTCCAACTAACAAGGCCACCTCCATATGCTGGGAGGTCCCCAACCCCCGCAGTTGATAGTTGGGATCCTGAGACAAGATCTCAAATATTAACATGCCCTGTATTTGAGGCAGGAGGGCAGCGATTTTACCAAGTTTTAAATTTCAAAACAGTGAAGCAGCTAAAAGAGGCTGTAACAACCTATGGTCCTCAAGCACCCTTCACTGTAAGCTTGGTCGAATCCATTAACAACTTGAACATGACGCCAGCAGATTGGGCTAATATGTGTAAAGCTGTGCTAAATGGAGGACAATACCTGTTATGGAAGGTTGCCAATGAGGAATTTTGCAAGGAGACGGCTAGGCGAAATGCAGCCGCTGGTTATCCTCAGAGAAATCTAGATATGTTGTTAGGAAAGGGACCTTATGAGGATCAGCAGCAACAAATTGCATATGATCCTGGCGTATATGCACAAATTGCTGCAGATGCAATTAAGGCATGGAAGACTTTACAAGGACATGGAGGTTTACAAGGTCAATTATCTAAGGTAATACAAGGAGCTAATGAACCTTATGCTGAATTTGTAGATAGGCTTATTCAAACAGCTACCAGAGTTTTTGGGAATACAGAACAAGCAATGCCATTACTAAAACACCTGGCTTATGAGCAAGCGAATCGTTGGTGCAGAGATATCATTAGACCATGGAAACATGAAGATTTAAACACATATATTAAATTATGTAGAGACATTAATGAACAAGAGCAAGTCGTGGCAGCTGCAGTAAAACAGGCTTTAGATGCCAGAGACATTAATGAACAAGGGCAAATTGTGGCAGCTGCAGTAAAACAGGCTTTAGATGCCAGGCCAAGAACATGCTACAATTGTGAACAAACAGGACATTTTAAAAGGAATTGCCCCATTGGAGGAGGGTTTAACAAAACTAGGTATCCAAGGAGTAGAATACCAGGTATTTGCCCACGATGCCGTAGAGGGAGACATTGGGCTAATGAATGCCGTTCTCAAACCACCATAGAGGGTACTCCATTATCAAAAAACGAACAAGGACCAGGTGTTTATCCACGATATCGTGGAGAAAGGCATCAGGCTCCATTGCCAAAAAATGGACAAGGGGGCCCAATGCTCCGGGGCCCAAAACCACAAATATACGGAGCACTGGAGGAACCCAGCAACCCCATCAGGGTAGTGCCCAGGACACATTGTCCATCAGATCCCTCATCAGACAAACCAGAGGGAGCGCAGGGTTGGACATCTGCGCTTCCGCCAGAGCAGTACTAACTCCAGAGATGGGAGTTCAAATCATTCCCACAGGGGTGAAAGGACCTCTTCCCAAAGGAACAGTAGGCTTATTATTGGGACGCAGCTCTTCTACTCTAAAAGGACTTATGATAAGTCCTGGGGTAATTGATCCCGATTATGAAGGTGAAATAAAAATTATAGCCAGTTCTCCAAAGGGTATATCAGTAATTTCACCAGGAGATAGAATAGCACAGTTACTAATAATACCCAGCCTACATGATAAATTTTCCAGTCGTACTGTAGAAAGAGGTTCCAAGGGATTAGGTTCCACAGGTGTAGATTGGGCTATGCTTTCTTTAAATTTAGATTCTCGCCCCATGCTAAAACTAAATATTCAAGGACATGAATTTAATGGGCTACTGGATACAGGTGCAGACCTTAGCATCATCTCTCGTCAAGAATGGCCAAAACATTGGCCATTACAACAAGCCACTCAAACGCTTCGAGGCCTAGGAGTGGCGACTAATCCCCATAGAAGTGCAATGGTATTAGATTGGAAGGATCCTGAAGGATGTGAAGGAACTATACAGCCATATGTATTGGATCATCTTCCCGTAAATTTATGGGGACGAGATGTCCTAGATCAATTAGGTTTGACATTAACAAATAACATCAACCAAAATGCACCCACTATTATGACTAGACAAGGTTTTAGGAAAGGAAAAAGATTAGAAAAACAAGAACAAGGTATAGCAGCACCAATACAAATAGATCAAGGAACAGACAGACATGGGTTGGATTTTCAGAAAGGGCCACTGAGACAATAAAAATTACTTGGAAATCAGAAAGACCAGTATGGGTTCCTCAGTGGCCCCTGACTAAAGAAAAGATACAAGCAGCCCATGACCTGGTCAAACAACAATTAGCAGAAGGACATATACAACCTTCTGTATCTCCCCATAATACTCCCATTTTTGTCATCAAAAAGAAATCTGGTAAATGGAGATTATTGCAAGATTTAAGAGCCATTAATAATGAGATGGTTATTATGGGACCTGCTCAATCAGGGATTCCTCAATTGTCTGCTTTGCCAAAAACCTGGTATGTTTTAGTTATAGATATTAAAGATTGTTTTTTTTTCAATTCCAATTCATCCTGAGGATAGTCCACGTTTTGCATTTACTATCCCTGCACTGAATCATGAAGGTCCTGATCAGAGATATGAATGGAAAGTACTCCCTCAAGGGATGGCTAACAGCCCAACTATGTGTCAAATTTATGTTAACAAAGCAATCCAGCCACTTAGAAATCAAAATCCTGAACTACAAATATTTCACTATATGGATGATGTATTATTAGCACACAAAGATAAAAACACATTGCTAGAATGTTTTGCCACACTTACAAACTTATTAAAAAAATATAATCTAGAGATAGCAATAGATAAAGTACAATTAAATTTTCCAATTAATTATTTAGGAGTTCTATTATCCTCAACCATGGTCCGTCCACCAAAAATTCAAATACGAGTAGATCAACTCAAATCACTTAATGACTTTCAAAAGTTATTAGGAGACATAAATTGGATAAGGCCTTATTTAGGTATACCAACAGGAGAGTTGGGACCTTTATTTGATATCCTAAAAGGTCCATCAGATCCAAATTCACCCCGAATGTTAACGCCTGAAGCAAGAAAGGCATTAAAAATCATTGAAACATATATGGAAAATATGCATTTGGATAGAATTGATATAAGTTTGCCTTTATTATTTATTGTACTACCAACAAAAAATATTCCTACAGGAGTATTTTGGCAAGAAGGTCCATTATTATGGATACATTTATCTTATTCTCCTAACACTATTCTTACTAGGTATCCTGAGGCTGTAGGACAATTAATACTCAAAGGGATAAAAGCAGCAAAGGGAGTGTTTGGAATTTCTCCCAATAAAATTATTACTCCATATACTATGAATCAAATTGATGAGTTAGCTAATGAGTTAAATACTTGGGCAATAATCATGTGCAAATCTAATGTTTCATTTGATAACCACTTACCATCTAATCCTTTATTGTCTTTTTGGGCATTGCATCCTGTAATTTTTCCAAAAATGACAAGAAAAACACCTATCATGAATGCTCCAAATATATTCACTGATGGGTCAAATAATGGTACAGCAGCAGTAGTTACCCCTGATCAAACTTTTACATTTTTAGTACCCAAACAATCAGCTCAAAAGGTAGAGCTTAATGCAGTTTTACAAGCTTTTGTGATGTTTAAAGATTCTGTATTTAATTTATTTTCTGATAGTCAGTATGTAGTTAATGCTATAGTATCTCTTGAAGATGCTGGTAGGATTTCCCCTTCTTCTACTGTTTTCTCTTTGCTTTCCACTATACAAAGTCTAATCTGGGACAGAAAAGATCCATTCTTTATAGGACATATCAGGGCACATACAGGATTGCCTGGAGCCCTTAGTTTGGGCAATGATTTAGCAGATAAAACTACACATGACATACATATTTTCTTTACACTAGAAGAAGCTATAAATTTTCATAAAAAGTTCCATGTCAATGCTAATACTTTACAAAAGCGTTTTAAAATAACTAAGGAACAAGCTAGACAAATAATAAAACAATGTCAAAATTGTGTGACCTTTTTACCACAAGTTAATCTTGGAGTCAATCCTAGAGGACTGATACCTAACCATATTTGGCAGATGGACGTCACACACTTGCCAGAATTTGGAAAATTAAAATATTTGCATGTTACAGTTGATACTTCTTCTGGATTTTTGATGGGCTCCCTTCATGCCGGAGAAAAAACTAAAGATGTTATAGCTCATTGCTTACAAAATTTTGCCACTGTGGGTGTTCCAAAACAGTTAAAAACAGATAATGCCCCTGGTTATACTTCTACCTCTTTTAAACAATTTTGCTCAACATTTGGCATTACTCATATAACAGGAATCCCATACAATCCACAGGGACAAGGCATAGTTGAAAGAGCTCATCAAACTATTAAAATGTACTTATTAAAGCAAAAAGAAGGAATTGGGAAGGGGTATATATTCCCCAAAGATAAACTTAAAATAACCCTTTTTACTCTAAACTTTTTAAATTTGGATTCATCAGGACTTAGTGCTGCGGAAAGGCATATGTGTCCAAAAAATGTACATAAGCCCAAGGTACTTTGGAAGGATATTCTAACAGGACAATGGAAAGGTCCTGACCCAGTAATTGTCTGGAGTCGGGGGTCTGTTTGTGTGTTTCCACAGGGAGAACAGCAGCCGATTTGGATTCCAGAGAGATTAACCAAAGTCCTGACCCAGTGATTGTCTGGAGTCGGGGGTCTGTTTATGTGTTTCCACAGGGAGAACAGCAGCCGATTTGGATTCCAGAAAGATTAACTAAAGCAATTTCTACAGACCAAAAAGAAGATGATTTGGCTCAAATCCATAACAACTGATATCCAAAACTCCAGTTTGGCTATTCTTACATCTGCAACAGAACCAGGATGCTTTTTTTTCAATATCTATTTTATTATTGCCCTTTGCCATATCATGAAGTTCTATTTTGTTTTTTGAGCTCATACAGACCTAGGTTAATGTTTTGCTGATCAGTTCTATTTTTTGACTATAGAGTTTTTAAACATTGCAATGGAGATTTCACCTGTAAAAAGTTATAAGGCCTTTACTATAATGTTATGTGTTGTATGTATTATGTTATGTGTGCACACTTGTGTTTTGTGTTATATGTTTGAATGTCCATATATCATATATGATGAGCGCTCATGATAAAATGGATCCAAATATTTTTTTTTTTTCACGTGATTTATATGGTTTAATTTAAATTGGGTAAACAACTGTTGAGGATTGTTTTAATATGTAAACAAAAAAGAAGGTTAACAGATCTGTTTGTTTACTTTCACCTTTCCTTTTCATTATATTTAATAATTCTCTTAAAGACAATGTAAATTGTTAAGAAAATTGTTTTCTTTTAGTGCCTTCTGTAATGTTACATAATTTTTTCTTTAGCCATTATTGCCAGAATTCCTATCTTCATCCCAGTGCTGGTGAAGTCAAAGATAAAACCAATCTACACCTTCTACAATAGCCATCACTGAACTGCTTGCAGAACTTGCCTGGACACATTGTGAGCTCACCTGTATGCATTTTGAACTATCTGTTGGTGCAGCGACTTGTGGTAGTGTTGGGGTATTTTTGCTGATGATGTCACCGGTGGTACAATTTTTCAAAGGAGCCCTCAATTGGCTTAATGTCATGGCATTTTGCATCCTCCTCTACTAGTGATGGTCTAAAATTTGGGGGCCAGCAGAGGTGAGGCAAAGAACCTCACCCCCCCACTGGTGCAAAGGCCTATCCACAAGTATAGCTGTATGCTGGACCGGTAGTCAGTGACGGGTATGATCCAATTGCAGTGGTACCAACCTAAGACAGGAGGCTGACGCCTAGAGGTCAGTTCATCCGATGACGGGTAAGGACCATATGTTGAATTGGACTGCCTAACAGGCACGGTCCCTAAGCCACATGCTTGTTGTTTAAACAGAGAGGGGGAGATGTTGAGAGCCACAGCCGAAGGGGCCCCAGCAAACTTCCAGCTGCCAGCAATCCAGCTGCCGGCTGATGATTGGCTCACAGCGGCCCCAGCAACATCTAGCTGATTGGCTCCTCGGCCCCAGCAACATCTAGCTGATTGGCTCCTCTGCGGTGATGCTCATTGGACTGTTTCCCTGCCCTTTCAGACCACGGAGCTGCTCATTGGGGGACTTTTTGGCTCTGCCCACGTGACCCAGCCAATCGGCCTCAAGAGCAGGAGGATTGTGGGAGGTGGAGAGAAGCTTGTGAGGGGGAGAGACAGGCGTGTGGAAAGCCGGTGGTGGCAGTTGAGGCTCTGAGGGGTTTTTCCTGAGATGCTGTTTGTTTGGCGTGTTTGGTTCTAAAAATAAAGTTAGTTTCTTTTGACAAGTGGCTCCTGATTGTGCCCAGCCAGACTGCGGCACTGACTATAGTGAGATGATATCTTAGAGTAGTTTTGATATTTTTAGCTATACATGACAGTACAGTCTATTTTGACATATTTACAAAAACATGGTCTATATCTTATTTTAATTAGGATCCCAGTCTTGTAGTTGTACATGATGTTAAGATTCACTGTGCTGTATTTATATATGTAATAGAAAATTTATGTCAGGTTTGTTTCAATGTCTTTCCTTTCCTCTCCTCCTTCCCTTCCCTTCATCCCCCTTTGTCTAAACCACTCCCCACCACCACCTTGTTGTATATTAGCCTCCACATATCAGAGAGACCATTCAACCTTTGGACACTAGGGACTATATTATTTCACACAGCATGATACTCTCCTCATCCTTCCATTTACCAGCAAATATGATAAAAATTATTCTTCTTTATGGCTGAGTGATATTCCATTGGGTATATATACCACATTTCCTTTATCTCTTCATCTGTTAAAGGACACCTAGGTTGGTTCCTTAGCTTAGCTATGGTGAAATCTGCCACTATAAACATTGATGTGGCTGTGTCATTGTAGTATGCTGATATTTAAATATTTGGGGTATATTCTGAGTAATGAGAAATTGGATCAGATGGTGATTCCATTCCTAGATTTTTTAGGAACCTCTATACTGCTTTCCAGAGTGGTTGCACCAGTTTGCAGTCCCACCATCAATGTATAAGTGTACATCCTCACATCTTCACCAACATTTATTGTTACTTGTATTCTTGATAATTGCCATTCTGACTGGAGTGAGGTACAATCTCAGTGTCATTCTATTTTGTATTTCTCTAATTTCTAGAGATGTTGAGCATTTTTTCCATATTATTGCTAGAGGTTTATTACTACATTTATTATAAGGAATGGTTTGTAATTTTGTTGTTTTTCAGAACTACTTTTACTATTTGGGGGCATTTACTCTTGCCCAAGAATTTCAGAACTTCTCATATCCTATAAAATCACCTTGGGATTTCACTGGAATTTCATTATATGTAAACTATTTTACAAATGTGCATCAATATGGTAACCTGTTATTCAAATTTTCTTATATATGCTTCAGAAATGTAATATAATTTTATTCAGAAAGTTCTGGCATATCTTTTCTTAGATTAATTCCTATGCATATAGTTGGGGGTTGTGTGGTATTTTTTTGTTTTGTTTTGGTCCTGCAGATTGAATTTAGGGCCCCAAACATACCACTAAGCAACATCTCCATTTTGGTTTTTGTGTCTGTTGTAAATAATGTCTGTGTTTCTATTGGATATTACAAATAATTGTTGCTGGTATATGAGTTATATATTGTGTCTCTGAATATATATTTTGTATTTACCAACCTTGCTCTACAGATCTTGGAGTTCTAAAATATTTCAGATCTCTTGTATTCTTTATTCTTTTTTCCAATGCTTAAAAACATTTTCGTATAATTTCTTTTTGTTACTGTTCTCCCCCCCCCCCCAAATATCCAGCACAATGCTAACACCAGCAGTAATCACAGACATCCTTCTTGGTGCCTAGCTTTAGCAACCTCCGGCTTCATCAGTGTCAGCTTTCTTCCTTTTGGCAGTTTCCTTTTATGGGGCCAAGGAAAGTCTTTCCTATTTCTGGTTAGCTAACAAAATCTCATCAAAAACAAGCACTGAATGAATTTTTACTCATTATTTTATATATTTACTTTCATAAAATTATTTCATGGTTTAAAAGTTTGTACTCGTATCTATGGACATTTTGTCTTATTGTTACCATTCACTCCAGAGATTTTTTTTATTAATCTATTCAAAAGTCTATTTTGGCTTTATGGAACATCTACTTTTTAAATTATGTATTTCATTTGTTTCTGCTTTCATAATTGGTATGTTCTTCTCTTTACTTTACTCTTGTGCCTTTACCTTGCTTGCTATGTGAAAAACAGCCAATTTTAATTTTCTAGCATCAGTATTTAAATAACTTCTAAATGCTACTGAAACTCAACTCTACAAATTTGACATATAGTGTTTTTCTTGACCTTCAATTTAAATATTTCATATTTCCATCATGAATTTAACAAATAAATCATTTAAATCTGTTCTGGTTTAAAGTTTTATCTTTGTGATATTTATTATTTCAATTTTTGTTACTTTATGATACAAAAGTGCTATTTGTGTAATACAGATTCTTTTAAATGTGTTGAGATTTTTTAAACCTAGTAAGTGAACTTGAACAATTTTTATTTGTTGGGTTGGGAATTTTAGCCACAGATATACTTTTCAGTCCCAAATTATAAGCTATTTCATTTAAATGTGCTCTATTGTTATGTTTTTGCATGATACATTAGTTTCAGAGAAGTACATTTAAATTTAAAGCTACATTTGTCTCCTTTTGGTGTCTGATATCATTTTTCTTTTTAATATTGCCCTTATTTCCTTTGAATATTTTGATTATTTATTGTTATAGATAAACAAAATTGGTCTTTACTTTTATGTTTTGCCTTATATATTGATACAATACCCATCAATATCCTCGTGAATATTTTTTGGCTTAAATTATACACTAGTATTAATATTGCTGCATCCTTTTGTTGCATCCTATTTGTTTTACTTGTTATTTGCCTGAGATTTATATATATATATATATATATATATATATATATATATATATATATATACACACACACACTCACACACAGACACTATATGTATGTGTGTGTATATGTGTGTCTCTGTGTGTGTATCTTAATATGATTTTTTTGTTTATTATAAACTGCTGTTATATTTTATCTAAATTCTTCCAATTTAAATTGTGTTTCCTATTTCTCAGGCTTTGTTGTTCTGGGATTTCTTTGTCTTCTTTATTGCCTTCTGCTATATTACTGAATTTCTTTGTTTCTTTTGTTTTTCTGGATTTTATTTATTCATATTTACAGTTGTAACATGCATACCATTTAATTTTTCTTTAAAGTATCTAAAAATAATTAGTACTTTCTTCCAAGAATAGAAAATAACCTTTTGACAATCTCCTTTTAGACTATTTTCACATCTTATATGCTGTTTTATGATATCATTTATAAAAATAAAATAATTATTTACTTTTTATAGGTAATAAATATACGTATAAGAATATTAATTCTTCAGTATAGTTTGCTTTATTCTTTGCCTTTCCTATTTTGTTTTTTGTAATAATAAAATCCTATAGTGCTTCTTTAAGTCCTAAATATATACAAATTTTTTTCTAATTTTTTTTTTTTTTTTTGGCTGAAAATAGCTTTACTACACTCTCAGTCTTAAATGACAGTTTAGCTGAATATAAAATTGACAATTACTTTCCTTCAGTGCTTTGAGGAATCATCCATTTTCTTTTACATTTATTACTGTTGACAAGAATCTACTCAGTAGTTTAACAATTGTCACTAACTGAATGTTTATTAAGATTTTTCTCTTAACTCTTCTATGCATTTTAAAACTTGAAAAAAAACCCCTAATATTGTGTCTAACTTTTCCAAGTAATTAGAGAATGTGAAATATCCATCTTGAGGGAAGCTTTGACTCTTTATCTTCTAGTAACAACTTCCTGATTTTGCTCTCCTGCTATTCATCTACCTAGGACACAGGTGATTTATGAAAAGTGGAAACTCTTTGTTGAAGCAGTTATGCAGTAATAATTTATGTAACAATGGATCTTTTAAGGTAAAAACAAGAAAGACAACTAAAAAGAAGGAGGGTAAGCAGAGAAGAAAAAGAGCAGCAGAATAAAAATGAAAAAAGACATAGAGTTAGAAAAATCTCTCAAGTTCTAAGAAACTAGCAGTCTCCCCAAATATTCTTATTCTCTAAAAAAAATAATAGATCTTATTCCATACTACTACAAGAGTATTACTTTGGGAAATATACCAAGTTCTGAAGTTTGTACCTGAAAGGTAATCCACAAATAGTTATCCAGCTGCTTATCACAGAGCAAGAAAGAGAGATATGACTCATTTTTGCCCTCTTTCCCACAACCCTGTAGCAATTCAATGCCCGTGGACCTGGGATACGTAGGAATCATTCTTGTTTTGTTGTTGTTTTCTTTTAGGACAGTCTGGAACAAGTATTGGTAAGTTCCTTTCCATTCCTTTAATTCTGAATGACATAGGGACATTTTCCTAAACTGTCCAATCTTATTCCACTGAAGAACAGAAACTTAAGCTTCACTTTTCTCCATTTTTTATTTTATTTTACATAACCAGACACTTCAATAAACAGTCAAAAGTACAGAAAGTAAATCAAATTTTCCAATGACTTAAAATAATGGCATATCAGCAAGCAACAGACCAATCTCCAAAACTGCAGTGTGAAAATAGAATAAATAAAGAAGAGAGTAGAGAGTAAGAACAATGAGATGACAATAGAGATAATATAGTGTGAAAGAGAGTGTTACATGTCTCCTGAGAATTTCAAAGTTTTGTATTGCTGAGAGGAAAGTGCAGCCCCCCGTCCAAGGTGGAAATCAGGCTGGCAGCAGTGGATGAGATGCCTAATCCCCCATGTCCCTGAGCTGCAATGACACTCAGTATCTGGTGCTCCCAGGATCTACATGTTCCCATAATGACCCCACTCCAAAAAAGAGGAAGGAATAAGTAGCTCTTGAGCCACACAACCACAAGTCCTTTATTGTTTGTATTTATTTTTAAGAGAACAAAGGGGGGTAAGTTCCTCTCTTTTTTTCACATTATAATTCTGGTGAGTCACAGTTGGGAAACATTTTCCTAAATCTGACAAATTCTTGTTCCTCTTCTTCTCTTATCTATGAGAGCTTAGGAAAATAAAAAGGCCACTAATTAACAAAAGTATAGATGATTTAAATGGCTTTAGCCAGCAATACAAGTAATAGCAAAACAATATTATCTTTTTAAACTTAGAAATGAAAGAAAAGAGTGGGCTTTTAATTTGTTCTAATTAGTTACACATGACAGTAGAACACATTTTGAAGCATCATACATAAATGGAGTATAACTTCTCATTCTTCTGGTTATACATGATGTAGAATTGCCCCTGTCATGTAGTCATATATGTACATAGGGTAATAATGCCCAATTCATTCTACTATCCTTTTCCCATGTTTCCTCCCCTCTCTACACTCCCCTCTTCCTAACCCAAAATAACTCTATTCTTCCCTAGCCACCCCCCTCTTATTGTGAATTAACATCCACATACCAGAAAAAAACATTCAGCCTTTGATTTGGGGGGAATTGGCTCCTTTCACTTAGCATGATATTCTTCAGCTCCATCCATTTACTGGTAAATGCCATCATTTCATTCTTCCTTAAGGCTAAGGTAGTATTCCATTGTATATATATGCCACAATTCCTTTCTCCATTCATCTGTTGATGGGCACCTAGGTTGATTCTATAGTTTAGCTATTGTGAATTGAGCTGCTATAACTCAGTTGTAACTGCTATGGCTAAGACAATGTAACTAGGTTTAGGGTTTACCTGGAAACCAGAATAATTCCCCCATTAATACTGTAGGAATTAGCAATAATGTGAACATAATTAATGCCACTGAATTGTACACTTTAAAGTGATTAAAATGGCAACTTTTATGATATGTATATTTTTACCACAGTAATAAATAAACAAAGTAAAAAACAGAGAGAAATTAAAAGCAATAAAGAGTCCCAGGTCAGAGAGCAGAATAGCAGTATTCTTTACATGATTCTCTGACTGAGAAGAGTCAGGGTAACAAAGGAGAAACTGTACTCTAAGGATTAAAAATACAGAATGAGGTAACAGGAAAGCTAAATAGTGCAAAGCAAAAAGGCAACTCAGAGAAGATTATAAAGCAGTCTGCAAACCCAATCCTGGCTCCCTGGGTAGAGAAGAATTCACAAAACACAAGATAAACCTGGATATGAAAATAAAGAACCAGCAATGTAGCCACAGGGGAAAAACTCACCATTCGTGGAAGCTTTCAATTCAGTGTGGGCATCTGAGTTGAAAGTGACTCCTCCTGCAGAGTAGGCTAGCTTTGGAGAAGAAATTCATCACAGTGTTCACCATATCTCAATGCTAGAACCAGTAGCCATTTAAGAAGGAGGCCCATAGTTTGGGACTGAGTTACTCTGAAGATCAGAAAAATAGATATCAAAAA
Organism: Marmota flaviventris; assembly: GCF_047511675.1. Lineage (NCBI taxonomy): Eukaryota > Metazoa > Chordata > Mammalia > Rodentia > Sciuridae > Marmota > Marmota flaviventris. The sequence goes on from NC_092503.1 coordinate 120,715,582, forward strand.
AGATAGAAAAATCATGGGGATCTTCTGACTGTGTGGGAGATGGCCATGACAGACAGTTGTGGAGAGAAGGAAGGTCAGCCTCAGACCCACTGGGAAGCAATGAGCTCAGGTTGTAGACAGCACGGTAGTTGATGGCACCAACTTCTGTGATGAGAAAGGAGACCCATTGTGTGTGATTTACTGAGGGGGCCTAAGTTTGAGAGTGCCAAGACTGAGGGGGACAGATTGGCAGCTTCCCCACTCTAATACTCCGCGGTCTATTTGCTTCCCTCACTCTCTATGCATTGGGGAATAAACTCTGGCTTAATGTTTGCCACACCCCCATTACAGAGATGGGGACCTCTGTAGTGAATGGGTACCTGCCCAGCCCACATGCTACACAGCTAGCAGTGGCTCCCAGTTCACATTAAAAAAAAAAAGCCTCTGAAGTTGTTAAAAACATGGAGCAGGGGTTTACCCTACATAAAGTGTCATATGGTGAAAGCAAAGAGGAATGACAACAGGGTCTAGTTGCAACTCACTATACACCTCATATAGAGAATCCCAATATTAGAATACTCAGGAGTTTCTCTAGCCAGTCATGGCATGGGGGCACATGCCTGTAATCCCAGTGGCTCCCCAGCCTCCCCAGGCTGAGGCAGGATATGGCAAATTCAAAGCCGACCTCAACAATTTAGTGAGACCCTGTCTCAAAGATAAAAAAGGGCTGGTAATGTGGCTCAGGGTAAAGTGCCCCTAGGTTCAAACCAAAGGAAGGAAGGAAGGGAGAAAGGGAGGGAGGGAGAGAGGAAAGGAAGGGGGGAAGGCCTTCTCTAAGCTAAGCACCTTGCCTAAAAGGAACGTTTTGGACTCATTTCATTTTCATCTTTTTTATTTTTATCCAGTTTTATTTATTTTGTTTTTTATTCCTTAATGGTACTTTTTAAAAAATCTCTCACCCTTTTCCCCTCCTCTTTCTCACTTTCTTTTCCTCACCTTAAATCATGCTTTTTTCCTCCTTTTTATTATTTTTTAAATTAATTTTATTAATGTTTAACTTTTTAGTTTATCCTATGACTTTTGTCTCGTCTCTATTGTTATTGGTGATATAGTTGTTGTCTTAAGGCTTCTAGTGTGTTTCTGTATCTGGTTTATCTTTGTGTTGTCATTGTTGTTTGTTTTCTCCTTTTATATGTAGAGAATGAAATGGTTGGAAAAGTACAGCATGTTTATAGATGATAGCAACAAGGAGGTAAATTTAAAGTCTCATGTGCTTCAAAGACAATAGGATCTCTAAAGGAGGAGAAATTGTTTGGAAACAGCAAGGGTTACATAGACGTACATTCAGGTTCTGTGGTATAGAGGTGTACAATTTAAAAATATCCATCACTGATGTGGAAGATTGAGGCAGGAGTACTGAGCAAAGTTCAAGGCCAGCCTCAGCAATTTAACCTCAGCATTTTAGTAAAACCCTGTCTCAAAATTTTAAAAAGGACTGGCAATTTAGCTCAGTGTAGAAAACCCTTGGGTTCAACCCCCACTACCAAAAACTAAAATAAAATAAAGAAAATAAAAAATATCCATTAGTCAAAGGGCTGAAAAAGACAATATTTTTAACTATATAGTTATCAATATTTTAATTGAAAAAAATTGTACATATTTGTGGTGTACAACATGATGTTTTGATATAGGTAGACATTGTAGAATGGCCAAAGCAAGCTAATTATTATATACATTACCAATGCGTGTTTTTGTGGTGAGAACGTTTTAAATGTACTCTCATCTAATTTTCAAATATACAACATATTGTGATTAACTATAATCACTGTTGTATAATAGATTTTCTGTATTCATTACTTCTATCCAATTAAAATTTTATATACTTTGATCACCATAGGAAACACAGTATTTTTTTTTGAGAGAGAGAGAGAGAGAGAGAATTTTTAATACTTATTTTTAGTTTTCAGTGGACACAATATCTTTATTTTTATGTGGTGTTGAGAATCGAACCCAGTGCTGCGTGCATGCCAGGCAAGCGCACTACCTCTTGAGCCACATCCCCAGCCCCAAAAGACACAGTATTTTTAAAGGACTGTTCGGCTAATTAAAGCAAGATGGTGAAGAGAACCCGTGAGAGAAATTAAATATGTAGGGGAGTTTACTAAAATGCATTCCAGACAGCACAATGCGTTTTACAGAGTAAATTTCCCATCTGCAGAATGTGTTTCAGAGAATAAGGATTTTATAGAATAAGGAGAAGTGGAAGGAATATCAGATTAGTAGTTATATCAAGCATTATGATAATAAACATCCTTCAGATGAGGATTATCCTCTGATGGTGAGTAAATTGAATTAAATGAGTCTATGACACATTGGGGTTAAACTCAACAGAAGTTGAACAGTTATTATACAAAGTATTTAGCCGAAAGCTTTATGGGACTAGTAGAAACCTGTTCATCACTAAAGTTCAAGATGATATGTGGCCTGGAAAAATGGGTGAGACATTCCTGAGAGGCCATTCTCACAGGCAGTTCACATAACTGTGGTAACCTGGGGAAGGGGAACTCAAATTGGGTGCTTAAAGAGCCAATTCTATAACTTGAAAATCCTAAAAAGCCATCACAGAGGCAGAGGGAGCTGTGGTCCATTTCCCCTACAAGTTTATACAAATTAAGACTGCAACTTGAAATAATGATATGGTAATATACATTCAGCATTATGTTCTAGGCTCTGTCCTAAGAACTTTACCTCTTCTTAGCAATCCTATGAAATAGATAGTATAATCCTGTTTTTAAATGAATAAACAGGCACAAAAAAGTAATAGTCAGAGTGGCACCACTAATAAGCAGAGGAACAAGGATTCAAACCCTAGAGTGTGATTGCCCATTGTACATAATGAGCCCTAATTAGGTTTCCCTTTCTAATATAAATTAATTGAAATATATACTTTCTAAAAGTACTAATTAAAAATGATAAAAATTTTTGTGATTATCCTCAGTGTCAATTCAAATAGTCATAGTTTCTTTCCAGTTTCTCAATTAAAAAAAAAAAAAAGAGAAATGAGACTATGCAGGTAAAAAGGAAAAAAAAAGAGTACATTTGGAAACTAAGTAGAATTTAATCAAGACTAAGATCTTCTAAGTTCCTTTAAGAGTTTTGACCTTTGGAAAGGCTGAGAAGAAAAGCAAGAGGAAATGGACTTCTCTGTTTATTGCCAGTCCTACATGTCTTTCTGGGCTTTGGTCACAGTACCAAAGTATGGGATACTTAAACTGATTGTTATCATATTGCACCTAGCATAGTCAATTTGATGCTCTCTGGTAAAGCAGGTATGAGGGATTCTTTCTAATCCTTCTCTTCAAAACTCTCATGGTTTCAAGTGGTTGACCTCATTCATTTATAGGTGTGTCCAGTTAGCACATCTCACAAAGGAATTGAACACGTTCTCTTTTGCTTCTCCACAATAAGCCATTGGTGTTCGGGGGCCTTGTCCTCCCTGTCTGCCTCTTTCTTGGCAGGTCATAATTCTAAAATGTCAGTCTTTTTGCTACACTTAGCAAAACTTATCCTAGATTTGATAAGGCCAAAGGGCCCCCAAGAACACAGGAATTCGTTTTGTGACTTTAGACTCATTGAATCATTAGCGGTTGTGCTGAAAAAATATTATTAATCCCCATCATTTTAGAGAGTAAATACAGTCCCCAAAGATTATAATTATCAAACTCTGCATAGCCATCTAACAACCAACATAAGACAAATCAAACTCATATCCAGTCTTTCTCCACTGAATATAAGAGGGGTTCATTCCATAGTAGCTTGTTTAAATACGATTATTTATTGAAATTAATATTATTAAAGGTTATACAAGGCTTGCTTTAGAATTTAGATCATTTTTAAAGAGAAACATTCCAGAGGTGACTAAAAAAACAGGAAAAAAATGTGGGAAAGGAAGAGGGGCTATATGTAATAAAGAAGTCAAACTACTTTTTAAAGGAATATTCCAGAAAAAAAAAAAGAGAGGGACAACTTGCAGGGAATATGGAATAAAGTGCACTGAGTTCGGAAAATTAGAAGCTAAAACTGCCTATGCTTCTTTTGCAACCTCTGACATGGCATGTCCCTCCTTCAGTCTCAGTTGTCTTTTCTTTTATAAGATTACAACTTTTCTCATATTGCCTTTATTTTGTTCTTAAAGTTATCACATTGTGGGGAGAAAACTTTCCAACCTGAAAAAAAGAGGGAGATAAAGATGGAAAAGATAAGGAAAAATATGGTGGTGAATGAAATATTGTCAAACTCTACTCACCTGGAAACATTCACTCCTGGATAGTGTCCACCAGGAGGTAGATATGAGACCACCTGCAGGTGTGACATAATGACTTTTCCTACTGGGAAATGGAGGGTCTAATGTATCTATAGTATATATTTTTTGGAAAGACCCTTGGGAAATGGATTGGTTATTTAAACCATTAACTCTGCACTAACTCTTAATTTTTTTTTTCTTACTGTTCTTTAGTTTCACGTCAAGGATCCACAAGTAAGTTTTTCTTCTAATTTCAAAAATCTGGGTATTATTAGGCTAGGAAAAGGGCCTCTTCCTGTCTTATCTGTTTCTTACTATGTCAGGATAAAGGACTTAAAGCTCAATATTCTCTGCCTTGCCCTTTATTAGACATTCTAACTATATCAGACTCACCTTTACCATTTTTCTCCCTAAAAAAATGAGACGCCTCTCCTTACTTAAGCAAATTCTTATACTCATGTCTTTAACCACACCATTCCTACCCTACCTTATCCTCCTTAGTAGTCATTACTTCTACCTTCTATATCTTTACATTTTCTCTTTATAATTCCTTCTCCTTGAGATCTAAACAGGTTTGATTTTCTTCCATCCCAACAGATCTTCCGTCGACCAGCTCCCTCAATACAGCGCACCCTAAAAGGAGTAATTCATGCTTCTTCACTCTGGCTGTGGGCTTGGGAAAAAGTTATTGCTCAGCTCTATCTGAACTAAACAATATTTCTCAATGAATTGAAAGTAGTATAATAAGGCCTACTAAAAAACACTTTCAAAATAAGTTTGTTTATTAACTAAAGTATTTTCAATATACAGAGAACTATTGCCCTAGCAGAGTTAAGCACACAGGCTCTGAGTCAGGCTGCATCTCAACTCCTTACTTAATAGTTGTTTGAACCTAAGCAAGTTATTCAATCTCTCATTAAGTTTTTTAATCAGTTACATAATCAATTTCACCAACCATTTGAAAACTATTCAAATAGATGGAAGAACAGAGAAGTTAGGGAAGCTGGAAGAAATGAATGGTGAAGGAAGACTGAATGACGTAGTAAAGTTGAAATAATTCTGAAAGTTACTTTAATTAATTGTCAGAGCAAAATAAACACATTTTCTAAATAAAGGAAATATTGAAAGAGGAGCTAAGAGCTGAAAAGTGAGGAAATCAGGGATAAATCAGAAATGGATAATCCTGCTTGAACAGTTTCTTTTTTCTGAGCATGTATGTGAGGTACAAAATTAAATATTGAATATTGTATTTTTGATTGCATAATATAACTGTACTTCCAAGTAGTAAAATTGTTTCAAAGATGGAACTAAATATATTTCATAATTTTCCCTAAAAAGAATCACAATTTACAGATGCTTTTCAACTTAAACAGATTTATTGATCACAAGTCTTAATTAAATGTGATCCAACTAATACCTAACCTATCCTAAAAACAATGATAAAGATTTCTTTGACCTATCCCACATCAGGCCATAACCCATACAATGCTGATGTCTTTCATCTTGCACTGTTGTTGAAGCATGTATGGTTTCCACTTAGATTTCTTCTATCTCAAAGTAGCTCCCAAATTAACCACTGCTGACCCACTCCATCTGCAGATATGCTTCATTTGGCCATCACAGCATTATTTTAAATATTAAATGTTAATGCTTCTTAGGCCATTCACTTTCAAATGGCCTACATCCCCACTATCCCTTATAACTAGGAGATTCATAATCCTGAGAACTTCTGAGCCCATAAATACAATCGAGTTTTGATCCCCATGAAAAGGTGTAGAATTTCTTTGTGGTATGGAAAACGTAGTACTCTTTCATTATGGGAAATTATGGCACTGGAAAAAAAACAAGTGGCACTTGGAGATAGAGAAAAGCAAGGTTTATTCAGCACAGGTGTGGGCTCAGCAGAGTCCTCTCTGAAAGCTGAGCATAGCCCTTTGTTCTCAGTATCTTTTATGCAGTACAGACTTCTGGGTTTTAAGACTTTCTCATGCAAGTAGGCTTGATGTCTCCCACTTTCTCCAGGCAGCTCTGGTTCCTGCCATAGCCTCTGAACAAGCATGATTATAGAAGCAGAAATTACCAGATTGTAGTTATTAGCAGAGATAGAAAGAAACATCTTAGGAAGGAGTTGCTGCTTCACTTTAAAAAAACTAATTATGTTCTCATGAAGAATACCCATAGAAACTGTAACCCCAATTCCAAACACACATATTTAGAATTTTGGCAAGATGCCTTAAATCTTATTTTTTTAATCTGCTTTTCCTCTCTGAATACCTTTCACTGTCCTACTCTGTAGTCACTGAATGTTTCTCTCCACAGCATTTCTGATAGGAATTTTTCCATCTATTAGTACTCATTTTTAATGAAACTTCATAGTATAAGAGAGTGAATAGAATTTATATTGTACAGATGAGAAAATTAATGATCAAAATATTTAGTGTCTTGTCCAAAGTCAGAGCTAGAGAATAGCAATCTGAGACTCAGGTCTCTAACCTCAAGACTATTTGTACTTTACACCTGGGGAGGAGGGAATGGGACTATTTACCCTCCATGTCTACTGTGCTCTAAACTGTAAGATTATATTTGTCAATTTTTATTATAGCCAAATCAAAAAGTTTAAAAGCAGCTAAACAAGATTTGAGTAAGTTTCCCACTTTATAACTCAGTTCTTCTTTTCCGTCTTCTATAAATGCCAACTATTGGAAGGCTGGGGGAGGGTGGTGAAGAGAAAACACATAAATAGGGGGAAAGGAGAAAAACTTACTATTTTACTGTTTTCCCTTTCTTTCCTTTAGCAGCAGGAGGAACTTGAAGCTTCTTTCAAGATCCCCTAAGTTACAAATTGTTTTTAGCATAGTGGAAACTCTACAATAAAAACTAAATTAATTTACTAAAAGGTATAAGGAAAATGCTGGGGGCTGTATGAAATGGCTTATCCAGATTTAACAAAAGTAAAAATTGAGAACAAGAAAATAACTGCATGAGTATAATCAAAAAATACAGATGCCTTCTTGCTGCCTTTCCATGTAAACCTAACATGTGCTTGATCTGATACTCCCTGAAATGACCATCTTTCAATCATGCTCTCTTTAACTTAATTTTTGTGTTTGTATTTTAGTTGCTACTTCAGAACCCATTGGTAAGTTTTGCTTTTCTGTGCCTTAATCCTTATAGGCTTTACTTTACCTACATTGTGAGACTGTGTAAGACATTCATATTCCTGGACGGTTTTTATTTCCTCCTAAACAAACTGTCAGTTTTCTCATTTTTCATTCTCTGTTCTTATATAAATCAACTGTCAGAAAGATTTTCCCAAAATATTGAGATTCATCAGAAAAGGGGAAAATGTTAAGAACAAATGTGGTCAAATAAAAGGAAGGTTCCTGTTTGAAGTCCCAATAACACTCAGAGGAAGAGGACTGGTGGTAGCCATTCCATTCAAGAATGGAATACAATGGCATCCAGTGAATCACATCTCACAGACTAAGAGTCCCTAAGCTGTCAGTGACAGTTATATGGAATGTGTATGCCCTAATATGAACAAAGAATACACCTGGAAAGAGGGGTCCACATAGAATGTTAAATGATATTACAAAAAATATCTCTGGCAGAAGCACAAGGAGAAAATAGGGTTAGGTGAAAGGCAGTTGATTTGGAAAGAAAAAAAAGGCAAATGAAAAGTGACATATAAATGAGGGGAAATTCTATCAGCCTTTTATGACCTTATTGCTTAAAGTGGATCTAAGGACTTACATTGACATCACCTTGGATTTATTAGAGATGTAGACTCTCAGCTTAACATTCTTCACTGATCTACTAATCAGACTCTTCATTGTATAGATTCTCAGCAAAAAAAAAAAAAAAAAAAAAAAAAAACTTGAAGATTACAGCTCTTCAAATTTCAATCCTGTCCACTTAGAAAGTGAAAAAAAAAGTTAGTGCCCTTTGTTCAAGTTAAGCTAGCTTTTCATCCCTGCAGATTCTATACATAGAATAGTAGCCTTAAAGCCAGTGACAAGGTAAAACTAATCAGGGTTTAGTTAATCTTTTAAGATACTTCCATCTATTGTGTCTAAGTATGTTCAGACCTTGAGTCACTATGGCAGGGGTAACCCTGAAGTTCTAAAGAAAGATTTGAAGGTGAGGCTCATGGCATATCACACCCTTGTCTATTCTTCTTGTATTCATACACATAAAATATTATTGAAAAATAATTGAGTCAACTTAAAGGGCAAACATTGGGGAAATATCACAAAAGCACATATAGCTTATGAGATGTAGAGAACTGTATGTGGATCTAGTGTCCTAATTCCTTTACCTCTATGAATGTTTTGAATCTATCTAGTAGTTACTATCCCCTCCTATAAAAAAGGTACTGCACATCGAGGTACTCCACAGACAAAGACAGGAATTCCCACTGCCTCATTCAAAAGATGAAGCCACAGATTCTACTAAAAAAAAGTTTAAAGTAGCCCAGCTGGAAGGAAAACAATAGCCAGTGCAAGCCTGATCCAACAAGAGAGCCGTCACGGAAGGATGCTGACTACTGTATCCCTGCAGCCCCAGCTGTTAGGTTCCAGAAGCAACTAGGGTCCCCCAAAGTGAAGAATGAAACACTTATGAATTTTATTTGTTCTTCCACAAAATGGAAACATTGCTCCTAGTGTCTACATGTTTTATGTTTTCTTAGAAAATATTTCAATGTAAAGTACAGGTGTAGAGTACAAATAGTCTTGAGGTTAAAGACCTGAGTCTCAGATTTTCCTATGCTAAAGAACTATGCTAATCAGTTCTGCTTTGTTTTTTCCATATTTTAGGTGGAGTTATTGGACCTATAAGTGAGTTCCTCCTCTTTTCCTAATTCTTACATTCTTTGGCCTTAGGATTTAGGCCTATTTCCATTTCTATACCTGATTTCTATTTCTATACCTGATTACATTTCTATATCATTATTTCCCACTCATGTTTCTTGATTATGTTCAAATTTCCTGACATAACCTGATGCCCAAGATATCAGACAAATTGCCCTGAACTGTCACTGAGTTTAAGACAAAGGAAAGACAAGTAATTTATATTTAATTTTTTATTTTATTTAATTTTCATTATTTATATTTTATTTTGTTTTTGAATTACTTAAATTACTTATTTAAGATGGGTGTAGAAAGACTTCATCTGGTGGGAAGGCTATGAAGTTCCTGCTAAAATTATCTGCAAACCTGCATTAGTTGTCTCCCTTGGGTTAAGTTTTTTTAGAAAGAATATTGGTTGCATAGAATTTTATTAATGTCAAACCACATTGATTTTCTCCATCACCACCCTTTTTTTATTTCAGTGCAATTCACAGCACCTATCCGTAAGTATCAAGTCTGTTTCTCCGTTTTGGCCCCTTTGATATCTGACCTAGAAGGTCTTAAAGCTTGATCTTCTCTGCTTTCGTGACTCCATGTTTCTCAATATACTTATACTCAGTTTTCAAGAAGCCATGCATTAAGTGAAATAACCACAAATCCCATAGGTCAACATGAAAAAAATAAATAAAAATAAGAAAAGATCCTTCGAGAAGGCAGTCATAATGACCCATCAACAAGTGAAGGTATATTTTTTCAAAGAATAAGTCTCTAAATGAGAAAAAAGAAAACTGTAAATGAAAAACATGCATTACAAATTAATATGGAATAATTCTTTCTCAACCCTTTATACGGTTTCAATCATCATTGAATACAAGGAGAGCCCTCCAATTTTACATGTCCCCTATATTGTATAATAGGAGGCCTGCCCCAGGCTCATCATACAAGAAATTTTTTATGTCCCCAGAGTTTCCATTAATGGTAGTCCTTCTAGAGTCAGTGTTGGAGAGCAGTTATTTCCTCCACAATGGTGAAACAGACATGATGATTTCTCTCTCCCTTTCTCTCTCTCTCCCCCATCCCCCGACCTCCGCCATCCCCACACTGGTCTCTCCTCTCCCAGCTGGAGCTACATGACCTATCAGTAAGTTTGCTGACTGATTCTCCATTGGGGAACATGTCAGTTTTCTCCAGTATCTCAGAGATATTTTTCTGGTCTCCACGATGGGATTTCAAAGGTTTAGAGTCCACATTTTCTTGGACTTTTCGGTGTCTTCTGCCTGGGCACTCCAATAAGGCATTATTAGTGAGTCTGTGTACATTTCACTGATACACACAAACTATAAAATAGAAGATGAACCTTTGTAGAAGGTTTCTAATGGCTTATGAACATAACACAATGACATCTAAAAACAGAAATGAGAATAAGTGAAATAATGGGAGAGAGGAAGTGAAGTTTATATTGAGAAGAACTTTTCTAATCCCTTACAACAATTAAATGAACCAAGGGATGACTTCTACTTAGTACTGTTGCTACCTACACTGTCAGTGGGTGCATTAGATAGAAAGAGACTGCAATAAAATCTACTATTCAACAGAAGCTGACCTAGAGTTTAGTGGTACAGATCTTACTAAGGAATGCATATAAATGAGAACTATGGTCTCCAGAGCCTGAAAGAACCTCCTGATTTTCTTTCTTGTTTTCTTTCTTTCTTGTTTTCTTTTTTTCTTTCAGGACTTTCTCAAAAAACCATTGGTAAGTTGTCTAAATCTCAATTATAATGCCTTTTGGTCTTTTACAATACTTAAATGCCATCTATTTTCATGTCAATGATTTATGCCTGCAGATTCAAAGACCAAGTGCTTCCGGTGCAGCATTATCCCACCCAGAAGTCCTGTAGGTTGAACTTGCCCAGGTTCCGCAATAAAAAGATATTAACTATGAAGTTGAAATACAAATTGGAAAAAAATGTATGGTCATTCCTGACCTATGCCCACTTAATTGTATAATTTAGATCTTTAGAGCCAATATGTAATAAAGATCTAGAATATAGCACCTAAACTTCTTGCTTTCCATGCAAATATTTTTTTTCTTATTAGATTACCTTCACTTTGTAAAGTAATGCCAATTTTAAGTTTCCTTTCATCTAATTTCTCTGATATTCTCTCTTCAGGAATGTGAGGTTCTATTTCACTACTTTTAACAATTTGCCCTATTTTTCCATAGAAGCATAAATAATTGTTAGGTTCCAAGATACAATTGTTCATATTTACATGTTTGTAAACTAAGACCTGGCCATGTACAAATAGTTTGTTCCACACACTGCATTATAGTGTTTCTATCATAAATTAAGAATATTTTGAATTATAAAATGAAAGAAATGTGATTTGAGGTTGTTATATATTCATGTAATAGAATGAATATGAGTCCAATACTTGTCTCATTCTTTAGGTAATTCCTATAATATCTTACAGTTTTTCTAATACTCATTTGCATTATTGTGTTTAATCTATACAACATTCTAAAAACAATGGGTAAGGCAAGTATCATATTTAGTGTGGTTAACAACGAAATTAGGACTGAATTTTTACTAATTCTTAGGGTTTTTTTCACTATCATTTTTGAGTGTTATAGTGGATTAATAAGAGAATAAAATGAACTTCTAATATTAGAATTCAAAAGAAAAGTGTCTAAGGAAGGAGAAAACGAGGGAAAGATGAACATAAAAAGTAAAAGGAAGAGACTAAAAATGTAAGTAAATAAAAAGAACAAAAGGTGAACAAAAACTGAAAGAAAGTTCAAACAAATTGGTAGATGAGAGAAGGAAAAAGAGTAACTGAATATAAATGAAGTTGAGAAAAGGAAAAAAGGAAAGGGGTAAAGAAATCACAAATTAAGAATGGGAAGGGGGAAAGAAATACATAGAAAAACTGAAGAAACAAAATGGAATTTGAAGTTTTCATCTATCCAAAGATTTAGTGATTTATGTTGATAAAGCAGGCATTCTAAGTTCTATTGCAGAACCCAGGGCACATGTTTATTTTTTTAACAAGTCAACCCAAATATTAAATTACTTTGCAAAACAGTTAAATTTCTAGCTTGTCTACTGCTCATAGTTCAGGTTATACAGGTCTAGAAAATCATCTTCTAGCTATTTTTACAGAAAAAAATTCAGTTAAATATTTGATACTTATGAATCAGACTTGCAATATTTTCCATAATGAGTACCATTAAGTGAGAAGCCATGGAAAAGAAAGACACTGTGATGCCCTCAGAGGTCGGGGGATCTTTGTAGATTAACCTTATCATGCAGACTCACAAGTTATCATAGCCCTCATCTGGTACCAGTCTACTCAGTAGGACCTAAGACAGGAGGAACACAGCTTGCCAGCAAGGCAGCATCAACAAAACGTCTTCTATGAGAGTAGTCCTCACAGTGGGAACTATTCTCTTTGACCTCCCATCAAATAAGTATGAGAGCTCCCTGGGTTAGAAGCCCCATGGGTCTCTTAAAAGCCAAGATCTATTAGAACTCCAGATATATAACACGGAGGGATCCCATAAAGAATGTGCCCAAATATGTGAGCCACTACACTGAAAGAAGTCAAAGCTATGGCTTGGCTTCTTAGCAAGCATTTATAGTTCTCCCAATCTGGAGGCAATTTGGCAATTAAGGATCATTCTTATATAATGTTGCTAAGTCTTCACAGTCTTCCAATCTTTATCATGTCACCATGGGATCAAAGCTAGAAAATCAAGGCCAAATTCTCATTAAAAGCTGAACGTTTTGTTGACCCTTTGCTCACATATTGTAAAGTAAATTAAACAGTAGTCACCACTTTATTAGTCCCCTAAAAGCTGAAATCTTTGAGAAGAGGGAACTGTGCTTTTACCTTCTACCTTCATATTACTTAGTGAGAAATAAAGATTTTAGTACAAGGATGGTCCCTTGAGAAATCAGTATCTTCTGTTACTAACAGGAAGTAAAAGTAGTTTCACCTTTCTCTAATGTCTCCTATATTGACAAGAATCCTACAAAAATCCCTCACTGCAGGCTAAAATATTGCAGTAAATGCTATGTATCCCTTTTGCTCTATAGCTAATACAGTTGGATTAGTTCTCTAATAATTTCATAACTGATATCACTTCTTCTCCCCTACACTATCTCCCAAAGCTCCATTCCTAGAATAAAATTAATAAAAATATACTCTTCAAACAAATAACCATACTAATATGCCAAATTGGATTTCTTTTTTAGTGCAAACTCCAGGACCTATTGGTAAGTGTGTGTGTGTGTGTGTGTGTGTGTGTGTGTGTGTGTGTTTATAATATATATCTGTGTATGTGTACATGTATGTGTGTATACTCATCCCTGGTGACTTCCTACTATGTATGAAGGAATTTGGTTCCAACCATTTACATTTCTGTGTTAAAGGAGCTAAAAATCATGTTTCTCAGCCTTTCATTTTCCCCGTATTTTGGCCATCTTTCTAAATAACCAATCATACTTTAGAAAATGAAAATCCAATTGCCTTAAAATTCATAACAGCATACCATTTCTTCTGGTAACATTGTAATCATGTGTCAATAATCATTAGAAGGCTTCCAAAGCAAAAATTCAATAGAGAGAATCTGGGAGAGGATGTAAGAAATGATCAAGAAGACAAAATAGAAATAGATGAGAGATGAAGCAGGAATGATATGGGGGTGCATAGAAAAAAGAATACAATTAAGAATTTTGCATCTAATACCTATAATTAAAGGTAAAAATGACATCACTATCCTTCAGTCTAACTAAAACAGGGTTACAACACTCCTAGAGGAAGGTTTAGTTCTTATGAAGAGGTTATATACAGCACCAGAGCAATAGAAAATAGAATCCTGAATATTCAGATTTAATAATTCCTGGAAAAATGATTGGAAAATATCAATGGTATATGTGTTTTTATGTTCAACAACCACAGTAGTTATTTTTTTTCTATTTTTAGTACAATATACCGGACCCGGTGGTAAGTCTCTAGTCTATTCTTTTTTTTCCCTCTCTGATATTCCTTGATCTGTTTACAGGGCCTATTCTCTGTCTTAAGTGTGTCTGTTGCCAGAAGAACAGTACTTTTAGACATATTTTAATGCTTCCCATTTCCACCTGCTGAGAATTCTCCAGAGGAAAAAAAGTAAGATAATTCCCCCAGTAATAGTCGTGATGGTTTCTATAACAATATAGAATTTTCTAAAGCACTAGAGAAAGATTGATTTCTAGTTTTCTAGTTCTGAAATGCTTTGTAGTTTATAAAGGGTCTACTCAGAAATATTAGAGACCATACAGACAAATGACAAAAAGAAAGCACATTTTTAAAAGAAATGTAAAAGGAAGGAAAGACTAAAATTTAAACAAACTTACATTTTGTTAGTTTTCTAAGGCAAGTTTGTGAGGAAATACTACTGAGAGTCCAGTATGCCCTGATTCCCCAGTCTTTTCCCCAAAGCCTTCCTTCTTCCTCAGGTCCTCTCCTGCCCTCTAGTCCCAAATACCCTTCAACTGGGCACAGAGAAAGAGAGAGACAAAACCCACCTCAGGGAACAGGATATGACAACAGTTAGACCGCATCAGGCAATCACAAAACACATGTGGAAAAGAGTAAAGAGAAAGTTCATGTTATGACTAGCTAGGGAAATACCAGGTCAAAATCTAGGATGTTAAAACCACTCACAGAACATGGGAAATTCTGAGTCTAGAAACTGATGGCATTAAGTTTAAGCCAAACAGGAGGAAATTATCAGAAGGCAAATTGGGTATATTCAAACAAGCATTCCTTCAAATAGCTAAGCTCCTACCAGGTATTCCTGCTCCTACCAAGTACTAGGCTGATCACTGGGTATAAGGCATGAATGAGAGAAAGAGAGAGAGAGAAACACGCGGTTGATCTCTGATGCTGTAAACTGTCCTGCAAGATAATTTAGGAAAACAACCCATAAAGAGGACAAGCAACATCCCTTGCAATCATGACCATTATGACCATTTAAACTGGATATTTTCTATTCTAAATTCTGGTTCTGGATATCGTTTTGTAAGTGAATAAAAGTCATCACTAAGCATTTCTCTAAATCAAGGTTACTGTGGTCAGTATTCTTAATTATTCCCAAGATGTAATACCTAAGAAGCTCTCAAAATTCTTATAGGGGCAAAAATGAGCCAGTCTACCTCAAGAGATCTAACAGGGGCTAAAAGGAAGGGTTAACATGTGGCCAGTGTATCCTAAGAGTTACTCTGTGCCAGAGAATCTATATGGGTAAATGGACTACCTCTCCCTTCTTTTCTCCCCAGTTTGACTCCTTTGCCCCTATATGTAAACACTTGAATATAGTAATACATAAATGAAAATCACATTGCTATTTTTAGTACTTCCAACTTTCCTATGAATTAATAAGTGACTTGGAGAAAGTAAAAAGTAAACTAAATAAAATTAAAAAAAAAATTTAATAAAAATTAGTGATTCTACCTAGATGCCCTTCAATGGATAAATGGATTAAAAATGTGGTATATGTACACAATGGAATATTACTCAGCACTAAAAAATAATAAGATCATGGCATTTGTAGGGAAATGGATGGCATTAGAGCAGATTATGGTAAGTGAAGTTAGCCAATCCCAGAAAAACAAATGTCAAATGTCTTCTCTGATATAAGGGGGCTGACTCAAAATGGGGTAGGGAGGAAGAGCATGGGAAGAAGATTACCTGTAGATAGGGAAAAGAGGTGGGAGGGAATGGGAGGGAGAAGGGGAATTGCATGGAAGGTGGAAGGAGACCCTCATTGGTAATCAAAATACATGTTTGAAGCTGTAAGAAAGAAAAAGAATAGCATCACCTTAGATTGGGTAGAGAGAAGTGATGGGAGGGGAGGGGAGGGGATGGGGGGAAAGGAAGGATAATAGAATAAAAGAGACATCATTATTACTGTGTGTACATATGTGACTGCATGACCAATGTGATTCTGCAACCTGTACACTCAGAAAAATGAGAAATTATATCCCATCTGATTCAAATGTATGATATGTCAAGGTCATTGTACTGTCATGTGTAACTAATTAAAATTTTTAAAAAATTTAATTTTTTTTTTTAAAAGAGGACTAAAAAAAATTATTGGTTCCTAACAAGCCAAGTAAAGGGGGCGGGGATGTTTTCAATCGACTAAAAGTTTAGGTAGAGAGTTCAAAGAAAATGAGAATGATGAAAGTACACAGAAGTACAGGTTTATAAGACATTATTAACCTCCAGAAATATTCCAAGCACTTATCATTCCTCAATAAAGGGAGAAGTATGAATAAAGTCTCACTTTATCACTCTACAGCCATTTCTCCTGTTTCAGACCAACAGAAGCAGAGCTAAGGTTGCAAAGCACAAAGGAGCACACTTAAGCCCAGACACTGAGCTAACAGACAGGGTTAAGAGACCCTGCAGCCTGTCTGCAATCACTCTTTTTAAGTTTATCAAATGGATAACAGAGTTGTCTTGGTTCTACAGATACTGATTTCTCCTCTTTATTCTCATCTGTTTTTCCACCAGATTCAAATTCGGGTAAGTTCCATACCTGTTCTTAGATGATGGTTATCTTTGGCTTCCTACAGGGTCTGGGTTCCTTCCCTTTTCTGCCTGTTTCTTTCTTGTCAATGTGGAAATTTATAGTCCTCCATCTCTTTTGCTTATGCCATTATTCTTTGGTGTCTTCCCCCCACAGAGGATGAATAAATTTAGAAGAACACAAATCCCAATGATGAATCCAAAGTATAGTTATCAGAAGAAACTATCCAAAGTTTATAGTGACTTGTCAACAAGCGAGGGAAAACAGTGGTATTGATGGTTGAAGGTTAAGGAGAAGAAAGGTGTAGGCAGCATAATTTAAAGAAGATACCAATCCCCTGGAGGATTTCAAGCTTTTTTAGTCACTGAAAATAAAAGGGAAGAAATAAATCTCCCTTTCCTGAGAGACTAAGAGGCAATTCCCCCCAAGACATGATTGGCAGGTGTATTCCTCAGCATAACACTCTATGCCCCTGTATTGAGAAAGCTAGTCCCTCCATTGCCATTACTATTCCCTCTCAAAAGATTAGCAGGAAAACTGTCTTTCACCAGCCTATCCATATTGATTTCTCTCTTTTTTTCAGGTTCCGAATCCTCTTGTAAGTTTTACTATTTCCCTTCATGATGGAACTCCATCAGAGTTGGATAGATCATGAGCCAAAATTTATCTACCCATGTTAGGATGCAAAGGCTTAAAACTCCAGTTTCTTTGACCCCTTATTTTTCCATTGCACAGAACTCCACTTTATTATAACCAAATTTCTAGAATGTTCACTGAAGAACATAAAAACTAAAGATCAGGGGAAAAAAGTTTCTCCATGCTTCTAAAGACTGTGATAGGAACTTTCTATACAGAAGGAAAAAATACATTACAGAAAAATTATACACATGATATTTCTGTTTTCAACCTGGGTCATCTGTATAATCAAGTACTAAGTTGTCTGTTTCTCTGCTGTGTACTTATCAAAATCCTTCAGTGTCCATTGGAACTTGAGTTGTAACAGAGGAACTTGAAACTTCTATTACATTAGCCTTTTGCTTTTCCAACATCCAGAATTCCACCAGTTGACTATTAATTTTCTAGAAAATTCAAATCTCTTCAATTAGAAAACCTTTTCAAGCATTTATATCACTAGAAAATTTCTCAATAGAAAAAAATTAGTAAAAGTGAAAATGAGAAGTAGGTAATAAGAAATCTCTCTGCTTGCTTTTCAGCTGACTCATCTCCTTATGCCACCTGTTAGTCTGTGTGTTCAGTTAATTCTCTCCCACAGGACTTGATTGGCCTCTAGTGGGGTCCAACAGTCTTTGGGGTACAAAGGGATTCAGGTACATCTTGGCCCCTTGCTATCTTATTATCAAAAGGCATCTGAATCATAAATGATGCACTAGAAAGTTACAACTACTGATTTACAAAAAATATGAAAAGCAAAAAAAAAATACAAAGTTATATATAATAAAATTACAAAGTTATATAAAATGTTATATAGTTATCAACAAAAGACACAAACAAGGAACAATGATAAGAGACAAAAGAGGAGATGGGAAGTTTGAATAATTGAATCATTTGAATGCCATGCTTGGTCTGTCCTACATTTGAATTCCAAAATATATGAGGAAAAATTCCCTGATCATATTGGAATTTTAGGAGCTAAAAGTTTCTATTTTCTTAATATCTTTCTTTCAAATTACCCATAATTCTTTCAGATTTTTAATAATGTTAAGGAAAAAAATTAACTATATTGACTTATATAAAATATAAAGTACAGAGAGGAAACTTTCTCAGCAGTTTAAAATAATGTTACAATGAACTTGACAAAATAAAACATAAATTGAAGAGGAAGAAAGAAAATGAAGATAGCAATTTCCTCTGTTCTACTTACCAGCTGTACCAACCCCATCTGCCCTCAGTAACTCCATTTTTCCAACACTGTGGGGTCCCAAAATACCGCCTTTCCCTGGCAGTGCTAGGATTTCTAGGCTTGGGGTACATTCTATTTTAACCATTTATCTTCCCATTATCAAAATTCCATCAAGTTACATATGATATACATAGAAATTGATGCATTTTGTATATACAGGAAAGCTCAAGCTCTGCTGATTCACATTTAAAGTAAATAAATACTAAAGGGAAACTTTTCCTATTTTTAGAATGACCTACCAAGAAGGAACTCTCTAAATAGAAAAAACAAAAGAGTAGGAGAGAAAAAAGTTGCTAAGATACTTCTTTGTTTTTCAGGTGGTCAATCTTCAACATCCACTGGTAAGTTCTGTTTGTTTTTCTACCATTTTATGTTGTTGTTGTTGTTGTCTGCAAGGCCTAGGGACCTGTCTCTGCCCCATCATCTCTAACCTGTGTGCAGTAACCTGAGACACGTGACTTCCAATTTCCTTTGCCTTTGCTCATCCACCTGTGAAGGAAGCTTACATTTACTTAATTTCAAACATATATTTACCTTGAACTTCCTGAAAGAAATATACAGGTGCCTTAATTACATTACCCCCAATTAATCCTTACAGTAAATCCATTAATCTCTTTGTAAAGGATAAGAAATTGAGGAAAAATATTTGCTCTAAATATAGTCATAGACAATGGAATGAATCTGACCTAACTTTCCTATGTACATATATAAATATGCCCTAGTGAATTCATCATCATGTTCATCACAAGACACTAATTTCTAAAAATGGAAAATCAACTAAATAACATAAATATCAGTAGAGTAGAGGGAGACAGGGAGGGAAAGACTAAGTCTGGGACAATATTAGAACAAATTTTATTCCATGCTTTTATAATTATGTCAAAATGAATCCTGATGCTATGAATAACTAAAAACAATCAATAAAATATATACACTTATAGAAACATAATTCAAACACAGCACTGTGTAACTACCAATATTTCCCCATATACAAATATGCCTCCCCAAAAGAACATTCTTCCTTTCATACAATCACTGATATTTAATTTGTTTTTTTAGGTCCACAATGGGCACCCTTAGGTAAGTATTACATCTGTTTCTCTACTTTGGTTCTCTTTGGTCCTCTTCATTTCACTTCTCTCTGATTCTTATTACCCTACACTGTAAGTTATTTAAGAATCTATACCCTACATTGTAGATAATTTTTTAAAAATATTCTGGTTTAAAGAAGGACTAACCTAGTATTTTTGACAAAAAAACCCTGAAGAATATTATGAAACAATAGAGATAGGCAGAATTTTTTAGATAGATAGATATAAAGTCCACAGTGATGTTTAGATGGAGAGAGTTCTTTTCCCTAAAAGATTACAGTCTTATTCGAAGGAAACAGATCCAATGGTCTTTAAAAATACTATACCCCAAAATTATTTAAGTCCAATAAATAAAGAAGGCCCTATAGGAAATCTTACTTTTAACTTAATCATCATATCACTGCTTAATCTTACATCTAAGGTTGAACTGCTGCTTATCTACAGGGTTGTTTGGGATGCTTCTTCTAATGCCATCCCAAGTATTCTACCACAAAAAGAAAAAGAACAGTAAAATATATTAGACAATACTATGGTGTTTTCATTTAAGAAAAAATAAATGGACTTCTTTTTGTTTTCTTTTGTTTTGTTTTATTTTAGCAATTTCACAGAGAATTACAAGTAAGTTTTTGTTCTCAGCTGGTCCTATGTGGAGACTTCTCCTTAGCCTAGATGGTTCTATTTCTGAATGCCAAAATACTGAGATTCACGTTTCTCATATTCATTTATTTGCTTTCATATTACAAAAAGGGCCTCCAGCTTTACTGTAACACCACTATTTTGATTCAAAACTATAGGGTTTACCATTATTTCAGTTATTAACCCAATTTTCCAAATGCCAACAGTGATGCAATACTTAAACAAGATCAAACACCGACAATGGAGATATTTAGTATAGAATTTATGAAACCATTCCTTACTAAGACACTATGTCTTAGCTTTCCAGGATGCAAAACTGGTTCTCATACCCAGAATAGAAATGAATTTTAAGCAATCACAATATTCCCGAGGATGCCTCAAACTGACTTTATATCACGTTAATATTAAAACTCAAAGTTACCATCAAGATTAAAAAGTCTGGATGCTGACAGAGCCTAAGCAGTTACTGTAAATGAGTGAGGAGAGGTAAGTCTCCTAAAAACAGTGAAGAACTGGGAGGTCAGGTGGTGTCTGAAGAGGTTGCTGCTACTCCACTCCAGCCTATTTCTCCATGAAAGAATTCAGATCTAGAGTTTCAAAAGCATCTCACTTTATCTAAATTTTGGGTAAAATTTCATATCTGGATCACTTTGAATAGGATTGCAAATATGTTTAAATAACCACCTCTATTTCCATCTAAGCGTATTCTGAATATAATTTTCATAATAATAGCATTTTAGTGAGTTCAATGTTATGACAGAGGAATTGGTATTTGAGGGAAGAGAATTGGAGCTGTTAACATAGAATGAGCTAGTGTCCCTCTGAAGTTCCCAAACACAGACCCTTCCTGAGTTCTGAGCAAAGAAACTGTTCAGTTAAGTATTGTCACTATACAGATAAAATTACAGAGTATATTGTTCAGACCCAAGGATGAGGTAGAAACTCCAGATGTTCATGTTTGAGTGCAGGCCCTATAATTGGGAATAGGAGCAAAGGCCCACCTTATGTCAGCATAGGGATTACAGGTCTTGCAGCTAGAAATTACAAGGCAGAATCCAAACTGAATGAATAAGTAGCCTTTTTGACTGAGAAATCAGAGAGGATGGAAGGAAACAGATGTAAAAATCCATGACCTAAGTAGCTGAGAGGCAGAAAAAATGTAGGCCAAAGTAACGGGGACCATGCCACCTTCTTTTTTGCTGGCATAGTCTTGGCTTTTTTTAAATAAAACACAGCCAAGCTCAAGCATAAAACTGGAGGGTAGAATGATTTCCAAGATGCAAAACCTGAATAAAAAAATACACTGTGAGAAGAAGTTAAAAGTTAAGTTCTTGTTAGAAAAGTTGAAAGGATGAGGAAACTGATGTAGAAACTTTGCCTCAACAACACAGCTAGACTTTCAAGACCTGTTCCAAAATGGTAGCCAACACATCAGAGAATTGGAATTACACTGTTCTGAGTGAAGCTGAGAACAGAAAACATATGACCTGAACAAAAATCAAAATATAATCACCTGTCCTCTCAGGAATGAAAACAGAGCTTCCCACACAGAGTTCAGACCTAGATCTTCCCAGAGTACTGAACCCTGCTGGGAGTGTATTTCCATGCAGAGTGCATATTCCAAGTCAAAATAGCTAAGATCTAGTTCAACAATGTGGTACCAAGGAGCTAGGGCGGCAACAACCATGAAATTCCCCACAAGAAGTAATCTATAGTCAGGGTATATATATATAACAAAACCATCCACAAAGATAACTCCCAAGGAATAAGAAACTGCAAAACATTATGGAATCTATGAAGAAATCCAGTACCATATTAACGACAATTCACACATCTCAACAAATTAGAAAATTCCAACCCCAAGACAAATTTAAAAATCGTCAATGCTATTAACACTCTGAACCAATATACAAATATTCTATACCAGTAATTATCCTGAGCACTGGAATATAGCAGCGAACAAGACAAAACCCCTGGGCTCAGGAATTTATATTTTGAGATTAAAAACAGGCAAATAATAGCAAATAAGCATATAATAAATGTCAAATAAATATTCTGAAGAAAAATCAGAAGAGTAACAGATCAAACTAGAAAAATATGATGTAGGAAGGGCAAAAAGTGGACTCCAGACACAAGAATAATGCTCTTGCTATGTAGATATAAAATGGCCAGTCAGATTAGAAAGGAGGCAGAACAATAGCAGATTGGGCCGGAGATATGAGAGCTATACCATGTAGAACCTTGCAGTCCTTGGTAAAAACTGCAGTTTTATTCTAGGTGTGATGAGACGTAATTGAGGGTTTGAAAAGGGAAGTGATAGGGTCTTCTTTATCATTTAAAAGATCAGTGTCTATTTCTGGAGTGGATTAAATGGAGTGTAGACTGATAAGGGTGGAGAGGAAGAAGGAAGACCTAGTAAGTGGCCTAAAACTGAAGGTGAGTAGGGCAAGGAGAAAAGTGGTCAGAATGGAAGTGGATAGAAGCCTTCAGATTCCATTTATTTTTTTCCTGTGCATATTCTTTTTAAATTTTTTTATTTGTTCTTTTTAGTTATACATGATAGTAGAATGTATTTTGATGTATTATACATACTTAGATTATAAATTCCCAATCTTGTGGAATTACACTGGTCATGTAATCGTATATGAACATAAGAAAGTTATGTCCAATTTATTCTACTGTCTTTCTTATTCCCATTCCCCATCCCTTTCCTCCATTCCCCTTTTTATAACCAAGTGAACTTGTATTCTTTCCTCTCCTCAACCCCTTATTGAGTGTTAGCATCCATATATCAGAAAGAATATTCAGCCTTTGGTTTTTTGGGATTGGCCTATTTCACTTAGTCTAATAGTCTCCAGTTCCATTCATTTATTGGCAAATGACATAAAATTTGATTCATCTTTATGGCTGAATAATGTTCCATTGTGTATTTATGCACATTTTCTTTATACATTCATCTATTAAAGGGCATCTATGTTGGTTACATAGCTTGGCTGTTGTGAATTGAGCTGCTATAAACATTGAAGTGGCTGTGCCACTGCAGTATGCTACTTTGAAGTCCTTTGGGTACAAACCAAGAAGTGGGGTAACTGGGTCAAATAGAGGTTCCATTCCAAGATTTCTGAGGTCAGATTCCATTTATTCAGGAAATGGGAAGAGCTAAGAAGTCTGCTATTACATTCAATATGGACTTAAGAGTTATCCAAGGTTTTCTCCTAGGTTTGGGGCCTAAACAACTAGACAAATGGGATCATTTACTGATCAAGGAGAAACAGGAAGGTTTACAGCTTATGATAATGTTCAGTTATGCATATATTAAGGTTCTAGATACATTGGACATTTATGATTAATTTATTGAATAGTTGAACTTACCAGGCTTCAATCATGTTCTGTGACACATCTCTCTTTTCTGTCCATTAATGATTTCTTAGAACCATAATTTTCTAGTCACTTTCAATTATTAAGAACACTCATCCCCCCTCCTTTATACATTCTGCTCTCTTAGCAACTATTCTTAGGCTTACTGACTCAGAATAAAGAGAAGGCCCAGTTTTATTCTCTTTCCTTCTCACTCTCCTGTTGTTATAGTTCCAACTGAGTTGAGGCTTAGAGGATGTATCTGGGACATAAAATTTCCCTTTTCTCTTAGTTAAGGATCTTTTTTCCTGAGGACTTAAGACTGACTTCCTATTGATGTCATCCATGGCAGCCACCCACATATCTGGTGGAATACATGTTTGAGTTCTTTTGAAGGAATTTACAAGAGCTTCACCAGTTCTGAAATCTCCACTGCAGAGGGCCTCAACACCCTCCCCAACAACATACTTCATAGCCTGCACTATAGAGGTGCCCTTACCAAGTAGGCTACCCATTTGAGTGAGGTACCAGCCTGAAGGCTCAAGCCTGAATGCTTTTACAATGGCTACTTGACCCTTGTAAATTTCAGGTATCCCCATCACATAAAAAGGACACTAAGCAATACTATTTCTCCAATTTTATTTTTCTTTTGTTAGATAGGTAAAAAACAAACCAACAAATCCACCAAACAGACATTCAACCAGAGGATTGGTTGCCACATATCCTGTCCCAGAGACTCCCCCAATCTTTATAAGCAAATCTGGAAGTTCTCTTTTGCCTTCAGAAAATAAAGTACTACTACCTCTTCCTCCTCCATATACTCTTAATCAACTACTCACACCTCTAAAGACTACCTTAAATTTCCTTCTCCTTATAGTCATGTCCTTATGTAAGCTCAGAAAAGGGCAATGCTTGGGATAGGACAACTAATTTGGCCATCAATTGTTAAGGCCTCAAAACAACACCTTGCACAACTCCAAAAATCAAGTTCTACTCAGCACCATATTCCCTATCCAAGCACATACTGTAAATGAAAAGACAAAAATTTGAGTCTGAAGATTTAAAGAAAAATCAAGAACATAATAGACCAGACAGCAAATAACATTTAAAATCATTGGACTTAATTACATCACCAAAGGTACATATAAAGATAGAGAGCTAAGGATTAGAATGAAAAACATCAGTTTTAGACATTTAGAAGTAGGTAAATATCTAGGGGAAGTACATAGAGAAGAGAGAGCAGGGGGAAAGAAGCTGAATGAGGAAGCGGGGTCTCATAGAACTCAAGATAAGAAAGTACTTCAAGATGGAAAGAATAATAAACAAATGCCCTGGAAACTACTAAGAAAGTTCTGGATGAAGAACTGACAATGTATTTTGCAAAATGTAGATCATTAGTAACTTTGATAGGATAAAAGGAAACAAGCTGGGCCTGATAAATCACTCCAATAATCCCAACTTGGAAGCCTTCCACAGAAGGATTACAAGTTTGAGGCCAGCCTCTGCAACTTAATAAGATCTTGTCGCAAAAACTGGGGTGGGGATATAGCTCAGTGGTAGAGCCCCTCTGGGTTTAATTCCAAGTACTTAAAGGAAAAATAAAATAAGAGGTAACAAGAATCTAACTTAAATTATTAAAGAAGTATTAAAATTTTAGAAAGGTAAGCCAGCTAATAAAGCATATGGCATGTGGTAAAGAAAACAATAATAAAAGCTGGAATTCTGACAGGTCATGGATTCCTTCATTGAAAATAAAGAGTATGCTATCTTTAAAAAGATTTATTTTAATTGTATATAAAGATTTTTTTTAAAAGAACAACAAATATGGAAAAGAAACAAGCTGAGATCTTGAAAATGAAAGCTAGTTACTAAGATTTAAATTGTATCTATACTACACATGGTTCAATAAATAAGCCAAATATATATTCATCACAGTTAAATAGTGAATTGGAAGTTAAAACTAAGTATATCAAATACTACACAGAGAAAAGTTTTTTAATATGGAAGAGAAATAAAAGCAGAAATTAAGAGAAATTTAACAGAAGAAGGAGACCAAATGTAATATGAATATGATGAGAGAATTCAGAGAACAAATGTCAGATAATGTAATAACTGGTAACATTCCAGAAGAAAAGAGACTTAAGTCCTCAGATCAAAATGATTCACTAAGAGCTAAAATTAGATGACTTTAAATCACACACACACACACACACACACACTCACACACACACACACACACACACTCAGGTGCCAATACTCCCCACAGTAAATTGACAGACATAAAAAGAAAATCATAGACTAGTAGAGAAACAGAGCATCCACAAGAACTCATGTTAACACAAGACTTCTCATTAGCAATAATATGTGACAGAAGACAATAGAACAATATCATCAATGAACTAAAGGAAAATCACTAGAAACCTATGTGATACAATCAAATTATCATTTACAAATGAGAATAAAAAGAAGCCCTTTACATATATTTAAAAATTCAGAAAGTCATTAAACACAGTTGATGAAAGAAATATTGAAAGAACATACTTCAGTGGGAAAAAAAGCTCAAAGGGGCATTAAAAATCAAGAAACATTTAATAAGCTAACAAAACATTATAGTAAGTCTAAGTGTTGACTACACAGAAGTAAAAGAGAAGAAAAGAAGGAAAAAACAAGAGGAAGAGAAGAAAAGGGAGAAGAAAATAAAGGAGAAAACATTTATTAGTGTGTTTTCACATGGACAGACCTAAAGCATTTGAAAATAGAAATGAGTCTAGTGATTATGAATGAAGAAAATTTGACAAAAGGATAGAAGTTTAACTTTATATTTGATTAAGAAAACATTAATTTGAATATTTAAGCAAAAAATAAAAGACAACCATTATTATAATAGAAAGAGTGCTTGCTGAGCAAATGTAAGGCACTGGATTCTATCCTCAGCACCCATAAAAATAACTAACTAAATAAATGTATTGTGTCCATTTATAACTAAAATGAGAAAGAAAGAAAGAAATGCAACATCTTTTCTGAACCAGTAGGGAAAATCTAAAAAATAAAGAAACCTTTATTAATCCAAAAGAAAATTTAAAAAAAAGATTTTTTTTTTTTAAAGAAGGAAAATATAGAGTGAGAGGAAGAAGAAAGGGACAGGAAAATAAAGGATCTACAGAATGAATTGGCCAAAATATACCACATATATAATAGTTATAATAGTGTGTATATATATATATATATATATATATATATATATATATATATATATGGTATAATAGTAATAGTACATACATATATTATTATGTTAACATTTATTTATAAATATATTTATATTGTATTAATTTATATTATATAATATATATCCCAATGTGCCACAGTAAATTTCACCTTTATATCTATAAGGCAGCAATTTAAAAACTATAAATAAATAAAAGGAAGACCAGTAGTATAGAGGAAGGGGCACAAACAGGGGAGTGCGGGGGGCGGGAGTACTGGAAACTGAAATGGAGCAAATTGTATTCAATGCACATATGATTATGTCAAAATGAACCCTGCTATTATGTATAACTACAATTCACTAATAAAATATTTTTTTAAAAAATAAGGCAAATGTAACGCAGATTTTAAAAGAATGAGGAGCAGCTGCAGCTTCCACTGTGGACATTACTGGCAAAACCAATGGCCCACCTGATGCCAGGAGGCAAAAATAGAACAAAACGAGGGGCAGAAAAAAAGTCAAAATAATCTCTTAACACAATAAGATAAATACAATAATGGGTTGAACTCGCAGATTAAAAGCCAAAATTTCTTAGATGTCCTAACAAAGAGAGAATTTTTTTTTATCTCTATGTAAGAAACATAAGAAAAATTTGCTAGATTCTGTTAACAGGAAATATACCTAAAATAGGATGACATAGAAAAAAATGAGGACATTTTAAAACATGTCAAGTAATTATCAACAAAAGCTGATGTAACCATGAAAATATCAGATAAAATAGAGACAAGTAAAAGGAAAAAGGATATTTCATGTTCTATTTCATAAAAGAAATTTTTAACAAAGACTATAATAGCAATAACTTCATATGATAGTTTTTGAGATATATAAAACAACAACTGACATTATAGCACTGAGGAAATCAACACATTGATAAATAAATGGGGAAAATTTTATAATATCTCACTCAGAAAATAAACAGATAAAACAGACAAAAAGTGGTAAGGCTACAGAGGCTTTGACACAATTTTAAAAAGCAAGCTTAAAATCTAACAGCTGCACAGAAAACATTCTACCCAATTAAAAAAAGTGGAAAATTTATTAATTTGACCACCAATCCCCTCAACTAGACAATCTCAACTAATTCCAAACTGCACTTTTAACATAATACAAAGCACATATTCTAAGCACAATATGGCAAAATTAGGAATGAATAACAAAAAATTGTGTCTATATTTAGAAACTAAAAAGAATGCCTCTAAACAATCCAAAGTTTACAAAGGGTATTACAAGAAAATTACAGAATATACATAAATAAATAAGAACAAAATCATTTAATATCAAAATGCTTAGGGTACAACCATAATATCTTTCAGAGAGTAATTATTATAGTAAATAGTTTTAAATAGCACTCATTAATAAAAATAAATGAACTGAACATTAAGCTTAACAGTAAAAAAAGTGGAAAGAAAATGAATAGTTCCAAAAGTAGGAAAAAAATGATTTTTAAAATGAAGAATACTTTAAATAATAATAATCTTTTTTACTTACAAATTTTTAAATAGAAAAGAAAATGAAAATAATAATGTGAGGAACAAAAAAGAAGCACAAATACAGCAAAATTATTTCTAAGCACAAGAAAATGCACTAAAAATATTCTTAAACTATATCAATGATCAGATTTTTTTATATATGCATTACCAAAATTGACTCAAGGAGAAATAAAAAACCTAAAATCATCAATAATTTAAAATTTATTTCCCCCAAGGCAACACAAGATGGTTTTATAGGTAAGAGTTACAAATATTCAAGAAATAATTTTTATATTGTACAACTTTTCCAAACAATAGGGAAGATTTAAAAGCTATATCAACTCATTTTATGCTATCACTATAACTGATATTAAACCAAGACAAAAATTAAAAATGTATAAACATATTTTACTTAGAAACACATATAAATTTCTTTCACAAACACTACAAGTCCAATCTGATATTGTATTTATTTATTTATTTACTTACTTATTTATTATTTTGGGGTACCAGGGATGATTGAACTCAGGGGCATTCAACCACTGAGCCACATCCCCAGCCTTATGTTGTATTTTATTTATT
Organism: Marmota flaviventris; assembly: GCF_047511675.1. Classification (NCBI taxonomy): domain Eukaryota; kingdom Metazoa; phylum Chordata; class Mammalia; order Rodentia; family Sciuridae; genus Marmota; species Marmota flaviventris. Next base: position 120,744,614 of record NC_092503.1, read on the forward strand.
TAGAGACAGGATCTCACTGAGTTGCTGAGACTGGCTTTGAACTCGAGATCCTCCTACTTCAGTCTTGAGCCACTGGGGTTCCAGGTGTGCGTCACCATGCCTGGCCTGTATTTATTTTTTAATGTTTCATGACCACGATAGAAATGACTAAAAATGCTATCAATAAATTCACTAAATTCATATATGAAAGAAAATATATGTAATCATCTCTAGAAATTTAAAAATGGAATAGATTCATAACAAAACTCTTATTAATAAGAAATGAAACTTTATTTAAAAAAGAATAGATAAGAACTTCTTTAACATAATAAATCTACTCCTTTATCATCTTAAAAATAAAGTTTGAGAAGTATTACCACTTAAGTATAGATCAAGAACAAGGTGGCCATTATAAATTTCTGTCAGTCAGTGCAATCAGATAAGAAAAGAAACAAAAAATAAAAAGAATCAAAGGGAAGGGATAAATTTTTAATATTTTCAGACTATGATTATCTGCACAGAAAAATCAAAAAACAATGGACTGTTAAAATAACATGAGGTCAGAAAAATTGCTGGCTACAAAAATAACAATCAAAATTTATTAACTATTCTTTTATGCCAACAGTAAAAATTTAGAAAATGTAATTGGAAAATAAAATTAAACCATTTATTAAAGCAAAAACACTTACAAATTTATAAAAAATAAACCTCTAAAATTAGCATATGCATATCAGAGAAAACATTCAACCTTTGGTTTTTTGGGACTGGCATATTTCATTTAGTGTGATAGTCTCCAGCTCCATCCATTTTCTAGCAAATGCCATCATTTCATTCTTCTTTAAGGCTGAATAATATTCCATTGGGTATATGTGCCACATTTTCTTTATCCATTCATCTGTTGAAGGGCACCTAGGTTGGTTCCATAGCTTTGTTATTGTGAGTTGATCTGCTATAAACATTGATGTGGTTGCTTCACTGTAGTATTGATTTTAAGTCCTTTGGGTATAAACCAAGGAGTGAGATAGCTGGGTCAAATGGTGGTTTCATTTCAATTTCTCTGAGAAATATTCATACTGCTTTACAGATTGGTTGCACCAATTTATAGTCACACCAGCAATGTATGACTTACCAACATTTATTGTTACTTGTATCTTGAAAATTGCCATTCTGACTGGGGTGAGATGAAATCTTAATGTATTTTGATTTGTGTTTCTCTAATTGCTAGAGATGTTGAATATTTTTTTATATATTGGTTGAATGATTATATTTCTTTCTTCTCCTGTGAAGTATCTGTTAAGTTTCTTATCCCATTTATTGATTGGATTACTTGGTTTTTTGGTGTTAAGTTTTTTGAGTTCTTTAAATATGCTGGAAATGAATGCTCTAAGTGAATGTGGTAAAGATTTTCTCCAATTCTGTAGGCTCCCTTGTCACATTATTGATTGTTTACTTTGCTGAGAAGAAGCTTTTTAGTTAGAATCCAGTCCCATTTATTGATTTTTTAATTTGTCTTCTCATACTGTAGCAGCCTTGTAAAGGAAGTCAGGTCCTAAGCTGACACAATGAAGATTTGGGCCTACTTTTCCTTCAATTAGGTACAGAGTCCCTGTTCTAGTTCATTTCTAATTTCATTCCATTTGATCCACTTACAGTTGAGTTTTGTGCAGGATGAGAGATAAGAGTTTAATTTCATTTTGCTACATATGGATTTCCAGTTTTCTCAGTACCATTTGTTCAAGATGCTATCTTTTCTCCAACATATGTTCTTGGAACCTTTTTTCTAGTATGAGATAACTATATTTATGTGGGTTTGTCTCTGTGCCTTCTATTCTGTACCATTGATCTACAAGTCTTTTGCCATGCCAATATCATGCCATTTTTGTTACTATGGCTCTGTAGTATAGTAAAAGCTTTGATATTATGATGCTTCCTACTCCACTCTTCTTGCTAAGGATTGCTTTGACTATTCTGGGTCTCTTGAATAATGAATTTCATGATTGCATTGTAATACTATGAATACTATAATTGGAATTTTAATAGGAATTGCATTAAATCTGTATAGTACTTTGGGTACAGCCATTTTGACAATATCGATTCTGTCTATCCAAGAGCATGGGAGATCTTTCCATCTTTTAAGTTCTTCTTCAATTTCTTTAGTGTTCTGTGGTATTCATTGAAGAGGTCTTTCACCTCTTTTGTCATATTGATTCCCAAATTATTTTTTGTTTGTTTTGTTTTGTTTTGGGTTTTTTGTTTTGTTTTGTTTTTGAGGCTATTGTGAATGGAGTGGTTTTCCTAATTTCTCTTTCAGTGGATTTATCACTGAACATGTTTTATTTATGGGTGTTGATTTTATATCTTGCTACTTTGCTGGATTCATTTACTGGTACTAGAAGTTTTCTGGTGGAATTTTTTCATCTTCTAAATATACAATCATGTCATTTGTCTTATTTTGGTATCAGGGTGATACTAGCTTTATAGAATATGTTTGGAAGGGTTCCCTCCTTTTCTCTTTCACAGAATAATTTGAGGAGTATTTTTGAAGGTCTTCTATAACTCAGCTGAGAATCCATCTGCTCCTGGGCTTTCTTGATTGGTAGGGTTTTGATGGTGCTTTCAATTTTATTGCTTGAAATTGATCTATTTAAATTGTGCATGTCCTCCTGATTCAGTTTGGGTAAGTCATACGTCTCTAGAAATTTGTCTATGTCTTCAAGATTTTCTATTTTATTGGAGTATAAATTTTCAAAGTAGTTTCTGATTATCTTCTGTATTTCACTAGTGTCCATCATGATACTTCCTTTTTCATTGTGAATTTTAGCAATTTGTGTTTTCTCTCTCCTTCTCTTCATTAGCATGGCTAAGGGTTTATCAATTTTATTTAGTTTTTTCAAAGAACCAACATTTTGGTTTGGCAGTTTTTTGAATTGTTTGTTTCAATTTAATTTATTGCAGCCCTGATTTTAATTATTTTCTGTCTTCTACTACTTTCAGTGTTGATTTGTTCCTCTTTTTCTAGGGCTTTCTGATGTAGTGTAATGTCATTTATTCCTTGACTGTCTACTCTTTTAATGAATGAGCTCAATGCAATAAACTTTCCTCAGCATTGCCTTCATAGTATCCCAGAGACTTTGATATTTTTTTATCAGTATTCTTATTTACCTCTAAGTATTTTTTTGTTTTATCCCTGATTTCCTCTGCTATCCATTCATCATTCAAAAGCATATTATTTAGTCTCCAGGTGTTAGAGTACCTTCTATTTCTTATTATATCATTGATTTCTAATTTCATTCCATTATGGTCTGATAGAATACAGGGTACCATCTCTACTTTTTAAATTTTGTATTTGTTATAAGTTGCTTTGTGGCCTAAGATATGATCTATTTTAGAGAAGGATCTGTGTGATGCTGAAAAGAAAGCATATTCACTCATTGATGGATGGAATATTCTATATATGTCTGTTAAGTCTAAATTTTGATTATATTATTTAGTTATATAGTTTCTTTGTTTAGTTTTTGTTTGGAGGATCTATCCGGTAGTTATAGAGGTGTGTTAAAGTCATCCAGTATTACTGTGTTGTGATCTATTTGATTCTTAAAATTGAGAAGAGTTTGTTTCACGTACATAGATGCTCCATTGTTTGGGGCATAATTATTTATGATTGTTATGTCTTGCTGATGTATAATTCCCTTAAGCAGTATGGAATGTTCTTCTTTGTCCCTTATGATTAATTTTATCTGACATGAGGATTGAAATGCTTGCTTGTTTACAAGATCCACATAAATGTTTTTTTCCCATTCTTTCACCTTCAGTCTGTGGATTTCTTTGCCTATGAGGTGAGTCTCTTGGAGATAGTTTATTTTTGGTTCTTATTTTTTAATCTAATCTGCCAGTCTATGTCTTTTGAATAATGAGTTTAGGCCATTAACATTCAAGGTTATTACTGAGATATGATTTGTATTCCCAGTCATTTTTGTTGTTGTTAATTTGAATTGTTTTCTCCAATGATTGACTACTCCTTTAGTGTAGTTCCTCCCTTTGCTGGCTTTCACTTTTTTAATTTCATATTCATGGAATATTTTGTTGAAAATTTTCTAGAATGCCGGCTTTTTAGTTGTGAATTCTTTTAACTTTTCTTTATCATTGAAGGTTTTTATGTCATTCTCAAATATGAATCTCAGTTTTGCTGTATATAGGATTCTTGGCTGGCACCCATTTTCTTTCAGAGGTTGGTATATTTTATTCTAAGACCTCCTAGCTTTGAGAGTCTTGACTGAGCAATCATCTAAGGTCCAAATTGATTTCCCCTTATACATAATTTGATTTTTTTTTCTCTCACAGCCTTTAAGATTTTATCTTTATTCTCTGTGTTAGTAATTCTTATTATAATGTGTCTTGGTATGGGTCTGCTGTAATTTTGCACACTTGGGGTCCTGTAAGCCTCTTGTATTTGATTTTCCATTACATTCTTCAGGTTTGGGAACTTTCATGCTATTATATCATTGAAAAGATTGTGCATTTCTTTGGTTTATATCTCTGCTCCTTCATCTATTCTGATAACACTTAAATTTGGTCTTTTCATATTATCCCATAATTCTTGGAAGTTCTGTTCAGGGTTTTTAACATTGTTACTCCATCGTCAACTTTAATTTCAATATTATAAGTTTTGTCTTCATTGCTTGAGATTCTGTCTTCCAAGTGGTCTAGTCTGTTGGTGATGCTTTCCTTTGAATTTTTATTTTGGTTTATTGATTCCTTCATTTTGAGGATTTCTTCTTGATTTATTTTCAGAATCAGTCTCTGCCTCTTTATTGAAGTAATCTTTCACCTCCTGAATTCTATCTCAGATATCACTCCTTACATCATCCTTTACATTATGGATCAATTTAACTATGTACATTCTAAACTCCTCTGTCATTTCTTCTACTGTGTTATCAATGGCTTCTATTATTGGAACATCCTGGTTTGTTTGGAGAAATTTTTTCCCTTACTTTTTCATGTTCTTTGTGTGTCTTCCCATCTAACAGTATGAGTCTGAGGCAGTTCAGTTTCTACCCTGTAGAATAATAGTAACCCTGAAGGCTTCTAGTACCTCACCTTTAAGGAGGAAACCAATATTTATAGCACCCAAATGAAAACAATATACAGCATTAAACCAAATAGCTTCTATTAAGGTGTCTACAGTTTTGTCATAATAAACAGAAATGATGTGTTCAATTATTTTCTATAATATAAACAGTATGTTTGCAAAAGTTTTTATAATTTCAGATGATGGGAAAAGAGAGAAAAGTAGTAAAGGATGTGATGTTTATGAGGAAGGAGGAGAGAAGATAGAAGGAAAAATATAGGAAGAGTTAAAGAGTAATTAATAGAGGTTGGCTGTTAGCAGGAGAAAAGAAAGAAAATCTAGGGAAACAGATAAGTGAGATATATATATATATATATATTAGAAAATGAAAGAATATACAACAAAGCTGTAATATACTATTCAAACATTCCAATCCTCAATAAACTGATGCATGGAAAATATTTGTTTTTTTAAATGGTAAGATATGAGAGAGAAAAACAAAGGATCTCAATGGAAAATTGAACAATTATTTCCATTAAAGTTCAATAGTTTCTCAGCCTCCCTTCTCAGCAGAAATGTGGAGTTGTCTGGAGTTTGGCAGATCCACCCTCATGATGGTGAGGGTTCCTAGGGTGGGAGGGTTAGTCCTAGAAGCAGAATCCCTGGCGGTAGGGTGAAGGCTAGGAATGCTCTGGTCTCTTTGCTGTGTGCCAATTGGTCTGGAGATTATGCATCAGTGCTCCTCTGGGGCCCAGCAATTGACAGCCAACATTGGAAGACTACATCACAGGAATCTCCTTTGAGTTCCACTAATGTATCATAGGAGCCTGTTCTTAGTCCCTAAGTATATTGCAGACCTCACAATTCCTAGCCTCTGACTTAGTCTCCAAACTCCATCTCTCCACCCTACTCTTATGAATTCCCAATTAGGCACTACTTCTCTGCCAGTCAGTCCTGAGGTCTGGGCACCAGGATCTGTGTGCCAGTCACAGACAGCTATTCTGTATCAAGTGCAGGCACTGAAATCTGCAGGCCAGATACATAGCTGCAAATGATGGGCCAGGTTGGGGGGCTAGGTAGGGGTTAGGAGACTGGGGACTGGGGAGCTGGAGGACCCTGTTTAGTGACAGAATGATGCCAGTTCTGCCAGGACCAGTGGGTTGATGGATACCAGACTGGGGAGGGAGTCAGGGACCAGGTTGGTGCCAGGACCCCCAAGTGCTGACACAAGTGTGCCCTGGAAACATAGTGGTGCTGAATTGGCTGGCCAGGTGAGCCAAGAGAAAGACGAGCTCACACCCTCTTCCAACCTTCCAACCCATTGTGGCCTGCCCTGTCAGTCCCTGCAAGCTTCAGGACTTGCAGAGTTGGGGAGAGAGCAGCCTCTTTTATCTGTGTTCCCCAGGCAAATTCTCCCAGTTTCTAACTGTTCACAGGATTGCTAGGCTCAGACAGGCCCATGCAGAACTAGCTGAAAACTCATGAATCTGGGTTTCAGTTTCATAGGCTCCACCACATTGAGTCCCAAGATAGTTCCTGGATTGTGGATGATTGATAAACTCCAGCGGAAAGGGTTTTTTAATTTTTTAATCTAATTAATAAATTAAGCAGTGTGTGGTTCAGCTACAGCAGATTGCCCCTCCAGTCTAAAGATTTTTCACTCTAAGCCTCAGGGTGATGTGATATTCCCGCTGTCTGAGTTCTGGGTAGCCAAGCTAAGAGAAATAATGCTGCCTCATACTATTCCAGCATCTTCCTTCCCCCTTGACATTTTAAACAAGAGAAAATAAAAAATAAACTAAACAGTTTAAAATTAACTAGCTCTATGTGTCCATGTGTATATAATATGAGAAAAAATCTCAAACCGTAGGGTTGACTGAAATAAGCAAAGGCAACTGAAATAAAGTATAAAATTATATTAAGGTGATATTAAAAGATGTGACGCAAGTTAAAGCAAAATTTTTAAACCCACCATCTTTCTTAAGGGCCCATGTAAATATAGAAGTATATTTTTCAAAATTACTGGATACACATGCAACTTATAATAGCAGCTGCCTCCAAAGAGCATCTGGAAGACAATGAGCCTGGGCATTTGTGGTCCAAAGATATTTTAGCTGTCTCTAAATTTTCCTTCTTAAAAGAAAAAATTGGGATCAAAAGTGGCAAATATTATATTATAGGTGGTATTACTATTTATGCTTGTTATTCTTTATATATTTTTAATATTGCAAAGTTAAAAGACAATAAATAAAACAACTACACTGTAAAGTCCTAGGGAGACAGGACATTATGGCAAATTTGGCCACCAACCAAATCTCCAACCCATCTCATAATGTGTCCTATCCCTTTAAGCATTTCTGAGAATCTCTAAGGAAATGACCACATGCCTTCACCCACTTGAACAAACCTCCTCTAGTTCTCTTTGTTCTATCCACTGTCCATGAGGCTATGTAAAGGCATCCACTCACTTTGAAGTTTAAAGCCCTTCTTCATCAAGGATACAGATCTTAGATGATGAAAAAGCCACTGATCCTTAAAGTGTCCATAGTACTTGGGCTCCACAAGAAATGAAGATTTCTTAACACACAGTGAATGAATGTTTCTTAAGCCCTCAAATAGAAAATGAACACAGTCTCATTAACACTACTCAAAAATTGATATTTACTCATCTATGAGCAAAAACACATATGCACGCACTCAAGGTTTTTTCAATACTTATACAACCAAAATTATACTTAGAAAACTTCTTATGACTTTGAAAGCATTATTTATAATCTCATTAGTTTTCAGAATATTACAGCTAAAATTCTGCTAGGGCTTAGGCACAAAACACTTTTTGTTCACCCCTTTCCCTAGCAATCTTTTTGTTCATTCTCCCACATCTTGCTACATCTTTGTTAACCCTGACACTGCCTGTCTTCCTATGCCCTAAGATATATTTCACTTGTAAGGCACAAAATCTTTCTGACTAATGGGTGTGAGAAGAGGCAAAGGAATAGTATCCTGATGTTGGTCATGGTAGGGAGAATTTCTTCACTGATTCAGAATATAAAAAATGCCTATCACCACAAGGACTATGCCAAGTGTAAGGTTTGATGAAGGGAATATAGATAACTTTTGCTCTCAGAGAAAGTAGAAACAACCTGAGCAAATCAAATGAGGAACAGCAATGAGGAATGCAGAAATCAATCATGTGGATTGGGAGAGGGAAATGAGAGCCAAGAAAATATCTCAACTAAAATAGGTTGGGAAATGACAGCCTTCCTCATGTAATAAATCAAAGTCCAATATGGGAGATGGAAGCGATGAACCCTACCTTCCATAACATTCCACAGTCAAAGTGGTCCCTGATTAATCTTTTTTTTTGCTGTTTTTGTTCCATATTCATTTATTACTGCTTTATAGTTGTATATATTGTGTGTGGTTTGTTATAAATTTCTCCTCCTTCCTACTCCTGATCCCTTTCCTCTACTCCACTAATCTATTTTCTATTTTAATGAGATTCCCCACATTTTCCCCCTTTTTCCCCTCTAACTTTCACAAATGAGAGAAAACATATGACCCTTGACTCTGAGTTTGGCTTATTCTCATTAACATAGTGTTCTCAAGTTCCATTTTCCTATAAATGACAATTTTGTTTTTCTTTATGACTGAATAAAATTCCACTGTGTATACTTACCACATTTTCTTTACCCATTCATACATTGATAGACACCTAGACTCATTTCATAGTTTTGCTATTGTGAATAGTATATAAATATGGGTACTATGATGAGTAAGTTCTTTAGAATAAATACCAAGTAGTAGTATAGCTGAGTCATATAGTGGTTCCATGTCTATTCTTTTAAGAAACTTCTGTACTGATTTTAGTAGTGGTTGTACTAATTTATAATCCCACCACAGCATAAAAGTATTCCTTTTTCTGTACATCCTCTCCAGCATTTATTATTATTTCTATTCTTGATGGCTACCATTTTGACTGGAGTGAAATTTATGAGATATTTCTCTTTAAATTTTGTCCATTTATTAATTGGATTATTGGAGTAGGGGGATTGATTTTTTTTAGTTCTTTATATATTCTGGAGATTAATACTCTATCAGAAGATTAGCAAGTGAAGATATTCTCCAATTCTGTAGGTTCTCTCTTCACATTCTTAATTGTTTTTTTTTTTTGCAGTGAAGAAGCTTTTTAATTTGATGCCATCCCATTTATTAACTCTTGGAATTATTTCCTGAGCTTTATAGGTTCCATTGAGAAAGTCCTTACCTATGCCTATATGCTGGAGTGTTGATGCCATGTTTTCCTCTGGGAGTTGCATACTTTGTAGTCTAATTCCTAGGTCTTGGGTTCCTTTTCAATTTACTTTTTTGTAGGGTTATAGAGAAGTTTTTAATCTTGTTCTTCTACATATGGATAATCAATTTGTTTAAAAGGCTGTCTGCTCTCCAATATTTTTAGGACCTTTGTCAAGGATCAGATAACTGTACATGTATGGGTCTGTTTGTATGTCTTTCTATTCTGTACCACTGGTCTATGTATCAGTTTTTATTTCAGTGCCATGCAGTTTTTGTTACTGTGGCTCTATAGTATACTTTCAAGTCAGGTATTGTGATGCTTCATTATTGTGCTGTTGGCTTAGAATTGCTTTGGCTATTCTGGGTCTTTTGTTTTTACAAATGAATTTTAGGACTGGATTATCTAGTTCTGTGAATAATGTCATAGGTATTTTGATGCAGGTTGCATTGAATGTGAATATTGATTTTAGTAGTATGGCCATGTTAACAATGTTAATTCTACCTATCCATTTTCTTGTGTATTCTTCAATTTCTTCAATATTCTATAGTTTTTATTGTAGAAGTCTTTCACCTCCTTGGTTATATTTATTTCTAGGTTAGTTTTGTTGTTGTTGTTGTTTTGTTTGTTTGTTTGTTTGGTGGCAAGGAGAGGTTATTTGTTGAGACTATTGTAAATGGAATTGTTTTTCTGATTTCTTTCTCAGCAGATTCATTATTATTGTATAGGAAAGATATTGGTCTTTAATGTGGATTTTGTAACCTGCTGCTTTGCCAAATTTGCTTATTAGCTTTAGCAGTCTTTTGGTGAAACTTATAGGATATTCTAAATATAAGATCATATCATCCGCAGTAACAATTTGACTTCTCCCTATGCTGGGGATGTATATATAGCTCAGTTGGTAGATGCTTGCCTCACATGCACTAAAGCCTTGGATACAATCCCCACCACCACACACACAAAAAAAGAATCTTAACTCATGTTTTTAGTGAAGACACAGAAATAAAACAATCTTAAATGTTTTCCATTTACCAATTTGTGAAAACACATTTAATGCTTAAATATATGGCCTCATGGAATTTAAGAAATCAAGAGTACTTGATTTTATATTTAGCAATTGATGTTTTAGCACTTCATAAATTAATCAAATGTATCCTCTAACACATTTATGAAGATTAATTGCATTTATGTTAAATATAATTTACTAATTTTAACTATAAAAACCAAGATATTGGACAGATATGGTCAACAGTATTAGCCATATCTTCCCAATTGAAGAAAAATCCCAGAAGCAATGGATATTACATTCTAGACATGTTATAGAAACCAATACTCTGACAACCTAGAAAAAATTGAGTTAGTAATTTTAAAGACATTTTTCCTCTCATCTATTTACCTAATTTCAATTGAACTTTTTTTTTTAAGTCTTGTGAACTAAAAGGTATTTGGATCCATTTCCCATTTAAATTTTAATTTATGAGCACTCATTTATCTATATGTCAATTTTGATACCATGTATGTGATATATAGACACAAGGCACATATGTAGACACAAAAATACAATACACAGGTGTGTGCACACATATAAGACAGACAGAAAACAAAGATCTTGTAGCTTTTTGCAGGTAAATCTCCACAAGTAGGAGAAATCACTACAGATGTTTATTAAAACTTATATTAGATCTAATCTGTTAGAAATTAAAATAAAGCCTATCAGACTTTTACATTATGACTTAAATATAGGGCAGGCGTGTACACTTGGAAATGTTAGGTGTAACGTCTGACAGTCAGTGGACACTAAAATCAAGGATTCAGATTGCCAGTTGTCCTCGATAAATATCAGATTTATTCCCCAAATCCCCATGTCTATGTCCTTCTTAGGATTTTATGAAGGATATTTTTTCCAATGCATTTGAGAGAAAATCCTTGAAAATTGACCTCTGAACAAAGAGTGTAAAAACCTCTATAGTTAGATAAAAGAAGACTTATCAGAAAAATATATTAATTGGGCATGCAGGATCAGATGTAAATTCACCATAATATAATGAGCTCAAAATTATAGAATTTTTTTTTAAAAAAGGAGTTCTAAAAAATGAAACAGCTATAATTATTCTAGTAAAGGAGTATGCAAGAACATCTTTATCAGGTCAGAGTGCACTTTTAGGTCAGATTAGACTCAGTTCAGATATTTGAAGAATATGAAAGTCCTGAAATCCTCAGGTAAAGATTCTCAAGGAAAAGAAGACTTGTATATATGAGATAATTCCACTTTTCTTCCCTGTGCTGTAGCATTTAGGGAAGAACTTGTTAAGAAAGCAGGATAGTAAAGTGTGAGAGCAGATAAGATAGCCAGCCATTTGGGTCCCACAGTGACTTGAATTTAAAAGTGACACCTTTTATCTTTCATCTCAAACTGGTTTTGGTCAATACTCTCTGCAATTTACATTTCAGATGCACATCTTGGAGAGATAGAGATATGGCAGAATCTAAGAAGTAAGGAAAGCTACTGCTCTGAGCTTGAGAGGCAAAACCTCATACATAGAGCATTTTAACCATTGTTTCTTTTGTAAGATCAATCTCTTAAGGTATGGTGCTATAGTTTATGTTTCCTCTGAAGACCCCTTTTCATTCCCCAGTTGGTAATCAGGCCAGGTTTGGGTGAAGAAAATTGTGAGACATCATTTCCCATTACTTTTGAGGATGAGACTCTCCCCTCTAAACAACATGAACTGAATGAAAGAACAGAAGCACCAATGAACTATCTCTTTGGCTAGGGGACATCTTTCCAATATTGGAGCCTCTAGCTCCTGAAGCTTCTAATGGCCAAAAGTTTCTGCCCCTCCTTCCATGCATGACCTCTGGATTTAACTGCTGCCTCACCAGTGTGGTCATAACCTCTGCTTTTTTCATGGGTGGCCATAAAAAAGATACAAGCCTCCAGATTATCCACACTTACCATGTGATTTATAATCCCTGGGAGAACATGGGACCCCTTTTTTGTAATGAATCTTCATCTGTGTTAATCCTACCATTAGTTAATAAACTTTTTTTGAAGGGGAGGACTGGGCCTCACTTAGAATGGAGGATCATAGTTGAATCTATGTTACATTTTTGGCATAATTTGGGTTTTTTAAATAAGGTTTGAGAAATCCTTAGGCCTCCACATAGGAATCTCAGACTATTTCCTTCTATTTACAGAACAGACCAAAAGCTGTAGAATAGTATTAGAATTTATATTTCGCTCTTATGGCCATGGTTCTCTATCAGTGAGTTTGTATTGAGACCATGTTTGTCAGTAGCAGAACACTAGGTGTAAAGGCTAGAATAAAAAGTTTATGCTCGCTATGATTTGAAGGAATTCCAGAAGGAGAGGAGGACATCTAGTGTTTGCTACATGCTTAATGCCCTTTTTCCCCAAGGAATCTAAGCCAAAGGTGAATTGAAAGGCTGTGGGTATAAATCTCCCTTTTTGCAGTCACACAGGAGGCAGAAACAACAATAGGAATCCCTACAGGCTTGTAAAGACTTAATATGCAAACAAAAGGAACCCAAGCAATTCTTTATGAACCACTCCATGTAAAATGTCTCTCTCTCAATGGCTAGAGTCTGATCAGGGAAGGGAGGGGAGTTGCTCGAGAGGAGCTAGCTTGGAAGAGTGAAGATTGGCTCATCCCAAAGTGTATGTCACTGGGACTTTGACTCAGCATCACTTGACTGACCAGAAGCCACAGAATACCCCATCAGGGCTGTTGGGAGAGGAGGTCAGAAAAGAAACCTTTCAGATTTACTGGACAGTGGCCCTGGCCTTTTGTTTCAACCCTTTGTTCCTTTTCAAATTTCCAAAGGCAAACTGGGATTAGGGACATTGTCTACTGATTCCAGATACTCTATGAGCCTGGATAGAATCGTGAGAAACAGTTTTGGCAGAACCCAACATGCCTGACCCACAGGACAGTTGGTTAAGAGCCACCTAGTCCATGAATCCTGTCACCAGAGTCTTATAGAATGGTGGCTTACACTAACTCCATTTAATTAGCCAACAGATGTCCATCATTGTCTGCCAGAAAGAGAGAGAACACACTTCAAAAAACTGTGGAGTGCAGAGAAGCTTACCTCAGTGGCAATCCCAGCAAAGCCCCCATCTGACACCAGTCTTGAAAATCAGGATCGGGTCCCCATTCACCCAGCATTGAAGATTAAACACCCAAGAAATGCTGAGGCAAGAGCAAAAAGTGAATTTTATTTAAGAAATATAACAGAATGTATGTGTGCATGGGGAGACATTCCTTCAAAGAAGCAGTCCAGAGCTGGTGTCAGAAAGAGTGGGGGTTTCCTGCACCTTTATAGATTTTAGGCTTTCTTTCTTCTCATGACCCCTCCTTCCACTCTATGTGATGGAAAGGTTACCCAAAGGCAGGAAGGGAGCTGTAGAGGGTGATTGCTACTGACATAAAGTGTAGTTCTCTCCTCTCCGCAGAGACTGTTAGCAACCAGGTTACAGGAAGTGTTATCTATCCATTTCTTTCTTTCTTTCTTTCTTTCTTTCTTTCTTTCTTTCTTTCTTTCTTTCTTTCTTTCTTTCTTTCCTTCCTTCCTTCCTTCCTTCCTTCCTTCCTTCCTTCCTTCCTTCTTTCTTTCTTTCTTTTTATAATTGGCTACCTGTTCTTTGACCTGGTCTCAATGTCACATTTTCTATTCATAATTTGTGTATTCCTGTGTTGAGTTTTGTGCATCTGTTGGATGGATTTACCTTCCATTACTTTCTTTGGGCCTTTTTAGGGCATGGCTTTCTCTTGCCAAAGTGCCTAGAAAGATCTAGATTGAGACTCCCTCATAGAATTCACAGGCTTTGTGTTAATTCTTTGTTTTTCTTGTAGGAGTAAATGTGCATAAGTGGGACCTAAGGGCCCACCACTAGCCTGGTTATTACTTTAAATTTTTGCCTCTTGTATTCTTTGTATTAAAGTATAGATAAAGATTGAGTGTCATTATTTTCTGTGTGAAGCAAAATGCACTATCTTTTGGCGAAGTTTAGTTCAGCAGCAGTGTCTCTACCCTGTGAGTGTGTAGTGTCCCTACAGATTTCTAGTACTTCACAGAAAAAGAGAAAATAAATAATAGCAACAACCAATTCAAACAATAAATAACAATAAAATAAATACCCTGTGCCTACTATGATATCTACAATACTACTCTCCACAGAAATAGGAATGGTAATATCAGCAACTGCCAACAGCAAAAACATCAAAGTTAACTATATCATCTACAGCAGTAATAACTGCAACAACATGAATGGCAGGAATTACATGAAACAAATATTTTTAAAAGATGGTTTAAAATAGCTCATTAAGATAAAAAGTGTGATAATGTAAAAGAGAGTTTAGAATGTTCAAAATGTAAATAGAGAACATGCAGAACAGATGTAGAGAAGAAGGAAGAGAAAAACTAGGGAAGTAAAGTGAGAAAGAACAAGAGTATGTGGCTGTTAACTCACGGACTCATGGTTTCAGAGGTCTTAGTCCATAGAAGGCCAGCTCCATTTCTTGGGGGCTCAAGGTGAGGCTGAATGTCTTGGTAGGAGAGTGTAGCAGAGGAAAGTAGCTCACATCAGGAATCAGAGAGTTCACTTGGCAGATACAAATATAGACTCAAAGCCATGCCCCAACTCCCACCTCTCCCTGCCACATCCTACCACTTCAGTTACCACTCAGTTAATACTTGTCAGGGGATTAAATCACTGATTGGGTTGGACTCTTACAACCCAATCATTTCTCCTCTGAGCCTTTTTGCACTGTCTCACAAGAGAGCTTTTGGGAGACAACTCACATCTAAACCATAACAGCAAGCATTAGGAGTTATTAATCCTTTCCTCTTTTTATGTTGCTCCCCAAGCTATCAATTGAAGTGGTTAACGATTTCTAGTAGTTCACCAAATAATAACAACAAATGCAAACAATGTAGAGCATTAAAACAAATAGTTTCTGCTATGATGTTTACAATGTTAATTGTCACAATAAACAGAAATGATTGAGTAAGTTATTGCCTACAATAAAAAACAGTAAGTTTGCAGAAGGATTTACAATTTTGAGTGGTGAACAGGGAGAGAACAGAAATAATATAGGATGTGATGATTATGAGGGAGGAGGAGAAAAGATAGAAGTAAAAAATGAAAGAATGAGTGAAAGAGTACAATAGAGATTGGACACAAAGAGAAAGAGGATCAAGGGAAACAGATAAGTGAGGTGGGAAAATATACGTGTGTGTGTGTGTGTGTGTGTATGTGTGTAGTAAAAGTTTAAAAAATTAAAAATAAATATAAAAGAATACAAAACTTCAATATTAGGTGGGTCATCTGGAGTATGATACATGCTCCACCCTCAGGGTGGGGTTGCTAGAGTAAGAGAGGTAAGTCTTAGGCAAACTCCTGGAGGCAGGGTTTAGGCTCAGGTATGTTCCAGGATCTACACTGAATGCCAATTGGCCTAGAGATTTTAAATCAGCATACCTCCAGGGCCCAGCAATTGCTGGTCCATACTGAAATATCCCCAGGGATTTCAGCATCTCCCCTTGGTTCTACTCACATGCTGGAAAAACCAATTCTTAGTCCCTGGGCATCTTGTTTTCTAGTTTCAAGTTCAGTCTCCAAACTCAACCTCTCCCTCCCTGTCCTTTTCCAAGTCCCGGCCAGGTGCTTCTTCCCTAGCAGATCCTGCAAGCAGCCTGATTTAGTGGGGAGGAGGGAGGAGCACCGGTTTCCACAATCAGTTGTCCCCTGGGTAAACCTCTCTCCCTGTTTGATTTCTCCTGGTCATTTAGACATACTCTTTGTTGTGCTATGTGGGTTTGCCAGGCCTGTTTTTCAAGCCAAACTCAGTTTTACCAAGAATCAGCTTCCTTAATTGCCACCCCTGCACAGCAATTGCAAAATGGTCCTTCCTCTGTCCTCCACACCTGGGCACTGGGAGAGAATGGGCTTCTTGCTCACACAAGGGTATTATGCAGCACACCTTTCAGTTTAGTCAGGCAATGTCTTTGAGCTATAGACTCTCCGTACCCAGGCACACCACAGGCCTCCTAAAAAATGTGGGTTCCTTTAATTCCCTTATCCTTCCACTTTGCTCATGGAGGGACCACTTTAGCTGGCATCTCTGCTGGCAGCAGCAGCTGGAGGACTGGAGATTTCTTCCTTATTATATCCAACCTCCTGAGTCCCCAATCTGCTTTGAATGTCCAGTATTCAATTCCAGTAAATTTCCTGCTTTTTTTTTTTAATTGTTCACCCACCTAGCTGAGAAGCTGCCTATCTGCTTTCTTGGTTTCATACCATGATGGAGCCAGGAAAACAAGCCATCTTGCCCAATACACTCTTTTTCTTTGTTCAATGCACTCAATTTTCTGAGTAAGATACTCTGACTGTTCAATATTGAATTATAGTGAAATCTCTCTTTTACCCACCTCACGGAGAAGCAGTCCTCCTGCTACTTGAATGATGAGCCATGAAGCAACTGAAAATGCAGCCTTCTTCTAATTTGCCATATAGAATCTCCTTCCTGCTTACTCTCATTCAGTATCTGACACTTACCCTGGAAATGACATCAGTGAAAGACTATTTCTCTTTTATCATATAAATGCACTAATTTTTTTTCTTTTTTATTGAAGCAAAATCTATGACGTCTACAAGTAAGTTTTATGTTTCTCTCCATTTTACTGTTGTTATTAATTTCTTATGATATATAAGTAGAGTCCCTTTTAGTATTAATGTACCAAGAGATATGATTTGTGTTTCTGATACTTTGGTAATTTTTTAGTACTCCTAACATTATAGCTTCCAGTTTCTTATTCCTACTTTCAGTGGTGTGCTCCATTTTCAGCTATCAATGGCCATAACTGGAGGCTATAATTGAATTGCTTAGTACCTAATGTGATGCTATGATAGTAAGTATTTATCAAGTACTTAAAATGTGGCAGGCACTATACTCAGGGCTTTTCATAGGCATACACGTTATATCAAATAAGTATTATTATTCCTATTACACAAAGAAAAAAAATTGTGAGACTAGGTAAATGGTCCATGACCCCACAATTCCAAGTACCAGTTCTCCCCACTCTAGCATCAAGCAGTGCCTCCATCTAACCAAATGGTGAGAAATATAACCTCCCATTTATAAGACATTTATGTTTATGGAGGAAAAAGGGAAAATCTTTCTAAAAATTAACCTTAAAAAAGTGATTAGCAATCAAGTCATACTGTAATGATCATGATGAACCAACACAATCATTCCAAAGAAGTAAATGGAAATAGAGAAATAAGAAGGTAACAAAGTGACATAAAAATCTTACCAAAAAAATCTTACCAATGAATTTTGAAACTTTGAATTGGCAAAAAGTAACAAGGAAGAGGAAATAGCCTCTCCCAATGATTCCATGCTTAGCCTTTCTTTCCAGAAATTAACCCAAATTAAGAGAGACTTGAGCAGGATAACCTGAAGATATTTATTCTCCCACAATATTGGACTGATTCTAAAGAGAGTTTGGTGGTCTCTCAAAATCCTATTTCTAAAAATTCTGGCAGAGTTTGAGAAGTAATTATATTCTTCATTCAGAAACCTCTCATTAATTTATTTACTTGATTTCTTTTTCACAGAAAAGCAAAAGCCAGGTAAGTTATATCCATCAATTCTGAGGTTAGTTCCTACAGGATTATATTCTTTCTGAGCATGAAAGACCTCAACATTCAAGATTTTTTCAATCTCTTTTGTTTTAAATTGAACAACTTTCTCTAAAGTTACTGATAAATGTTTTAGAAGTAAAAATCATATGAATGACACATCAAATAATGAGCTGGCTAACAGTGACCTGAAATCAGAGATAATAATTTTGAACATTTTTAAAATCAGTTTACTTATTTTTAATTCATTTTTAAATTTATGTTTTAAATTAACACAATAAATATACATGCTTATGGGCTACTGTGTCATATGATACAGATACAGACACAGATATGTATACGCACACAACATGTGGTAATCAAATTAAGGTAATTAGCATTTCCAACTCTTAAAACATTCACCAATTCTTTGTGTTTGGGGCATAATGAGTTCCTCTGTTCTAATTCTTGATACAATATCTAATGAAGCATTGTGAACTGTAGTCACCCTACTGTGCTATTGAACACAAGGATTTTTTCCTCCTATTTTGAACATTTTTCAAAAATTGTCACCTATGGGGAAAATGCTACCAGCTATTTTTATTATTAGAGCTTATAAATGATTTGGTAGAAAGGGGGAAAAAAGTAGGAGATGGCAGAAATCCAACTGAATTTGCAAAGTTAAATTGAGATGTTACTCAAAAAAAATTTTATTAAGGGCCATGTACTAGGCAGTGGAAATGCAGCAGGGACACTACAGGAAAAGATACTAACCCTCTAAATTTACATATGAAATTAAAATTCCTGACATGTTTTATATCCAGAGATGTTGAGGAAAATGGGGTTCAGGGTGCAGAGTAGAAGTAGTTCATTTATCCTTCTTCTGGAAATGGAGCTCTCACATCTGACAAATAATTTAGATATTTCTGTCCTTACTCACTGAAGAGTGTCAATGAGAACCATGCTCTCTGTACACATTTTAATGATACCTACATATCTAAGAAATTCCCTTCCTGGTGATATATATGAAATATTCTTGCTATGGGTTTTTCCTAAATGTGGCTATTTCCATTTTAATGGAATATTGATATTTATATTTTTACACCCTTTCCCAATTACCAGAATTCTTTTGGAATGTTTATGATTTTATAGAAAAGAGATCACAAAGATAAATGGAAAAATAAAAATGATAGTTTTTTTTTTTCTCTAGGAAGTTAAAGTGTCTTGCTAAGAGCAAATAAGGCATTTTTACATACTTAGACTTGTAAGGCTATAATAGAGATCATACACTACTATATAATCATACACTACTACTATTATAAGGCTATAATAGAGATCATACACTACTGCCTGAAGAGGATAAAATAAAAATAACTCACTTGTTTTTCATGCTTTCAAAATGACTATATTACTCTTGAGGGGGGATAAACTAAAGCAACTCATTATTAAAAGGTTGAAGTTTCCCTTCCTTTTCACCCCAGCAATTCTTTCCTGTCCGGAAACAATATCTGTAAGAATTCTATTATCATTGTCAATTCTGTTATCAGTGTTAACACAAACTCATTATTTGGATTTGGCTTTTAGCACATGTACCAGTAGCTTTCAGTAAGTTCCTTTTTTTTTTTTTTTCATAGAGTGAAGTCTACTGTGCTAGACCCACCTGTGTTTCTTTATATTTAATTGACTAAGTTCTTCCCCATTGGCTCCTAAGTGTCTGAAAAATGAAACTAACAAATAATTTAGGGTGGGATAAAAAAATCTTGTGAATTGGCTCTAATAACTTTTCAACAAAAAGAATAATAATTGCCCAATTAAATGCATGGTAGAAATGGTAGAGAAAAGTGGAATAACTCATGAGCAATGAAAACAGAGGAAAAAATGGAAGCAAAATTTTAAGGAAAAGAGGTTGCCAACTATGTGTTATTTTATTTTCCATGAAAAATTAGCCAATAAAAGGAAAACATTTCACCCTTTCAAAATAACTAATACTGGTTTTTAAAAAAGCCTCAAGTAACTCATTATTAAAGGCTTAGAGCTTTTGCCCTTCCTTTCATCCCAGAAATTTCTGTCAAAACAATACCTATAAGAATTCTATTATCAATGTCAACTTTGTTATCAGTATCAACTCATTCTAATAATTTCTATCTGGATTTTAGCATATGTAGGAGTACCCATCAGTAAGTTCTATTTCTTTTCATAAATCTTGTACAAACTGGGATCCCAAAATGAGGAGAAAATTTCCCTAACTCTGAACTAAATTTCACTTAGTGCTTTCATTTATGAATATTCCCTCTCACACAGCAATTTCCTGAGATATTAATTATTCAGTGGAAAGAAGAAACATTGGACTAAAAGATTGCACAGAAAAGAAACATTTTGTTTTCAAAAAATTTCAAACAGCTTTTAATAACAAACAAAACATTCCATACTGTATCAAGGGAAAAAAAATAGGGTGAGATATAACAAGTATGGAGATCCCAAATAGGAATAAAGGAAAAGCAGATTAAGTAGTATAGGGAGAGGAAAGAGAATAACTGCAATTAACATTCAAATTTGCAATTATTTAAAAGTTCTCTGCAGTAAGCATTCTTACTAGATGAACCAGAAAATAATATACCAGAGCCAGTCACATCAGACTGTAACTATTCCTTTAGTAAATGTTAATGCCTCTTATTCCACTATAGATATCTTTCTGGGGGAGGTTTGGTATCTTCCAAAGATGTCTTTATTTAACTCCTTGGAAAAATCAAGGCAGGAAACTATATTCTTGCTAAAACTTTTTTTTTGGTTCATGTTATTCTGGCAGTTACTCCCATACCTCTTGGTAAGCTATTATTTGTATACATCTTAATTCCAGTATCCTTTAATTTTTTCCCTTAATTAAAGGACTATTGCATGCATATTTTCCAACCTCTTTTTGCCTCCTTATCATCTACTATTTCCTTAACTGTTGATGAATTTAGAAACTAAAATACACACAAGGATTAACAAAAAATAAACAGGGTTAAGAGTAAAGGATAGAAAAATTAAGATCCTGAGATATTGTTTTTCACATAATGAAGAAGAAAATTTAAATATAATTAATGCTGGCAATGTTTTGGTAAATAATATACTTTATATAATACTGGCACCATTACATTAACATAACTCTTTTAAGAAGTAAATTTGCAGTTTGCTACCAGATTCATAAAAAGGAAGAATCTTTTAAACCAATAATTCCTTTCCTAGAGATATGCTCTAAAGAATAATTCTAAATATGGGATAAAACCATTTACATTATATTAATCGGTATAAAGATGCAAAGGCTATATATTATGATGGTTAAGGAAGGAATCAGTCAGATCTAGGTTTAAATTTCCCCTAAAACATCAGTTAGGTGGCTTTGGGTAAATTATTTAATCTCTCTAAAATTTTAACTTTTATTATTCCTGTATAGTATTATTTGTAATCACTTCCTTATAAATCTGATGTTCTCATTACCCCTCCTCCATGTTAAGGGAATAACTGATTAATTATAAGTTGGTGTGAAGAATAAATCCCAATGGGTAGAGAAAAAACAGAGAGGGGAGAACATGTGTTGCCAAAAGCTTAAACATTATATCAACAACCAACCAAGCCACAAAAGAAATCTAAAGATGAGGAGAAAGAGAAAGTAGAGAAATGGGTCTCTAAGATAAAAGACAGAAGGCAGGAAAGTCATACAATCTAAGTTTGGAAATGGCACCATCAAATCCTTCCTCCTCCTACGTTTCAAGAGTCTGTCCTTGCATACTTTTCAGTGAAGAATTTTCATGAGAAATAATTCATCAATGAATATGGAATTTTGTTTTTTCCCACATTTCTGAAGCAAAATATATGTATATACTTTTCCCTTCTTTGCCTTTTCCTCTTAGAATGGACTTAAAGTTTTCATGTTCTAGTTATTGTGATGTGATTGCCTCACCAACTCTATCAGAAAATTAGACTGTGTTAATTACTTTTTCAAAATAACCCAGATAGGACCCACTTCTATATTTTTTGATACAAGATTCTGAAATGCCTCTAATACTTTAGACCTTTTTCTGGCAATCAATCAAGAAGATATTCTTCTAAACTGACATTGGTTAATCCAAGCAATTTACATGTTGTGAAAGAGATAGATATTTTATCAGATGATAAAATCTTTGTCTGTTGCACTATTTTTAGGAAAATTAGCTCTTAAACAAATTCTGGTTAAGACACTCAGTAGAGATATGAATGATTTGTTTGGGATTCTGATAAATATAATCTTTCAGGAACTTTCCATATTTCCTCCACCTCCCACATAGAGCCAACCATTTTTATCAGATGACTATAATCCAACTATTTCCTCAATGACCTATGAGCAAAGAATGTTTTAACCATTGTAGTAACAACCTGTACTGTCATTATTAGCTCATAACTCAGTTATAATTATATGAAATTAATATTTGATACTGAAAGCTAATACTAAATATTAATAATTCCTAATACTGCAGGTTATTCCCTATCATTCCAGTCACCTACAGTTTACATGGTGCTTTAGTTAGCTTTTTCACTGCTCTGACTGAAAAACCTGACATGAACAATTTTAGAAGAGGAAAAGTTCATTTGGGGCTCACAGTTTCAGAGGTCACCAACTATAGACAGCCCACTCCATTAATGAAAGCACAGAGAGCACTTAAAAGACAGTAACTTTGACCACAGTGAGTCATAAATGTGGTGAAAAATATACCAACACACTAATGAATCTGCTATTTTACCATAGTTAATTATACCCTGCTAGATGTGATTAGAACCCTATAAGAAAAAATTAGTGGTGCACTGCTAGAATCCCAGCAACTGGGGAGGCTGAGACAGGAGGATTGTAAGTTTGAAGCCGGCCTCAACAATTTAGCAAGACTCTGTTTCAAAATAAAAAATGAAAAGGGCTGAGGATGTGGCTAAGTGGTTAAGCACCTCTGAGTTCGATCCCTAGTTCTAAACAAAAAAGAATTGGGGGAAGGGAGTGGGCAAAAAACAATATTTTTTCAATCCCCAAATTCTACAATTAACCTATCATCTTGTTTGAAGTTTCAGGAATAACTCAAGTACCATTCGTAAATTTCTAATCTGTTTACAGCACTTTCCTTTCCTCTAGAAATAGTGTAGGCAAACACTTTTTATATAGGGCCAGATAATAAATATTTAAGTTTTATAAGCCATGAGGTCTCTGTCACAACTACTCAACTCTGTTTTAGCACAAAATCAATCATAGAAAACACATAAAAGAGTTGTAACAAACATTGAAATTTGAATTTTATATAATTTTCACATGCCACAAAATATTATCATTCTCGTTTTACAACCATTTAAAATTGTAAAATTCAATTGTACCTCCCAAAACATTTAAAAATAGGCAACAAATTGAATTTATTCCATCGGCTATACTTTGACAACCCCTGGTTCTAGGGTTTAAATACTCTAACTCCGATAAACAATCCTGGCATTGTGTTCCTCACAATATCATGCTTGTTATTTTGTGTTTTTCACATTATATATATTAAATACATCAGCTCAACAGATACACCCATATTTTAGTACCTAGGAACATTATACCTTAAATAATTTGTATAAAGTAATATATTAGACATATTGTCCAAGCAAGATCATTATACTTCTCATGTTTTATAAACTATATATAACCTTGGAACCCTAGACAAACTTGCTAATTATTAAGGTGCTTAAAAATAGCTTATCACAAGGTCTTTCTATACTACAACCAGCAAAGAGAAGGAGGAAAAGAAAGAAATGTTTCCCACATTAAACTAAAAGGAACTTAGTTATTAATGACACAGATTCCATCCAATGCAGAGGTTTGAAGATTGGAAAGAAGGGAAAGACCAATGCCTACTGATGTGTTTGCCTTTCTCTCTTTCAGGCAGCAGTTCTGGAAAATATGGTAAGTGTGGATCATTTCCTTGACTTAGCTATTTCGGTGATGAGAACCTTTGAGTTTTTGTTCCCCTATTTTCATGAATTACAAATTTTTCTCCCTTAAAATTGTCATTATTGCTTAAGTGATTTCCTCATATTTCAGTTTTCATTCACTTTGGCCTATTTCCCTTTTGTCACCAAATATAATGGTTTCCTATCCAATTCTGGTTATTTATTACCAAAGATTATTGAAAGCATGTATTCCCAGCAAGCCTATTTTCTCTGTGTCCTACACTATCAATGATAATTTTTACTACAAAAGAAAATCCTCTAAGATTGACAGAGAATAGATGTCAAGATGAGACAGTGATTATGATAACTAACAAGACATATTTTTCAAACTGATCAGGACAGTGGGTTTTAAAAAACTGACTTGTGAAAGAACAAAGAAAGGTTAAAAATTTAGTAGTCCAAATTTCAGTAGAATTGATATTATTACCCAAGGATTAAAAATCTTTACATTGGGCTGGGGTTGTGGCTCAAAGGTAGAGCGCTTGCCTAGCAGGTGTGGGGCCCTGGGTTCCATCCTCAGCACCACATAAAAATAAATAAATAAAATAAAGGTATAAAAAAAAGATCTTTACATTAACTGTGTTGTTAATTCAATGGTACAACATATGCCTAGCATGCATTCTAGCACCTCAAAAAAATTTTTACCTTAACTAAAGAAAACTGTGTAGTAGGAGGTGAACCACAAAGAACCCTCTCTGAGGAGTAGATGTGAAGCTTTGACCAGCAACACTCCTGAGATAAAACAGACTTCTAAGTCCCTAGAAATTCTGTTTCTGAATATACCCAGACAGGATATCATTAGAAGGTAGCTTCCCTTATACTTAAAAAATTACCACTGATCTTTCTTTTGTGTGTTATTAGCACTACCTCCTATAGATATGTTCATTAACTATTCTCAGCTGTGATGTTTTATATTGTGTATCATTATTTTCTGGCCTGGCTGTTTCTACTCCCAAAATGCAGACTTATGCTTTTAAGATCATTTTAAATGTCCCTGTTGTCTCGAATCTTCTAAGATTTTAAACATCTACTTTTATAAATATTGCTGTAGAAGACATGAAGTTCATACAAAAGGGTGCCATAATCTCTGGTTGTCATCTAGTGTCTAGAAAACATATCCTCAGTGACTCCCAGCAAAATATAATGAAAGATTGGTTTCTGAACTGCATTGATTCTTTGATGGTAATTTAGAACTCCTTTAGTTATCCAAGCTGTCCTCTGAATCATAATAATAGGGAAAAATACTAGTTAAGAACAAAATCTCATCTACTACCTTCTAGATAACTTTACCTCTGAGGGAAAATAGGTCTTGAGCAACTGCTAGGCAATCATCATAGTCCTGACTGGTAATAATTATCCCCCACTTTAAAAATAAGAAATCTAAAGCTCAGGTATTTGCATACAAGATTTAAGAGTTGGAAAACAGCAGAGTCAGAATTCAAATCCAAGACTTTCTATCTCTGAAGTATACAATCTTTCTATACCAACACACTACCTCCAATACAGTGTCACAAATGCCTTTTGTGTGATTATTAATAAAACCTTATCTATAAATCAAGTATTTACTAGTACAAATATACATCTACTAAAGAAGTTGGAAATTAAATGTATACAAAAGAATTCTTTTAAAAATAGAAGAGTTCCCCTTTAAATCAATGTTTTACTTTTGGTTTTCTAAATTCAGATTTCTCTACACTGGAATAATTTAAGGCATGACTTAGCTCTTCAAGGAAACCATATAAAGCAAAATAGAATAAAAATTTTCCAAACACTACAAATATATAATCATAAGATGCAATCTAACAAGACACATTTCAAACATTCTAAACACAAAGTCAAAATATGTCTTTATAATTATGTTTAAATCTCATTCTTTCTAAAAAGAGAGTGCATCAGGGGGAAAAGAGGACAGGAGAGGAAGCTGAAGGAGCAATCGTTTTCTTTTGACTCATGGTACAAGAAACAATATGCATTCAGAGCCATCACTGTGTACCTACATTTCTCAAATGCCTTCTCCACATACAGGAGGTCACAGGACCTTGTGATAGGATCTTATGATTTTCCCTTATAAAAAGAGTTTCATCTGTGCTGGTTGATTTTATGTGTTAGCTTTACTCAGAAGACCCCTGAGTGATAAAGGGCTCTGAGAAGGGATCACTGACCAAGCCTCTTCCTGAGGTGAATGGTTTTTAGTGAATAAATTTTTTAAAGTTGACAGAAAAAATCAATTTGATCTTTTAAAATATTTATTTATAATATATATATATATATATATATATATATATATATATATATATATTCGTAATGATATAATCTTTCAAACACAATTGATATTTTGAAAAAGGAGGTTAGGATTTAATTCAATATACAAAGGAACATTTAAGACAAACCAAACCATCAAATAAGTACCAACGTTCTCTCTTACATCTCACCTCCACAATTACCTAATAACTATATTATCTTTTCTAATGCAATCAGTGACTGAGAAGTAAGGATTCCTCCCTCTGAAACTTAACAGATCTTTTAGAGTCTAGATATGATTGTGCTCAACCTGCCAATGGATTAAGAACCTAAAATTAGTTTCCTAATAAAGCCCATATTCTTACTCTTGGTCAAAGTTAACTGGTGTAGTCACAAAGTCCTACTCTACATGCCTTTATCACACCATCCCTCACCCTGTAAATGATTACCAAAACTGTGTAAGATGTATATTTGCACAGTCATCCCTAGGTATCCACTGGGTAATGGTTCCAAGACCTTCCTCAGATATCAAAAGCTACAGATGCTCAAGTCCCATAAAATGGCAATGTATTAGCAAAAAAATCTACACACACCCTCCTGTACACTTTAAATAATACTTAATAAAACATAATTGCTATGTAATAGTTGTTATACTATATTGTTCAAAGAACAATGACAAAGAAAAATGTCCAAAAACAGCCAATATTCTATTTTACATATTAAGTACAACAAAATTAGATTAATGTGATAACTATTTCATATCTTTCATCTGTAGCAAAAATAAATCCAATATAAAATTTTTACTTTGAATACATTGCAATAATCCCCAAAGTCTTTAAATCTTTTCATTGTATTATAATTTTGTTGTATGTGCAATGAATGAACTTTCAGCTAAAGTTTGAAAATCTTTGTAATGAAGCTTTACATTTTAACTAAAAGAGTATCATGAAGTAAAAGGGAAAGAAAAGACTTGTATACTATTTTAAAATCTGGGAAAAGGGAGACTTGGAATGTGGTAGAATAATGATCTGTGGCTTATTTCTGCAATGCAATGTTGAAATTTAAAAGGACATCACTTATGGTATAACTAGATCCCAAAAAATAAATCCCAGGAAACTATTTTTTTGTTAATCAAGCTCAAGATAGAAAAGCAACAGCAAAGATATTAAAATAATCAATGGTTTAAAGATATTTTCAAGAGTGATAAGGTATTTTTCAGTGTGGTGAGAAAAATACTGATATTTTTAAAAATTCTATGAAATTGGGAAGGGCAAAGGTAGAATAAACAATGACTACTTCATTAAATCCTAGAAGACTTAATTTGGTTAACAAAATTGTACAATTTAAAAGGTCGATTTAGGTTTCAAAATGGGTCATACAGTATTATAAACAATAGAAAGCAATTATCCCCAAGAGATAGTAAACTAAAAGTGTTCAAACATTAAAAAGAACCAGATTTCTTGAGAGATATATTACACAGAATTCTTAAGGTTACAAGCATCAATGAAAAAATTCACTCTTCTCCATATCCTTCAGACTCCCACCACACCCCAAACAAAACGAAACAGTCCACTGGCAGCACTGTCAAAGATTACAATATACTGGAATATTCCTCTAAATTCATCAATTCTTGGGATACACTATCACTGCTTTTCATTAGAAAATTGGAAATAAGTTTATCTATAATAAAATGTCAATACTCCTATCTTAATGAAGAGAAACAAGAGAGAAAATTCATAAATTAGTTCAGACATTACTGCACATTTTTAATGTTATTCTTATTTGAGTGTCAAAAACTTAAATACAGAGAAAACATTAAACTATAATACTACTCTTGATTTATAATTAGCTTCTTACCTAATATTGGTGAGCTTTATTTTATAACTGATAATATTCTAAAGTTATGGGCTGGGGTTATGACTCAGTGGTAGAGCACTTGCCTAGCATGTGTCAGGCACTGGGTTTGAGCCTCAGCGCTGCATATAAGTAAAGATATAAGATTCCAAAACCTCAATTTTAAAACCTCCGAAAAACCAAAAAGAAACACAAAAAAGGGATATACGTATGGATTCTGATGAATCCTAGACACCAATGCAGAAAAAGAGTTATGTGGGAGGGGCAGGAGCAAACCCAGACCCTGCAAATATTTATTGACTACATAATAAGTTCCATGTACTGCACCAAATGTTTTACTTAAATGACATTATTTAATCCTCATAACACCTCCACAAGATAGAAACTACTATCTCCCCAATTTACAGACAAGAACATGAAGTTTACCAACTACTAAGGTTTGAAGCCAGGATTTGACATTTGTGTCTCCAAGGCTATGCTCTTTTGTCTACTTAAGTAATTCTGAAAAGTGAGCAGAGCAGACTATAAGGAAAGTGAGATTGGGGTGATTAATTGGTTTACCCAAATTAACCCAGCTAGCAGGGTTAGTAAACCCAGGTTTTCTGATTCAGCTTTTATGTTCAGTACTCTTTCTACTATATTACACAATAGGTTTCCTCAAACAAGACGTGCTTCTGCTGCATAGTAAGAATCCACACATTCTCCTTGGTAGCCTAAATATTTTTAACTTAATTTCAGGGAACCAAATTACTAAAAGAGAGGAAAAACCAAGAAAACAGAAATACCTAGCAGAAGCTAATGAATTCAAGAATATTAGATCACAGAAATTTATACAGAGTTGATTTAACAGCACATGATAGGAAGGACTGGAAATTTTGGCAAAGTGAACTAGCAGATATTACAAGAGGCAGTTTTAAGATGATGATTAAAGCTTTAGAGTCTGACTAGATGGGTTCAATTCTCAGCTCTACCACCTACCAATTGTATGATTTATCTTACTTTAGGCTTTCTGTGCCTCAATTTCTTCATCTGTAAAGCTGGAATAATAATACTATCTTTATGGTTGTTATGAAGATTAAATGATTCAATATGTAAAGTGTTCAGAAAAGTGAGTGGTATATAGTAAGCCCAATAATTATAGCTCCTACTATTATTGTTTTGCATAATGACACATACTTTTATTCAATATGTAAAGCACATTTGAATTTTCTTTTTCTAGTTTAAGAAATAATTATTGCTTCTTGTCATGATTTTTCCTTTAAATCCCATTCCTTTCAGGATACATATTCCATTAGCTCTTACACATTATTCATTGGTCATAACCTGTCGAACAAATGTCAGTTCATTTATATCACATTTTACCTTTTCTCTCATTAGTCTTCCATTTTATTGAAAAGCCTTGAGTTTTATCAATACTTCTATGCTGTTAGGTAATTCCACCATTTTACAATTTCAGGAAAATCTCAAGCTAACCCCAGTTTTCTTTCTTTTTCCAGTTTTAAGACAAAAAAATATATATATATCAGGGGAGTGGGGAAAAGGAATAAAGTGAAAACACTTGATATCTGAATCATGCATTTTTGTTGTGTGCTCAGTCATGTTTCCAGGTTTTGAGGATGAAGAATCTGAAAAACCACCAGTTTCCAAAACCTCGATTTTAAAACCTCCGAAAAACCAAAAAGAAGCACAAAAAAAAGGATATATGTATGGATTCTGATGAATCCTTGATACCAATGCAGAATAAGTGTGACACGGGAGGGGCAGGAGCAAAGCCAGCCCCTGCAAAGAGCTACACTGGAGTAGCAGAGGCAAAACCAGCCCCTGCAAAGTGGGACACCAGAGTGGCAGAAGCAAAGCCAGCCCCTGCAAAGAGTGACTCAGGAGAGACAGAGGCAAAGCCAGTCCCTGCAAAGAGTGACACAGGAGTGACAGAGGCAAAACCAGCCACTGCAAAGTGTGACACCAAAGTGGCAGAAGCAAAGCCAGCCCTTGCAAAGAGGGACTCCAGAGTAGCAGAATCAAAGCCAGCCCCTGCAAAGAGTGACTCAGGAGAGGCAGAGGCAAAGCCAGTCCCTGCAAAGTGCGACACCAGAGTGGCAGAGGCAAAGCTAGACCAGGCAAAGAGTGACTCTGGAGAGGCAGAGGCAAAGCCAGCCCCTGGAAAGAGGGACTCCAGAGTGGCAGAAGCAAAGCCAGCCCCTGCAAAGAGCGACACGGGAGTGGCAGAGGCAAAACCAGCCCCTGCAAAGAGGGACACTGTAGTGGCAGAGGCAAAATCAGCCCTTGCAAAGAGCGACACTGGAGTGGCAGAGGCAAAGCTAGACAAGGCAAAGAGTGACACAGGAGTGGCAAAACCACAGGAATCCCTGAGGGAAACACAAGTGGGAAAAGAACCTAAAACCTCAAAAAGAAAGAAATCCCAGGGGGAAAAAGATAAGAAGGAAGAACCAAAAGCTGAAGAAAAGAAATAGAGTCCTGATGATAAGAAGAGAGATGCAGAGACAAACCAAGATTTTTTAAAAAGACAAGATGCCTATAAGAAAAATGATAAAGAGCAAAATTAAAGAAAATGAATCAGAAGCCAAGGGCAAAGGCAAGTATAAAAGCTAGTACAACAAAAAGGTGGAAGAAAATAAGTAAGTAAAAGGAAGACCCATAAGACAATTGATCATACTTCAGATACAACCCATGGCCCAGTCATTGCCTGAATGGATTATAATATTTATCTGCAATTTCTGCTCTTCAGAAGTTTCACCATTTTTTTTTTGCCTCAGCCACAAACTTTGGCTCTTAGACTTTCAAATGTTCTCTCTCTTTATATATATACTCAATAAAGACTGTGTACTTTCTGAAATAAAACATTTTTATTGGAGAAATGTAAAATAATTCTTTTGACAAGTGTCCTCTCTCTAGCTTATCCAACTAATCAATAACTATTCATAGTGGGCCTAATGATCACAAGACACCCTACTAGCAATAAGTGTATACCGAAAAACACAAGTCAGAATCCCTGAAATCAAATAGCCTGTTAATATAGTGACATATGTATGCACAATAGTT
Organism: Marmota flaviventris; assembly: GCF_047511675.1. Lineage (NCBI taxonomy): Eukaryota > Metazoa > Chordata > Mammalia > Rodentia > Sciuridae > Marmota > Marmota flaviventris. The sequence continues at coordinate 120,775,742 of NC_092503.1, forward strand.
TCTAAAAAGTCTATTTTAAAGGATGTCCAAAAAGTACTTTAAATGGACAATATAAGAATTCAGAATTATTTTGCAATGAGAAAGTAAAAGGGATAGTAGCTTCATGGGCAAAGAACAGTAACATTTGTCATTCGAGAGATATCTACAGTTAGTCAAGTAGAGATAACAATGAAAGTCATATAAGTAAATGAAATAACCTCTCCAAAAGAGAATGTATACAGGGCCAGCAAAAGCAAAAGTCCAAGAACTGAAATTAGTAATATGTAACAGATTGAAGGAGAAAGTTAACAGAAGGATGAGAAGATATAAGGAAAACCTTATATCTTAATTATTGGAATGTTCCAATAATTAAGAAAGATGAGAATTTCAAGAATGAAAGAATGATTACAGAATAGCCAAGACTTCAAGGGAATTAAGGACTGAAAATGATCACTGTAGTTGGAGGTAACTGATCAATTTGTAAAGAGCACTTTCCAAAGAAAAAAAAAATAGGAAAAGAAAGTTAAGCAGACAGTATACAGAAATACAAGCAGGTACTATGGAATGTGTCTTCAAAAAATTAATTTTAGTCCTTTTTAAAAATACAGTTTTAGGACTTTTATTTTTTGTACTTGGGACTGAACCCTCAGATGGAAGTACATTACCACTGAGCTACATCCCTAGCCCTTTTTATTTTTTATTTTGAGACAGGGTCTCACTCAGTTTCTTAGGACCTCATTAAATTGCTGAGTCAGGAATCTAACTTGCACTGCTCCTGCCTCAGCTCCCAAGTCACTGGAATTATAGGCATGCTCCACCATGCCAAGCTACAGATTTTACTTTTAATTCTGCGCTTGTTAACCTAATATATCCTGAATGTTATATTTAGTTCTGTAATGAGATGTGCATAAACTAAAATGCCTTTTGGAGAAGAAAAACTCTAGTAAAACAGGAAGTTGCACAATTCACCTGGGGAAAAAGCATGAGAATTGTTTTCAAATACATGAGCATCCATCATAGATTAGAATGTTTGGTACAGACCCAAGAATAAAAAACCAGTGAGTAGAAAGTACAAGGTAACAAATTCTATTGCTATTGTAAGTATATAAGTGGGGCTCTTAAAAGAGTCTAGGCCTTCATGATCATTTAGTGAGAATGCTATAGAATGTATCTTAGGAAACAACTGAGTACTTGGAATAAATAAATTTTATGGTTCCTTCCAAATGTGAGAGTCTATAATTCAAAGTATAAATTTATTTGAACTAACTAAATGTTTCTCAAGAAAACTTTCATATTGTTATGCCATGATTTCTTGAAGTTTGTTTGTGGGAAGCCAATCTGAATGACCACACCTTCCAGTCCTGAAACATGAGGCTCTGACTAGTCACTATATTTCCTGGTGACTTGGGCTTTGTCCCCAGCTCAGATAGCAAGGCGTGGCTCCAGGTGTGGGCATCACCCAAGGGGGGGGGGGGGGGGTGTTGAGCTACACTCACCCATTCCTTTGTAATCCTAACCTTACTTCATTTGAATGGCTTCTTCCCAATAAAAGGGTTCAGCACATGCTTCTCTCTCTTTTTCCTTGGACCCCTAAGTTTAGAGGAGCCATCACAGGACCCAAAGAAAAAGGTATTTCTCTGTCTCCGTGTGATTATTTCCTGCAACTCAGTTCACCTGGAGTGACCTTGAGTGTTTGGTAGTGAAACACAACAGTCAGTGGCCAGTATAGAGACTCCAGGGTGAATTTTAGAAATTTAGTGTGTCCGGAATTTCTCTACAGAAGTTAAGGGTGCTTAGGATTTCAGAGTATTGTGGGCTGAATTGTGGGAAAAAAGTGAATTAGAAGAAAAATCTGTGACTTTAAGCTTTTTTAATATCTGGGAATATTTCATCTTCAGAAAGATAAAAATTTTTATTTTTGCCATTCTAAAAACCCTAAATAAATATAAAGAATTATTAAGATGATTAATGAGATATGTTGTTAAGTTCAGCACTCCTCTCCCATGGAAAAAGTGCTTTTATTGACCTTTTTGGATTGTTTTTATGAATCTTTATATTTTAAAATAACAGGTAAAGATGGGGGGGTATATGCTAGAAATCTGTGCTTGGAGAATTGAAAAAGAAAAAGGAAAAAAAAAATTGTGATGAGAGTTAATACAGGAGATTTCCTACTGCTAGAGAGGCATATTTTTCTGCTGTTTTTTTAAAGGTGCTCAAACAATTTATTTTCAAGCTTTTCACTGCATTCTTGTCCTGCTGGATCAGAATGACTGTAACTTGGCTGCTGTGGACAAAAGACTTTAGCCTCTGTTCCTTATGGGGTCTTTAGCTAGACCCACTACCAGCAAACAATCTGGCCTGGTTGCCAAAGGTCAACTGCTTTTAGATTTGATATTAACACTGGCATCTGCCATTAAAACTCACTTTTAAATCACCCATGTGTTGCAAGGGAAAGCACAAAAGGCAGGAGAACAAGCGCTGCAAGTACAGTTCTTAGAGACAAGGCAAACTACTGCTTGCTGTAATGGAAACTGGCAGGCTCCAGGGAGCCCTTGTTCCCTACAATATGCAGTGGGCTCCTTGTTGTTTCCATCACCATGGTAACCACCAGTGACTGGCCAGCTTCTTGGTCCTGCCTTCTGCAATTTTGCAGGCTTCCCATTGATCCTCCCACTGTCATTCAGACAGGACTTCTGATCTGGCCTTCTAGCCACTAACCTGTACTTCCTTTTTCACACAGACCTGCTACTAAAACCACACAGAGCCTGCGTTTTTAAGAATGCCCACCTGTAAAGACTAATGAAAGATATCTTTTTCAGGCAATTGATTCCACAGGTTTCTATATTGCAGCCCTAAGCCTCACTTGTTCTCAAAGTTAAATAACTTGATTTTTTTTTAATCCCTCAATAGCTTCCTTTTAAATCTTTCCTTTTCCTCTTTATGGTAATATCAGTAAATAAAGTTCTATTGATGAAAGGTATCAAACACATGCTTCTTTGTAATTTGCTTTTAACTTTGGAGGTTATAAGGATACATTTTGCTTGCCACAGGAACAAAAGTGGTTGAACAAAAAATCCTTATCCTCATTCCTGATTATATAATTACAAGAAATAAATAAATGTATACACAAGGATCTCATTATGTGATGTCACAAATATAAAAAAGTTAACTACTAATCCAAGGAAAATTAATGTGGATTCAAATATCTTAAGAACCACATGGTTACATAAAGTTAATACAATTATGAGTTATGCCTAATTCTTAATACATAATTTTCTAGGTATTTGAATAACCTGTTATTGTCAATTCATAAAATAATTAACATATATGTCTAATTTTTTAATTAATATATATTTATATAGTCATTTTTCTTTGACAGAAAACCTATAATTTATGTATACATTTATCTGATGCTCTGCTTTTTGTAATTAGAAATATTTAAGATAAATGTATTTTACTATAAATTTACTTTCAAGAGATAATCAAGTAATCTTTAATTCTCAAATTATTGTACAAACTTTAAAAGATGATAAAAAGTAAAATTCTGTCTACAGGAATATCCAAGGGCTTTAACTATATTTTCATTAAGATATTTCTTCTTAGCAAGGTACAATAATTTGTTTAGATTCTAAGATTTACAGAAATTATTCCCTAGTATAACCAAAAGAAAAAATTCTAAAGGAAAAGAAGGCACTTCCACCAAGAGGAAGCACACATTGGTGGTCCTAAGCAGAAGAAAATCATCTTTGGGTAAAACAAGATCTTTATGTTCTAGATTTTAATAATAAAAGTATTTTCCTAAATAGGAAAATCTTTATATAATTATCTAGACAGATGCTTTAGAAAGTCAAAACAATTGAAAAAGAGATTTATGTGTAACTGGACTGATTATAAAAATTTGAACTGATTAATTCAAGGATATTTCAGGCTATTTCCTTGATTTTACTATGCTGATGTGAACTAAGATTTTGTCCATATTTTGACATGATGAAGACCTATTAAATATTACATTTATTTTATTTAAGAAGGTCTTTATTTGCCTACTTTATTCTTAATGTTTAAGCAAGGATTAATTTTAGTGAATAAATTAACAACCTTAATTAAACAATGAATATTTTAAACAACTAACTAAATTCCAATTTTGACATTTCTCCTTGGAGACTAAATTTGATTATTGCATATTACTTCTTTTTTTAAAAATTTTTTTTTAATATTTATTTTTTAGTTTTCGGCGGACCCAACATCTTTGTTTGTATGTGGTGCTGAGGATCGAACCTGGGCCGCACACATGCCAAGCGAGCGCGCTACCGCTTGAGCCACATCCCCAGCCCTGCATATTACTTCTGTTTGTTGGACAGTTATGAGATTTTGGAGAACATTTTATTAGGATTGATGTTCTCCAAATTAAAGTCATATGTTTGTTTTGATCAATAAAAATTAGAAACTTTATTGGAAATTCATTAGTATTATATAAGTTCTCTGACTGTACCTATTATTCATAAAAATTATGGTAAGATTTATATACTACTCCCTACACTTGGAAGTAACCTGAATTATATTTTCTAAAAGAGAGTTAAGAGACACCTAATTAAAGGATAATATTCTGAGATATAGAGATACTTTGAGACCTTTTCTCAAAAAGAAATTGAGGGTTCTTTTTAAATTATTAGGAGGGATCAACTAGTCTATATACTGGAAAATTACAATAATCAATACAAATTATCTCATCTTCATATCTGCCTCATTTACCATTAACAAAGAAGGCCTTAGAAAATTGACTAGTAGAAACTAAAATCAAAGGGGACCTCTCAAACTTAATATAGACCAAAACAAATACAGGGAGATTTTCAAGGGATCTAAATTCATATATATTTCAAAATTTCTGCTAGATGTCTAATCTTATCTAGAGAGGCATTATGATATTACTTAGCTAAACTTTAAAATAGAGGGCTACCTTAAAATCAGTTTTAAAGGAAATTTATCTTGGCCACTTCCCAGTGACACAAATGGGAACAGGCCTGATGGTTTGTCTGGGACATAGACAATTCCCTAGAGACACATAGAATTCTACAGGCAAACAGAATGCCTAAAAAATAATTTTAGTAAGACTTTTAAAAATCCTTCTATTCTCATAGAGAATTAAAAACACAATACAGCATCCTACATTTATAGGGGACCACCCATTTTCAAAAGATGAGTTTATCATCCAGTTAACCCTAAACATTCCAATAGATCTGCACAGGTTAACAATTCTAGCCAAGTTTAGATGTTACACCATAATTAAATAGAGCCCCTCCCACCTCCCCCAAAAAGAAACACAAACATACAGAGAAATATTAAAATGCTAATCTTACCCCAAGAAAAGTAAGCTTCCTAGGTAAAAATTTTACTCCAATGCATGTTTTTGACACATTTATCTAATATAAGATAATTGTAATTTTGAGAGTTAGTCTCTGTGTCCTCTATTTTGTACCCTTGAACTACCAGTATGTTTTGTTGTCAATACCATGCTGTTTTTGTTACTAATGCTCTGTAGTATAGTTCAAGGTCTGGTATAGGGATGCCACTTGCTTCACTCTTCCTGGTAAAGATTGCTTTAGCTATTCTGGGTCTCTTATTTTTCCAGATGAATTTCATGATTGCTTTTTCTATTTCTATGAGGAATGTCATTGGAATTTTGATTGGAATTGCATTAAATCTGTATAGGGCTTTTGGAAGTATGGTGATTTCGATAATATTAATTCTGCCTATCCAAGTGCAAGATAGATCTTTCCATCTTCTAAGATCTTCTTTGGTTTCTTTCTTTAGGGTTCGGGAGTTTTCATTGTATAGATCTTTCACCTCTTTCTTTAAGTTGATTCTCAATATTTTTGAGGCTATTGAAAATGGGGTAGTTTTCCTCATTTCCTTCTCAGAGGATTTGTCACAGATATACAGAAATGCCTTTGATTTATGGGTGTTGATTTTATATTCTGCTACTTTGCTGAAGTCATTTACTACTCCTAGAAATTTGCTAGTGGAATATTTTGGGTCCATAAGGTATAGAATCATATTGTCAGCAAATAATGCTAATTTAAGTTCTTATTTTCCTATATGTATTCCTTTAATTTCTTTCATCTGTCTATTTTCTCTAGACACTGTTTCAAGAACTATGTTGAATAGAAGTGGTGAAAGAGGTCATCCCTGTCTTGTTCCAGTTTTTAGAAAGAATGCCTTTAATTTTTCTCCATTTAGAATGATGTTGGCCTGAAGGTTAGTGTAGATAGCCTTTATGATGTTGAGATATGCTTCTGTTATCTCTAGTTTTTTCTAGTTTTTGAACATGTAAAGGTGCTGTACTTTGTCAAATGATTTTTCTGAATCTATTGAGTTGATCATATGATTCTTATCTTTGAGTCTCTTGATGTGATGAATTACATTTATTGATTTCCATATGTTGAATCAACCTTGCATCGCTGGGATGAATCCCACTTGATCATAGTGCATGATCTTTTTGATATGTTTTTGTATTAGATTTGCCAGATTTTATTGAGAATTTTTGCAGCTATATTCATTAGAGATATTGGTCTAATGTTTTCTTTCTTTGATGCATCTTTGCCTGGTTTTGTAATCAAGGTGATATTGGCTTCATAGAATCTGAGTTTGGAAGTGCTGCTTCTTTTTCTATTTCCTGAAATAAATTGAAGAGTTTTGGTATTATTTCTTCTTTAAAGGTCTTATAGAACTCAGCTGGGTGTCTATCCGGTCCTGGGCTTTTCTTGGTTGGTAGGCCCTCTGATGGTGTCTTGTATTTCATCACTTGATATTAGTCTGTCTAAATTGTGTATATCTTCCTGATTCAAAATGGGTAATGCCTTCAATGTCTTCTGTTTTATTGGTGTATAAGTTTTCAAAATAATGTCTAATTATCCTCTGTATTTCTATAGTGTCTGTTGTGATATTACCTTTTTCATCATGTGTGCTGGTAATTTGAGTTTTCTCTCTCCTTCTCTTTGTTAGTGTAGCTAAATATCTGTCAATTTTATTTATTTTTTTCAAAGAACCAACTTTTTGTTTTGTCGACCTTTTCAATTGTTTCTTTTGTTTCAATTTCATTGATTTCAGCTCTAATTTTAATTATTTCTTGCATTCTACTGCTTTTGTTGCTGATGTGTTTTTCTTTTTCTAGGGCTTTCAGAGATTTCTTTTTTTTCATGACATTAGAATGTATTTTTGCACTTTGATATATCATACAGAGATGAGATATAATTTCGCATTTTTCTGAGTGTACATGTTATAAAATCATATTGGTCATGCAGTCACATGCCTTCTTCTTCTTTTTTTATTGGTTGTTCAAAACATTACAAAGCTCTTGACATATCAGATTTCATACATTAGATTCAAGTGGGTTATGAACTCCCATTTTTACCCCAAATACAGATTGCAGAATCACATGGGTTACACATCCACATTTTTACATAATGCCATATTAGTAACTGTTGTATTCAGCTACCTTTCCTATCCTCTACTATCCCCCCTCCCCTCCCCTCCCCTCCCCTCTTCTCTCTCTGCCCCCTCTACTGACATTCATTTGTCCCCCTTGTATTATTTTTCCCTTTCCCCTCACTTCCTCTTGTATGTACTTTTGTATCTAGTAGGTTGTGGATAAAGGTTATGTGTCTTGGGAAATCTATTGCATGGGAGAGCCACAGATAGTTTCCAAGGTTAATCCTAAAGCCTTCCTGGCTGCCAAAACTAAAGAAGACCCTCAAATAATTCATGGATGGCTTCCCACACAATATAACATGGGCAAGCCAAGGTTGAAATGAGAAGCAGAATACATGACAGACAAGGGGTCACCATCACACCCAAGTTTCCAAGCTCTAGGTAGGAAAAAGCAGCCAAGATCATGGAAAGCTCAGGGAGCAGGGTTCTGGCTTCCACTAGCTTCTAATCAGCTTCCCATGGACGGGGAACCACATGTCTGCCTAGATAGAAAGAAGGAGAAGGGACACCAGGTAGGATAAGGAAACAAGAGATACCTGGAGAGTCATGTACCAAACAGATAAGCAGCTTTTCTCTGATCTGAAAAACAACCCAAGAAATAGGGGAGCTAGGAACTAGAATGTCTGCTAACAAAGAAACATACAAAATTCAGGCAGGAAAGCAGAATTTGCTGAGATCTGCCTGGAGTTCATCTGAAAGAAAATGAAAAACAGCATGAACACCCATCCCCAAGAAAAGGAAAGACTGTGTGCCTGAAAAACCCCAGAAAAACGTTTCTGTTTATTGAATTTCTAACTACAAACCCACCCAACCCCACTGACTCTAGCTGTCCTCTCTGATCTCCTCAGTCACCTCCTCTGGCCCAGGACCCCAGATCTCCCTAGAGAGCTGGACCCCAGACTCTGGCCCTCCTCAGCTGTCCCACTCACCACCAGGTCTGCACTTGCCCTGTGGGGTCTTACCAATGGCCTTCAGCACCTCTTCCTTTGCCTGCTGTTTCTCTGCCTTAAGCTGCACAGATGCTCCTTTTCCTGCCTCACCTGCATCCTTCTGGAATGTTCTTTTCTGATAAAATAGCAAGCCCCCAAGAGTAGGAGCCTGAGCATGGTCAGGATCACAGCAAATGCTGGCTTCCAGGGAGAAGCCTGAGGGAAGAAGGGCTCTGTGGCCCAGGCAGACAGCAGGTCAGGGGCACACCCAGGAGACCAGCACACTCAGAGAGGCCAGCCCCTCCCCATAGCTCTGCTGGGAGTGGGAAGCAGCACTGACCTGGGATGTAAATAGCCATGGCTTTCTCCTGGCCCAGGACAGGGTTAAGGACAGAGCAGGTCACATTCCCCACAGAACTGTCTCTCACCACCAGAGTGGCCTCCACACTAAACAGCTCCTCACTGTCTTGGGTGTGGTCCTCAGAAAGGGCCAGGAACTTGTTTCCACAGAGGTCTCTCCACTGCACCTGGGGCTTTGGGAACCATCCTGAGGCTTTGCACATCACACGCACTCCATCCTCTTCTGGTCCTTCTATGTGCCCTTGAGGGTTAGCACCCATCCCTGGAAGGAAGGAAGCTGTGGAGCCCCAGTAGGCCTCCTTGGGCCCTGAGACCACAGAGTTGCCTATGAGTTACACAACTTCAGGGGGAAGGTTTTCCATGTTGAATTCTGGGGTTTCTATCAGAAGGGTCACCTACCAGAGGGGATTAAATCAAGGAGCATGACCCACACAGGGCAGTGGGCTCGTCTCCCAAACTGTTAGGCCAGAGGCAACACAAAGAATTTGGTCCCAAGGCTCCCTCCATGAATCTCAGTCTTCTCACCTCACACACTCTCCTGGGACATCTGCCTCTCTGTGTATATCACTTCCAAAATTGTATTGCATGACTACTTAGTTTCCTGAATTCTCTTCCCCTACACCCATGTTTCCATGAGTTATCTTTACCAGGTTTCCTCACAAACATTTCAAACTCAAAACTCCAAAACTGACTTCATAATTTGGACCACTTGTGATAAAATGATTATTAAAATATCCCAATTCTTCACCCTTATTTATAGCCAGTTCTTCCACTTCCACTTTTTACTGCCTTTAGCTTTTGCCTCTGGGACCAGTCATGGGATTCAAATTGGCAATGAAAATTTAGCTAATGTGACTGCAGAGGTTTGAAAAGCACTTGAACCTTGCCATTTCCACAGGAGGACAATCCTGGGCTACCCAGTGGAGGATGGATCATGTGACATTGCCTGGTCCACCTGCTTCAGCTGCCCTAGTTTAGTCAAATGACCACCTGAAACATGAGCACACTTAACCAAGGTGCACCTGGTGAATGTTTCTGCTGACTTCAGAACAATTGAAAATTAAAAGTGAAAATCTCAATTCTCCCTGTTGAATAAAATAAGATTCTTCTCTTTTTCTTCTAGCATTTTCTTTGAGAAACTGCAATTACACAATGGCACTTTTTCCTCTTTTGAAATGTTGACACATGATTTTGAAAACTGGCTAGGATTTTGCCAGCTTTGTAGCTCAGGAATTTCTTTCTCAAGGATCTGGGAATCATATGTTTGAAATGTAAACATCAGGGAAGATACCAACCCTTGGCCCCTTTTCTGTGTAAAGGTAGAAGTCAAACTTATATGGGCATCTTGTTCCAAATTGTAAAACCACCTCATGTCATAAAGCTGGAGGAGTTTATTCTTCTTCCAGATGAAGCCTGTTATATGATACAGATGGTCTCCCAAACTATCAGGTAAATTTAGAATGACATATGCAGAACAAATTGCTTTGAGCCCTCTTAGTAGAGAATTACTTATTGTTCATCTTGAAAACAAGTATACAGGCTATAGAAAGAAAGATGAAATTCCTTTCTGGTTGTGTAATTCCTTAGGAGATCATGCATGATATGTATCATTCTGGTTTGATGCTTATTAAGTATTAAAAGTATTTTCTCCTAGTATGGGAGATTTTGTTTTTAATTATATTTCTGATACATAACCAAGTATGCGAAACTAAACCCAGGTGATTATTAGCCAAGATCAGCCCCAATTAGTTGAATTTGGTTAGTGCCTAAATTAAATACATTTTTATTGCCAAACATACCTGAAATAGTGGCTGCTTGTTACACAGCATTATTACAGCAGTAGAAGTGACACATAATTATCAATAGTCCTGCCATGAAACAACAAATGTTTTAAATAAAATTCTGAAAGTCTCTCAAGTATTTTCTTCCCCCTCCAAATTTTGTGTGCACAAGTCTATTCAGTTGAATCTAGTTTCTAAACCTGTCTGACCCCTCCTCCCCCACCCCACTGCCATGCCTCAGGTCAGGCACTCATTCTCTCCACATCATAACTGCACTCCATGCCTCCTTCTTGCTCACCTCCCATCCATCCATTCACAACTGCCAACATGAGCATTCCCAGCATGGCTCTGTTTAGGATTTCCCCTAGTCTGCATCCAAACTCCATAACACAGCACACAAAGTCTTTACTGATCTGGTAACTGCCTTTCTCTCCAACAATTCTCCACAAACTCTACCATCTGAGACCCTCAAGGCCCATACACTGAACCCCAAAAACTATCTGGTTAAGTGCAAGTAGCCAAAATCACCATATTGTATGCCTTCTGCCTTTTTAACTTCCAACCCATCAACATCCAGGGCTTTTGTGCCAGCCCAGGTGTCCACTCCTAATGACTTCATTCTACATCTGTCAGTGGTGTTAATACAGGACCATCTCCTTATTCCAGCATTGCTACTTCTTACCATCCTCCCCCTCACTCCTCCTACCAACCATGATGGTTTCATTATATCCTGAATAATCAACAATATTTCTAACTCAAAGGTTTCACACCAGGTGAGTGTTAAATTCTGGCCCACCCAGATAGCCCCTTGGCTAAATACCTACTTCCTTTGAACCTTGCTCAGATTGTCAGTAAGGCTCTGCCTTGGCCTCTATGTAACACTACAGCTTGTCCTAACTTACTAGCCCACATCCTGTGCCTCTTTTTTAATTCTACTTGGTCTTTTGTCTTAAGTACTTATCACCTTATCACATGTTGTACTAAATTATTTATTATACTTATTCTTCCTTTGTCTCTAGAAGGTAAACTCACTGCTGGGGTCTATGCTATACTGATATATCTCTGGAACACAGAACAATTCCCCCCCATATTTGAGATGCCCAATATACAGTGTTTGTATTGATCAATGAAAAACTGAATGAACCATTTTTTCCTCTATTTCACATATTAAATGTGAGGCTAAATTAGATGATCCCTGATATTCCCACCAAACCCAGTACTCCCAAGTCTCCAGAATAGGTATCAAGTAACTAACCTGCCACCTTTAGTTCCAAATCAGCCTTTTCAGAGAAGCCTCCATGTCTGAAGAAGCAGGTGTACATTCCATTATCAGAAACCTGGACCTTGTGGATGTGCACAGCAGCCTGCCCCTGGGTGAGGAACTTGCTCACCAGTGAGGTCCACCCTCTATAATCAGCCATCAGCTCCTCAGTCTGTTCCTGTTGGTTCCAGTAGATGAACACTGCTTGTGAGAATGTGGTGCGGAACCACCTCAGTTCCATGTTCTCTGCATTGATGCCAGGGACTAGGGAGCAGGGCAGTATGGCATCCTTGCCCAGCACTGCCACAATGGGGGCAATAAGGGCTAATAACCTGGAACTGCTCTGTGGACACAGACATGGGGGAAAAAGCTAGAGAGACACAGCCCAAAAAACAGAGAACATATACCATCAGGTGGGACGGCCAGGAAAGCTGGGGCAGGGGCCAGATGAGATGACCCGTGAGGTTTGATAGATTTGGAAGAGATCTCCTGACTATATGATATGGCCCCAAAATGATGCCAAAGACACTCCCTCACTGGCATCAGGCCCTTCCATGAAATAATCTCTAATTCAGTGGTTCTCAAGCTTTCTGCACCTGAACCACTAGGATGCCTTATAGAGCACACATCACTAGGCCCAATCCAGACTGTCTCATTCACTAGGTCTGGGGTGGGCCAATGAATGTGCATTTACAAGGAGTTCCAAGGTTGGTCTGGGGAGCACACCTTGGGAACACCAGGCCTAAATTGCCCTATCTCAGTACAAACCTGAAAACAGACAAAGAGCACACCTGTGGTGAGATCAGACTCTGGTCATTCAGCCACACCGAGGAAATTCCCCTCTTCCAATTCTAAATTTTTTACTTCAGTCTATATTTTTATCCTCCACTGAGGGAGGAGAGAAATACATATGCACTTTAAAACACAGAGTCAAATGCTACTTAATGCTGTGAAAATCCTGTTCTCTGTCATTCATGGAAACCCCCATCAATGCATGTTCAAGAAGCAGTTCACCTCACTCTCCACCCCCTTGGTTCTCTTGGACTTCTGAGGCTAACACATGACTCCTCTGCAGGATATGCTGCAACACCTCCAAAGAGCTACTCTCAAACCCTGTGCCTCTCCACTCTGGTCTCAGCCACCATTACATCTCAACTGGAGGATGACTAGGATTCCTGACCTCAGTGATCCTTTTAACATGTTAGCTAATCCATGTTGCTGCTCTGCTCAAAGCCTCCACATGGCTCCCCAATTCTCCCCAGGACTGACAAGGTGGACCCCTTTCCCAAGACCTCTCTGAACTCACCTACTGCTTCTCTCCCCATGGGCTCTAGCCCAGCAAACCCTGGCCTCTGTGCTTCCTCACCCCTCAGCACACTGCCAGCTCTGCACAGGTTCCTCCTGCAGGAACCCTCCTTCCAAATGGTCCTACAGCTCACTCCTCCTTCTCCAGGATTATGTTCCCATCTATACACCACCTCACTGAACACTGCTGCCTGCCCACACCTGCCTCCCATGCCCCTGACTGCCCACATCCTGCCCTGCTGCATTTCCCATTGTGGCCACCTCTTCCAACACATTTAGGCCCCTCTGCCTACTTGCAATTATTATCACTTTCTCCTGCCAGAAGGTAAACTTTATGGCAAGATTTCTGTCTGATTCTTTCATAGAATAGCACCTAGCAAACAACATTTCATTAATATTTCAGGAATAAAATGAATGAATGAATGGAATGCATGCATCACACACACAAGAAAAGGCAAGAAAACAAAAAATGAGGGAAAATATATTTTCAAATATTTTTATATCTTGCCTTTTAAAACCACAAAGGAGTAAAGATGGGGACACTCACCTGTGGACAGCTGGACAAGGAGAAGCAGGGAAGTGAGAGAGCAGAGCAAGGAGCGATTGCAGTGCCCTTCCATATCTTTAGAGCTGGGGAGAGATCTCGATGGGGATGAGGGCCAAGACCTGCAGGCAGGAGGCAGGTCCAGCCCAGAGCTCCAGCACCTCAGCATAGAGAGCAGGACTCAGGGCTGGACAGCAGTCCCCTGCTGGAGCAAAGCATTTCCTATTGGCACATCATACTAACAGGGTTCTGGGCCCCCCCAGAACCCTGACACTGACAAATAGCTGAGCCCAGGATCCTTCCAGCACTTCTGGGAAGACTGTGGTATCAGGAAACCATAGAATTACCTGGTAAGAAACTATTCCTTTCTTTCCCACCCCAACCACAGGGCAGCTCTACTTGGCCTTTCCTTTCCCCATACCTGGAGCTCCGTGGTGAAAGCCATTCCTCTCTCTCTCTCTGTTATTCACCACTCATGACTCCCCCTAAAGGAGGGCCCAGATTCAGGGTCCCTATCAGGAAGGACATTCAAGTCCTGCTTCTCTCTTGTTCTTCCCTCTAATTATGTGCAGGTTTGGCCTGGGCAGTGTCAGAGACACACACATCCTCAAGGAGGCTGTAGTGCCCCTCACAGGAGCCCAGAACACTGTCTTGCTTTTGTTTTAGATGTGGAGTTCACCTAAACCTGAATCTCAGCCCATTCCCTTCCACTTTTTTTTTTTATCTTTTAGAGATAAAAGTCAGGGAAAAGACCCCAAATTACCTACTGTTTGGAAGGAGCAGAGAGAAGTCAGTCCGTAGTATAAGGAAAAATAAATTCTTGTAGATGTCTTCTAGGCTGCCCTCCAGGCTCAGCCACTCCCAAAATGAACTTCTTGGCCTCCTTTTCCTTATCTGTATGATGGGCATAGTTACAACATCTACATCCCAAGTTTGTAATGAAAATGATGAGAATTTATAATCACTATACATGTAATTAGAACAGGGCCCAGGCCCAGAAAATATTACAGAAATATCATTAAAACAAATGAATAAAGGAACAACCCTCATTAAGCTTCTCCTGAGTCTTCCTAGAACAAGACTGTCCCACCTGCCCACCCCCACTGCCTCTCCGACTACCTCATCCTCAGCTTCTTCCTGCCACTAGCTTCTCCCTGGTTTCCTCCTCTTAGGTCAGAGGTATATTCAAAGCCAACGTACCTGCTTCTCTGTTCTCCCCCCTATGAAAGGCTATGACTTCCTGAAGTGTTTGAAACACAGCAGCTGGAGATAGATCAGAGTCACAAGGACCCCAGAAGGCCCCAAAGCTGCCCTCAGAATTTGCACCTGCCCCAAGCTGCTCTCAGAGCCCAATCCTCTGCTTCTGAGTCCAATGCAGGGGGCCCAAATTCCTTACTTCCAAGAGGAAGTTGGTTCCCAGGAAGTGGGGAAAAAGCAGAGCTGGACATAAGTTGCAGGGATCTCTTGCAGAGTCTCTGACACTGGGGCCCCCACAAAGCCATCCCAGTCAGAGGAGCAACCCCTCTCTGGCTCCTTCCACCATCTAAAGCAAAAGCTTGCAAAAGGATCCTGGGCAGAGTGTGCCCTGCCCTCTGGACATCGCTCCCTTTACCATGAAGAAGGCAGCAGAGCACAGCAGCAAGAAATGGTGCCCACAATTTTCCTGGAACCCTACAGAACAACCACACTTAGAGGTGAAATGCCACCACCACCCCACAATGCCACCATGAATCACTGCCCTAAAGGCAGACTCCCCAAGGCCTAGAATTGTAAGGGAAATCTTACAAAAAGAAGAAAACAAAATTATATTGAATTCCTACTAAGTATCAAGAACTATGCTACATAAATTTTACTTATGCCATCTCATTATCACAACTGCAGAGATAAAGCCATGAGCCCTGCCATCTGGGAACATCAATCTAGTAAATTCCTAGAGGAGGGAGAGGCTAGATGTGCCAGGAGACTGCCTCCCCCCACCACATCTCCAGCCCAGCCCAGCCCCCTGACCCAGGTAACTCAAGTGATCAAGATCCTGAAAGTGACCTTGGACTCTCAGTTGCCTCATTTACATGACCAGAAAGCTTATCTCACCCTGACCTGAGCATTCTTCCTCCCAAGGTTTCCCTCTGCCCTCCATTTGGGGAGGAGGGCATGGAAGTAGTGACAAAGTGCAGGTCAGGTCTCCTTAAAGAACACTGGCAGAATCCTTGACCAGCACTGGCAGGGGACACCAAACTTCAGCACTGTCCTCTCCCAGCTCATGAGGATTACTGTTCAGCTGCCTTGACAAGAAACATTATTCACTAAACCACAAATTATTTTTCTTGTATAAACTTAAATGATCCTAATACTAATGAAGTTAATATTAACTTTCTTTTATGACCAACCTGCAATAAATACCTCTTCTTTTTCCTATATTAAGTGTTTTCTAAATAGCTTCAGATAAATGCCTAAACCACAGAACAATGGTTAATGTAAAATGTATTAAATGCATTAATATTTTTAAAAAGTGATGGTTGATATAAAGTATTTAACTCTCCCAAACCCCCCATTCTGTTCATACTGTGGATTGAACACATCCTGAAATATCCAACCAGAATTGTCTGAGAGACCTCCTTATGCCTCTCACTCTTAGTGGAGCCAGGGCCTGGCCCAGCCCCACCCTGAATTCAGCTGCGGAGCCCTCCTGCCTGGAGCACCTGCCCTAGCACCCTCTGCATGAGCATCCACCCCTTCCTCATATGAAATTCCAGGGGAGGTAAAGTATCCCTCCCACTCAAGCCCTGAGATAGAACAGAGTAAGGGAGTGAGGCCAGAGGGAAAAAATATACATGCCTGTAGAAAGTTAAGTGAAGTGTATTAGACTAATGAAAAGCAAACAATAACTAAAAATTTAAAAGGAAAGACAGCAGACTGAGAGAAAGCTGCCATAAAAAGGAAGGAGCAGGGCTGGGGGTGTGGCTCAGTGGTTAAGCTCTTGCCCAGCACATGAGAGGCACTGGGTTTGATCCTCTGTACCACATAACAGTAAATAAAATAAAGTTATTGTGTCCATTTACAACTAAAAATATTTTTTTTAAGAAAAGAGAGGCTAGAAGGGCCTGACTTTTGGTCTGCCTATTAGGAGATGAGATACAAGAATGGACACATTGGCCCAGAGTATCTGAAACATGTTCCCCAGTTACAGCAATATCAGATCAGTTGCAGAGAGCCAGCACAGGCACTGACCATATGTGTGACCCATCAGTGACCCAGGAAAAATTTACTGACCCTCCCAATCCCAGGTAGGTCAGGCCCATGTATGGTTAAGGGTGAAACAGGTGAGTCCCAGTGGAGGGATTTCAAAGCTAGGTCATGGAAAATGGCCTAGAGATCTCAAAGTTGGACCTCTTCTCCTCAGAGAAATAGAGAGGTGCATAGGGCAGGAGAGGCCCTGTCCAGCCCCAAGAAGCACATTCTAATAGTCCTTGGGATGCTACACACTCTGTTCCTCTCCTGTCACAGAGACTCCTCTCCCCAGGCACAGCCAGGGCCTCTGCTCTCTAATAACCACCAAGAAATACTTAGGCACACCATTCACTGAGGGTCATTTTACCTGGAACATTTTATACCTCATTCCCATGATGATTTAGTATAATACCATGAGGTGGTTCTCACTGACCTCATTCTAGAGCTGAGGGATGGAGCCTCTGCAATATGTGGCAGCTATCCAAGGTCATAGGGTCATGAGGACAAACACTGACAGGGAGAGGTCTGCCCCAAGGAAAATCTAAATCTAAAAGAGTTGGGGGCACCAGCGCTATGGGTGCTCCAGGGACCTGGGAGTCAAAAGGGAAGGAAAAGAGTACATCAGAACTTCTATCATAAAATTTTATCCTTACATCTATTTGTTTTCATAAGCTGAATAATATGTGTACATATTTGTTACCTGCATTTTCAAAATACATAACTTTAAAAGGAGGGCATGCGGTCTGGGGTTGTGGCTCAGTGGTAGAGCACTTGCCTAGCATGTGTGAGGCACCTGGTTCAATTCTCAGCACCACATATAAATAAATAAAATAAAAGTTCATTGACAACTAAAAAATATTTTTAAAAAATTAGGGCATGTCCAGAACCATTTGGAAACTCCCTCCCAGAGAGGAAGGAAACACAAACACCCAACAAGAGTTTGCTCCATGGATGCCAGAGCACTCTTGGGCCAATGGAAAGGCCACCCAGGCAGTCTCTCCTGGTTTCCTCGGCCTCTGCTTCCCCCTTGTGGCTAGAATGTGGCAGAGAGAAAGGGCAGTTCCCATAAGGAAGACAGAGAAAGGGTATGGAGTTGCAGACAAGAAATCTTAAAACTGAGGGGAGCTGGGGTTGTTGCTCAGCCTTAGAGAGCTTATCTAGCATGTGCAAGACACTGGGTTCAATCCTTAGCACCACATTAAAAAAAGGTGAATAAAATCAAGTTTCTTTTTTTTAAAAAAAGGAATCTTAAAAATGTGGAAGACATCAAAGGAAACCAGACATAAAATGCCAGATGCTGTAGGATTGCAAATATATGAAGTTAAAGAATAGACAGACGAAAGCTGTGGTGACAGAAGTCATATGAGGAGCTCCAGGGCAGACTGAGGACTTAGTTAAGACAAGAAGAGACAGCAGGGTGCCTCCTGGGGTGAGGGAAGGTTTCATATCTTAATTTGGGGTGCTTCCTCAGGTATACACACATGTAAACTGTGTAATTGGAAACTAAAGATCAGTGCATTCATTCACTTTCAACATTAAAAAAAAAAGAAGAAAAAGCTGAGCACAGTGGAACACACATATAAACCCAGCAGCTCAGGAGGCTGAGACAAGAGGATTACAAAATGGAGGCAAGACTCAGCAATTTAGTGAGGAACTAAGCAACTGAGCAAGACTCTTTCTCAAAATAAAAATGGCTGGGAATGTGCCTCAGGGAGTAAGCACCCCTGGGTTCCATCCCTACTAGAAATATATATATATAGATAGATACATACACACACATACATACATACATATGGAAAGAGATTATGAGAGAGGGGAAGAGAAAAAAAAACTGTTCACCTTACACAAAGTTTTTAGGCAGGTAAAACTTAACTATTGTCAAAATAATCCTTATAACACACATCAAGCTTACATAAGCTTTTTCAGTTTACAGTTAGTCTTCATTATTTGATTGATGCCCAACGTTCCACTAGAATATAAATTTCATGGTGGTGTGCATGTGTTCCCAAAGCCTGGGATTACATGATATGAGCCTGTCATATCATGGCTACTTAATAAATATTTGTTCAGTGACTATAACTGATCACATAGATTGCCCTGTTGCTTTCGGGTGACTCAGTTCATCATGGTGGGAGCATATGCAGGAGCAAAACCTCTCATCTCATGGCTAAGAAGAGAGAAAGACTAAGAGAAAAGTGTCCTAAAATCTCCTTCAAGGGCACACCCCCAATGACCTAAAGACCTCTTGCCTAAAGGCTTCCTAAAGGCTCCACCACCTCCCATTGGCACCAAGCTGGGAGCCAAACATTTAAATTTGCAGACATTTAAGACCCTAACCATAGTAGCATGGTACTACTTCATTGTTTCCTGGTAGTAAGAACAGAGAGATCCCACCCCTGTCATCCCTCACTAAAACAGACACAGCACTTAATAGAGCAAGCAAAATCCCCACAATACACTCAACAATGAGTCCAGTGAGATCATTTTTTGTAACACTTCCTGGTGTGGACCCGGGCAAAATGCCAAAGTCAAGGTCAAAGGAGCAATCTCCAGGGGGAATGAGAATAAGTGCAACAGGGACCTAACTTTCTGCTGCCCTTGCTCCTTCATAGGTAAGTTGATAAAGGAACAGGTGGGCTGTGTGCCATTCCTCATGGTGCTCGGCTCAGAGAAACTTTGTTAAAATATCCTGTGGTACTAGAGAGAATAGTCTGGACCATAATAGGATTATTAGAGCATCACTCTGATGCCACTGGAAAAGCCATGTGGCTAGTCAATGTAGAACAGTAAAGGAAACAATAATAAGTGTTGGGGAGGATGTGGGGGGAAAGGTACACTCACACATTGCTGGTGGGACTGCAAATTGGTGCATCCAATATGGAAAGCAGTATGGAGACTCCTTGGAAATCTGGGATGGAACCACCATTTGACCCAGCTATGCCTCTCTTTGGTCTATACCCAAAGGACTTAAAAACAGCATACTACAGGGACGCAGCCACATCAATGTTTATAGCAGCAAAATTCACAGTAGCTAAACTGTGGAGCCAACCTAGATACCCTTCAGTGGAGAAATGGATAAAAAAAAAATGTGGCATATATATATACAAAGGAATTTTACTCAGCAATAAAAGAGAATAAAATCATGGCATTTGCAGGTAAATGGATGGCAATGGGGAAGATAATAAGTGAAGTTAGCCAATCCCAAAAAAGCAAATGCTGAATGCTTTCTCTGATAAAAGGAGGTTGACTCATAGTGGGGGAAGGGAGGGAGAGCTTGGAGGAATAGATGAATTCTAGATAGGGAATAGGAGTGGGAGGGAAAAGGAGGGGGCATGGGATTAGAAAAGATGGTGGAATGTGATGGACATCATTATACAAAGTACATGTATGAAGACTGAAATTGGGTGTCAACATACTTTATATATAAACAAAGATATGAAAAATTTGGTATATATGTGTAATAGGAATTATAATTAAAAAACAAATTACATATATAAACACATGAATTGGCATGAACACACTGTATATACAAAGATATGAAAAATGGTGCTCCATATGTGTAATAAGAATTGTAATGCATTCCACCATCATGTATTCAAAAAATAAAATCAACTTAAAAAAGAACAGTAGAGGAAAGAAAGAAGGAAAAAATAAAGGACACAGTGGAAGTGAAAAATTCATTAACTCCCTCAGAACCAGTGTTGAAATATCCTGGTCTGGGCTTCACTCAAGAGACTCTGATGTTTCTCCAGAGCTTTGGGTGGTGGGAGGACACATAGGAGGCTTCAAAGAAGAAAAAAAAGAGCCATTTGGGGAGGATGACCCTTGAGAACAGAAACTAACTCTCCCAAACATCCCTTGGCCATTCTGAGATTCCCCCTCCCTCTGGCTAAAGCACTCTGCTTTCCATCAGATGTCCTCCTCACTGAGGCAGAGAGAGTCAGAAAGGTGAGTGGCAAAGGTGACAGACAACAAGCAAAGGTTCATACAGATAATGAGGCAAAGAAAACACTAGCAAGGACTTTGTTATGAAGTGGAAACTGGAAGGTACTCAGCTATGGGGAAGACCAAGGTAAGGGAATGAGAATGGGGTCCACAGTTA
The DNA here is from genome assembly GCF_047511675.1 of Marmota flaviventris. Taxonomy (NCBI): domain Eukaryota; kingdom Metazoa; phylum Chordata; class Mammalia; order Rodentia; family Sciuridae; genus Marmota; species Marmota flaviventris. Next base: position 120,796,716 of record NC_092503.1, read on the forward strand.
TGAGATGAGCAGCTTTCAAGTTAGAATAGAGGATCTGAGTTCCAGTCCTGTGGGGATGATCCAGAAAAGTCTCTTCCTCTCTTTACTCTTCTTGTCAATTCTGCAGCAGAAAAAAATATTTGGGTATATTGTAACTTAAATTTCAATGTTTGATATTTACAAATTAATAAAAAGATATTTTGTAAAGTGTTTATCATAAAACCCCTAATATAAAAGTATTCAACTTACAACTAGTATAAAAGTTTATAAAATCAATCTATTGAAAGCAATAAAATACTGTATAGTTCTCATAGTCATAAATATCTTTCTTACTGAGGAACAATACTGACCAAGTTATATCGCATGTATTTGTGAATATGTAACAATGAATCCCACTATTATGTATAATTATAATGCACCAATAAAAATGGGAAAAAAGAAAATTATTTATATATGTATTTTATTCCTCAATCAAACCACATTTACTCATTTAGATATTTTTCTTTCTTTTTCCCTCCAGTTTTAATGAATGGTCATTCAGTATCACATACTATACTAGTTAGGGGCAAGAAATTTTTAATAAATCTTTTCTAGTACTAAAATATTAAATAAATAAGACTCTGGGACAAGTATAGAAATCAAAGAAATTATTTAATTACTTAATCAGTATTAGAATCAGTATTACTCTAGGCTGATTCACAGAGTGTTTTAAGGAACAAATTGTTATTGTGCAACAAGGAATACAATTTAAATTAAAGATACTATGATCCAGCAATCCTATGACTAGTAATATATCCAAAGGAAAGGAATTCAGTGTGGCAAAGAGATATCTGAACTTCTATTCATTGTGATACTATTCACAATTGCTAAGATATGGAATCAATGTTGAGAGCCACAGCCCAGTCAGAATGATGCCTGGCATTTGCCAGAGGGAATGGTTGAAAGGTGATGCCAGCGAACCATTGAGATGATGATTTAAGTTAAGCTATATATTATTTCTGTGATGCTGGATTGATTGTATTGTATATTTGACCTTTACTGTCGGGCAATAGGGCAGCTCTTGCTGCCTCTAGCGCCCGCTATTTTGGAGTTCCTGTGGAATTCTCACCGGGGTTCAGAGAGATTGGACAGAGCCTGGTGGAGGGAGTGTGGTCCCTTGTGGTGTAAGGAGTGCCAGTGAGAGTTGGGGAATAAAGAGTTGCTGTTTGAATCTACAAGGCTTTGTGGCGGCTCGGTTATTTGTGCCCAGGCAGACTGTGGCAAATCAACCTAGGTGTCCATGGATGGATGTATAGATTAAGAAAATATATGAACAAACACACAACATAAACACATATGTATACATACATACAGGTAATACATATAACCTATTAATGCTCCAGTATTACACTGAAAGGACATAAAACCCAACTTATTAAACTTATTATGTTTTAAATAATTTTCCCTGACAACATAAAGAATGGATACCTTGAATAATACTGAGATAGTACTAAGATAGGAATAAACCATGACAAAAACAACCAGAGACTAAGTAGAACTGCTCAAACAAGGACCTAGAGCAGCCAATCTATGTGAACAGTGAAGTGGAGCTGGCCTGTGGGATTATGTTCACACTCCCTTCTGAAGTCTGGGGGACTTTGAAGAACCTGGGCCTGTACAGAAGCACCAAGAATCTTCTGGAGAAGTGATCTCTGCTTTAAAACAAAGAGAACAGGGTTTCAAGGATCTACACCATGGATTTGGATGTAATAAATGTAGCCAAAAAAAAGTCTTCCTCTATAAAATCAAACATGTCCCTACAACAAAACTAAAAAGCTCAGAAAAACACTTTGCAACCTTGATCAGTATAACTTTCCAAGAGAAATTCATTGCAAGATGTCTACCTAGGTAACTTATAAATCATAGCAATGTTAACAAAGCTTTACCAATAGTGAGGATGTTAAGCATTCTCTCTGGGATTGGGCAGCTGGTCTACTTGTTAGAAAGATTACTTCTATTTTGTATGGATAAAATCATGTTATCTGCATAGCATCCTTTCTGTTTCAAAGGAAGTGTGTCTGTAGCTCATTCAAAAATAATGTAGTTCATAAAGATAAAAGCTAAATGGAAGGGGGATATGACAAGTAATATTTTTTCTGTTGTTTTTTAAATACTTTATAAGGTAAAAATACTATCTTGTTCAAATACTAAATTATATACTGTTATGGTCATGGTTCTCAGGATGATGTAGGTAGTCACTGACTCTCAATTGTTCACTGTAGTGTATCATTTTTTAAAAATTTTGATTAGGTGTATGACAGCAAAATGCATTTTGATTCGTTGTACACATTGCAGCACAACTTTTCATTTCTCTGGTTCTACACAATGTAGCATCACACCCTAAGTGCAGTCTTACATGTACCTAGGTTAATGATGTCCATCTCATTCCACCATCTTTCCTGCCTCCATAACCCCTCCCCACCCTCCCTTCCCTTTGCCCAATCAAATTTCACCATTCTCCCCATGCCTTCCCCCTCCTTGTTTTAGATTAGCATTCACTTATCAGAGAGAACATTTGGCCTTTGGTTTTTAGGGACTGGCTTACTTCACTTAGCACAATATTCTCCAACTCCATCCATTTACTTCAAATATATGATTTTATTCCCTTTTAATCCTGAGTGATATTCCATTGTGTGTATATACCACAGTTTATTCATCCATTCATCTTCTGAAGGGCATCTAGGTTTCCTCCATAGTTTAGTTATAAATTGAGCTGCTAATGAACATTGATATGGCTGTGTCACTGTAGTGTGCTGATTTTAAGTCTTTGGGGTATAGACTGAGAAGTGGCATAGCTGGGTCAAATGATGGTCCCATTCCATGTTTTCTAAGGAATCTACACACTGCTTTCCATAGTGGTTGCACCAATTTGCAGTCCCACCAGCAATGTATGAGTGTGCCTTTCCCCCGACATCCTCATCAACATTTATTGTTGTCTGTATACTTGACAATTGCCACTCTGACTGGTGTGAAATGAAATCTTAGAGTAATTTTGATTTTCATTTCTCTAATTACTACAGATGTTGAACATTTTTTTTACATATTTGCTCATTGAAGGTATATCTTCTTCTGAGAAGTGCCTGTTAAGCTCCAGCCCATTTGTTGATTTGGTTTTTTGGTTGTTTGTTTTTTTGTTTTGTTTTGTTTTGTATTAAGTTTTTTGAGTTCTTTATGTATCCTGGAGATTAGTGTTCTATCTGACATGTGTGTGGGAATAATTTGGTTCCAAATTGAAAGCTCTTTGTTCACCTCATTGATTATTTCTTTTTCTGAGAAGAAGGTTTTTCATTTGAGTTCATCTCATTTATTAAATCTTGATTTTATTTTTTGCACTTTAGGACTCGTTTTAAGGAAGTCAGAGCCTAATCCATCCTGATTAAGATTTGGGCCTACTTTTTTTTCCATTAGGCGCAGGGTTACTGTACTAATTCCTAGGTCCTTGATCCACTTTGAGTTGATTTTTGTGCATGGTGAGAGAGAGGAGTTTATTTTCATTTTGCTGCATATGAAATTCCAGTTCTCCAGTACCATTTGTTGAAGAGGGTATCTTTTATACAATGTTTTTTTATGATACTTTTGTCTAGTATAAAATAACTGTATTTTTATGGGTTTGTCTCTGTGTCTTCTATCCTTTGCCAGTGGTCTACATGTCTATTTTAGTGCCAATGCCATTCCATTTTTGTTACTATAGCTTTGTAGTATAGTTTAAGGTCTATTATTGTGATGCCTCCTGCTTCACTCTTCTTGATAAGGATTGCTTTGTCAATTCTGGGTCTCTTATTTTTCCAAATGAATTTTATGATTGCTTTTTCTATGTCTATAAGAAATGATGTTGGGATTTTAATTGGAATTGCATTGTATCTGTATAGCTCTTTGGGAAGTATGGCCATTTTGACAATATTAATTTTGCCTATCCAAGAACATAGAAGATCTTTCCATCCTCTAAGGTCTTCTTCAATTTCTTTCTTTAGTGTTCTGTAGTTTTCATTGTAGAGGTCTTTCACCTTTTATTAAGTTAAATCCCAAGCATATATTTTTGAGGCTATTGTGAATGGGGTAGTTTTCCTAATTTCTCTGTCAGGATTCATCACTGATATATAGAAATGCATTTGATATATGGTGTTGATTTTATATCCTGCTACTTTGCTCAATTAATTAATGAATTCTACAAGTTTTCTGGTGGAGTTTTTGGATTCTCTAAGTATAAAATCATGTCACAAATAAATAATAATTGAATTCTTCATTTTCTATTTGTATCCTTTTAATTCCTTTCATCTGTCTAATTGCTCTGGGCAGAGTTTTTCAAGGACTATATTGAATAGAAGTGGTGAAAGAGGGCATCCCTGTCTTGTTCCAACTTTTTGCCATTTAGAATGATGTTGGTCTTCAGTTTAGCATATATAGCTTTTACAATGTTGAAGTATGTTCCTACTATTCCTCAGTTTTCTAGTGTTTTGAACATGAAAGTGTGCTGTATTTTGTCAAATGTTTTCTCAGCATCAAGTGATATAATCATATGATTCTTATCTTTAAGTGTATTGATGTGATGAATTATATTTATTGATTTCCGTATGTTGAAACAACTTTGCAATCCTGGAATAAACACCACTTGATCATGGTGCACTATTTTTTAAATACGTTTTTGTATGCAATTTGCCAAAATTTTATTGAACTTTTTTAAATACTTTTCATTGTTGATGGACACAATACCTTTATTTTTTGTCTATTTTTATGTGGTGCCAGGGGTCAAACCCAGTACACCACACATGCTAGGCAAGTGCTCTACCACTGAATCACAACCCCGGTCCCATTTTTGAGAATTTTTGCACCAATGTTCATCACGGATATTGATCTGAAGCTTTCTTTCCTTGATGTGTCTCTGCCTGGTTTTGGTAACAGGATGATACCACCTTTGTAGAATGAGTTTGAAAGAGTTCCTTCCTTTTCTATTTCATGGAATTATTTGAGTAGTGTTGGTGTTAATTATTCCTTTTAGGTCCTGTAGAACTCAGCTGTGAATCAGTCTGGTCCTGGGATTTTCTTGGTTAGTAGGCTTTTGATGGTATCTTATATTTCCTTGCTTGAAATTGATCTGTATAAATTGTGTATGTCCTCTTGACTCAGTTTGGGTTGATCATATGCCACTGTAGTGTATCTTAACCCCAACCACAGTTTCTCTGCCTTCAGATATTTATCAAAGCTAAAAATCATACTTTAAAGATACATAAAAAACAAAACAAATGGAAACTGTTGCATTTCATGAATAAACATTTAGGGTCACTCCAGGTGAACTGGGCTGCATGAAATAATCACACAGAGACAGAGAAATACCTTAGGTCTTGTGACAGCTCCTCCAACCTTAGGGGGTCCATGGAGAGAGAGAGAGAGAGAGAGAGAGAGAGAGAGAGAGAGAGAGAGAGAGAAAGAGAGAGAGAGAGGGAGAGAGAGAGAGAGAGCACATGCTGAACACTTTTATTGGGAAGAAGCCATTCAAATGAGGCAAGGGGTCAGATTTCAGGGATTGAGTCTACCTATGTGATGTCTGCTGTCAGCAGGTTGATTGACATCTGGGCAGGTCATGCCCATCTCATGAGCTGTATAGGGATCATGGCAGAGCAAGCAAAAAGACCACAGTGAGGTCAGCCCAAACAGCTGGGCAATGTTGGTTCAGTACACTTTGTGTGCTCAGTGCTCATAGTTCACACACACACAGCCCATGGCTGGCTTGCCACATCTCCACATTCTCATCATTCAAGGTCAAGGGGCACTCAATTCCTAAATGGTAGCTCCCAAGAGAAAGCCAAGCTTGATCAAGGCTTCTTTCATGAACAACTTCAGTTGCCCTCAATTTTGTATTTCTGTTGAATCAAACACCCCCATATTGCCATTTGGCACCATAATGAACCAATCTGTATTCCAAGTAGTAACAGGTTAGTTGAAAAGGAAGATGAAGCAGTTAAATGAAATAAGAAAAATACAGTGACAATGGTATGGCCAAGCAATTCTGAGCAACATGATCTAGCATTAATGTCATCACATTCTAAGTCAGACAATATAATTCTGAAGCAAACTGACAATTAATATATTTACATGTAGAAAATACTTTAAAAACCACCAAAAAATCAACATATTTATATAACATTATTGTTAGAGTTAAGCATTTGCTAAGTTGATTAATTTCTCAATTACTCTTTCTGACATGCTGTGAGCAATTCAGCACCCTCCTTTAACAAGTACTAAGTTATTGTAGTTTAGATGCTTCTCTCAAAGTCTAGAAACCACATAAATCATTTAAACAAGGAAAATTTAACATAGACCTACTCATGGCTGAGGCCCTGAATTTAATCCCCAGCACAGAGAAAAAAGAAAAAGAATCGAATAAAAAAAAAAAGGAGTTAACTACTAAAAGAAATAAAAGAAGCCTCAAAAGAATGCAGAAATGGCATATATAGGGAAAAGATAGTAGTACCTCTGGATTGAGGCAGAGTAGCCAAGGAAGGAAAAAAATGTATGACAAGGTCGCCAATGAGACTGAGGTGCAGAATTCATTGGGGAAGATGGAACCATGGCCCACTGGAAGGTTGAAATGGATCTGTAATGCTCCAACTCACCAGGTGTCCTCTTTCATAATACCCCCGCTCCAACATTTGTGACACCAAATGTTTGGAGGTTTCCACACCAATTCTCTGCATATATCACGGTGTCCTATAATTCAATTAAGGAATTACAAGAGAGTCCTACAGGTTAAGTGGAACCCACAGTCTTAAAAGTATGCCCCCCATGTCTTCAGATGACAATCACAAGATGGCTCCTCAAGTTACCCACCTGTTTCTGAAGTTCCTGTCACTGTAAGGAGGTCCAATGTAGTCTCTCCAGTGGCAAAGAAAACCTATACTCAGGACTTTCAGACCCTTGCCCATACCACAGAAAAGAATGTAAGGATGTGTTTGGCTTTAGTAATGAGAGGAAGAGCATCATTAGAAAGTGAAAAGTGAATATAGAAACCCTCAGAGAATAATGTGGGCAATCTCAAGAGGAAGAAGAACCACACCACCAGGGATTAAGGTCAGATTATTTTATAGGGTACAAAGGTAGAATATATGATCCAAAGGGACAGGACTTCCCTGGAGACTGGGAAATATTGAGTAACATGGTTTCCCATTAGGAAATCTAGTCTGCTATGTTGTTTTCATCTGATATTTGATCAGGTATTTGATCCAATCAAATGTTAGCCCCTATCTTTATGAGGTTAGTAGTGTCTTTCTTTTGAAAACTTTTTCCTGCTTTGCTGCATTCCAGAAAATCTATACAGAACTGAAAACTTACAAAGTAATTTTTGAGATTGTTTGGTACATTTTTACCTTTGGTCTCTTTCCTTCCCTTAATATTCTTTGTCCAGGTCAGGAGCAGTACACAAGTTATTGTTCCACATCCCAACAGGCACATTTCTCCTTTAGAGCCTTTTTTAGTATCCTAAATTTCTATCTCATTCCAAATAATCATCTTCCATTCCCATGATCCATTCTTAGATTGGGTGATTTTCTACATACATTTTCTATACAGGCTCAGAAAATCAACAGAAACAACTTTGTTTACTAACCAATTTATTATAAAAGATCTTGTAAAGGATACAGTGAATAGCCAGATGAAATGCACATAGGGTGAGGCCCAGAAAAGCCTGGAGCACAGGAATACCTATCCTGTGGTGGAGTTTGAGAGGCAGCACCCCCAGAAACATGAATACATTGTTGTTCATCAACTCAGAAGCTCCCTCAATATTTTATGGATATTTCATTGTGTCATTATGATTGATCAAATCATTGACTGCTTGCAATTAATTAACTCAACCTTCAGCTCTATTTTTGTCCCCTCTTTCACTTTTTATTCATAAAATTTGTTCCTTTGGTAACCTGCCCCCATCCTGAGGTGACCCAGGGGCTTTCTAAAAATTGTCTTATTAACATAAACTCAGATGGCTGAAAGGGGCTTATTATTAAAAACAATAGACTCTCCCTTCATCTAAACAGAAAATTCCAAGGTTTTTAAGAGATGTTTTCAGGAATCAGGGAGAGAAATCACTTTTTAGGAACCTAGGACAGAGACTAAAAATACAGATAAATACATCAATATAGACATTTCTTACTATGTCACCAAAAGGTGGGCCTTCTGTACACCACCGGAAGTTGCAACAAAAATGGTGGCCCATGCCTGTAATCCCAGCATTTTTTAGCCTGAGGCAGGAGTATCACAAGTTCAAAGCCAGCCTCAGCAACTTATCCATGCCCTAAGCAACATAGGAAATGTAGGATAAGATTGTCTCAAATTTTTAAAGGCGGGGGTTGGGTGCTGGGATTGTAGCTCACTGTTGATGCAAGTGTACAGAATGGGCTTTAATCCTCAGCACCACATTTAAAAATAAACTAAATAAAGGTATTGTGTTCATCCACTACTAAAGAAAACTATTTTTAAACAATATAGTTTTGGGATTGTTGCTAAATGATTAAGCATCCCTGGTAACAAAAAAGAAAAAAAGGAAAGGAAAGAGAAGGGAAAAAAGGGAAGGGAAGAAAAGAAAAGAAAAAAGAAATTAAGAAAGAAATTATGAAAGAAAGAATTAACGTGCCTTGCAGTGGCCCTTCCAGTGCATTGTACCAACAATCTCACATTGTGTCAGATGGCAAAGAAGTGTTTACAAGATCCAGTTCCAAGAACACAAAGAAGACCCACATGGAGTAGATTTGGAACACAAATGCAATGAAATGATACTGGACTCTGTCCACACCTTTGACTTTATTTTTGCATACATTTTACACCATATTACAAACATTTGAACTTCCATAAGACAACAAATCTACATGACAAAGCCACCTGACAAATGAAGAGGTTCTCATCTGTTCCCCTACATGAAGAAAGAAGCACTATCAGTCACTGTACACTACACTGTTATATTATCTACTCTTCAGATTCAGTCAGTCTCAATGAATATACTGTTACCTAAAAGATAACAATTTGTATAGAAAATCATGAATATAAGAAGAGAGAAAGCAAATGGTCAATATTCACAAATATACACATATATGCCACAAGCAAAGAGAAAATACAGAAAGCTATTAAAGTCCTTGTTTCTAGAAGGACTGTGTAATTATATGTACTTTCTATATATCTTTCAAATCCCAAACTGTGTTGTCTCTTCCCCAGTCAGAACAACTGGTCATGATTGTTCACTTGGTAGAGTGAACACATCTTTATTCTTGCAGTTGTAGTATAGACACAAAGTGAGAATGTAAGGAAAAGTCAAAGAGGGTAGCAGGAAGGGGGATATGATCAAAGTACAATATATGCATGTATGAAATTGTCACAATAAGAACCAATATTTTATACAATGAATATATACTAATAGCTTTTTAAGGAGGGGGCCCATTGTCTTATCCTGAATTAACATATCACAACACTCTCAGTGGTACCAGAAATTTACTGAATTATGGAAAAATAGGCATGTTATATTCATCTCAGAATAGGAAGCAGATAACATAAAATGTTGGACTCTTCTCTTAAAACTCCATCATTCATTGTAGTTTGGAACTGAAATATCCCCCAAAGGCTCATGTGTTAAAAGTTTGGTCCCCAGCTCGTGGCCCTTTGGGAGGTGGTAGAAATTTCAATAGGTGGGGACTAGGAAAGAGGAAGGAAGTAGGTAACTGTGACTGTGTCCTTGAAGACTATGTCTTGGCCCCTCATCTATATATTACTCTCTCTCTCTCTCTCTCTCTCTCTCTCTCTCTCTCTCTCTCTATCTCTCTCTCTCTCTCTCTTCTCTCTCATTCTTTCTCCTCTCCTTCTCCTTCCCTCCCCTCTCTCCCCCTCACTCTCTCTCTCTCTCCCTCTCTTGCCTTCTCTCTGCCATAAGGTGAGCCACTCACTCCACCACCTGCTCCCATACATTCTACCTCAGAAATAATGCAGCCAGGTGACTATGGGCTGAAACCTCTAAAACTGTGAGGAAAATAAATCTCTCCTCCTTTAGGTTGATTTTCTCTGTATTTTGTCACAGAGACAAAAAAAAATGAATAACACACCTTTCCATTTCACTGGAAATTTTTGGATAATGAACTGTCATCTGATAGTCCAAATATGCAAAAATAGAACTGAGGACCACGCTCAACCTCAAGGTTCCTCTACACACATGCAGGTGCAGTAATGTAATCTCTCCTTTGTTTGAATTTTTTATTTTGTTTTGTTTTGTTTTTGGAAACAGAGTATCATTATGTTGGCCAGGCTGGTCTCAAACATGTGGGATAAATTGATCCACGTGCCTTAGCCTCCACAGTAGATGGGACTATAGGTATATGCTGCCACAGCTGCTTGAAATACTTATTAATACCAAAAAAATAGGGTGCCTCAGTTAAATTGCACATTCTCTAAACCAGTTACAAAATAGCCAAATTTTATCTTCTGCTATCTGAATATAAGATATGAACTGAACTCTCATAACCACACATCTATCTAAAGTCTTAACACAGAGCAGAAGGACAAGCCCACTGAACAGTCCAAGTCTCATATCACAGGCTTTTTACACAGGGAGTCTATAGCCCCAGAAGTGCCACAGTAAGGGATCACAGACAGCAAGGGATCCTATGTGGACAAAACCTGAGAGTGTCAGGGAAGTAACAGAGATTCAGCCTCTGGGGGAGCTCCATCAACACCACAACCTGAGCTGAACCCCTCCATTGGGGTATTCAGGATTTCCTCCAAAGGAGGAAAATTGTTAAGGGGTACAGGGAGCCCTTCAGACCCACTTTCCATGGAGCAGACGGTCATGGACACAGCTCCATACATAATCATTAAGTATGGAAACAGAGCTCCAGAAAAGGAGGCTGGAGGGAAAGAGAAAATGTGGGACCCATCAATCATGTTATAGAAGGAGACATCCCCTTCACTGTAGTCCAGGAAAACCCCCACCCTGAAAAGATCCTTCATAGAAGATAACCAAGTCTCAGGATTAGTTAGGGCAAAATAACTCTTGTTAACTTTCCCCATGACCCAAAATCCCCTTTGTGGTGATTCCAGGTAGTTGCCTTTTCTCCGCACATCTTTCCTACAGACTCCCAGAGTCCACTTGCTGTGTAATTCATTCTCTATCTCCACTTCCCAGTACCATCTTCCTGATGTGATGCCCTCAAGACCCAACACACTGCATTTTTCATCACAGTACACACAGGGGTCCTTCCAGGTCAGACGCATCTTTTCATGACAAACAGAAAGCCTGTGGTGAGCAGAGTCTGGATCCAGAGTGACAGGCCCTGTTGAGAGAATTATCAGTCATGCAAGGTCCTCTCCCACCCCAAAACAAAGCACACAGCCACCCACCACCTCACAGCCATATAGCTGCCTGAGCAGAGGAGGGGATAATTCTCCTGAGATATGAGTCTTGTAACTCAAGCCCACATCAACAACCAGGAGAAGGAGCCAGAGGCTGATTTGGGGGGCAGACTTGTGACAGGACCCTTGAAAACCAGTACCAGTGTTGTGACCACCACTTCTGCCACAGCAACACCATTGGTGATGCCAGCACCTGAATCACCACAGAGAACTTAAGGAGAAGCCAGAAGCCATGAGGGCAACAGGAGGAACTTCTAGAAGCACACAGTCACTCACAGGCTTGGAACCGTTCCTTCCGCCAATCTACAAAAGAACACACATCTCATGTCAGGGATTTGCAGAGTCCTTACACATCAGGGTCAGCACCCAGTCTTCTGAAACACAGCAATGTGGGAGGAAGAAGGGAAAAATATGTTTGAAAACACTCAGCTGCTGTATTTGTTTCTTACACACACACACACACACACACACACACACACACAACACCCACACTTCCCATGAAGACTAAGCCTAAAGCTTAACACCTCAGGATCAAAATGCGGGAATCAATATGAAAAGTCACTGTTCAGATTTAGCTACCAAATAATGCTTTCTCAAGACAAAGACACACAACAATCCTGAAAACTGGGTTATCTTGAGATACAATTAAGGTTATAAAATTTCAAAGACCTCCATTTACTTATAAAGAACTGACTTGCTGAACTTGTAAGGTTAATTCTAAGCCATGAGTAGAGAATTACATCTAGCTAAGCTGAACTTGGAGGATGACAATAAATCATGAGTGCAGGGAACTCAGAGAAATCTTACCCATTTAGGTGGCAATGGAGAGGGTTTTAAGATGGGAGAGAAAGAAGTTCAAAGCAGGAAACAAATATATCCAGTGAGAGGTCAATACTAGTGACTTTTCTTCCACTTCGCAAAGACCAATAAGAGAAAAACATCCTTACATATGTGGGAGAACCCCAAAATATTGGACCTACTCATTTGCCTCCCAAAAGAATTGCCTGAAGAGTTTCAAAACTTCCAGCTATAATAGAACCCATAATCCTAAACTCCAGAGTGTGTGAATGTGTGAAATCCATGACTAGGCCACTTTAAAAATGTGACTAAGATTCAGGTTCTTGAGCAGGGGAGATTATTCTGGATTCTCTGGGGCAGTCCAAACTAATCTCATGAACCCTTGTGAATAGAGAGAGACCTGTATTGGCTGTATCAGAGAAGCAGATAAAATCACAGAAACAAGGTCAAATCCATGCTGTGCTGCTGGATTTGAAGATGGAAGAACAGGCTCCCAAATGAGAGAATACAGATGGCCTCTACAAATGCACAAGACAACAGCCTCCACAAAGGAACACAGCCTTGTGCACACCTTCTTGGATTTTCTGGCCTACAAACATGTAAGATAATATATTTGTGTTGGTTTAAGATACTAACTGTTTTTAATATTTATTTTTTAGTTGTAATTGTCAATACCTTTATTTTTTTTAATGTGGTGCTGAGAATCAAACCCAGAGCCTCGCACATGCTCGGCGAGCACTCTACCACTGAGCCACAACCCAGACTCAAGCTACTAATTTTGTAGTAACTTGGCAGCAAATAGAAAACTAATATGCCCACATAGATAACACACCCCTTGTGGAACAAAGCACTGGCAGAGAAATGTGCTGACAGAAACCATGAACCTCCCTGTCTCCTGCACTTAGGAAGCTGAGTACCAGGAAAATCTCACATTCTCTGCTAGATGGTGAAAAGACAGGGGCCCAGTGAGCCAGTAAACCAGAAAAGGTCTAAAGATCAGAGGAAAAAGTCCAGTGGCAACCAAGAATCAGTGACACCGACCTTGGACTTTACCTCAGGGTCAGGGGAAGGGGGACCAAGCAATGTGATGAGAACTGCCTTTTCTCAGGAGACACCAACCCAAGAGTCTTATGAACCAGTTCAGACTAGCCTCCTGATGGAGAGGACCTGAAATACCTAGGAGAAAACACATTGTCCCTCTTCCCCCAGCGTCCCAAGGCCACATCAGTCTCCTAAAACCACCATACTCCCTTTTGGGAAGAGGTCAGGAAGGTAGTTGAACAAAGCAAAGTCTACATATGTCGTACACTCCAAAATGTCTTCAACTGGAAAGCTTTTGCCTCCAACATGGCAGAGCCTTAGGAACAAGATTAGAATGATTAACATAATAACTAAACAACATTTTTCTTTCTTAAAGATTTTTGTTTAAATTTGTTCTCCCCATTTCCACTAATATATGTTCAATCACCTACATGGGTATTTCCATCTTTGTTGAGTTGCTTGATAGAATCTAGATCATATAAAATGGCTGAGCAGGCCCAGATGACCCTTGGAGAAAAGTAAACTTTGCTCATTTTTTACTAAGACATTAGTTGAAATTCAATTATAATTTTCTATATAATAACTGACTGAGATTATCAAAGAAGAAGAAAAGAGAGGAAAAGGAAGCAGACGAGGGAGAAAAGGAGAAGGACTGAAAGAGAAAAGAAAACCTTTTGAGACTCTCCAGTGTGTCAAGTACCATGCTATGCACCTTAATGCAGCCTTCATATAATTACAACAGAAAATTTTAATTTATAACTCATTGTTACAATTTCATGAACAAGATGAAATAGAGATTTGTCCACCTCACACTATGCACCTGTCAATATGACAGTGTTGATTCTAGTATACCAATGGTGTTTATCCTTACAAAATAAAAGAGTATGCAAGTGTTACATGAAAACTTATAGACATTAATACAACAGAAAATGGGGAGATGGTTAAAAAAAAGACTACGTGATCCTTCTTTTTAAATAAACATGTCCTCAGGAAAATCATTAAAATTCTCAAAGAGTGTTCCTCAGATATTTGAATTCAAAGCCTCCTTGATGCCATGACTCATCCTTCTCTGTCTCTCACAGTCTATATCCCTGATGCCAAAAGAAACATCCAGAGCAGGAAAAGGGCATATTATAAAATTTAGATGGCAGAGGTACTAAACTCACCCCCAGAGTTAAAGAGTCCTCTGGATTATCTTTCATTGCATAGGAAACTACCTTAGCATATGCCTGTCCTAACTGCTACTGGAAGGTGGAGGTGGTCTCATTATCACAAACTCAATGAGATGATTAGTTAGAAATGGCTTAATGGAATTCACACACACACACACACACACACACAAAATGTATTCACTGAAAACTCTCAAAGATGTATCAAGGAGTTGGTTACATTTCAGGCACACAAAAAACCCACAAATCCTCTTCACACTCAACTCTAACCACCTTGGATGGGATTTTCCATCTCTCACTGCTTCAGCACACCCAAAATGTCTATGTGAATCTTGGGCACTCTACTTTCTTTCTCACCTCCTCTCTCCTCCCACCTCATCCTTTCTTTTCTGATTTGTTCCAACCCTTTCTCAGGTAAACAATATGAAACTCTCCAGGTTTCTCTTTTTATGATCTTCACACATTTAAAAAAATCAAAGACCAACACACAAATGAAAAATTTCTTAAAAGCAAAGAAATAGTGAACATCATAAATTGCATTGTGTTCCTTATATACAAACACAGGTTTTGAATATAATTTCAAATGGTTCACAGATCCCCTAAACATCCTGGACCCAAAATTCAGAACACCAGAAACTCATTTCTCAGAAACCAAGGTGCTTGGAAGAAACCCAGCTAGGACAGCGAGTCAGAGTAGGAGGTGGCTGAGAGAAGATCAATATCCAGAGGACCAGAAAACAAAAACAAAAACAAAAACAAGAAAACCAAACCTGGAGCCAAACAATAGGAATTTGGGGTAAAGGGAATAGAGAACCAAGGCCCCACATTATGAAGATGAAATTCCTAAACTGTCAAATATGATTTCTGAAGAGTTTTGGAGACCAGCAATTCCTATCCCTAGTTCCAACCCTGTTCCATCCAGTCTCTGCTCACAACTGAACTCTCCAGTGTCACTGTACCAACAGTTAAACGCGATTGAAGAACTAAAATCAAAATTTAAAAAGACATTTGGGAAATTACAAAAAATGAAGAATAATAGGGCTGAGGTTGTGGCTCAGAAGTAGAGTGCTCACCTACCATGCATGAGGCACTGGGTTCATTCCTCAGCACCACATAAAAATAAAATAAAGGTATTGTGTCCATCTACAACTAAAAAAAATGTTTAAAAAACTGAAGAGTGTTTAAAAGATAGGAATATGAGGTAACTTCTTTGATCCAAACAGAAGAAGTCCCTGTGGTCTTCCAATGCAAGTTACAATCATTTTTCTCTCCATTTAGGAGAATTTTGCTTTCCTATTGTGCTTGGCTTTAGTTAGTTTGGGCAGGGGGCAGATTAATGTGTGATGATTATGAAAGAAAAAAAAAAACAAGAGAAGTTAAAAGTGTTAACTGGGAGGGGTGGAAAACAAATTAAAGAAGAGAGAGCAGGAAACCTCATCCCATCCTGGGTGGAGGACACTGATAAGGAAGGTCAGAGGTGGATCCAGGAGGAGGGAAGGCCAAGGAAACATCAGAGTTACTTACCTGCATACAGTGGGGCCTTCCTCCAGGCTGAAAGGGAACACACGGTGGTGAGACCACAGCTAAAACAAGCCTGCTCAGCATGAATGTACCTGCCCTGGCCTCCCTCCATTCTAAAGATGAGACTACCCACAGGAGGAGAGAGTCAGAAAGAGATGGCCTCATGCAGTATACAGGGACTGCAGGGTGTTGTGGGAAATCCCCTGGACCATAGATGAAGACAGCAGCTTTACAGGCCAATTGCTGCCATTGCCCCACTGATTTCTATCTGTCAGAAAACCATCTGCCTCAAAACTCATAAAAGTCCATATTCTATTTGTCTTTATTCAGTTTTGCCACTAAGGATAAAAATTATGCTATGTATGAAAATATTTGAGAGAATGAAATATAATTCACTCTGCAATTGTCAGGGGTATTATTATTATATCCAGGATTTTTCTGGCAAAGATATATTTGAAAAGGGGTGGGGATGTACACCGTGGTAGAGGGCTTGTCAAGCATGCACGAGGCTCCAGGTGCATGCCTCAGCACCACAAAATGAAAAAAATAAAATTTAAATTTGAAAAGACACTTGGGAGATTACCAAATATGAAGAATGATTTAGAGACAGCAATGAGTTCTGGGGTAAAACTGCCCAATTTTTCACTTTGGTAAATATTTCTAGACAATAAGAACCAGTTTTCAGGAAGTACTTGGTTCACTCTACCACATTTCCACCTGTGATGAGCAGCCCCCTTGAATTAGCACCTTCAGGAGCTAGAGAAAACATAATCCCTCACTGGCAATTTGTAGGGACACAAACAGACGGTCACACTTCTAAACTTAATGACACCATGTACTTATATAGATCATTTAATAAAATCATACTATATGCCTTTAATCTTTTAGGTGGAGTCCAACAGCTAGATGCATTGAAGGAAAAAAAAAACAAAATAATGGGCAATCCAGGGTTGAAATAAGATGCAGAATTCATGACACACCATGGGTCACCATCACACCCAGGTTTCGAAGCACTAGGTAGGAAATAGCAGCCAAGGTCTAAGAAAGTCCAGGGACCAGTGTTCTGGCTTCCACTAGCTTCCCAGGGATGGGGCCCCACATGTCTGTGCCTAGACAGAAACAAGTACAGGGGACACCAGGACACGGGTAAGATAAGGAAACAAGCATTATCTGGAGAGTCACTTACCAGACAGATAAGCTTCTTTCCTCTGATCTGAAAAACAACAAGAAAGAAGGGAGCTTGGAACTAGAATATGTGCTACCAAGGAAACAGAAAACTCAGAAAGGAAAGAAGAACTTACAGAGGTCTGCCTTGAGTTCATCTAAAAAAAAAAAATGAAAAAAAGTATGAACACCCATCCCCAAGAAAAGGAAAGACTGTGCCTGGAAAAACCTAGGAATAATGTTTCTGTTCACTAGAATTTCTAACTACAAAACCACCCAACCCCACCAGTCTCTAGCTCTCCACTCTGATCTACTCAGTTACCTCCTCTGGGCCCAGGACCATGGGTCTCCCTAGAGAGCTGGACCCCAGACTCTGGCCCCTGTCAGCTGTCCCTCACCACCAGGTCTGCACTTGCCCTTTGCGGTCTTACCAATGGTCTTCAGCACCTCTTCCTTTGCCTGCTGTTCCTGCTTCTTAAGCCACTGCTGATGCTCCTTTTCCTGCCTCACCTGCATCCTTTTAGAATGTGCTTTTCTGATACAATAGCAAGCCCCCAAGAGTAGGAGCCCCAGCATGGTCAGGATCACAGCAAATGCTGGCTTCCAGGGAGAGGCCTGAGGGAAGAAGGGCTCTGTGGCCCAGGCAGACAGCAGGTCAGGGGCACACCCAGGAGACCAGCACACTCAGAGAGGCCAGCCCCTCCCCACAGCTCTGCTGGGAGTGGGAAGCAGCACTGACCTGGGATGTAAATAGCCATGGCCTTCTCCTGGTCCAGGACAGGGTTGAGGACAGAGCAGGTCACATTCCCCACAGAACTGTCTCTCACCACCAGAGTGGCCTCCACACTAAACAGCTCCTCAGTGTCTTGGGTGTGGGCCTCAGAAAGCGCTGGGAACTTCTTTCCACTGAGGTCTCTCCACTGCACCTGGGGCTTTGGGAACCATCCTGAGGCTTTGCACACCACGCGGACTCCATCCTCTTCTGGCCCTTCTATGTGCACTTGGGGATCAGAGCCCATCCCTGGAAGGAAGGAAGCTGTGGAGCCCCAGGAGGCCACCTTGGGCCCTGAGACCCCAGAGTTGCCTAGATATCACAAAACTTCAGAGGGAAGGATTCATGTTGAATTCTGAGAATTCTATGGGAAGAGGGAAGAAAAGGAAGGAGCACAGGGACCCCCACAGGGCAGTGGGCTCTTCTCCCCAATTGTGAGGCCAAGGTAAACAGGAAGAATTTGGTCCCAGGGCTCCCTCCTTGAATCTCACTCTTCTCACTTCACACACTCTCCTGAGACATCTGCCTCTCTGTATATCATGTCCAAAATTATATTGACTGACCACCTTGACTCCTGAATTCTCTTCTCCTACACCCATCTTCCCATGAGTTATCTTTACCCAGTTTCCTCACATACACTTCAAACTCAAAACTCCAAACTGAATTCATAAACGTGGACCACTTGTGATAAAACAAAAATTAAAATCTCCCTAATTCCTCACCCTTCTTTATACCTAGTTCTCCCACTTGCACACACTTTTTACAGCCTTTATCTTCTGCCTCTGGGCCCAGGCATGGGATTTTATTTAGCCAATAAGAAATTAGCTAATGTGACTAGTGCAGAGGTTTGAAAAGCACTTGCACCTTGGTTTTACCCTCTGCCATTTCCACAGGAAGACAATCCTAGGCTACCCAGTGGAGAATGGACTCATGTGACATTGCCTGGTCAACCTGCTACAGCTTCCCTAGTTCAGCCAAATGACCACCTAAAACATAAGCACACCCAATCAATACGCACCTGGTGAACTTTTCAGCTGACTTAAGAATAAAAATTACAAGTAAAAAGCTTAATTCTCCCTGTTGAATAAAAGATTTTATTCTTTTTTCTTACACCATTTGCTTTAGGAAATGTCAATTACAAATAGGTACTTTCTCCTCTTTTGAAATGTTTATATATGATTTTGAAAAGTGGTTAGGTTTCTGCCAGCTTTGTGGCTCAGGAATTCCTTTCTCAAGGACCTGGGAGCCATTTCTTTGAAATGTACACATCAGGGAAGATAGCAACACTTTGCCCCCTTTTTGTGGAAAGATAGGAGCCTAACTTATGTGGGTATCTTGCTCTAAGTTATAAAACTGCTTCCTGTCATAAAGCTGGAGGAGTTTATTTTGCTTCCAGATAAAGCCTATTAGATGACACATATGGTCTCCCAAACAACCAGGTAAATTTAGGATGAGTTTTATGGAACAAGAGTGCTTTGAGCCATCTTAGTTGAGGATTACTCATTGTTCATCTTGAAAACAAATATACAGGAGATTATATATGATTGGCTCTAAAGAGAATGATGAAATTATTTTTCTGGTTGTGTAATACATTCACAGATCACCATACTATGTATCACACTCTGGTTTGATGCTTATTCAGTAATAAAAGTGTTTTCTCCTAGCATGGAAGGGATATCCTGGTTGTAATTATGTTTCTGAAATATGACCAAAGATGTGAGTAAACCCAGGTGAGATAAGCCAAGTTCAGCCCCAATTAGTTGAACTCACTTAGTGCCTGAATTAAATACATTTTTATTGCCAAATGCACCCAAGATTGGGGCTGTTTGTTACACAGCATTATCAGAGCAGTAGAACTGACACATAATTATCAATAGTCCTGCCACGAAACAACAAATGGTTCAAATAAAATCCTGGAAGTCTCTGAACTCTTCTTCTCCCCTTCCAAACTCTGTGCCCACAAATCTACTCAGTTGACTCTAGTTTCTAAACCTGTCTGACCCCTCCTCTCCCATTCCACTGCCATGCCTCAGGTCAGGCACTCATTTTCTCCACATCGTAACTGCACTCCATGCCTCCTTCTTGCTCACCTCCAATCCTCCCATTCACAGCTGCCAACATGAGCATACCCAGCATGGCTCCATTTAGGATTCCCCCTACTCTGCATCCAAACTCCATAACACAGCACACAAAGCCTTTACTGATCTGGTATCTGTCTTCCTCTCCAACACTTGTCCCCAAACTCCACCATCTGAGACACTCAGGGCCCACATACTCAGTTCCAAGAACTATCTGCTCAAATGCAAGTAGCCACCATCACCATGTTGTCTGCCCTCTGCCTTTTCACCTTCCATCCCATCAACTTCCAGGGCTTTTGTGCCAGCCCGGGTGTCCACTCCTAATGATCTCATCCTGACACCTGTGACTGGTGTTAATACACGACCATCTCTTTATTCCAGTATTGCCACTTCTTACCATCCTCCTCCTCACTCCTCCTACCAACCATGATGGCCTCATTATACCCAGAATAATCAACCATACTCCTACTTCAAAGGTTTCATACCAGGTGCTCCCTCTGCATTAAACTCTGGCCCCACAGATATCCACCTGGCTAAATACCGACTTCCTTTGAGCCTTGCTCAGACTGTCAATAAGGCTCTGCCTGAGTCCCTATGTAACACTACAGCTTGTCCTAACTTCTCAGCCCACATCCTGTGCCCCTTTCTTAATTCTATTTGGTCTTTTGTCTTAAATACTTATCACCTTATAACATATTATACTGAGTTATTTATTATAATTTTTCTTCCTTTGTCTCTTGAAAGTAAACTCCTCACAGCTGGGATCTCTGTTACACTGATATATCTCTGGGCACAGGATAAGTCCTGACATATTTTAGATGCCCCTAAACAGTGCTTGTATTGAATCAATGAATAAAAGATGAGTCACTTTTTTCTTTCATTTCACCTATAAAATGTGAGGCTTAATTTGGATGATTCTTAATGTTCCCACCAAACCCAGTACTCCCAAGGTCTCTAGAATAGACATCAAGAAACTAACCTGCCACCTTCACTTCCAAATCAGCCTCTTCATAGAAGCCTCCATGTCTGAAGAAGCAGGTGTACATTCCATTGTCAGAAACCTGGACCTTGTGGATGTGCACAGAAGCCTGCCCTTCTAAAAGGAAGTCCCTCACCAGTGAGGTCCGCCCTCTGTACTCATCCATCTGCTCTTCAGTCTGTTCTTGTTGGTTCCAGTAGATGAACACTGCCTGTGAGAGTGTGGTGCGGAACCACCCCAGTTCCATGTTCTCTGCATTCATGGCTGGGAGTAGGGCACAGGGCAGTATGGCATCCTTGCCCAGCACTGCCACAATGGGGTACTGAGGGCCAATGACCTGGAACTGCTCTGTGGACACAGACATAGGGGGAAGGAAGCTAGAGAGACAGACCAAAAAACAGAGAACACACACCACCAGGTGGGAAGGCTAGGAAAGCTGGGACAGGGGCCACATGAGATGAGCCCTCCAGTCTGATAGATTTGGAAGAGGTCTTCTGATCATAATGATGTGGACAGAAATGATGTCAAGGACAATCCCTCATTGTCTTCTGCTCCTGGTCCCAGGCCCTTCCATGAAGTAATCTCTAATTCAGTGGTTCTCAAGCTTTCAAGCTCCTGAACCACTAGGATGCCTAACAGAGCACACATAACTGGACCCCACTCCAGAGCATCTCATTCACTAGATCTGGGGTGGGCCAATGAATGTGCATGTACAAGAAGTTCCAAGGGTGGTCTGGGGAGCACACATTGGGAACCCCAGGATTAACTTGTCCTGTCTCAGGACAAACCTCAAAACTGACAAAGAGCACACCTGACAAAAGGTCAGCACTCTTTGATCATTCAGTCACACCCTGGAAATTCCCCTCTTCCAATTCTAAATTTTTTACTTCAGTCTATATTTTTCTCCTCCACTGAGGGAGGAGAGAAATACATATGCACTTTAAAACACAGAGTCAAATGCTACTTACTGCTGTGAAAATCCTGCTCTCGTCATTCACAGAAACCCCCATCACTTCATGTTCAAGAAGCAGTTCACCTCACTCTCCACCCCCTTGGTGCTCTTGGGCTTCTGAGGCTACCACATGACTCCTCTGCAGGACATGCTGCAATGGGCCTCCAAAGAGCAACTCTCAAACCCTGTGTCTCTCCACTCTGGTCTCAGCCACTTTTTTTTTTTTTTTTGGTCTGATCTTTTTTTTTTTTTTATTGGTTGTTCAAAACATTACAAAGCTCTTGACATATCATATTTCATACATTAGATTCAAGTTGGTTATGAACTCCCAATTTTATCCAAAATACAGATTGCAGAATCACATCGGTTACACATCCACATTTTTACATAATGCCCTATTAGTAACTGTTGTATTCTGCTACCTTTCCTATCCTCTACTATCCCCCATCCCCTCCCCTCCCATCTTCTCTCTCTACCCCATCTACTGTAATTCATTTCTCTCCTTGTTTATTGTCCCATTCCCCTCACAACCTCTTATATGTAATTTTGTATAACAATGAGGGTCTCCCTCCATTACCATGCAATTTCCCTTTTCTCTCCCTTTCCCTCCCACCTCATGTCTCTGTTTAATGTTAATATTTTCTTCCTGCTCTTCCTCCCTGCTCTGTTCTTAGTTGCTCTCTCAGCCACTTTTAAATCTCAACTGGAGAATGACTAAGATTCCTGATCTCAGTGATCCTTTTAACATGTGAGCTAATCCATGTTGCTGCTCTGCTCAAAGCCTCCACATGGCTTCCCACTTCTCCCCAGGCCTGACAAGGTGGACCCTCTTCCCAAGACCCCTCTGAACTCACCTGCTGCTTCTCTCCCCATGGAATCTAGTCCAACAACACTGGCCTCTGTGCTTCCTCACACCTCAGCACACTGCCAGCTCTGCATGGGCTCCTCCTGCAGGAATCCTTCTTCTAAATGGTACTACAACTCATTCCTCCTTCTCCAGGGTTATGTTCCCATCTACACACCACCTCACTGAACACTGCTGCCTGCCACACCTGCCTCCCATGCTCCTGACTGCCCACACCCTGCCCTGCTGCATTTCCCATCCTGGTCATCTCCTCCAATAAACTTAGGCCTCTCTACCTACTATTACTCACTCTCTCCAACTAGAAGGCAAACTTTATGACAGAATTTCTGTCTGATTCTTTCATAGAATTCCACCTAACAATCAACATTTCATTAATAGTTCAGGAATAAAATGAAAGAATTAATGCTTGCAGCACACACACACAAAAAGGCAAGAAAACAAAAATTGAGGGAAAATATACTTTCAAATGTTTTATATCCTGCTGTTTAAAACCACAAAGTAAGACCAATGGGGACACTCACCCATGGACAGCTGGACAAGGAGAAGCAGGGAAGTGAGACAGCAGAGCAAGGAGCGACTGCAGCACCCTTCCATATCTTTAGAGCTGGGGAGAGAGATGTGGATGAGGGCCAAGACCTGCAGGCAGGAGGCAGGTCCAGCCCAGAGCTCCAGCACCTCAGCATAGAGAGCATGGCTCAGGGATGGACAGCAGTCCCCTGCTGGAGCAAAGCATTTCCTAGTGGCACATCATACTAAGAAGATACTAGGCCCCCCACAACCCTGACACTGACAAACAGCTGAGCCCAGGATCCTTCCAGCTCTTCTGAGAAGATTGTGGTATCAGGAAACCATTAGAGTTCCCTGGTAAGAAAATGTTCCTTTCTTTCCCAGGCCAACTCAGGGCAGCTCTACTCATCCCAGAACACCAGGCTCTTCCATTCCCCATACCTGGGTCTCTGTGGTGGAAGCCATTCCTATATCTCTCTGTTATTCACACACCACTCATGACCCCCCAGAAAGGAGGGCCCAGATTCAGGGCTCTCATCAGGAAGGACATCCAGCTCCTGCTTCTCTCTTGTTCTGCCCCCTAGTTATGCCCAGGTTTGGCCTGGGCAGTGTCAGAGACACACACATCCTCAAGGAGGCTGTGGTGCCCATCACAGGAGCCCAGAACCCTGCCCTGCCTTTTTAGATGTGGAGTTCACCTAAACCTGAATCTCAGCCCAGTCCCTTCCACTGTGGGCTCAGGACATGGTGCTTCATTGGCCGCACATATCCCCACCAACAGGTTTCTCCTTTCCTTATGTTTCTTCAAGAAAGATTTCATCCTGAGAGGTAAGGGACCCTTCCTGGAGACAGAGCATAGAGCTAATGAGCCCTGGTCAGAGAAAAGACCCAAAATCACCTACTGTTTGGAAGTGGCAGGGAGAAGGCAGTCTGTGGTATTGGGAAGAACAAATTCTGGGAGCCAACTTCTAGGCTGCCCTCCAGACTCAGCCACTCTCCAAATGAACTTCTTGGCCTCCATTTCCTTATCTGTATGATGGGCATACTTACAACATCTACCCCCCAAGTTTGTAATGAAAATGAGGTGAATTTATAGTCACTACATGTAATTAGAACAGGGCCTGGGCCCAGAAAATGTTACAGAAATATCATTAAAACAAATGAATATAGGAACAACCCTCATTAAGCTTCTTCTGGTTCTTCCTAGAACAAGACTGTCTCACCTACGCACTCCCACTGCCTCTCACACCAGCTCATCCGTAGCTTCTTTCTGCCACCAGCTTCTCCCTGGTTTCCTCCTCTTAGGTCAGAGGTATCTTCAAAGCCAACTTACCTGCTTCTGTGTTCTCCCACCTATGAAAGGCTGTGACTTCCTGGAGCGTCCCTAAACACAGCAGCTGGAGATAGGTCAGAGTCACAAGGACCCCAGCAGGCCCCAAAGCTGCCCTCAGAATTTGCAGCTGCCCCAAACTGCACTTAGAGCCCTACCCTCTGCTTCCGAATCCAATGCTGGGGTCCCAAATTCCTCATTTCCAAAAGGCAGTTGGTCCCCAGGAATAGGGGGAAAAAGCAGAGCCAGACATAAGTTGCAGTGATCTCTGCAGAGTCTCTGACACGGGGACCCCACTAAGCCCTCCCAGTTAGAGGAGCAACCCCTCTCTGGTTCCTTCCACCATCTAAAGCGAAAGCTTGCAAAGGGAGCCTGGGCAGAGTGTGCCCTGCCCTCTGGACATTGCTCCCTTTACCAGGAAGAAAGCAGCACAGCAGAGCAGCAAAAAGAGGGTACCCACAATTTTCCTGGAACACTGCAGAACAACCCACTTAGAGGTGAAATGCCACAACCACCCCCACAATGCCACCACCAATCCCTGCCCTAAGGGCAAACTGTAACTTGGAAATGTTAGGGACATGATACAAAAAGAAGAAAACAAAATTATATGGAATCCCTACTAATTATCAAGAGCTGTGCTACATAAATTTTACTTATGGTTCTCATTATTACAATTGCAGAGATAAAGCCATGAGCACTGCCATCTGATAATATCAATCTAGTAACTTCCTAGAGGAGGGAGAGGCTAGATGTGCCAGGAGACTGCCTCCCACCACCACATCTCCAGCCCAGCCCAGCCCCCTGCCCCAGGTAACTCAAGTGAGCAAGATCCTGAAAGGGACCTTGGACTCTCAGTTGCCTCAATTACATGGCCAGAAAGCTTATCTCACCCTGACCTGAGCATTCTCCCTCCCAAGGTGCACTTTGCCTTCCATTTGAGGAGGAGGGGGTGGAAGTGGTGACAAAGTGCAGGTCAGGTCTCCTTAAAGAACACTGGCAGAATACCTGACCAGCACTGGCAGGGGACACCGAACATCAGCACTGTCCTCTCCCAGCTCGTCAGGATCGCCATTCACCTGCTTTGACAAGAAACACTATTCAGTAAACTACAAATAATTTTCTTGTATAAACTTAAATGATCCTAATACTAATGAGGTTAATATTAACTTTCTTTTATGACCAACATGTAATAAATACCTCTTATCTTTTCCCATATTAAATGTTTTCTAAATAGCTTCGGATAATAGCCAAAACCATAAAACAATGGTTAATGTAAAATGTATTAAATTCATTGAGATTCTAAAAATGTGACAGTTGATATAAAGTATTTAACTCTCCCATACCCCCAATTCAGTTCATACTGCGGATTGAACACATCCTGAAATATCCAACCACCAGTATCTGAGAGACCTCCTTATGCCTCTCTCTCTTAGTGGAGCCTGGCCCTGGCCCAGCCCCACCCTGAATTCAGCTACTGAGCCCTCCTGACTGGAGCACCTGCCCCATCACCTTCTGCATGAGCGATTCACCTGTTCCTCATCTGAGATTCCAGGGACATAAAGTATCCCTCCCACTAAAGCCCTGAGATAGAGAAGGGTAAGGGAGTGAGGCTAGAGGGAGAAAAATATACATGCCTATAGAGAATTGAGTGAAATGTATTAGACTAATGAAAAGCAAACAATAAATAAAAATTTAAAAGGAAAAGACAGCCAACTGAGAGAAAGCTACCATAAAAAGAAAGGAGCAGGGCTGTGTGTGTGGCTCAGTGGTGGAGCCCTTGGCCAGCACATGTGAGGCACTGGGTTTGATCCTCTGCACCACATAAAAGTAAATGAAATAAAGGTATTGTGTTCATCTACAACTAATTTTTTTTTTAAGAAAAGGGAGGCTGGAAGGTCAGACCTGGCATTTGGTCTGCCTATTAGGAGATGTGACACCAGAACGGACACATGGGCCCAGAGTATCTGAAACATGTTCTCCAGTTACTCCAAGTCAGATCAGTTGCAGAGAGCCAGCACAGGCACTGACCATATGTGTGACCCATCAGTGACCTGGAAAGAATTCACTGATGTTCCCAATCCCAGGTAGGTCAGGCCCATGTATGTTCAAGGGTGAAACAGGTGAGTCCCAGTGGAGGGATTTCAGAACTGGATCATGGAAAAAGGCCTAGAGGTCTCAAAGGTTGACCTCTGCCCCTCAGAGAAGTAGAGGGGGGCCCAGGGCAAGAGAGTCCCTGTCTAGCCCCAAGAGGCACATTCTAACACTCCCTAGAATGGTGCACACCTTGTTCCTGTCCTGTCACAGAGACTCCTCCTCTCAGGCACAGACAGGGCCTCTGCTCTCCAATAACCACCAAGAAATACTTCGGCACACCATTCACTGAGGGTCATTTTACCTTGAACATTTTATACCTCATTCCCATGATGATTTAGTACAATACCATGAGGTGGTTCTCACTGTCCTCATTCTAGAGCTGAAGGATGGTGTCTCTACAATAGTGGAAGATATCCAAGGTCACAGGGTCACATGGACAAACACTGACAGGGGCAGGTCTGTCCCAAGGCACAGTCTAAATCTGAAAGAGTTGGGGGCACCAGCACTTGGAATGCTCCAGGGACCTGGGGGGGGGGGGGGGGGGCAAAAGGGAAGGTAAAGAGTACATCAGAACTTCTATCATAAAAATTTTACCCTTATATCTATTTGTTCTTATACGCTGAATAATATGTGTACATATTTGTTAGCTGCATTTTCAAAATACATAACTTTTAAGGAGGGCATGTGAGGTTGGTGTTGTGGTTCAGTGGTAGAGCGCTTGCCTAGCATGTGTGAGGCACCTAGTCCAACTGTCAGCCCCACATATAAATAAATAAAATAAAAGTTCATTGACAAATAAAAAAATATTTTTTTTAAAAAAAGGAGGGCATGTCCAGAACCATTTGGAAACTCCCTCCCAGAGAGGAAGGAACGACAAGATCCAGCAAGAGGGTGCACCATGGATGCCAGATCACTCTTGGGCCAATGGAAAGGCCACCCAGGCAGTATCACCCGGTTTCCTCGGCTTCTGCTGCCCCCTTGTGGCTAGAATGTGGCAGAGAGAAAGGCAATTTCCAGAAGGAAGACAGAGAAGGTATGAAGGTGCAGACAAGAAATCTTAAAACTGTGGTGCTAGGGTTGTGACTCAGGGGTAGTGAGCTTACCTAGCATGTGCGAGGCATTAGGTTCAATCCTCAGCACCACATTAAAAAAAGCATGTGAATAAAATCAAGTTTTAAAAAAAGTAATCTTAAAAATGTGGAAGGGATTAAAGGAAACAAGACATAAATAAAATGCCAGATGCTGTAGGATTCCAAATATGTGAAGTTAAAGAATAGACAGATGGAAGCTGTGGTGACAGAGTCAGATGAGGAGCTCTCTGGCAGGCCGAGGAGGTAGTTAAGACAAGAAGAGGTATCAGGGTGCTTCCTGGGGTGAGGGAAGATTTCATATCTTAATTTGGGGTGCTTCTTCAGGTATACACACATGGAAACTGTGTAACTGGAAACTAAAGATCAGTGCATTTAAGAAAAAGAAAAAGCTGATCATAATGGCACACACATATAAATCCAGCAGCTCAAGAGGCTGAGACAAGAGGATTACAAATTGGAGGCCAGACTCAGCAATTTAGCAAGGATCTAGACAACTGAGTAAGACTCTGTCTCAAAATAAAAAATATAAATGGCTGGGAATGTGCCTCCGTGATTAAGCACCCCTTGGTTTCATCCCTACTAGAAAAATATTTCTACCTACCTAAAAACATTGTGTAAGGTGAATAGTTTTTTTCTCTTCTCTTCTCTCTCTCTCTCTCTCTCTCTCTCTCTATATATATATATATATATATATATATATATATATATATATATATATTTGAAGTAGAGATTGAACCCACGGGTGCTTAATCACAGAGGCACATTCCCAGTGATTTTATATATATATATATATATATATATATATATATATATATATATATATATATATATAAATAAAGTGTTTTGGGGACAGGATAAGAGAAAAAAAGCTATTCACCTTACACAAAGTTTTTAGGCAGGTAAAACTTATGTATGGTAAAAGTAACCCTGGAAAATCCTTTTAACACACATTAAGCATACATAAGCTTTTTCAGCTTACAGTTTTAGTCTTCATTATTTGATTGATGTCCAAATTTCCTCTGGAATATAAATTTCATGGTGGTGTGCATGTGTTCCCAAAGCCTGGGATTACTGAGCCTGTCATATCCTGGCTATTTAATAAATATTTGTTCAGTGAATATAACTGATCACATGGATTGCCCTGATGCTTTGGGGTGACTCAGCTCATCATGGGGGAGCATATGCTGGAGCAAAACCTCTCATCTCGACTGGCTGCTCTGAAAAGCCATCTTTGCATTGTTCCTGGGTACAGCTCCCCACTGCCACAACACTTCCACTCGCCTCCTCTGCAGCCACGGACTCCGGCAGCTTTATCGCCACAGTCCCTGCACTCTAGTTTCCTTTTTAACCCACTGTATGGGATCACTGGCACGCTCCACCATGTCAGACGTGGCCTGTGGACACTAGCTCTGAAATCACCACCAAGTACTTAAAGGAGAAGAAGGAAATTGTGGAGGAGGCAGAGAATGGAAGAGACCCCCTGCTAATGGGAATGTTAAAGAGGAAAATGGGGAGCAGGAGGCTGACAATGAGGTAGATGAAGAAGAGGAAGAGGGTGGTGAGGAAAAGAAGGAGGAGGAAGGTGATGGTGAGGAAGAGGATGCAGATGAAGATGAGGAGGCTGAGGCAGCTACGGGAAAACGGGCAGCTAATGATGATGAGGATGATATTGATACCAAGAAGAAGACCGATGAGGAAGACTAGACAGCAAAAAAGGAAAAGTTAAACTAAAAATAAAAGGCCACCGTGACCTATTCACCCTCCACTTCCCGTCTCAGAATCTAAACGTGGTCACCTTCCAGTAGAGAGGCCTGCCCACCCGCTGGCCCACCTCGAGCAGTGCCACCAGCAGATGACATGGGCTCTTCACCACCCAATGAAAATTACAACGTGAATTTGCAACAGGGGAGGAAAACAGAACCAATACTTCCAAGGCCCTGCTTTTTTTCTTAAAAGTACTTTGAAAAAGGAAAACTTGTTTATATGTTTTATTTGCATTTTATAATTTTGTTAGGGATCAGCCATTTTTAATGATCTCGGATGACCAAACCAGCCTTTGGAGCATTCTCTGTCCTAATTCTGACTTTACTTGTGATGTGACCATGTTCATTATCATCTCAAAGGAGAAAAAAAATTGTAAAAAAAAAAAAAAAAGCAAAAACAACAACAGCAAAAAAAAAAAATAAAAAAATCTTATTCTGAGCATTCCAGTAACTTTTTTGTGTGTATGTACTTTAGCTGTACTATAAGTAGTTGGTTTTATATGAGCTGGTCCACTTTTAAAAAGATTTATTTCTATTTTGTATGGATGAAATCATGTTATCTGCATACCATCTTTTCTGTTTCAAAAAAAGTGTGCCTGTAGCTCCTTCAAAAATAATATAGTTCATAAATGTACAGGCTAAATGGAAGGAAGGATATGACAAGTAATATTCTTCTGTTTTTTTTTAATACTTTATATGGTAAAAATACTATCTTGTTCAAATACAAAATTATATACTGCTATGATCATGGTTCTCAGGATGATGTAAGTAGTCACTATCTCCACAATTTTTCACTGTAGTGTATCTTTTTTTTAATTAGGTACATATGACAGCAAAATTAATTTTGATTCATTATACACATTGCAGGACAAATTTTCATTTCTCTGCTGTACACTATGTAGCCTCACACCCTATGTGCAGTCTTACATGTACCTAGGGTAATGATTTCCATCTCATTCCACCATCTTTCCTGCCCACATGGCCTTTCTCCACCCTCCCTCCCCTTTACCCAATCAAATTTCCTCCATTTTCCCCATGCCTCTCCCTCCCCATTTTGGACCAGAATCCACTTATCAGAGAGAACATTCGGCGTTTCGATTTTTGGAATTGGCTTATTTCGCTTATCATGATATTGTTCAACTCCATCCATTTACCTGCAAATGCCATGATTTTATTCTCTTCTAATGCTGAGTAATAGTCTTTTATGTGTATATACCATAGTTTATTCATCCATTCATCTACTGAAGGACATCTAGGTTGCTTCCACAATTGAACTATTGTGAATTGAGCTGCTATGAACATGATGTGGCTGTGTTACTACATCCTTTGGGTATAGACAAAGGATTGGGTCAAATGGTGGTTTCATCCCAAGTTTTCTAAGTAATCTCCATACTGCTTTCCATATTGATTGCACCATTTTTTTTAATTTAATTGATTTTATTTTTTAAATACACAACAGTGGAATGCATTACAATTCTTATTACACATATAGATCACACTTTTTCAAATCTTTGTATATAAAGTATGTTCATGCCAATTCATGTCTTTACATATGTACTTTGTTTTTTTTTTTTTTGCATTGCAATTCTTATTACACATATATACCACAATTTTAATATCTCTGTTTGTATATAAAGTAGATTGATACCCAATTCATGTCTTCATACATGTACTTTGGATAATGATGTCCATCACATTCCACCATCCTTGCTAATCCCCAGCCTCCTCTATTTCTCTCCCACACCTCTCCCCTATCTAGAATTCATCTGATCCTTCCATGCTCCCCCTTCCTACCCCACTACGAGTCAGCCTATTTATATCAGGGAAAACATTTGGCATTAGTTTTTTGGGGGGATTGGCTAACTTCACTTAACAATATCTTCTCCAACGCCATCCATTTACCTAAAAATGCCATGATTTATTCTCTTTTATTGCTGAGTAAAATTTCATTTAATTTTTATCCATTCATCCAATGAAGGGCATCTAGGTTGGCTCCACAGTTTAGCTATTGTGGAGTGGTTGTACCAATTTGCAGTCCCACCAGCAATGTATGAGTGTACCTTTCCCCCCCACATCCTCACCAACATTTATTATTGTCTGTTTCTTGATAACTGCCATTCTGACTGGTGTGAGATGAAATTTTAGAGTAGTTTTGATTCCCATTTCTCTAATTACTAGAAATGTTGAACATTTTTTATATATTTGTTGATTGAATGTATATCTTCTTCTGAAAAGTATCCATTCAGCTCCTTAGCCCATTTGTTGATTGGATTGTCTGGTTTGTTTGTTTTAATTTTTTGTAATTTAATTTTTGTAATTTAATTTTTTGTTCTTTATAAATCCTGGTGATTAGTGCTCTATCTGACTTGTGCATGGCAAAAATTTGCTCCAAAAACATAGGCTCTCTTCACCTCATTGATTGTTTCTTTTACTGAGAAGAAGCTTTTTAGTTTGAGTCCATCCCATTTATTAATTCTTGATTTTATTTCTTGTGCTTTAGGACTCTTTTTTAAGGAAATCAGGGCCTAATCTGACCTGATTAAGATTTGGGCCTACTTTTTTCTCTATTAGGCGCAGGGTCTCTGGACTAATTCCTAGGTTCTTGATCCACTTTGAGTTGAGTTTTGTGCATGGAGAGAGTTGGGGGTTTATTTTCATTTTGCTGCATATGGATTTCCAGTTCTCCCAGCACCATTTGTTGAAGAGGCTATCTATTCGGTACCATTGTCTAGTATAAGATAACTATATTTATTTGGGTTTGTCTCTGTGCCCTCTATTCTATACCATTGGTCTACATGTCTATATAGATGCTAATACCATGCTGTTTTTGATACTATAGCTTTGTAGTATAGTTTAAGGTCTGGTATTGTGATGCCTCCTGCTTCATTCTTCTTCATAAGGATTGCTTTGGCTATTCTGAGTCTCTTATTTTACCAAATAAATTTCATAATTGCCTTTTCTATTTCTATAAGGGATTACATTGGAATTTTAATTGGAATCACATTGAATCTGTATAGTGTTTTGGGTAGTGTGGCCATTTTGACAATATTAATTTTGCCTATCCAAGAGCATGGGAGATTTTTTTCATCTTCTAAGATCTCCTTCAATTTCATTTTTTAGTGTTCTGTAGTTTTCATTGTAGAGGTTTTTCACCTATTTGGATACGTTCATTCCCAAGGATTTTATATATTTTTTGAGGCCATTGCAAATGGGATAAGTTTCCTAATTTCTCTGTCAGAGTACATCATTGATGTACAGAAATGCATTTGATATATGGGTATTGATTTTATATCCTTCTACTTTGCTGAATTTATTCATTAATTCCACAAGTTTTCCGGGGGAAGTTTATTAGACCCTCTAAGTATAGAATCATGCCACCAACAAATAATAATTTGAGTTCTTTTTCTATTTGTATCCTTTTAATTTCCTTCATCTGTCTAATTGCTCTGGCCAGAGTTTTTCAAGGACTATATTGAATAGAAGTGGTGAAAGGGGGCATCCCTGTCTTGTTCCAGTTTTTAGAAACAATGCTTCCAAATTTTCGCCATTTAGAATGATGTTGGCCTAGGGTTTAGCATAGATAGCTTTTACAATGTTGAGGTATATTTCTACTGTTCCAAGTTTTTCTAGTGTTTTGAACATGAAAGGGTGCTGTATTTTGTCAAATGCTTTCTCTGTATCAATTGATAAAATCATATGATTCTTTAAGTCTATTGATGTGATCAATTATATTTATTGATTTCCATATGTTGAACCAACTCTGCATCCCTGGAAAGAACCCCACTTGATCATGGTGTACTACTTGTTTAATATGCTCTTGTATGCAGTTTGCCAGAATGTCATTGGGAATTATTGCCTCAATATTCATCAGGGATATTGGTCTGAAATTTTCTTTCCTTGATGTGTCTCAGCCTGGTTTTGGTATCAGGATGATACTGACTTTGTAGAGTGAGTTCAGAAGGACTACTTCCTATTCTATTTCATGGAATAATTTGAGGAGTATTTGGTATTAATTCTTCCTTGTAGGTCCTGTACAACTCAGCTGTGAATCTGCCTGGTCTCAGGATTTTATTTTTTTGATAGGCTTTTGATGCTGTCATCTAATTCCTTGCTTGAAATTGATATGTATAAATTGTGTATGTTCTATGACTCAGTTTGGGTTGATCATATGACACTGTAGTGTATATTAACTCCAACCACAGTTTCTCTGGCATCAGTCATTGATCACAGCTAAAATCATATTATAAAAATTCATGAGGAAATGAAGCAAGTGGAAACAAAGATTGGTCATGGGTTCTTTCATGTGTGACTTCAGTTGACCTTAATTTTGTAACCCCCCATGTTACCACTTGGCACCATAATGAGCGAATCTATATTCCAAGTACCAACAGGTAAGTTGAGAGGAAAGATGAAGCAGTTAAGTGAAACAAGCAAAACATGCTGAAAATGGTATGGCCAAGAAATTCTGAGCAACATGATCTAGCATTAATGTCATCACATTCTAAATCAGATGATATAATTCTGAAGTAGTGCCGCAGTCTGGCTGGGCACAAATCACGAGCCACTGAAGCAGGAACAAACTTTATTTTTAAACTGCAGGAAAACACTTCACACAGCTCCCGGGGAATCCTCCCGAACACGCCACGAGGCTTGTCCAGGAACCCCCAGCAGGAAATATCTCTCCCGGAAAATCCCTCCTCCTGCACTTCCCCAACCAATGGGAACTCTCGGGGAATCCCCGGAAATCCCCAGGAGAACTCCAAAATAGTGCGAGAACTCAAAAGTTGCGGCAGAGGCGGATAGTAATGCCTCGCCTGTCAATCAATACTGTTGGCAAAATGCCAGGGGCCATACAGACTCAGCCGTGGCTCTCAGCAAAGTAGACTGACAGGGAGATGAGGGTACAACAATTTTGGAGTGAAGAGATGAACACTATTGCTTCCATCCTCCTCCTTCTCCTTTCCTTATTGTAGGAGTTAACCATTTTACTAAATTGATTAATGCCTCAGTTACTCTTTCTCACATGCTCTGAGCAATTCAGCACCCTGCTTTAACAGGTACTAGGTTATTGTGGTTTAGATGATTCCATCAAAGTCCAGAAACCACATAAATCATTTGAATAAGGAAAACTTAATATAGACTTATTCATTCCTGAGGCCCTGGGTTTAATCCCTAGCACTGAAAAAGTAAAAAGAATTAACAATTAAAGGTGGTTTTCTACTAAAAGAAGTAAAAGAAGGCTCCAAAGAATGCAGAAATGGCATACAGAAAGCAGGTACTACCTCTTGGGATGAGGCAGAGTAGCAAAGGAAGGAAACAATGTACGATAGGGTCCCCAGTGAGACTGAGGTGCAGAACTCAATGGGGAAGATGGGACTATGGTCCACTGTAAGGTTGAAAGGTATCTGTAATGCTCCAACTAACCAGGTGTCCTCTTTCATAATACACTCCAGAACACTTCTGACACCAAATGTTTAGAGTTTTCCACACCAAGTTATTCTCCAACTCTCTGCACATATCTGGGTGTCCTATAATTCAATTAAGGAATGAGCAGAAACCCCACAGATTAAGTGCACCCCTTGGTCTTAAAAGTATGCCCACATGACTTACTGACAATCACAAGATGACTCCTCAATTTACTCACCTGTTTCTGAAATTCCTGTCACCGTAGGTAGAAAAACAGCCCACTATGGTGGCCCATGCCTGTAATCCCTGAGGCAGGAGTATCACAAGTTCCAAGCTTATGGTCAAAGCTTGCTGTAATTCATCTTGCATCTGAAAATTCTCTTTTTTATTTATGTTCACTCAAGTAATACTTCTCTTTTCTCAGTTGTAGTATTGACACAAAAGGGAAATGGAGAGAAAAGTCAAAGAGGGTAGCAGGAAGTGTGGATATGATCAAAGTACATTATATGCATGCATGGAATATATCAAAGTAAAACCCAATATTTTGTACGATGAATATGTACTAATAGCTTTTTTTTAAGGAGGGGGGGTCTATTGCCTTTTCTTTAATTCCCTGGATTAACATATCACAACATTCTCAATGGTACCAGAAATTTACCTTGTTATGGAATAAGAGGTATGTTTTATTCATCCGAAATAGGAAGCAGATAATATAGAATGTTGGACTCTTCTCTTAAAACTCCATCATTCATTGGAGTTTGGAACTGAAATATTCTCCAAAGGATCATCTGTTAAAAGCTTGGTCCCCAGCTGGTGGCCTTTTTAGGAGGTGGTAGAAACTTGAGGAGGTGGGGACTAGGAAACAGGAAGGAAGTAGGTAACTTGGCTGTGTCCTTGAAGACAGTCTTGTCCTGGGCCCCCTGTTTCTCTTGCTCTTGCCTCCCTGCACCCTTGCCTTCTATCTTCCATGAGGTGAGACACTTGCTCCATCACCTGTTCCCTGTCATCACATGACATTCTGCCTCAGAAACAATGGAGCCAGGTGACTATGAACTGAAACCTCTAAGACTGTGAGGATAATAAATCTCTTCTCCTTCAGGTTGATTTTCTCACAGAGAAAAAAAAAGGTGACTAACACATTATTCATTTCTCTGGAAATTTCTGGATGATAAACTTTCTATCATCTGCAGAAATAGAACAAGTGACCATTCTCAACCTCAAGGTTCCTCTACAAACATTCAAGTCCAGTAATGTGTGTCCCATTTGTTTGATTTTTTCTTGACATAGGGTACCACTATGCTGTCCAGGCTGGTCTCAAAATTATGGGCTAAAGTGATCCTCCTACTTTAGCCTCCCCAGTAGCTAGGACCACAGGTATGTGGTGCCACACCTGTCTTAAATACATTTTAACCAAAAAAAAAAAAAAATGGCTCCTCATAGTTAAATTCCACATTCCCTAAGCCAGTTCCAAAACAGTCAAATTTTTTCTTCTGCTATCTGAATATAGGACATGAATAGAACTCTCATAACCACACATATTAAGTCTGAACACAGAGCAGGAGGACAAGCCCAGTGAGCCTTCCAAGTATCATCTCAGGAGATTTTGCCACAGGGAGTCTGTAGCCAAAGGAAAGGCAACAGTGGGGGATCAAGGACAGCAATGGACCCTGTGGGAACAAAACCTGAAAGTTTCAGGGAAGTAATGGAGATTCAGCCTCTGGGTGAGCACCATCAACACCACAGCCAGCGTTGAACCCCTCCATTGAGGTGCTCAGGATTGCCTCTAAAGGAAATGAATTGTCAAGCTGTATAGGGAGCCCCTCAGACTCTCCATGGAGCAAATTGTCATGGACACATCTCCATACATAAACATGAAGTATGGAAAGAGAGTTCCACAGAAGGAAACTGGAGGGAAAGAGAAAATATGAAAACCATCCATCAAGTTATAGAAGGAGACATCCCCTTCACTGTAGTCCAGGAAAACCCCCACCCTGGCAGGGATTTTGCCTAGGAAATAACCAAGTCACAGGACCAGTCCAGGCACAACATCTATCCTTAAACTTCCCCATGACCTAAAACCCCCTATCTGGTAATTCCTCATGCCAATCTATTCTTTTCATATCTTTCCTTCAGACTCCCAGAGTCCACCTGCTGAACCATCCTTTCTCTATCACCACTTCCCAGTAACATCTTCCTGATATGATGCCCTCAAAATCCAACACACTGCATTTCTCATATGTGCATATGCATCTTTTCATTAGACAGAAAGCCTGTGGTGATCAGAGTCTGGATCCAGAGTGACAGGCCCTGTTGAGAGAGTTATCAATCATGCAAAGTCCTCCCCTGCCCCAATAAAAAGCACACAGACACCCACCACCTCATAGCCACAGAGTTGCCTGAACTGAGGAGGGGATAAGCTTCCTGCAATATGAGTCTTTTAACTCAAGGCCATGTTCTCAAACAGGAGAAAGAGCCAGAGGCTGATTTTAGGGGGGGTAGATTTGTGACAGGACCCTTGAGAACCAGTACCAGTGTTGTGACCATCACTTCTGCCATGGTAACACTGTTGGTGATGCCAGCATCTGAATCACCACAGAGAACTTAAGGAGAAGCCAGAAGCCATGAGGGCAACAGGAGGAACATCTAGAAGCACACAGTCACTCATAGGCTTGGAACCATTCCTTCCGTCAATCTATGAGAGAACACAGATCTCATATCAGGGATTTGCAGAGTCTCTACACATCAGGGTCAGCACCCAGTCTTCTGAAACACAGCAATGTGGAAGGAAGAAGGGAAAAGCTATGTGAAAACATTCTGCTGCTGTATATTTACACACACACACACACACACACACACACACCTCACACATTCTGCTGCAGCTTTCCCATGAAGACTAAGCCCAAAACCTTAACACCCCAGGATCAAAACAGTGGATATAAATCTGAAAGGTCACTGTTCAGATTTAACTACTAAATAATGCTTTTCTCAAGGCACAGACACACAACCATCCTGAAAACTGGGTTATCAAGAGATTTAATTGATGTTATCAAAATTTCCAAGACCTCCAATTACTTATAAAGAACGGACTGTGAGTAGACTACCATGGGAGATAAAGTCCAGAGGCCCAGATCCACCCACGCCAGCATCTGTGGGGCCCAGGGGCATAGCAGGCCTGGTCCACACCTTTCCTGGTGGGGCAGACACTCGCCAGAGCTGAGCCTCTGGTGAAGAACTGCCCCTTCTAACCAGTGGACTACCATGGGAAGCGAGAGCCATCCCAGACTGCCCACACCAGTCCACAAGGGATCCAGACTCTCAGTAGGCCCAGTCCACCCCTCCACAGGTGGGGCAGGCACTGGCAGAGCCTAGCCTTAGGAGCAGGAATGTCCCTTCTGACTGGCAGAAAACCTTGGGGGGTAAAGTCCAGTGGCCTATATCCACTCACTCCAACATATGCAGGACTCAGATCCAGGATGCAGTTGCATTCATTGAGGGACACCAGCAGGGTATGGAAGCCCAAAACCAAGGTAAGGTAAGACAATCTTCACAGGTACTACAAGAATATAGGGAAGAAACTTTAATATCTCAGATCCACACTGCAAGAAAGGAAGACACACAAGACAACATGAGAAAACAAGGGAGGAAGGTGCCCCCAAACAAACCAGGATACTATAATAACAGAACCCATGGACAGCAAAGTTCATGAAATGTGAGAGAAGGAGTTCAAAAGATTCATAATTAAAATGATCTGTGAAATACAGAATGACCTAAATGAGCAAACACAGGCAAAAATAGATCACTCCAACAATGAGATAAGAGAGAAAATACACGTAGCAAAAGATTACTTCAAGAGAGAGATACAGCCCATGAAAAAAACAGTCAGGAATCCTTGAAATGAAGGATACAATAAATCAAATAAAAAACTCAATAGAAAGCATAACAGACTAGATTACTTGGAAGAAAGAACATCAGATAATGAAGACAAAGTACACAATCTGGAAAATAAAGTTGATCACACAGTGAAGAAACTTAGAAACCATGAACAGAACATCCAAGAATCATGGAACAGCATCAAAAGACTAAATCTAAGAGTTATTGGGATAGAGGAAGGCACAGAGTTTCAAACCAAAGGAATGCACATTCTCTTTAATGAGATAATATCAGAAAATTTTCCAAACATGAAGAATGAATTGGAAAACCAAATACAAGAGGCTTACAAGACATCAAATGTACAAAATTACAACAGATCTGGTCATTTGGATAATATTAATTCTGCCTATTCAAGAGCAAGGTAGATCCAATCCAACACCTAGATAATAAATAATATGGTACTGAATGAACAATGGTTTACAGAAGACATCATGGAAGAGATTTTTAAAAAAATTTAGAGGTAAATGAGAACAGATACAACATATCAAAATCTCTGCGACACTATGAAAGCAGTTTTAAAAGGAAAATTCATTGCATGGAGTTCATACCTTAAAAGAATGAAAACTCAACAATAAATTACTTAACATTACATCTCAAAGCCCTAGAAAAAGAACAACAAATCAAAACCAAAATCAGCAGAAGACAGGAAATAATTAA
The DNA here is from genome assembly GCF_047511675.1 of Marmota flaviventris. Classification (NCBI taxonomy): domain Eukaryota; kingdom Metazoa; phylum Chordata; class Mammalia; order Rodentia; family Sciuridae; genus Marmota; species Marmota flaviventris. Next base: position 120,836,230 of record NC_092503.1, read on the forward strand.
AATCAGAGCTGAAAGCAATAAAATTTTAACAAAAGAAATAATTGAAAAAATTGACAGAACAAAAAGTTGGTTCTTTGAAAAAATAAATAATATTGACAGTCCCTTAGCCATGCTAACAAAGAGGAGAAGAGAGAAAATTCAAATCACTAACATACATGATGAAAAAGGAAATATCACAACAGACAACACATAAATACAGAAGATAATCAGAAATTATTTTGAAATCTTTTACTCCAATAAATAGAAACTATCAAAGGCATTGACAAATTTGTAGATTCATATAATTTGCCCAAATTAAATCAGGATGATATACACAATTTAAACAAATCAATTTCAAGTGACAAAATGCAGATGCCATCAAAAGTCTACCAACCATGAAATGCCTAGGACCAGATACACAGTCAAGTCCTACAAGACCTTTAAAGAATAACTAATACCAGTACTCTTCAATTTATTTCAGAAATAGAAAAAAAGGCAGCATTTCCAAACTCACTCTACAAGACTCATCTTATAGAAAAAGACATATCCCTCTGATTCCAAAACAAAGCAAAGACACAACAAAAAAAGAAAACTTCTGACCAATATCTCTAATGAACATATATTCCAAAATTCTCAATAAAATTCTGGAAAATCAAATACAAAAAACATATCAAAAAAATCATGCACCATGATCAAGTGGGATTCATCCCATTAATACAAGGTTAGTTAAACATACAAAAATCAATAAATGTAATTCATTACATCAATAGACTTAAAGAATCATCTCCATAGACATAGAAAAAGCATTTGACAAAATATAGAGTTCAAAAACTCTATAAAAACTAGGGATAACAGAAACATATATCAACATCATAAAGGCTACCTATGCTAAGTCCCAGGCCAACATCATTCTAAATGGAGAAAACTTGAAGGCATTCCCTCTACAAATTGGAACAAGGAAGATCGAAGATGGCGGAGTACAAGAGATACCGTTTTCTGGATGCTGTGTGCCGCAGCTGTGTGTAGCTTCTCCATAGGCACTCGCCTTGACAGAATACAGCATCTCAGAGTGTGTGACAGGACCACATACAGTGTATTTTCACAGAATCCACCAGTGCTGCTAACACCACACAGAACTCAGAGACTCTGTCTTCCGGTAAGATTTAGACTCCATTTCCAAATCCCACAGTTTGAGCACATGAGCAGCTCTCAAGCAGTGAAGTAAAAACATTAAATAAGGACCTGTGCAGAGCTACAGAACTCCAGACTACACTCTTCTCCAAAGCAGGTCACCAGACAACTTTCTAGCAACAGCACAAGGACATCCCAGCTACCCACACCAGACACCCCTGTGCATGAAACATACGTGGCTTCATCTTGAAAAATATTTCTCGCCATCTTTTGGTGGTCATGGCTACCAGTCTGGATGAATATGCGACTGAACAGGTATCTGGATTCCAACTCTCAATCCCCTCAGCTGTGATGATTTGGCACAGTTACTTTCCAACACAAAAACAGCTCTCATTTGACAGGTGTGCAGTATGACCAGGGTACTGCCCACCTGGTGCAAACCAAGGGCGAAGAGCAAGAAATCCCACAGTTGAGACCTGATAAGCAATAGAGAGGAGGGGTCTAAAAACTCAGAGCAACTCAGAGAAACCAAGATTAGGGAAGCTCCAGGCAAGAGAGGGAGAGCTCAAGTCTTCTCACACTGGTTACCAACACCACGGGGAGGGCAGAGACTCAAGCTTGGAATAGAGAGCTCCAACTACTGGAAGAAAAGAGAGGAAAACAGAATTCTAATAGTATTTTTGTTTGTTTGTTGGTTTGTTTGTATTTTTTTTTTTTGTTTTATGTTTGTTTGTTTTCTTCTCTTCCATTTTATCCTTTTTCTTTCTCCTCTACCTTTCCTACTCTGGTCCTCACAACCTCCGTATATGTGAAACCAAGAATATTGCATGAAATAGAACTTTAAGAATTGAGTCACCAGAATGATATAATATAGAGGAATTGCATAAGCACCCCCCTTTTTTTCTTTCTCTCCCTCTCTCTTTTCTCTTTCCTTCTTTCCTTTTTATTTTTCTTCCTTCTCTTTTCCTCTTTCAACCTACTAATTTTTATTATTTTTACTTCTTGTAATTTTCTAAATACATATATGTGTTTGTTTTTATGCATTCTACTGTGCTCCAACGTACATGTCTACCCTCCTCTTCATTAGAGTTCTCCTCCAAATTTCCTACATTATATTAATCCCATACCCTCATATCTTTCCCCCTTAATATAACGTCATAAGCCCAACCCCCAGTTCTCTGTCTGCCACCAGAAACTGTACAACTTTTATAAAACTACTGATTATATTTTAAATAATAATTGAATCCAAAATTTCTAGATATTGAGACTAACTAAAATGTCTTAATAACAATAATTTGTTCATAGGTGATGTACTGTTGATATTGGGAACTGTCAACATTGTCCTTCCCCACAAAGGAAGGATCTTGGAACTACAAGAGCACTACAAGTCTATAGAATATGAAGCAAAAACACCCCAGTTCCACAGAGCTGGAACGAAGCACAAGCAACATGAAAAGACAAGGGAAGAAAATAGCACAAATAATTTAAGACAACACAAAAAATTAACAGCTACAGCAGAAAAATTACAGAGAAAGATTTCAGGATATACATGAATTAGATGATTTGGAATCTTAAAGAAGACATTAGATAATACAGACAATGAAAAATCACTTTGCCAATGAGCTACATAAACAGATCCAAGAAGCAAAGGTCACCTCTATAGGGAGATAGAGGTTATACCAAAACCAAAACAGAAATGCTTAAAATATAAGAAATAATAAACCAAATTAAAAATTCAAATGAGAGCATTACAAGCAGAGTAGACCACTTAGAAGACAGGACATCAGACAGCAAAGACAAAGTATAACATCTTGAAAAGAATGCAGACAGCACAGTGAAAATAATAAGAAACCACAAGCAGAATATCCAAGAAATAAGGGATAGCATAAAAAGACAAAATTTAAGTTATTGGAATAGAGGAAGGCATGGAGGTCCAAACCAAAGAAATGAGCAATCTGTTCAATGAAATAATATCAGAAAACTTTTCAGACATGAAGAATGAAATGGAAATCCAAATCCAAGAAGCCTACAGGATGCCAAATGTGCAAAATCAAAACATATCCACACCAAGACACATTATAATGAAAATGCCCAACTTCTGTATTATTCAGAATAAAGAGAGAATTTTAAAAGTCACAAGAGAAGGGAAACACATTACATATATAGGTAAACCAATTAGGATAAAGGCAGATTTTCAGTACAGATCCTGAAGGTTAGAAGATCTTGGAACAAGATATAGCAAGCTCTGAAAGATAATGGGTGCCAACCAAGAATCTTGTATCCAGTAAAACTAAGCTTCAGATTTCAAGATTAAATTAAAACTTCCCACAATAAACAAAAGTTAAAAGAATTTACAGCTAGAAACCTGGCACTGTAAAACATCCTTGGCAAAATATTTCATGAAGGGGAAATAAAACACAACAATGAAAATCAGCAGATGGTAGGCAGTAACCTAAAGGAAAAACTAATCAAAGAAGAAAACCAGTTCAAGTAAAATAACAAAAATAAACAAATATGGCTGGAAATACAAACCATGTCTCAATAGTAACTCTAAATTAAATTAACGGCTCTAACTCACCAATCAAAAGACATAGGCTAGAAGATTGTATTTAAAAAAAAATATCCAACAATATTCTCCTCCAGGAAACTCATCTGATAGGAAAAGACATACACAGACTGAAGGTGAAAGGTTTGGAAAAATGATACCATTCACATGGATTGCAGAAGCAAGCAGGAATCTCCATACTCATATCAAATAAAACAGACTTCAGCCAAAGTTAATCAAAAGGGATAAAGATGGACATCACATACTGCTCAAGGGAATCATACACCAACAAGACAGGACAATCATAAATATATATGCTCTAAACAATGGTGCCATCTATATTCATCAAACAAACTCTTCTCAAGGTCAAGAGTCAAATTGACCACAACACAATAATCATGTGTGCCTTGAACACATCTCTCTTACCACTGGACAGATCTTCCAAACAAAAGTTGAATAAAGAAACAATATAGCTCAATAACACAATAAATAACTTAGACTTAACTGACATATATAGAAATATATTAACCAGCATCAAGCAGATACATTTTCTTCTCAGCACCACATGGATCCTTCTCAAAAATAGACCATATACTATACCACAGGGCAACTCTTAGCAAATACCAAGGAGTAGAGATACTACCATGCATTTTATCAGATCATAATGGAATGAAGTTGGAAATCAATGACAAAATAAAGAATGAAATTTCTGCATCACATGGAGCCAGAACAATCTGCTACTGAATGAACAATGGGTTACAGAAGACATCAAGGAGGAGATTAAATAATTCTTAGAGGTAAATGAGAACACAGACACAACATATACAAATCTCTGGGACACTATGAAAACAGTACTAAGAGGAAAATTCATTGCATGGAGTTCATTCCTTAAAAGAAGAAAAAGTCAACAAATAAATGACCTCACACTACATCTCAAAGCCCTAGAAAAAGAAAAAAAAAACATCAGTAGCAAAAGTAGTAGAAGGCAAGAAATAATTAAAATCAGAGCTGAAATGAAATCAAAATAAAAGAAACAATTGAAAAAATTGACAAAAATTAAGTTGGTTCTTTGAAAAAATAAATAAAATTGACAGATCCTTAGCCATGCTAACGAAGAGAAGGAGAGAGAGAGAGCTCAAATCACCAGCATATGTGATGAAAAAGGCAATATCACAACAGACACTACAGAAATATAGAGAATAATTAGAAATTATTTTGAAACATTATACTCTAATATAATAGAAGACAGTGAAGGTATTGATATATTTCTTAAGTCATATGATCTGCCCAGATTGAGTCAGGAAGATATACACAACTTAAACAGACCAATATCAAGTGAGAAAATAGAAGAAGCCATCAAAAGACTACCAACCAAGAAAAGCCCAGGACCGAATGGATACATAGCCGAGTTCTATCAGACCTTCAAAAAAGAACTAATACCAATACTCTTCAATTTATTTCAGGAAATCAAAAAAGAGAGAGTACTTCCAAACTCATTCTATGAGACCAATATCACCCTGATTCGAAAACCAGACAAAGACACTTCAAAGAAAGAATACTTCAGAACAACATTTCTAATGAACATAGATGCAAACATCCTCAATAAAATTCTGACAAATTATATAGAAAAACATATCAAAAAGATTGTGCACCATGATCAAGTGGGATTCATCCCAGGGATGCAAGGTTATTTCAACATATGGAAATCAATAAATGCAATTCATCACACCAATAGACTTAAAGATAAGAATCATATGATCATCTTGATAGATGCATAAAAAGCATTTGACAAAATACAAACACTGCTTTATGTTCAAAACACTAGAAAAACTAGGGATAACAGGAACATGTCTCAACATGCTAAAGGCTATCTACACTAAGCCAACATCATTCTAAACAGAGAAAAATTGAAGGCATTCCCTCTAAAATCTGGAACAAGAAATGGATGCCCTCTTTCACCACTTCTATTCAAGATAGTTCTTGAAACACTGACCAGAGCAATTAGATGAAAGAAATTAAAGGAATAAGTATAGGAAAAGAAGAACTTGGAACTAGCACTATTTGTTGATGATATGGTTCTATACCTAGAGGACCCAATAAACTCCAACAGAAAACTTCTAGAACTAGTAAATGAATTTAGCAGAGTAGCAGGATATAAAATCAACACCCATAAATCAAATGCATTTCTGTATGTCAGTGACAAAGTCTCTGAGAAGGAAATAAGAAAAACTACCCCATTCACAATATCCTCAAAAAAAAAAGATTCTTGGGAATCAACTTAACAAAAGAGGTGAAAGATCTGTACAATGAAAACTACAGAAGCCTAAAGAGAGAAATCAAAGAAGATCTTAGAAGATGGAAAGATCTACCTTGCTCATGTATAGGCAGAATTAAATTATCAAAATGATTATACTACCAAATCACTATACAGGCTTAATGCAATTCCTATCAAAATCCCAATGGCATTCCTCATAGAAATAGAAAAAAGCAATCATGAAATTCATCTGGAAAAATAAGAGACCCAGAATAGATAAATCAATTGTAATCAGGAAGAGAAAAGCAGGTGGTATTGCTATACCAGACCTTACTACAGATCAATAGTAACAAAAACAGCATGGTATTGGCACCAAAAACAAGCCAGTAGATCAATGGTACAGAATAGAGGACACAGAGACTGATCCACAAAATTACAATTACCTTATATTAGAAAAAGGTGGCAAAAAAACATGCACTGAAGAAAAGATAGCATCTTCAACAAATGGTGCTGGGAAAACTGGAAATCCATACACAACAAAATGAAATTAAACCCCTACCTCTCATCATGCACAAAACTTAACTCAAGATGAATCAAGGATCTAGGAATGAAACCAGAGACTCTGCATCTAATAGAAGAAAAATTTGGCCCTAATTTTCATCATGTGGGATTAGGCCACAACTTCCTTAATAAGACTCCTATAGCACAAGAATTAAAAACAAGAATCAATAAATGAGATGAATTCAAACTAAAAAGTTTTTTCTCAGCAAAAGAAACAATAGGTGAGGTGAACAGAGAGCCCAAATCCTGGGATCAAATTTTTACCCCTCACAAATCATATAGAGCACTAATCTCTAGGGTATATAAAGGGAAGGGGAAGGGGATTAGCAAGGATGGTGGAATGTGATGGTCATCATTATACAAAGTACATGTATGAAGACTTGAATTGGTGGCCACATACCTTATATACAAACAGAGATATAAAAAATTTGATTTATATGTGTATTAAGAATTGTAATGCAAAAAAAGAAAAAAGTACATGTATAATGGTATAAATTGTTGTGCACATATTTAAATACAGAGATACAAAAAATGGTGCTCTATATGTGTAATAAGGATTACAATGCATTCCACTGGTGTCGTGTACTTTAAAAAATAATAAAATCAATTTAAACAAATAAAAAATAAAAACTGGAACAAAGCAGGGATGCCCTCTCTCACCACTTCTATTTAACATAGTTCTTGAAACGCTGGACAGAACAATTAGGCGAAAGAAATTAAAGGGGTACAAAAAAAACGAAGAATCAAATTGGCAGTATTTGCTGATGATATGATTCTATACTTGGAAAACCCTAAAAGTTCCACCAGAAAACTTCTAGAACTAGTAAATGAATTCACCAAAGTAGGATATAAAATCAACACCCATGAATCAAAGGCATTTCTGTATATCAGTGACAAATCCACAGAAAGGGAAACGAGGAAAACTACACCATTTTATATAACCTCCAAAAAATTAATTACCTGGGAATCAATTTAAAGAAAGAGGTGAAAGATCTATATAATGAAAATTAAAGAACCCTAAAGAAATCAAAGAAGACCTTAGAAGATGGAAAAATCTATCTTGCTCTTGGATAGGCAGAATTAATATTATCAAAATGACCATACTACCAAAAGCACTACACAGATTTAATACAATTCTGATCAAAATTCCAATGACATTCCTCATATAAATAAAAAAAGCAATTTTGAAATTCATCTGGAAAAATAAGAGACCCAAAATAGCTAAATCAATCCTTAGCAGGAACAGTGAAGCAGATGGCATCACTATACCATTTTAGAAAACTTTTGGTTTACAGCTAGCAGCTACGGGCAGCTCAGAGTGCTAGGAAGACCTATGCTTTTACAGAAACACCTGCAGGAGGGGGCGGCTCTGCTCTAGCAAGCTGTCAGTGAAACCATATCCTCAGTGCTTGATGTCAGCATTGCCAAGCTACAAGGCCAGGAAACCATGAGTTAGGTGCATCGGGGCATGAAACCCCTAAAAAGGTCCCCTCCCCTAGGGACAATGATCCTTCCAGTCTGCCTTCCATCATATAGCAATATTTACAGCTTCCTCATAGTGTGGCTACATTAATCATAAGATGATTAGTTTCTACATGTTATATAACCTGATTGCTTAAGTATGATTGGAAGATGTATTCTATAGCAATTGTAATCACTTCCACATTAAACGAGATTGCCTGGAGTTCAACAATGGTTGTCACCTGCCAGCTCTCACCAGCTCCTGGTATCTGTGTGTTGACTCTGCTGCTGTTACTCACATGATTGAGGTAGCAGAGAGACCAACTGATCACACCAGTAACCAGAACACACACAATACCAGACCTTAAACTATATCTACTACAGAGCAATAGTAACAAAAACAGCATGGTATTGGCACCAAAACAGACTGGTAGGCCAATGGTACAGAATAGAGGACACAAAGAATAACCCACAAAATTACAATTATCTTAGACAAAGGTGCAAGAACATGCATTGGAGAAAAGATAGCCTCTTCAACAAATGGTGCTGGGAAAACTGGAAATGAAATTAAACCCCTATCTCTCACCATGCACAAAACTCAACTCAAAATGGATCAGGGACTTAGAAATGAAACCAGAGACCCTGTGTTTAATAGAAGAAGAAATAGGCCCTAATCTCCATAATGTGGGGTTAGACAGAACTTCTTAATACGACTCCTGTGGCACAAGAATTAAAATCAAGAATCAATAAATAGGATGAACTCAAACTAAAAAGTTTCTTCTCAGCACAAGAAGCAATCTGTGAGGTGAATAGAGAGACTACATCTTGGGAGCAAATCTTTACCCCTCAAACATAAGAAGAACACTAATCTCTAGGGTTTATAAAGAACTCAAAAACCTAAGCACACAAAAAAAAAAACAAATAAGCCAATCAATAAATGGGCCAAGGACATGAACAAACACTTCTCAGAAGATGATGTACAATCAATCATGAAAAAAAAATACATGAAAAAATATTCAACATCAGTAGCAATTAGAGAAATAAAAGTCAAACCACTCTAAGATTTCATCTCACTCCTGTCAGAATAGCAGCTATTTTGAAGACAAACAACAATAAATGTTGGTGAGAACATGGGGAAAATGATACATACACTGCTGGTGGGACTGAAAATTGGTGCAGCCAATATGGAAAGCAGTATGGAAACTTCTTGGAAAATTGGAAATGGAACCACCATTTAATCCAGCTATCCCTCTCCTTGGTCTACACCTAAAGGATGTAAAAACAGAATACCACAGGAACACAGCCACATCAATGTTCATAGCAGCAGAATTCACCATAGCTAACCTGTGGAACCAACATAGATGCCCTTCAATAGATGAATAGATAAAAAAATTGTGGCATGTATACATAATGGAATATTACCCAGCAATAAAATATAATAAAATCATGGCATTTGCAGGTAGATGGATGAAGTTAGAGAAGATAATGCTAAGTGAAGTTAGCCAATCTCCCCAAAAAAACAAATACTGAATGTTTTCTTTGATATAAGGAGGCTGATTCACAGTGGAATAGGGAGAGAGAGCATGGGAGGAATAGAGAAACTCTAGATAAGGCAGAGGGGTTGGAGGGGAAGGGAGGGGACACGGGGTTATAAATGGTGGTGGAATGTGATGATCATTATTATCCAAAGTACAGGTATGAAGACACGAATTGGAGTGAATATACTTTGTATACAACCAGAGATATGAAAAATTGTGCTCTATATGTGTAATAAGAATTGTAATGCATTCTGCTATCATATATAAACTTTTTAAAATGTCCTTATAATTAGTCAAAAACTTACTATTGCAATATAATATTAAATTTTTAAAAAAATAATAAATGAACAAGATTTTTTCTTTCTTAAAGATTAGTATCTAAATTTGTGCCCCCCATTTGCACTAATACAGGTTCAATCACATACATTGGTACTTCCATCTTTGTTGAGTTGATTCATAGAAACTAGATCATATAAAATGGCTGAGCAGACCCAGATAACCCTTGGAGAAAAGTAAATTTTGCTCATTTTTCACCAAGACATTAGTTGGAATAAAATTATAATTTTATATATAATAACTGACTGAGATATAAAGGAGAAGAAAAGTGAGAAGGAAGCAGATAGGGAGAAAAAGAGAAAGAGTGAAAGAAAAAAACTTTTGAGACTTTCTGGTGTGTCAAGTACCATGCTATGCACCTTAATGCACCCTTCCCATAATTCCTGAAGATAATTTTAATTTATAACTCATTGTTATAATTTCATGAACAAGATGAGATCAGACATTAGTTAACCTCACACTATGGACCTGTTAATATGAAAGTGTGGATTCTAGTATGCATAGGTGTTTATTCTTATAAAATAAAAGAGTATGCAAGTTATATATAGAAACTTGTAGATGGTAATTCAGCAGATAATGTGGAGATGAAAAAAACAGACTATTTGATCCTTCTTTTTTAATAAACATGTCCCCAGGAAAATCATTAAGATTCTCAAAGAGTGTTCCTCATACATCTGAATCCAAAGCCTCCTTGATACAATGGCTCACTCTCCTCTGACTCTCACAGTCTATATCCCTGATGTGAAAAAGAAACACCCAGAGCAGGAAAAGGGCATATTATACAAATTCAGATGGCACAGGTCCTAAACTCACGCCCAGAGTTCAAGAGTCCTCTGGATAATCTTTCATTGTATTGGAAACTGCCTTAGCATATGCCTTTCCTAACTGCTACTGGAAGGGGGAAGTGGTCTCATTACCACAGGCAAACTCAATGAAATGATTACTTAGAAATGGCTTAATGGAATTCACATACACACACGTGTGTGCGTGCGCACACACACACACAATAAATTTACTGAAAACTCTCAAAGATGTATCAAGGAGTTGGTTACATTTCATGCATACAAAGAACCCACAAATCCTCTTCACTCTCAACTCTAACCACCTTGGATGTGATCTTCCAGCTCTCACTGCTTCAGCACACCCAAAATGTCTATGTGAATCTTGGGCACTCTACTTTCCTTCTGATCCCCTCTCTTCTCCCATCTCATCCTTTCTTCATTGATTTGTTCCATACCCTTTCTCAGGTAAACACTTTTAAACTCCCCAGGTTCCTTATTTTATGATCCCTACATTAAAAAATATCAAAGACCAAGCCCAACAGGCAAAACAAAATTCTCTTAAAAGCAGAGAAAATTGTTGTGAACATTAACTTGCATTTTGTTCCTGAGAATAGTTTGCATATAGTTTCATGTGTTTCACATACCCCCCTTAGCATCCTGGGCCCCAAATTTAGAACACCAGAAACTCATTTCTCAGCAACCAAGTTGCTTCTAAGGTGCTTAGAAGCAATCCCACTAGGATAGCAAGTCAGAGTATGAGGGGGCTGGGAGAAGACCAATATCCAGAGGACCAGGAAGAAACAACACAACCAAACCTGGACACAAAGGGTAGGAATCTGAGGTAAAAGGAATATAAAACTAAGGCCCCACATTAGGAATATGCAAGTAATAAACTGTCAAATACGATTTCTAAAATTTTTTGGAGACCAGCAATTCCTATCCACAGTTACAACCCTGGTCCATCTAGGCTGTCCTCACAACCGAACTCTCCAGTGTTATTGCACCAACAACAAACAGCAGTTGAACTCAATGTTTTCAGGGGGTACAGATAACCCTAACCTGCAGTAGAGGATAAGCCTAGAAAGGGTTCACTCCTCACCCCCACAAAATGAAAAGCTAAAATCAGAATTTTAAAAAAGACATTTGGGAAATTAATTGAAGAATGTTTTAGGGCCGAGGTTGCGGCTCAGAAGTAGAGTGCTCACCTAGCATGCATGAGGCACTGGGTTCCATCTTCAGCACCACATAAAAATAAAATAAAGGTATTGTGTCCACCTACAACTTAAAAAAATGTTTAAAAAATGAATAATGATTTAAATACAGTAATGTAAGTTCTGTGGTCCAATCCCAAGGAGAAGTCCCTGTAGTCTTCTAATGCAAATGACAATCATTTTTCTCTCCTTTTAGGAGAATTTTGCTTTTCTGTTGTGCTTGCTTTGGTTAGTTTGGGCGAGGGGCAGATTAATGTGCATGGACTATGAAAAAAAAGACCCAAGAGAAATTAAAAATGTTTACTGGGAAGGTTGGAAATAAATTAGAGAAGAGAGAGCAGGAAAACCCATCCCATCCTGGGGAGGAGGCCACTGATACAGAAGGGCAGAGGAGGACCCTGGAGGAGGGAAGGCCAAGGAAACATCGGAGTCACTTATCTGAAACAGGGGGCCTTCCTCCAGGTTAAAAGGGATCACACAGTGGTGAGACCACAGCTAAAACAAGCCCAATCAGCATGAGTTATGGGGTAAAACTGCCCAACTTTTCACATGTGAAATATTTCTAGAGAATAATAACCACTCTTTAGGAAGTACTTGGTTCACTCCACTGCCCTGGCCTCCGCTCCATTCTAAAGATGAGACTACCCACAGGAGGACAGAAACCAGAAAGGAGATGGCCTCTTGCAGTATGCAGGGTCCACCAGGTGTTGTGGGAAATCCCCTGGACCACAGATCAAGCCAGTTGCTTTACAGGCCAACTTCTGCCACTGTCCCACTGCTTTCTCTCTGTCAGGAAAACATCTGCCTCAAAACTCATAAAAATCCATATTCTATCTGTCTTTATTCAGTTTTGCTGCTAAGGATAAAAATTATACTCTGTGTGAAAATATTTGAGAGAATAAAATATAAATCATTCCACAATTGTCAGAAGGCATATATATTATATACATATGCCAGGCTTTTACTGGCAATGATATATTTGGGAAAGGAGAAGGGATGTAGCCCGTGGTAGAAGGCTTGCAGAGCATGCCTGAAGCACCAGGGTCACAACTCAGGACCACAAATGAAAAAACAAAATTAAAAAAGATATTTGGGAAATTACCAAAAATGAAGAATGATTCAAAGACAGAAATGAGTTATGGGGTAAAACTGCCCAACTTTTCACATGTGAAATATTTCTAGAGAATAATAACCACTCTTTAGGAAGTACTTGGTTCACTCCACTACATTCCCACATGTGGTGAGTAGCCCACTTGAATTAGCACCTTTGGGAGTTGGAGAAAATATAATCCCTGGATGATGATTTGTTGGGAGATGAATAGAAAGCCACATTCCTAAAATTAATTACTCCCTTTACTTATATAGATCATTTAACAAATTTTTAGTATCTGCCTTTAAACTTCCAGGTGCAGACCAACAGCTAGATGCATTGAAGGCTAAAAATTGATATTCTCACATGAGACCCACGCAGGTGATGGTAATGTGGTTCCCACCAATGGAATAAGCTGGCTGCAAAATAAAAGATAAGAAAAATAAAACAATGAAACAAACCACAGGACACAGAAAATATTTTCAGAAATCAGGAGTGGGACAGGGCAGTCAATCATACAGATTGAGCTTCTATACTAAACATGCAAAATGGAGCCCATGCTTGCTTTTTTATATCAGGGAACATCAGAGGACTTCCATAGAATGTCCTACACCAAAAAAAGGTTATAGGTTGGCTGTCCAGTTCCCAATGGGTTACACCCAATTCCACAGCTACTATGAAGTATCTTTCTAGTAGAGAGTAAGGTTATTTGTCTTGGGCAATCTATTGCATGGTAGAGCCAGAGATAGTTTCCAAAGTTAAACCTAAAACCTCCCTGGCTGCCAAAACTAAAGAAGACCCTCAAGTAATTCATGGATGGCTTTTTGCACAATATAAGGTGGGCAAGCCAAGGTTGAAATAAGATGCAGAATACTAGACAGAAAAATGTCTGTCTGTATAGTATTCTGCATCTTATTACACACCCAAGTTTCCAAGCTGTAGGTAGGAAATAGCAGCCCAGATCTAGGAAAGCTCAGGGATCAGGGTTCTGATTTCCACTAGCTTCCAAATGAGCCTCCCAGGGATGGAGACCCACATGACTGTTCCTAGATAGAGACAGGAGAAGGGACACCAGGACACAGATAGAAAAAGGAAATCAGAGATACCCGGAAAGTCAGTTACCAGATAGATATGCAGTTTTCCTCTAATCTGAAAAAAGAAGAAATAGGGGAGCTAGGAACTAAAACATCTGCTACCAAGAAAACATACAAAATTCAGGAGGGAAAGCAGAACTTACTGAGATCTGCTTGGAGTTCATGTGAAAGAAAATGGAAAACAGCGTGAACCCCCATCTCCAAAAAAAAAAAAAGACTGTGTACCTAGAAAACAACAGAAAAACTTTTTTGTTTACTAGAATTTCTAACTACAAACCCACCCAATACCACCAGTCTCTAGCTGTCCTCTCTGATCTTCTCAGATACTTCCACGGGTCCCAGGATCTCCCTAGAGAGCTGGACCCCAGATTCTGGCCCCTGTCAGCTGTCCTTCACCACCAGGTCTGCACTTGCCTTGTGCGGTCTTACCAATGGCCTTCAGCACCTCTTCTTTGCCTGCTGTTCCTCCTCCTTAAGCCGCCACAGATGATCCTTTTCCTGACTCATCTGTATCCTTTTGGAAAGTGCTTTTCTGATAAAATAGCTACCCCCAAGAGTAGGAGCCCCAGCATGGTCAGGATCACAGCAAATGCTGGCTTCCAGGGTGAAGCCTGAGGGAAGAAGGGCTCTGTGGCCCAGGCAGACAGCAGGTCAGGGGCACACCCAGGAGAGCCAGCACACTCAGAGAGGCCAGCCCCTCCCCACAGCTCTGCTGGGAGTGGGAAGCAGCACTGACCTGGGATGTAAATAGCCATGGCCTTCTCCTGGCCCAGGACAGGGTTGAGGACAGAGCAGGTCACATTCCCCACAGAACTGTCTCTCACCACCAGAGTGGCCTCCACGCTAAATAGCTCCTCAGTGTCTTGGGTGTGAGCCTCAGAAAGCGCTGGGAACTTGTTTCCACTGAGGTCTCTCCACTGCACCTGGGGCTTTGGGAACCATCCTGAGGCTTTGCACACCATGCGCACTCCATCCTCTTCTGGCCCTTCTATGTGCATTTGGGGGTCAGAGCCCATCCCTCTGGGAAAGAAGCGATGGAGCCCCAGAAGGCCGCCTTGGGCCCTGAGACCCCAGAGTTGCCTACATGTTACACATCTAGAGGGGGAATTTTCATGTTGAATTCTGGGAGTTCTATGGGAAGATAGAAGAAAAGGAAGGAGTACAGGGACCCACAAAGGGCACTAGGCGCTTCTTCCCAATCATGAGGCCCAAAGGAAACAGGAAGAATTTGGTCCCAGGGCTCCCTCCTTGAATCTCCTCTCTTCTCACCTCACACACTCTCCTGGGACATCTTCCTCTCTGTGTGATCACCTTGTTTCCTGAATTCTCTTCCCCTACACCCATGTTTCCATGAGTTATCTTTACAAGGTTTCCTCACATACAATTCAAACTCAAAACTTCAGAACTGAATTCATAAATTTGCACCACTTGTAATAAAATGATTATTAAAATATCCCCAATTCCTCAACCTTCTTCAAAGCCAGTTCTCTCACTTCCACAAACTTTTTATTGCCTTTACATTCTGCCTCTGGGCCCAGTCAAGGGATTTGATTTACCCAATGAGAAATTAGCTAATGTGACTAGTGCAGATGTTTGAAAAGCCCTTGCATCTTGGTTTTACTCTCTGCCATTTCCATAGCAGGACATCCTGGGCTACTCAATGGAGGATGGACTCATGTGACATTGCCTGGTCAACCTACTACAGCTGCCCTAGGTCAGCCACATGACCACCTGAAGTGTCAGCACCCACAACCAAGATGCACCTGATGAACTTTTCTGTTGACTTAAAAACAAATAAAAATTACAAGTAAAAAGCTTAATTCTCCATGTTGAAAAAAAGAAGATGCTATTCCTTTTTCTTATACCATTTGCTTTAGGAACTTTCAATTACAGATCTGCACTTTCTCCTCTTTGGAAATGTTTATATATGATTTTGAAAACTGCTTAGGTTTATTGCAGATTTGTGGCTCAGGAATGCCTTTCTCAAGGACCTGGGAACCAATTCTTTGAAATGTAAAAATCAGGGAAGATAGAAACCCTTTACCTCCTTTTCTGTGGAAAGATAAGAGCCTAACTTATGTGGACATCTTGCTCCAAGTTGTAAAACTACTCCCTGTCATAAAGCTGGAGGAGTTTCTTTTGCTTCTTGATAAATCCTACTAGATGACACAGATGATCTCTAAAACTACCATGTAAATTTAGGATGAGTTATGTGAAACAAATACAGCTTTGAGCCCTCTTAGTTCAGGATTTGTTATTCTTCATCTTCAAAATAAGTATTCAGGAGATTATATATGCTTGGCTATTAAAAGAAAGATGAAATTCCTTTTTGGTTGTGTGATCCATTCACAAATCATCATAATATGTTTCACACTCTGGTTTGATGCTTACTCAGTAATAAAAGTGTTTTCTCCTAGCATGGGAGATTTTGTTTTTAATTATATTTCTGAAACATGACCAAAAATGTATGAGTAAACCCAGGTGAGAATAGTGAAATTCAGCCCCAATTAGTTGAATTTGGTTAGTGCCTAAATTAAATACATTTTTCTTACCAGATGCACCTGAGATTGTGGCTGTTTGTTACACAGCATTATCACAGCAGTACAACTGACACATAGTTATCAATAGTCCTGCCACAAACAACAAATAGTTCAAATAAAACCCGGGCAGTCTCTGAAGTCTTCTCCTGGCCTCCCAAAGTTTGTGCCCACAAATCTACTCAGTTGACTCTAGTTTCTAAACCTGTCTGACCCCTCCTCTCCCACCCCACTGCCATGCCTCAGGTCAGGCACTCATTCTCTCCACATCATAACTGCACTCCAGGCCTCCTTCTTGCTCACCTCCCATCCATCCATTCACAGCTGCCAACATGAGAATTCCCAGCATGACTGTGTTTAGGATTCCCCCTACTCTGCATCCAAACTCCATAACAAAGCACACAAAGCCTTTAGTGATCTGGTAACTGCCTTCCTCTCCAACACTTCTCCCCAAACTCCACCATCTGAGACACTCAGGGCCCACACACACAACCCCAAGAACTATCTGGTCAAATGCAAGTAGCCACCATCACCATGTGTCTGCCCTCTGCCTTTTCACCTTCCAGCCCATCAACATCCAGGGCTCTTGTGCCACCCCAGGTGTCCACTCCTAATGATCTCATCCTGACACAGGAGAGTGGTGTTAATACAGGACCATCTCTTTATTCTAGTGTTGCCACTTCTTACCATCCTCCCCCTCACTCCTCCTACCAACCATGATGGCCTCATTATACCCAGAATAATCAATCATAACAGGTGCTCCCTCAGCTTTAAACTCTGGCCCCCCACATACTCACCTGGCTAAATACCTACTCCCTTTGGGCCTTGCATTCATGTTCTCTGCATTCATGCCTGGGACTAGGGAGGAGGGCAGTATGGTATCCTTGCCAAGCACTGCCACAATGGGATGTCGAGGGCCAAAAACCTGGAACTGCTCTGTAGACAGAGACATAGTGGATAGAAAGCTAGAGAGACACAGACAAAAAAACAAGAACACACACCATCAAGTGGGAAGGCCAGGAAAGCTGGGACAGGAGCCAGAAATCTGATGGATTTGGAATAGATCTTCTGATCATAATGATGTGGCCAGAAATGATGTCAGACACTCCCTCATTGGCTTCTGCTCCTGGTCCCAGGCCCTTCCATGAAGAAATCTCTAATTCAGTGATTCTCAAACTCTCATGAAGCAGAGCTCCTAGGATGCCTTATGGAGCACACATCACTGTACCCCACTCCAGAGCATCTCATTCACTAGATCTGGGGTAGGCCAATGAATGTGCATTTTCAAGGAGTTCCAAGGGTGGTCTGGGGAGCACACATTGGGAACTCAGTTCTAACTAACCCCTGACTCAGAACAAACCTGAAACTGACAAAGAGCACACCTGAGGCCTAGGTCAGCACTCTTTGGTCATTCAGCCACACCCAGGAAATTCCCCTCTTCTTATTCTAAATTATTTACTTCAGTCTATTTTTTTCTCCTCCACTGATTGAGGAGAGAAATACATATGCACTTTCAAACATAGAGTCAAATGCTACTTACTGCTGTGAAGATCCTGCTCTCATCATTCACAGAAACCCCCATCACTGCACGTTCAAGAAGCAGTTCACCTCACTCTCCACCCTTGGTGCTCTTGGGCTTCTGAGGCTACCACATGACTCCTCTGCAGGACACACTGCAATGGGCCTCAAAGAGCTACTCTCAAACCCTTTGCCACTCCACTCTGGTCTCAGTCACCATTAAATCTCAACTGGAGGATGACTAGGATTCCTGACCTCAGTGATCCTTTTAACATGTGAGCTGATCCATGTTGCTGCTCTGCTCAAAGCCTCCACATGGTTCCCCACTTGTCCCCAGGCCTGACAAGGTGGACCCTCCTTCCCAAGACCCCTCTGAACTCACCTGCTGCTTCTCTCTCCATGGGCTCTAGTCCAGCAACACTGGCCTCTGTGCTTCCTCACACCTCAGCACACTGCCAGCTCTGCAAGGCTCCTCCCCCTGCAGGAACCCTCCTTCCAAATGGTCCTACAGCTCACTCCCCCTTCTCCAGGGTTATGTTCCCATCTACACACCACCTCACTGAACACTGCTGCCTGCCCACACCTGCCTCCCATAACCCTGACTGCCCACACCCTGCCCTGATGCATTTCCCATCATGGTCATCTCCTCCAACACACTTAGGGCTCTCTGCCTAGTTGCAATTATTACTCACTCTCTCCCGCTAGAAGGTAAACTGTATGACAGAATTCCTGTATGATTCTTTCATAGAATAGCACCTAACAATCAACATTTCATTAATATTTCAGGAATAAAATGAATGAATGAAAGCTTGCAACACAAAAAAAAAAAAGACAAGAAAATAAAAAATAAGAGAAAATAGACTTTCAAATGTTTGTATATCCTGCAGTTTACAACCACAAAGGAAAACAGATGGGGACACTCACCCATGGACAGTTGAACAAGGAGAAGCAGGGAAGTGAGACAGCAGAGCAAGGAGTGACTGCAGCAGCCTTCCATATCTTTAGAGATGGGGAGAGAGATGGGGATGAGGGCCAAGACCTGCAGGCAGGAGGCAGGTCCAGCCCAGAGCTCCAGCACCTCAGCATAGAGGCAGGGCTCAGGGCTGGACAGCAGACCCCTGCTGGAGCAAAACATTTCCTATTGTTTCATCATACTAACAGGGTGCTGGGCCTCCCAACCCTGACACTGACAAACAGCTGAGCCCAGGATTCTTCCAGCTCTTCTGGGAAAACTGTGGTATCAGAAAACCATTAGAGTTACCTGGTAAGAAACTGTTCCTTACTTTCCCACCCCAACCACAGGGCAGCTCTACTTAGTCCAGAACACCAGGCTCTTTCCTTCCCCATACCTGGAGCTCTGTGGTGAAGGCCATTCTATCTCTCTATTATTCACACACCAATCATGACCCCCAGAAAGGAGGGCCCAGATTCAGGGCCCCCATCAGGAAGGACATTTAGCTCTTGTTTCCCTCTTGTTCTGCCCCCTAATTATGCCCAGGTTTGGCCTGGGCAGTGTCATTGACAGACACATCCTCAAGGAGGCTGTGGTGCCCATCACAGGAGCCCAGAACCCTGTCCTGCTTTTTTAGATGTGGAGTTCACCTAAACCTGAATCTCAGCCCAGTCCCTTCCACTGTGGGCTCAGGACATGGTGCTGCACTTGGCAGGTACCAAGCAATACCCCACCAACATGTTTGTCCTTGCCTTCTTTTTCTTTGAGAAAGAATTCTGCCTGAGAGGTAAGGGACCCTTCCTGGTGACAGAGCATAGAGATAATGAGGCCACCTACTATTTGGAAGGAACATGGAGAAGGCAGTCTGTGCTATTGGGAAGGGCAAGTTCAGAGAGCCAACTTGTAGGCTGCCATCTAGGCTCAGTCACTCTCACCATGACCTTCTTTTCCAGAGTTTCCTTATCTGCATGATGGACATAGTCACACCATCTATCCCCCAGGTTTTTAATGAAAATGATGTGAATTTATAGTTATTACATGTAATTAGAACAGGGCCTGGTCCCATAAAATGTTATAGAAATACCACTAAAACAAATGAGTCAAGGAACAACCCTGATTAAGCTCCTCCTGGGTCTTCCTAGAACAAGACTGTCCCATCTACCTACCCCCAAAGCCTCTTGCACCACCCCATCCTCAGCTCCTTTCTGCCACAAGTTTCTCCCCAGTTTCCTCCTCTTAGGTGACAGGTGTAATTAATGCCAACTTACCTGCTCCTCTGTTCTCCCACCCATGAAAGGCTGTGATTTCCTGGAGCATCTCTAAACACAGCAGCTGGAGAAAGGTTAGAGTCACAATCACCCCAGTAGGCCCCAAATCTGCCCTCAGAATTTGCACCTGCCCCAAACTGCTCTCAGAGCCAAATTATCTGCTTCTGAGTCCAATGCTAGGGGCCCAAATTCCTCATTGCCAAAAGGCAGTTGGTCCCCAGGAAGAGGGGGAAAAGCAGAGCCACACATAAGTTGCAGTGATCTCTGTAAAGTCTCTGAAATGGGGACCCCACTAAGCCCTCCCAGCCAGAGGAGTAACCCCTCTCTGGCTCCTTCCATCATCTAAAGCAAAAGCTTGCAAAAGGAGCCTGAGAAGAGTGTGCCCTCCCCTCTGTACATCGCTCCCTTTACCAGGAAGAAGGTAGCAGAGCAGGGCAGCAAGAAAGAGTACCACAATTCTCCTGGAACACTGCAGAAAAACCACACTTAGAGGTGAAATGCCACCACCACCCCACAATCCCACCACCAATCACTGCCCCAAGGGCAGACTCCCCAAGGCCTAGAATTGTAAGGGAAATCTGACAAAAAGAAAAAAACAAAATTATATTTAATCCCTACTAAGTATCAAGAACTATGCTACATAAATTTTACTTATGCCATCTCATTATCACAGTTGCAGAGATAAAGCCATGAGCCCTGCCATCTGGCAACATCAATCTAGTAACTTCATGGACCAGGGAGAGGCTAGATATGCCAGAAGACTGCCTCCCACCATCAGACCAGTCCAGCCCCCTGCCCCAGGTAACTCAAGTGAGCAAGATCCTGCAAGGGACCTTGTCATTTTCATTACAAACCTGGGGGATAGATGTTGTGACTATGTCCATGAGGACTCCCAAGTGCCTCAATTACATGGTCAGAAAGTTTATCTCACCCTGTCCTGAGCATTCTCCCTCCCAAGGTTGCCCTTTGCCCTGAATTTGGGGAGGAGGGGGTGGAAGCAGGTCAGGTCTCCTTAAAGAACACTGCCAGAATCCATGAACAGCACTGTCAGGGTACACGGAACTTCAGCACTGTCCTCTCCCAGCTCAGCAGGATCACCATTAAGCTGCTTTGAAAAGAAACACTATTCACTGAACCACAAATATTTTTTCATGTATAAACTTAAATGATCCTAATACTAATGAGGTTAATATTAACTTTCTTTTATGACCAACATGTAATAAATACCTCTTCTTTTTCTGATATTAGTGTTTTTAAAATAGCGTTGGATAAATGCCTAAACCACAAAACAATGGTTAATGTTGATATAAAGTACTGAATCCCCCAGACTCCCAATTCTATTCATACTGTGGATTGAACACATCCTGAATTATCCAATCAAAAGTGTCTGAGAGACCTCCTTATGCCTCTCACTCTTAGTGGAGCCAGGCCCTGGCCCAGCCCCATGCTGAATTCAGCTACTGAGCCCTCCTGGATGGAGCACCTGCCCCACCACCCTCTGCAAGAGCATCCAACCCCTTCCTCATCTGAGATTCCAGGGGAGGTGTAGTATCCCTCCCACTCAAGCCCTGAGATAGAACAGTGAGGCCAGAGGGAAAAATATACATGCCTATAGAAAGTTGAGTGAAATGTATTAGACTAATGCAAAGCAAACAACAACTAAATGTAAAAGGGAAGACAGCAGACTGAGAGAAAGCTGCCATAAAAAGGAAGGAGCAGGGCTGGGGGTGTGACTCAGTGGTGAAGCTCTTACCCAGCACATGTGAGGGACTGGGTTCAATCCTCTGAACCACATAAAAATACACAAAATAAAGGTATTGGGTCCATATACAACTGAAAGTATTTTTTAAGAAAAGGGAGGCTGGAGGGCCTGGCATTTGGTCTGACCTATCAGAAGATGAGACATCAGAATGCACACATTGGCCCAGAGTATCTGAAACATGTTCCCCAGTTACTGCAATGTCAGATCAGTTGCAGAGAGCCAGCACAGGCACTGACCATATGTGTGACCCATCAATGACCCAGGAAAAATTTACTGACCCTCCCAATCCCAGGTAGATCAGGCCCATGTATGGTCAAGGGTGAAACAGGTGAGTCCCAGTGGAGGGATTTCAGAACTGGGTCATAGAAAAAGGCCTAGAGGTCTCAAAGGTGGACCTATGTCCCTCAGAAAAAATAGAGGGGGGCCTAGGGCAGGAGAGGCCCTGTCCAGCCCCAAGAGGCACATTCTAAAAGTCCCTGGGATGCTGCACATCCTGTTCCTCTCCTGTCACAGAGACTCCTCCCCCCAGGCACAGCCAGGGCCTCTGCTCTCTAATAACCACCAAGAAATACTTAGGCACACCATTCACTGAGGGTCATTTTACCTGGAACATTTTATACTTCGTTCCCATGATGATTTAGTAAAATACCATGCGGTGGTTTTCACTGTCCTCATTCTAGAGCTGAGGGATGGAGCCTTTACAACATGTGGAAGCTATCCAAGGTCATAGGGTCACTCGGACAAACACTGACAGGAGCAGGTCTGCCCCACAGCACAGTCTAAATCTAAAAGAGTTGGGGGCACCAGCACTTGGTGTGTTCCAGGGATCTGTAAGGCAAAAGAGGAAGCAAAGAGTATATTATAACTTTCATCATAAAAATTTTACTCTTACATCAATTTGTTTTTAGCTGAATAGTATGTGTACATATTTGTTAGCTGCGTGTTCAAAATACATGACTTAGGACAGGCATGTGGGGCTGGGGTTGTGGCTCAGTGGTAGAGCACTTTCCTAGCATGTGTGAGGCACCTGGCTCAATTCTCAGCACCACATAAAAATAAATAAAATAAAAGTTCATTGACAACTAAAAAATATTTTTAAAAAAGGAGGGCCTGTCTGCAAACATTTGGAAACTCCCTCCCAGAGAGGAAGGAACAACAACACCCAGCAAGAGGATGCTCCATGGATGCCAGATCACTCTTGGGCCTATGGAAAGGTCACACAGGCAGTCTTGCCGGGTTTCCTTGGCCTCTTCTGCCCCCTTGTGACTAGAATATTGCAGACAGAAAGGGCAGTTCCCAGAAGGAAGACAGAGAGGGTATGGAGGTGCAGACAAGAAATCTTAAAACTGTAGGGAGCTAGGGTTGTGACTCAGCAGTAGAGAGCTTACCTAGCATGTGTGAGGCACTGGCTTCTATCCTCAGCACTCTATAAAAAATATATGAATAAAATCAAGTTGTTTTTTTTTAAAAAAGGAATCTTAAAAATGTGGAAGGGAATCACATGGAGTCAGACCCCAAATTCCTTAACAAGACACCTTTAGCACAAGAGTTAAAATCAAGAATCAACAAATGGGATGAATTCAAACTAAAAAGTTTCTTCTCAGCAAGAGAAATAATATGGGAGGTGAATAGGGAGTCTACATCCTGGGAACAAATTTTTACCCCTCACACATCAGATAGAGCTCTAATCTCTAGATAATACAAAGAACTCAAAAAGATAAATAACAAAAAAAAAAAAAACAATCAACAAATGTGTCAAGGACCTGAACAGCCACTTCTCAGAAGAGGATATACAATCAATCAACAAATACAAGAAAAAAATATTCACCATCTTTAGCAATCAGAGAAATGCAAATTAAAACTACTCTAAGATACCATCTCACTCCAGTAATAATGGCAGACTTTATGAAGTCAAACAACAACAAGTGCTGGCGAGGATGCAGGGGAAAAGGTACATTCATACATTGCTGGTGATACTGCAAATTGGTGCAGCCAGTTTGGAAAGCAGTACGGAGATTCCTTGGAAATCTGGGAATAGAACCACCATTTGACACAGCTATTCCTCTTCTCGGACTATACCCAAAAGACCTAAAAAAAGCATACTACAGGGACACAGCCATATCAATGTTTATAGAAGCACAATTCACAATAGCTACACTGTGGAACCAACCTAGATGCCCTTCAATGGATAAATGGATAAAAAAATGTGGCATATATACACTATGGAATATTACTCAGCACTAAAAAATAGCAAGATCATGGCATTTTCAGGGAAATGGATGGCATTAGAGCAGATTATGCTAAGTGAAGTTAGCCAATCCAAAAAAAAAATGTAAAATGTCTTCTCTGATATAAGGTGGGTGACTCAAAATGGGGTAGGGAGGAAGAGCATGAGAAGAAGATTACCTCTAGATAGGGAAAAGAGGTAGAAATGGCAATGGAGGGAGAAGTGGAATTGCACGGAAGATGGAAGGAGGCTCTCATCATTATACAGAATACAAGTATGACGAAGTGAGGAAAAAGAAAAAAAGAAGTGTGCCATATTAGATTGGGTAGAGAGAAGATGGGAGGGGAGAGGTGGGGAGGGGATGGGGGAAAAGGAAGGACAGCAGAAATAAATAGACTTTATTATTGCTGTATGTATATACGTGACTGCATGACCAATGTGATTCTGCAACCTGTGCACTCAGAAAAATGGAAATTATGCCCCATCTGATTCAAATGTATTATATGTCAAGACCATTGTACTGTCATGTATAACTAATTAAAACAAATTTTAAAAATGTGGAAGGGATCGAAGGAAACCAGATATAAAATATCAGATACTGTATGTTTCCAAATATGTGATGTTAAAGAATAGACAGACGGAAGCTGTGGTAACAGAAGTCATATGAGGAGATCTCTGGCAGGCTGAGGAGGTAGTTAATACAGGAAGAGAGAGCAGGGAGCCTCCTGGGGTGAAGGAAGGATTCATATCTTCATCTGGGGTGCTTCCTCAGATATACACAAATGAAGATCAGTGCATTCATTCACTTTAACATTAAAAAGAAAAAGAAACAGCTGATCACAGTGGCACACACCTGGAATCCCAGAAGCTCGGGAGGCTGAGAAACAAGGATCCCAAGCTGGAGGCCAGACTCAGCAATTTAGTGAGGATCTAAGCAACTGAGCAAGAGTATCTCAAAATAAAAAATGAAAAGGACTGAGAATGTGCCTTGGTGATTAAGTACCCCTGGGTTCAATCCCTACTATATATATATATATATATATATATATATATATATATAGAGAGAGAGAGAGAGAGAGAGAGAGAGAGAGAGAGAGAGTATTATGGAGGGGAAGAGAAAAAACTATTCGCCTTACACAAAGGTTTTAGGCAGGTAAAACTTATGTATGGTAAAATAACCCTGGAAGATCCTTATAACACACATCAAGCATACATAAGGTTTTTCAGTTTACAATTAGTATTCATTACTTGATTGATGTCCAAGTTTCCTCTAGAATATAAATTTCATGGTGGTGTGCATGTGTTCCCAAAGCCTGGGATTACTAAGCCTGTCTTATCATAGCTACTTAATAAATATTTTTTCATTGACTGTAACTGATCACATGATTGCCCTAATGCTTTGGGGTGACTCAGCTCATCATGGTGGGAGCACATGCAGCAACAAAACCTCTCATCTCATGGCCAAGAAGTGAGAGAAACAATGAGAAAAGAATCCTAAAATCTCCTCCAAGGGGACACCCACAATGACCTAATGACCTCCAGTTGGCCCCACCTCCTAAAGGCTCCACCACTTCTCACTGGCAACAAGCTGAGAGGGAAAACATTTAAATGTGGGGACGTTGGAGACCCAAATGATAGTAGCCTGGTACTACTTCATTGTTTACTGGTACTAAGACCAAAGAGATCCCACACTGTTGTCCCTCAGAAAAAAAAGACAAACCACTTAATAGAGCAAGCAAAATCCCCACAATACATTTATTCAACAGTGAGTACAGTCAGATCATCCTTTGTAACATTTCCTGGTGTGGACCAGGGAAAAGTGCCAAAGCCCAGGTTAAAGGAACAATCTCCAGGGGTAATGAGAATAGGTGGACCAGGGACCCCGTTTTCTGCTGCCCTTGCTCCTTCAGAGGTAAGTTGATAAAGGAACAGGTGGGCTGTGTGCCCTTGGTCATGGTGTCAGCTCAGGGAAGCTTTGTAAAGTATCCTGCTGGTACTGGAGAGGATGATGGACATGGATAATAGTCTTGATCATGATAGGATTATTAGAGCATCCCTCCTACCCCACTGGAAAGACCATGTGGCTAGTCAACGTAGAACAGTAAAGGAAAGAAAGAAGAAAAGAATAAAGAACCCAGTGGAAGTGAAAGATTAATGAACTACCTCAGAACCAATGATGAGACATCTGGTCTGGGCTTCACCCAAGAGACTCTGATGTTTCTCCAGAGCTTTCTGTGGTGGGAGGACACATAAGGTGCCAAAGAAGGAAACAAAAGCCATTTGGGGAAAATGACTCTTGAGGAGAGAAACTAACTCTCTCAAACTTCCCTTGGCCATTCTGAGAGTCCCTCTCCTTCTGGTAAAGAACTCTGCTTCCCATCAGATGTCCCCCTCACTGAGGCAGAGAGAGTCATAAAGGTGAGTGGAAAAGGTGACAGACAACAAGCAAAGGTTCATACAGAGAATGAGGCAAAGAAAACATTAGCCAAGGACTTTGTGATGAAGTGGAAACTGGAAGGTACCCAGCTATGGGGAAGACCAAGGTAAGGGAAGGAGAAAGAGGTCCACGGTTATGAGATGAGAAGCTTACAAGTTAGAATAGAGGATCTGAGTTCCAGTCCTGTGGGGAATGATCCAGAGAAGTCTCTTGCTCTCTTTACTCTTCTTGTCAATTCTGCAGCGGAAAAAAATATTTGGGTATGTTGCAACTTATATTTCAAAGTTTCATCTTTCCAAATTAATAAAAAGGATATTTTGTTACGTGTTTATCATAAAAATTGCCTAATATAAAAATGTTTTATATACAACTAATATAAATTTTTTTATAAAATCAATCCATTGAAAGCAACAAAATACTGTATAGTTTTCATAGTCAGCAAATATCTTTCTTACTGAGGAGCAAAATTGACCAAGTATTATATCACACACAATTAGGAATATGTAACAAAATTCCCACAGTTATGTATAATTAAATGCACAAATTAAAAATTGGAAAAAAGAAAATTATATACATATTTTTTTCTCAAACAAATCACGTTCACTCATTCTGATGTTTTTCTTTCTTTCTTTCTTTCTTTCTCCCTCCAGTTTCAATGAATGCAACTTCAGTATTACTTACTACACCAGTTAGAGGCAACAAAATTTTTTATAAGTCTTTTCTGATACAAAAATAGTAAATGAATATATAAGATTCTGGGACAAATATAGAAATCAAAAACCTTATTTAATTAATTAATCAGTATTAGAATTGGTATTACTGTAGGCTGATTCACAGAGTATTTTAAGAAACAGGATGCTTATTATGCAGCAAGAAATACAATTTAAATTAAAGATGCTAAGATTCAGCAGTCCCAAGACTAGTACTATACCCAAAGGAAAGGAAATCAGTGTGGCAAAGAGATGTTTGCACTACCATATTTATTGCAACATGATTCACAATTGCCAAGATATGGAATCAACCTAGGTGTCCATGGATGGATGGATAGATAAAGAAAATATATGAACAAAACACACAAATACAAATGCACACATACACATATCTACAAGTAATACATATTTTTGTATTAGACTATTAATGCTCCAGTATGACACTGGAAGAACACAAAACCCAACTCTTTAACGTTAGTATGTTTTAAATAATTTTTCTTGGCAATATAGAGATTGGATGCCATGAATAATATTGAGGTAGTACTAAAAGAGGAATAAACCATGACAAAAACAACCAGAGACTGAGTAGAACTGCTAAAACAAGGCCCTACAGCAGCCATTCCATGTGGAGAGTGATAGTGGAACTGGCCTGAGGGGTTAAGTTCACACTCTTATGAAATCTGGGGGGCTTTGCAGAACCTGAGCCTGTAGAGAAGCATCAAAAATCTTTTAGAGAAGTGAGCTCTCTTGTTAAACAAAGAGAGTGGGATTTCAAGGATCTACATCATGGATTTGGATGTAATAAATGCAGCCAGGAAATAAAAGTCTTCCTTCTGTATAATCAAACATTTCCCTTTTTTTTCTTTCTTTTTTTTTATTGGTTGTTCAAAACATTACAAAGCTCTTGACATATCATATTTCATACATTGTATTCAAGTGGGTTATGAACTCCCATTCTTACCTCAAATAGAGATTGCAGAATCACATCAGTTACACATCCACATTTTTACATAACGCCATATTAGTAACTGTTGTATTCTGCTACCTTTCCTATCCTCTACTACCCCCCAATCCCTCCCCTCCCATCTTCTCTCTCTACCCCATCTACTGTAATTCATTTCTCTCCTTGTTTTTTTTTCCCATTCCCCTCACAACCTCTTATATGTAATTTTGTATAACAATGAGGGTCTGCTTCCATTTCCATGCAATTTCCCTTTTCTCTCCTTTCCCTCCCATCTCATGTCTCTGTTTAAAGTTATTTATTTCCTCCTACTCTTCCTCCCTGCTCTGTTCTTAGTTGCTCTCATTATATCAAAGAAGACATTTGGAATTTGTTTTTTAAGGATTGGCTAGCTTCACTTAGCATAATCTGCTCTAATGCCATCCATTTCCCTGCAAATTCCATGATTTTGTCATTTTTTAATGCAGAGTAATACTCCATTGTGTATAAATGCCACATTTTTTTTTTATCCATTCATCTATTGAAGGGTATCTGGGTTGGTTCCACAGTCTAGCTATTGTGAATTGTGCTGCTATGAACATCGATGTGGCAGTATCCCTGTAGTACGCTCTTTTAAGGTCTTCAAGGAATAGTCCGAGAAGGGGAATAGCTGGGTCAAATGGTGGTTCCATTCCCAGCTTTCCCAGGAATCTCCATACTGCTTTCCTAATTGGCCGCACCAATTTGCAGTCCCACCAGCAATGTACAAGAGTACCCTTTTCCCCACATCCTCGCCAGCACTTATTGTTGTTTGACTTCAGAATGGCTGCCAATCTTACTGGAGTGAGATGGTATGTTAGGGTGGTTTTGATTTGCATTTCTCTGACTGCTAGAGATGGTGAGCATTTTTTCATGTACTTGTTGATTGAGTGTATGTCCTCCACTGAGAAGTGTCTGTTCAGGTCCTTGGCCCGTTTGTTGATTGGGTTATTTGTTATCTTATTGTTTAATTTTTTGAGTTCTTTGTATACTATGGATATTAGGGCTCTATCTGAAGTGTGAGGAGTAAAAATTTGTTCCCATGATGTAAGCTCCCTATTTACCTCTCTTATTGTTTCTCTTGCTGAGAAAAAAAACTTTTTAGTTTAAGTAAGTCCCATTTGTTGATTCTTGTTATTAACTCTTGTGCTATGGGTGCCCTATTAAGGAATTTGGAGCCCGACCCCACAATATGTAGATGGAAGCCAACTTTTTTTTCTATCAGACGCAGAGTCTCTGATTTGATATCAAGCTCCTTGATCCATTTTGAGTTAACTTTTGTGCATGGCGAGAGAAGGGGATTCAGTTTCATTCTATTGCATATGGATTTCCAGTTTTCCCAGCACCATTTGTTGAAGAAGCTATCCTTCCTCCATTGCATGCTTTTAGTCCCTTTATCAAATATAAGATAGTTGTAACTTTATGGATTAGCCTCTGTGCCCTCTATTCTCTACTATTGGTCCACCTGCCCGTTTTGGTACCAGTACCATGCTGTTTTTGTTACTATTGCTCTGTAGTATAGTTTGAAATCTGGTATCGCTATGCCGCCTGATTCACACTTCCTGCTTAGAGTTGCTTTTGCTATTCTGGGTCTTTTATTTTTCCATATGAATTTCATGATTGCTTTATCTATTTCTACAAGAAATGCCATTGGGATTTTGATTGGCATTGCATTAAAACTATAGAGAACTTTGGGTAATATCGCCATTTTGATGATGTTAGTTCTGCCTATCCATGAACAGGGTATATTTTTCCATCTTCTAAGGTCTTCTTCTATTTCTCTCTTTAGGGTTCTGTAGTTTTCATTGTATAAATCTTTCACCTCTTTTGTTAGGTTGATTCCCAAGTATTTTATTTTTTTTGAGGATATTGTGAAGGGTGTGGTTGTCCTCATTTCCATTTCAGTAGTTTTGTTGCTGATTTACAGAAATGCCTTTGATTTATGCGTGTTGATTTTATATCCTGCCACTTTTCTGAATTCATTTATTAGTTCTAGTAGTTTCTTTGTAGACCCTGTTGGGTCTTCTAGGTATAGAATCATGTCTTCTGGAAATAGTGATAATTTAAGTTCTTCTTTTCCTATTTTTATGCCTTTAATTTCTTTCGTCTGTCTAATTGCTCGGGCCAGTGTTTCGAGAACTATATTGAATAGAAGTGGTGATAAAGGGCATCCCTGTCTTGTTCCAGATTTTAGAGGCAATGCCTTCAATTTTTGTCCATTAAGAATGATGCTAGCCTGAGGCTTAGCATAGATAGCTTTTACAATGTTGAGGTAAGTTCCTGTTATCCCTAGTTTTTCTAATGTTTTGAACATAAAGTGATGCTGTACTTTGTCGAATGCATTTTCTGTGTCTATCGAGATGATCATATGGTTCTTATCTTTAAGTCTATTGATGTGGTGAATAACATTTATTGATTTCCGTATATTGAACCATCCTTGCATCCAAGGGATAAATCCTACTTGATCATGGAGCACAATTTTTTTGATGTGTTTTTGTATCCGATTCACCAGAATTTTATTGAGGATTTTTGCATCTAGGCTCATTAGAGATATTGGTCTGTAGTTTTCTTTCTTTGAGGTGTCTTTGTCTGGTTTCGGAATCAGGGTGATTTTGGCCTCATAGAATGAATTTGGCAGAGCTCCCTCTTTTTCTATTTCCTGAAATAACTTGAAAAGTATTGGTATTAATTCTTCTTTAAAGGGTTTGGAAAACTCCTCTGTATACCCATCCGGTCCTGGGCTTTTCTTGGTTGGTAGTCTTTTGATTGCTTCTTCTATTTTATCCATTGATATTGGTCTTTTCAAATTGTGTGTATCCTCCTGAGTCTGGGCAAATCATATGACTTAAGAAATTTATTGATGTTTTCACTATCTTCTATTATATTGGAATATAGGTTTTCAAAATAATTTCTAATTGTCTTCTGTATTTCTGTAGCATCTGTTGTGACATTGCCTTTTTCAACCCGTATGCTAGTAATTTGAGTTCTCTCTCTTGTAATCTTCATTAGCATGGCTAAGGGTCTGTCGATCTTATTTATTTTTTTCGAAGAACCTACTTTTAGTTTTGTCAATTTTTTCAATAGTTTCTTTTGTTTCAATTTCGTTGATTTCCACTCTGATTTTAATTATTTTTTGCCTTCTGCTACATTTTCTGTTGTTTTGCTCTTCCTTTTCTAGGGCTTTGAGATGAAGTGTGAGCTCATTTATTTGTGTTTTTTTTTTTTCTTTTTTTGAGCAATGACCTTCAGGCGATGAATTTCCCTTTTAAAACTGCTTTCATTGTGTCCCATAGATTCCACTATGTTGTGTCTGTATTTTCATTTATCTCTAAGAATTTTTTGATTTCCTCCTTTATGTCTTCTGTAACCCATTGGTTATTCAGTAACATCTTGTTCATTTTCCATGTGATGTAGGATTTTTCCTTCCTTCTTTTATCATGGATTTCCAGTTTCATTCCATTATGATCAGATAAAATGCATGGTATATCTCCACCCCTTTATATTTACTAAGGGTTGCCCTATGGCATAACATATGGTCTATTTTTTAGAAGGATCCATGTGCTGCTGAGAAAAAAGTATATCCACTTGATGATGGTTGATATATTCTATATATGTCAGTTAAATCTAGGTTATTGATTGTGATATTGAGTTCTATAGTTTCTTTATTCAACTTTTGTTTGGAGGATCTGTCCAATAGTGAGAGAGGTGTGTTGAAGTCACCCATAATTATTGTGTTGTGGTCTATTTGATTCTTGAACTTGAGGAGAGTTTGTTTTATGAACGTCGCAGCACCCTTATTTGGTGCATAAATATTGATAACTGTTATGTCTTGTTGGTGAATGGTTTCTTTTAACAGTATATAATGTCCTTCCTTATCTATTTTGATTAACTTAGTCTTGAAGTCGATTTTATTTGATATGAGGATGGCCACTCCTGCTTGCTTACGAGGACCATGTGTGTGGTATATTTTTTCCCAACCTTTCAACTTCAGCCTGTGTATGTCTTATCCAATCTGATGTGTCTCCTGGAGGCAGCATATTGTTGGATTTGTTTTTTTTATTCCATGTTACCAGCCTATGTCGCTTTATTGGAGAGTTTAAGCAATTAACGTTTAGAGTTACTATTGATATATGGTTTGTACTTTCAGCCATGTTTGATTATTTATCTTTCTTTTTAATTTAGTTTGTTTCTCCATGATTAGCTTTCCCCCTACCCTCTGTCTTTACTGAGGTACTTCCCACTGTTGGTTTTGGTTATTGTTTTTCATTTCTTCCTCGTGTAGTGTTTTGCTCAAGATGCTTTGCAATGCTGGTTTTCTGGCTGCAAATTCTTTTAACTTTTGTTTATCATGAGAGATTTTTATTTTGTTGTTGCACCTGAAGCTTCATTTTTCTGGATACAGAATTCTTGTTTGGCATCCATTGTCTTTCAGTGTTTGAAATATGTTGTTCCAGGATCTTCTCTCTTTCAGCGTCTGTGATGAAAAATCCGTTGTTAACCTTATTGGTTTACCCCTGAATGTAATCTGCCTCCTTTCTCTTGTAGCTTTGAATATTTTCTCTTTGTTCTGTATATTGGATACCTTCATAACAATGTGTCTTGGCATTGGTCTACTGTGATTTTGTATGCTCGGTGTCCTGTATGCATCTAAAATTTGTATATCCGTTTCCTTTTTTATTTCTGGAAAGTTTTCTACAATTATTTCATTCAGCAGGTTACTCATTCCCTTGGTTTGAATCTCTATACCTTCCCTCTATCCCGATGACTCTTAAGTTTGTTTGTTTGTTTATGTTATCCCATATCTCTTGGATGTTTTTCTTGTGATTTTTTACCAGCCTTTCTGATTTGGCTAGACTCTTTTCAAGATGATATATTTTGTCTTCATTATCTGACGTTCTGGCTTCTACTTGCTCCACTCTGTTAGTGATACTCTCATTTGAGTTTTTAATTTGGTTTATAGTTTCCTTCATTTCCAGAATTATTGTTTATTTTTTTATAATCTCTATCTCCAAAAAGATGCTTATTTGCTTCTTTTATCTGTTTATGTAATTCATTTTCAATGTGTTCTTTCACTGTTTGAATTTGCTGTCTCATATCCTCTTTATGGTTCCATTCCATCTCTCTAAGGTATTCCTAGAGTTCTTTATTTGACCATTTTTCTGATTCCTCTAGGTCCTCCTGAATATTTAGGGTGTCCTGCATTTTTTGTACTCCTTTTCTTTCTTGCTTTTTCATGCTGCTCATGTTACTTCTTGTTCTGTTTGACTGCTGAGTTACTTTTTACTCCTATAAATTTATTTGATGCTTGGGAGGAAAGGTATTAGAAGGGAAGGGAAGAAATCACTAAAGAGAATGAGAGTACGCAGGTAGAATTCAAGGAAGGGGGAATAAGGAAATTGAAAAGACAAAAGAAAAAAATAATGAAAAAAATAAAAATTAAAAATCATAATAAAAAATATTTTAAAAAATTTTTAAAAAATTAAAAAAATGAAAATGAAAGAAAACAAATAAAAAATATTAAATGCAGTCTTAGAGTTTGATTAACTTCTCTTCCAGTAGGTGGAGCTGTGCCCACTGGGCCAAGCTTCTCCTCTCAATATGCAGGAGCCAATCACTGTGAAACAGCTCCTCCTCCCCGACTGGGCGGGTCTCCAATCCTAAGTGCCTAGGGCCTTCTCTTGTGTCTAGTCACTTCCCCACTTTTCCTCAAGCCAGGGCCTGCTCACCAGTGATGCTCACCACAATACTGGCTACACGCCATGTCTGCTGCTCCCGGAAGCCCTATTTTCTTGAACAACTGGGACACTCTCCCTGTTTGCCATTCCCTCAGACCCTAAGTTTGTGGAGCTTGGGGCTGAGAACCCTCAGCGAATTTTGCTTGCCCTCCGTTAGCCACGACCCTGGTAGCTGGTGCAAGAGACCTCAGTTGTCAGCATTGGTGGAAGCGGTAGCCGGGGGTTCCATGCTGCGGGTCCCGCGCCACTCCTCATTCCCTCGGTCTGACTATTGCACTCACGGGAGAGCTGGGAGGGGCCCTTAATGTTTCCCTGCTGTGTGGAGAGGGAGGACTAGGGGTTACACACCTGTCGCCGCCGGTTTCAATGAAGTTATCTCCTCCACCGCATTTGGTGACGTCAGTTCTCTGCTATGGTGGTATCCCATGCAAATGGTGACAATTCGTTCCCTTTGCCGGGTGACCAATGCAATGGGTGGCTCCTGACTGGCTCCCCCAAGCCCCGTCTCAATCCTGTGGCCACTACCTATGAAGGCTCGGTTGATATTAACCTCTGCAGGTTCAGAAGGGCCGACCAGTTGTTTCAGTGGGATCCTTTAGTGCTGAGTCACAGCGGTTTGTCTGCGAGACACAGGTGAACGGGAGCTTGAATTCAGCCGATCTGGACTCCGTGTGTGTTCTGAGAGGCCCAGAGTGTTCGCCCCAGATCCACATCAGCTCAGCATTGCCTAGTAATCCTGAGAAAACAGCATTTATACGGTTTATGACTCCCTATGCCCGCAGCTGAAGAGGTCAGAGACTTGATCTCTCCGCGCCCACCGCCATGTTGGATCTCTGTCTCAAACATTTCCCTTTTAACAAAATTAGAAAGCTCAGGAAACCACTTTACAACCTCTATCAGTGTAACTTTTCAAGAGAAATTAATTGCAATATGTTAACCTAGGTAACTTATAAATCAAAGCAATATTAACAAACTTTACCAACAGGGAGAATGTTAAGCACTCTCTCTGGAATTAGGTAGCTTGTCCACTTGTTAGAATAATTAGTTCTATTTTCTTTGGATAAAATCATGTTATGTGCATACTATCTTTTTTGTTTCAAAAGAAGTGTGCCTGTAGCTCCTTCATAAATGTACAGGATAAATGGAAGGAAGGATATGACAAGTAATTTTTTTCCGTTGTTTTTTAAATACTTTAATTATGGTAAAAATACTATCTTGTTCAAATACAAAATTATATACTGCTATGGTCATGATTCTCATGATGGTGTAAGTAGTCACTGATTCTGCAACTGTTAACTGTAATGTATCTTTTTTAAAATTAGGTATATATGGCAGCAAAATACATTTTGATTCATTATACACATTGCTGAACAAATTTTCATTTCTCTGGTTATACACCATGTAGCCTCACACCCTATGTGCAGTCTTACATGTACCTAGGGTAATGATATCCATCTCATTCCACCATCTTTCTGTTCCCATGCCCCCTCCCCACCCTCCCTCCCCTTTGCCCAATCAAAGTTCTCCCATTTCCCCCATGCCTCTCCCTCCCCATTTTGGATCAACATCCACTTATCAGAAGAACATTTAGCCTTTGGTTTTGGGGGATTGGCTAACTTCACTTAGCATTATATTCTCCAACGCCATCCATTTACCTCAAATGCCATGATTTTATTCTCTTTTATTGATTAGTAAAATTCAATTGTGTATATATACCACTTTTTTATCCATTCATTCACTGAAGGGCATCTAGGTTGGCTCCACAGTTTAGTTATTGTGAATTGTGGTTGCACCAATTTGCAGTCCCACCAGCAATGTATGAGTTTACCTTTTCCCCCACATCCTTACCAACATTTATTGTTGTCTGTTTCTTGATAACTGCCATTCTGATTGTTGTGAAATGAAATCTTAGAGTAGTTTTAATTTGCATTTCTCTAATTACTAGAGATGTTGAACATTTTTTATATATTTATTGATTGAATGTAAATCATCTTCTGAAAAGTGTCCATTCAGCTCCTTAGACGATTTGTTGATTGGATTGTTTGGTTTGTTGGTTTTAAGTTGTTTGAGTTCTTTATAAATCCTGGAGATTAGTGCTCTACCTGATTGATTGTTTCTTTTGCTGCGAAGAAGCTTTTGAGTCCATCCCATTTATTAATTCTTTGCCGCAGTCTGGCTGGGCACAATCAGGAGCCACTTGTCAAAAGAAACTAACTTTATTTTTAGAACCACACACGCCAAACAAAACAGCCTCTCAGGAAAAACCCTCAGAGCCTCAACTGCCACCACCGGCTTTCCACAAGCCTCTCTCTCCCACACAAGCTTCTCTCCACCTCCCACAATCCTCCTGCTCTTGAGGCCGATTGGCTGGGTGACGTGGGCGGAGCCAAAAAAGTCCCCCAATGAGCAGCTCCGTGGTCTGAAAGGGCAGGGAAACAGTCCAATGAGCATCACCGCAGAGGAGCCAATCAGCTAGATGTTGCTGGGGCCGCTGTGAGCCAATCATCAGCCGGCAGCTGGAAGTTTGCTGGCAGCTGGAAGTTTGCTGGGGCCCCTTCGGCTGTGGCTCTCAACATCTCCCCCTCTCTGTTTAAACAACAAGCATGTGGCTTAGGGACCGTGTGTGTTAGGCAGTCCAATTCAACATATGGTCCTTACCCGTCATCGGATGAACTGACCTCTAGGCGTCAGCCTCCTGTCTTAGGTTGGTATCACTGCAATTGGATCATACCCGTCACTGACTACCGGTCCAGCATACAGCTATACTTGTGGATAGGCCTTTGCACCAGTGGGGGGGTGAGGTTCTTTGCCTTACCTCTGTTGGCCCCCAAATTTTAGACCATCACTAGTAGAGGAGGATGCAAAATGCCATGACATTAAGCCAATTGAGGGCTCCTTTGAAAAATTGTACCACCGGTGAATCATCAGCAAAAATACCCCAACACTACCACAAGTCGCTGCACCAACAGATAGTTCACAATGCATACAGGTGAGCTCACAATGTGTCCAGGCAAGTTCTGCAAGCAGTTCAGTGATGGCTATTGTAGAAGCTGTAGATTGGTTTTATCTTTGACTTCACCAGCACTGGGATGAAGATAGGAATTCTGGCAATAATGGCAAAAGAAAAAATTATGTAACATTACAGAAGGCACTAAAAGAAAACAATTTTCTTAACAATTTACATTATCTTTAAGAGAATTATTAAATATAATGAAAAGGAAAGGTGAAAGTAAACAAACAGATCTGTTAACCTTCTTTTTTGTTTACATATTAAAACAATCCTCAACAGTTGTTTACCCAATTTAAATTAAACCATATAAATCACGTGAAAAAAAATATTTGGATCCATTTTATCATGAGCGCTCATCATATATGATATATGGACATACGTACATTCAAACATATAACACAAAACACAAGTGTGCACACATAATATAATACATACAACACATAACATTATAGTAAAGGCCTTATAACTTTTTACAGGTGAAATCTCCATTGCAATGTTTAAAAACTCTATAGTCAAAAAATAGAACTGATCAGCAAAACATTAACCTAGGTCTGTATGAGCTCAAAAAACAAAATAGAACTTCATGATATGGCAAAGGGCAATAATAAAATAGATATTGAAAAAAGCATCCTGGTTCTGTTGCAGATGTAAGAATAGCCAAACTGGAGTTTTGGATATCAGTTGTTATGGATTTGAGCCAAATCATCTTCTTTTTGGTCTGTAGAAATCGCTTTAGTTAATCTTTCTGGAATCCAAATCGGCTGCTGTTCTCCCTGTGGAAACACATAAACAGACCCCCGACTCCAGACAATCACTGGGTCAGGATCTTGGTTAATCTCTCTGGAATCCAAATCGGCTGCTGTTCTCCCTGTGGAAACACACAAACAGACCCCCAACTCCAGACAGTTACTGGGTCAGGACCTTTCCATTGTCCTGTTAGAATATCCTTCCAAAGTACCTTGGGCTTATGCACATTTTTTGGACACATATGCCTTTCCGCAGCACTAAGTCCTGATGAATCCAAATTTAAAAAGTTTAGAGTAAAAAGGGTTATTTTAAGTTTATCTTTGGGGAATATATACCCCTTCCCAATTCCTTCTTTTTGCTTTAATAAGTACATTTTAATAGTTTGATGAGCTCTTTCAACTATGCCTTGTCCCTGTGGATTGTATGGGATTCCTGTTATATGAGTAATGCCAAATGTTGAGCAAAATTGTTTAAAAGAGGTAGAAGTATAACCAGGGGCATTATCTGTTTTTAACTGTTTTGGAACACCCACAGTGGCAAAATTTTGTAAGCAATGAGCTATAACATCTTTAGTTTTTTCTCCGGCATGAAGGGAGCCCATCAAAAATCCAGAAGAAGTATCAACTGTAACATGCAAATATTTTAATTTTCCAAATTCTGGCAAGTGTGTGACGTCCATCTGCCAAATATGGTTAGGTATCAATCCTCTAGGATTGACTCCAAGATTAACTTGTGGTAAAAAGGTCACACAATTTTGACATTGTTTTATTATTTGTCTAGCTTGTTCCTTAGTTATTTTAAAACGCTTTTGTAAAGTATTAGCATTGACATGGAACTTTTTATGAAAATTTATAGCTTCTTCTAGTGTAGAGAAAATAGGTATGTCATGTGTAGTTTTATCTGCTAAATCATTGCCCAAACTAAGGGCTCCAGGCAATCCTGTATGTGCCCTGATATGTCCTATAAAGAATGGATCTTTTCTGTCCCAGATTAGACTTTGTATAGTGGAAAGCAAAGAGAAAACAGTAGAAGAAGGGGAAATCCTACCAGCATCTTCAAGAGATACTATAGCATTAACTACATACTGACTATCAGAAAATAAATTAAATACAGAATCTTTAAACATCACAAAAGCTTGTAAAACTGCATTAAGCTCTACCTTTTGAGCTGATTGTTTGGGTACTAAAAATGTAAAAGTTTGATCAGGGGTAACTACTGCTGCTGTACCATTATTTGACCCATCAGTGAATATATTTGGAGCATTCATGATAGGTGTTTTTCTTGTCATTTTTGGAAAAATTACAGGATGCAATGACCAAAAAGACAATAAAGGATTAGATGGTAAGTGGTTATCAAATGAAACATTAGATTTGCACATGATTATTGCCCAAGTATTTAACTCATTAGCTAACTCATCAATTTGATTCATAGTATATGGAGTAATAATTTTATTGGGAGAAATTCCAAACACTCCCTTTGCTGCTTTTATTCCTTTGAGTATTAATTGTCCTACAGCCTCAGGATACCTAGTAAGAATAGTGTTAGGATAATAAGATAAATGTATCCATAATAATGGACCTTCTTGCCAAAATACTCCTGTACAATATTTTTTGTTGGTAGTACAATAAATAATAAAGGCAAACATATCAATTCTATCCAAATGCATATTTTCCATATATGTTTCAATGATTTTTAATGCCTTTCTTGCTTCAGGCGTTAACATTCAGGGTGAATTTTGATCTGATGGACCTTTCAGGATATCAAATAAAGGTCCCAACTCTCCTGTTGGTATACCTAAATAAGGCCTTATCCAATTTATGTCTCCTAATAACTTTTGAAAGTCATTAAGTGATTTGAGTTGATCTACTCGTATTTGAATTTTTGGTGGACGGACCATGGTTGAGGATAATAGAACTCCTAAATAATTAATTGGAAAATTTAATTGTACTTTATCTATTGCTATCTCTAGATTATAATTTTTTAATAAGTTTGTAACTGTGGCATAACATTCTAGCAATGTGTTTTTATCTTTGTGTGCTAATAATACATCATCCATATAGTGAAATATTTGTAGTTCAGGATTTTGATTTCTAAGTGGCTGGATTACTTTGTTAACATAAATTTGACACATAGTTGGGCTGTTAGCCATCCCTTGAGGGAGTACTTTCCATTCATATCTCTGATCAGGACCTTCATGATTCAGTGCAGGGATAGTAAATGCAAAACGTGGACTATCCTCAGGATGAATTGGAATTGAAAAAAAACAATCTTTAATATCTATAACTAAAACATACCAGGTTTTTGGCAAAGCAGACAATTGAGGAATCCCTGATTGAGCAGGTCCCATAATAACCATCTCATTATTAATGGCTCTTAAATCTTGCAATAATCTCCATTTACCAGATTTCTTTTTGATGACAAAAATGGGAGTATTATGGGGAGATACAGAAGGTTGTATATGTCCTTCCGCTAGTTGTTGTTTGACCAGGTCATGGGCTGCTTGTATCTTTTCTTTAGTCAGGGGCCACTGAGGAACCCATACTGGTCTTTCTGATTTCCAAGTAATTTTTATTGTCTCAGTGGCCCTTTCTGAAAATCCAACCCATGTCTTTCTGTTCCTTGATCTATTTGTATTGGTGCTGCTATACCTTGTTCTTGTTTTTCTAATCTTTTTCCTTTCCTAAAACCTTGTCTAGTCATAATAGTGGGTGCATTTTGGTTGATGTTATTTGTTAATGTCAAACCTAATTGATCTAGGACATCTCGTCCCCATAAATTTACGGGAAGATGATCCAATACATATGGCTGTATAGTTCCTTCACATCCTTCAGGATCCTTCCAATCTAATACCATTGCACTTCTATGGGGATTAGTTGCCACTCCTAGGCCTCGAAACGTTTGAGTGGCTTGTTGTAATGGCCAATGTTTTGGCCATTCTTGACGAGAGATGATGCTAAGGTCTGCACCTGTATCCAGTAGCCCATTAAATTCATGTCCTTGAATATTTAGTTTTAGCATGGGGCGAGAATCTAAATTTAAAGAAAGCATAGCCCAGTCTACACCTGTGGAGCCTAATCCCTTGGAACCTCTTTCTACAGTACGACTGGAAAATTTATCATGTAGGATGGGTATTATTAGTAACTGTGCTATTCTATCTCCTGGTGAAATTACTGATATGCCCTTTGGAGAACTGGCTATAATTTTTATTTCACCTTCATAATCGGGATCAATTACCCCAGGACTTATCATAAGTCCTTTTAGAGTAGAAGAGCTGCGTCCCAATAATAAGCCTACTGTTCCTTTGGGAAGAGGTCCTTTCACCCCTGTGGGAATGATTTGAACTCCCATCTCTGGAGTTAGTACTGCTCTGGCGGAGGCGCAGATGTCCAACCCTGCGCTCCCTCTGGTTTGTCTGATGAGGGATCTGATGGACAATGTGTCCTGGGCACTACCCTGATGGGGTTGCTGGGTTCCTCCAGTGCTCCGTATATTTGTGGTTTTGGGCCCCGGAGCATTGGGCCCCCCTGTCCATTTTTTGGCAATGGAGCCCGATGCCTTTCTCCACGATATCGTGGATAAACACCTGGTCCTTGTTCGTTTTTTGATAATGGAGTACCCTCTATGGTGGTTTGAGAACGGCATTCATTAGCCCAATGTCTCCCTCTACGGCATCGTGGGCAAATACCTGGTATTCTACTCCTTTGATACCTAGTTTTGTTAAACCCTCCTCCAATGGGGCAATTCCTTTTAAAATGTCCTGTTTGTTCACAATTGTAGCATGTTCTTGGCCTGGCATCTAAAGCCTGTTTTACTGCAGCTGCCACAATTTGCCCTTGTTCATTAATGTCTCTGGCATCTAAAGCCTGTTTTACTGCAGCTGCCACGACTTGCTCTTGTTCATTAATGTCTCTACATAATTTAATATATGTGTTTAAATCTTCATGTTTCCATGGTCTAATGATATCTCTGCACCAACGATTCGCTTGCTCATAAGCCAGGTGTTTTAGTAATGGCATTGCTTGTTCTGTATTCCCAAAAACTCTGGTAGCTGTTTGAATATGCCTATCTACAAATTCAGCATAAGGTTCATTAGCTCCTTGTATTACCTTAGATAATTGACCTTGTAAACCTCCATGTCCTTGCAAAGTCTTCCATGCCTTAATTGCATCTGCAGCAATTTGTGTGTATACGCCAGGATCATATGCAATTTGTTGCTGCTGATCCTCATAAGGTCCCTTTCCTAACAACATATCTAGATTTCTCTGAGGATAACCAGCTGCTGCATTTCGCCTAGCCGTCTCCTTGCAAAATTCCTCATTGGCAACCTTCCATAACAGGTATTGTCCTCCATTTAGCACAGCTTTACACATATTAGCCCAATCTGCTGGCGTCATGTTCAAGCTGTTAATGGATTCGACCATGCTTACAGTGAAGGGTGCTTGAGGACCATAGGTTGTTACAGCCTCTTTTAGCTGCTTCACTGTTTTGAAATTTAAAACTTGGTAAAATCGCTGCCCTCCTGCCTCAAATACACGGCATGTTAATATTTGAGATCTTGTCTCAGGATCCCAACTATCAACTGCGGGGGTTGGGGACCTCCCAGCATATGGAGGTGGCCTTGTTAGTTGGACACTTACGTCCTCTGGTGATAGAAAGGTGTTAGTATCAGTCTCCTGTTGTAACTTTCCCCCTGATGGCTTTTTCTGTTTTACACTTTCTTTCTCTGTCTGATTAGCTTGAGAGGCCTTCTCTTTTACTTGAATCTTTTCCTCTGTCTGACTAACTTGAGAGACCGTCTCTTTTACTTGAATCAATATGTCTTCTCCTTCCTCTACCATTGTCTGAACTGAAGGCTTTGGACTAAGCAAACAAGATATGAACGTCCACAATGGCAATGTGCCAACTGGCAGAGTCCCTGGGCTTTTCTTTTCTATTCTTTTTAAATCTTCACCATGATGGTTCCATTGTGATATATTTAACAACTCCTCCTTAAAAAGCCATGGGCTACATTTTTGTATTGTATCAACGTATGCCCTGATTGTTCTTGATTTTACTGAGATGCCTCCTTCCTCTAACAATTTACTTAACACTCTTTCAGTTTGTTTTTTACTAATTTCTGATCCCATATTTCTACTATAATACAACCCAACAAGATAACGCCTAACAAAACTGAAACTGAGTGAAACAAAATTGGAACAACACAAAATCATTATAATAGCCTCCTGAAATGTCCATCCGTCCTTTCTCCCTATCTGTTCCTCAGATGTGAGCGGTTTTTCTTCCATCTTACACATCTCCAGGGACAGGCAACTTAAAACAAAAGTGAAACAAAATAACAAAAGAAGAATCTTAAAATGGCTACCCATCCTCTCGCCCTGCCCTCAGGGGCGAGCAGTTCACTTACCCTCAGTCGCTCCCCATGCGAGCCACCAAATGCCGCAGTCTGGCTGGGCACAATCAGGAGCCACTTGTCAAAAGAAACTAACTTTATTTTTAGAACCACACACGCCAAACAAAACAGCCTCTCAGGAAAAACCCTCAGAGCCTCAACTGCCACCACTGGCTTTCCACAAGCCTCTCTCTCCCACACAAGCTTCTCTCCACCTCCCACAATCCTCCTGCTCTTGAGGCCGATTGGCTGGGTCACGTGGGCGGAGCCAAAAAAGTCCCCCAATGAGCAGCTCCGTGGTCTGAAAGGGCAGGGAAACAGTCCAATGAGCATCACCACAGAGAAGCCAATCAGCTAGATGTTGCTGGGGCCGAGGAGCCAATCAGCTAGATGTTGCTGGGGCCGCTGTGAGCCAATCATCAGCCGGCAGCTGGAAGTTTGCTGGCAGCTGGAAGTTTGCTGGGGCCCCTTCGGCTGTGGCTCTCAACAATTCTTGATTTTATTTCTTGCACTTTAGGACTCTTTTTAAAGAAGTCGGGGCCTAATCTGATCTGATTAAGATTTGTACCTACTTTTTCCTCCATTAGGCGCAGCGTCTCTAGACTAATTCCTAGGTCCTTGATCCACGTTGAGTTGAGTTTTGTGCATGGAGAGAGTTGGGGGTTTATTTTCATTTTGCTGCATATGGATTTCCAGTTCTCTCAGCACCATTTGTTGAAGAGGATATCTTTTCTCCAATGTATGTTTTTGATGCCATTGTCTAGTATGAGATAACTGTATTTAAATGGGTTTCTCTGTGTCTTCTATTCTGTACCATTGGTCTACATGTCTACATGGGTGCCAATTCCATGCTGTTTTTGTTACTATAGATTTGTAGTATAGTTTAAGGTCTACTATTGTGATGACTCTGCTTCATTCTTCTTGATAAGGATTACTTTTGCTATTCTGGGTCTCATTTTTCCAAATAAATTTCATAATTGCTTTTTCTATTTCTATAAGGAATGATGTTAGGATTTTAATTGGAATCACATTGAATCTGTATAGTGCTTTGGGTAGTGTGGCCATTTTGACAACATTAATTTTGCCTATCTAAGAGCATGGGAGATCTAAGAGCATGGGAGATCTTTTCATCTTCTAAGCTGTGTTCTGTAGTTTTCATTGTAGGGGTCTTTCACCTATTTTGATAAGTTGATTCCCAAGGATTTTATATATTTTTGAGACCATTGTGAATGGGGTATTTTTCCTAATTTGTCTGTCAGAGGATTCATCACTGATGTATAGAAATGCAATTGATTTATGGGTATTGA
This sequence comes from Marmota flaviventris, assembly GCF_047511675.1. NCBI lineage: Eukaryota > Metazoa > Chordata > Mammalia > Rodentia > Sciuridae > Marmota > Marmota flaviventris. The sequence goes on from NC_092503.1 coordinate 120,880,790, forward strand.
TTTTATATTCTGTTACTTTGCTGAATTCATTCATTAATTCCACAAGTTTTCTGGTGGAGTTTTTTTTTGATCTTCTAAGTATAGAATCATGTCACCAACAAATAATGATTTGAGTTCTTCTTTTTCTACTTGTATCCTTTGAATTCCTTTCATCTGTCTAATTGCTCTGGGCAGTTTTTCAAGGACTATATTGAATAGAAATGGTGAAAGAGGGCATCCCTCTCTTATAACAGTTTTTAGAGGAAATGCTTTCAATTTTTGCCATTTAGAATGATGTTGGCCTTGGGTTTAGCATAGATAGCTTTTACAGTGTTGAGGCATGTTCCTACTATTCTGAATTTTTCTAGTGTTTTGAACATGAAAGGGTGCTGTATTTTGTCAAATGCTTTCTCTGTATCAATTGATAAAATCATATGATTATTATCTTTAAGTCTCTTGATGTGATCAATTATATTTACTGATTTCCATATGTTGAACCAACTTTGCATCCCAGGAAAGAACCACACTTAATCATGGTGCACTACTTCTTTATTATGCTTTTGTGTGCAATTTGCCAGAATTTAATTGTGAATTTTTGCATCAACATTTGTCAAGGATATTGGTCTGAATTTTTTTTTCCTTGATGTGTCTCTGCCTGGTTTTGATATCAGGATGATACTGACTTTGTAGAATGAGTTCAGAAGGGATACTTCCTAGTCTATTTCATGGAGAAATTTGAGGAATATTTGGTATTAATTCTTCCTTATAGGTCTTGAACAACTAATCTGTGAATCCGTCTGGTCTCAGGATTCTTTGTTGATAGGCTTTTGATGGTGTCATCTAATTCCTTGCTTGAAACTGATCTGTTTAAATTGTGTATGTCCTATGACTCAGTTTGGGTTGATCATATGCCATTGTAGTGTATATTAACTCCAACCATAGTTTCTTTGTCTTCAGTCATTTATCACAGCTAAAATAATGTTATGAAAATACATGAGGAAATGAAGCAAGTGGAAGCAAAGCTTGATCATGGTTTCTTTCATGTGTGACTTCAGTAGACCTCAATTTTGTATTTCTGTTGGGTCAAACATCCCTATGTTGCCACTTGGCACCATAATGAACCAATCTATATTCCAAGTAGCAACAGCTAAAATTAAGAGGGAAGAAGAAACAGTGCATCAAAACAAGCAGAATATGGTGACAATGGTATGGCCAAGAAATTCTGAGCAACATGATCTAGGATCAATGTAATCACATTCTAAATCAGATGATATAATTCTGAAGTAGACTGCAAGGCAGTTGAGGAAACAACAATTTTGGAGTAAGAAAACAAACACTACTGCCTCCATCCTCCTCTTTCTCCTTTCTTTCCTAATCTGTTGCTGACACTTTTTCCATCAAACTGACAAATAATCTATTTACATATAGAAAACACTTAAAATCTACAAAAAATCAAGATATTTATATAACATCATTGTTGGAGTTAACCATTTTACTAAATTGATTAATGCCTTAATTACTCTTCCTCACATGCTGTGAGCATGTCAGTGCTCTCCTTTAAAAGGTACTAAGTTATTGTGGTTTAGATGCTTCTATCAAAGTCTAGAAACCATTTGAACAAGAAAAACTTAATATAGACTTATTCATGCCTGAGGCCCTGAGTTTATTCCCTAGCACTGAAAAAGGAAAAGGAATTAACAAATAAAAGGTGGTTATCTACTTGGGATGAGGCAGAGTAGCAAAGGAAGGAAGCAATGTAAGATAGGGTTCCCAGTGAAACTGAGGTGCAGAACTCAATGGGGAAGATGGGATGATGGCCCACTGGAAGGTGCTGTGGTGCTGGTCACTGATGTGGTCAATTAGTCGCTCGGTTACCTTGTCGTGGGGGTTAGAGATGCAGAATCAACACATAGACTCTGGGAACTGGTGAGAGAACTGGCTGGAGCCCCACCTCAGGTCGTCATCAAGCAACTCAGTTTATTTTTGGAATGCATACAATTGTTATAGGGTTCCAGTGGGGCGGCCTATCAATCACACATGAGCAGATAGTATCCATAAGCCAATCATCTTATGCCTAATGTAACCATACTATGAGGATTTTCTAAATATTGTTATCATCAGGAAGGGTCTTTGTCCCTAGGGTCGGGGGTTTCTAAGTTAGGAGTTCCATGTCTGAAGCTCCTGGCTATTAGCTTCCTGGCCTGGCAGCTTGGCAATGCTAACCACAGGTGCTAAGGATGTGGTTTCACTCAGGGCTCGGCTGGCTAGAGCAGAGCATTGCATCCTGCAGGCCTTCCTATCAAGCCCAAACAAATGTAAATTCTTCAAGCACTCCAAGCTGCTCATAGCTGCTAGCTGTATACTGAAAGTGATTCCAACCATTTCCTCCCTTTTTATTAAACTTGTTGCTGAAGGAGAACCATGATGAGAGAACAAAGGAAGAGGGAAGAGCATAGAAAAAGGGGAAAGAACCAAGACATGGCCCATTCCTGTAGCTGCACTTGTTTCCTGCTGTGGTGAGAGGGTAGCCATTGCTGACTTGGTCTCTGTCTGTCACTTGGGTCCCCATATGAGCTGGGCATGGGGAAAAAGCATCCATAGGGGCAAAAGACCTCTCCTAAATGGGTGAAGACTTAGGCCTTTGCACAGGTGAGGGGTGAGGTTCTGTGCCTCACCTCTCTTGGTCTCCTAGTTTTCTCCTGATGGCCCCTCTGTGACTGTGCCTGTCTTTGGTTGTACTTCCCTTGAGGAATCTTACCCATCCTTGGCAAACCAGCCATCCTCTGGGGCCAAACAGGGTGATGTGGAGTGTGCAAGGCATTTTCCCCAAGAGAGTTCTCTGTCTCCTTGATAGATAATGCCCCCATGTCCTCCATGCCAGCATTCACCTTAGGATCAGGAAATTCAGGTTTCTTCTCTGTGGAGGGCCAAGCTCACAGCACTAGGCTGGTGAAGCTGCATTCAGGAAGGAAGGAGAAAGGCCATAGACAAACAGTAATATAGTGACAGAGCTGAGAGAGACAGATAGATGAAAAGGAGAGCAGTGATAAGACTCAGGGTATGATCCCTCATAGAGAACTGGCCCTTAGTTGGTACTATTTAGATCCTGTCCATAGCCACCATTCATACAGATGCAGAGGAATCATTATTTTCCTTTTGACTTTCCTTATATGCATGAACTAACATAGCTTGTTTTGCTTCTATTTTGTTGTGCCTTTTTTGGAAGCATCTTAAAATAACATATGCTAAAACAAGAAAAACTATGCCAATACCAGTGAGGATCCAATTAGTAGGGTCAATTAAAGCTGACAATTTATCTCATAGTTGCTGTAAGATTGAGGGGTTAAGAATTAGCTCTGCTCTGGTTTCATTTAGGCTGAGAATCTGGGCATGCAGCATCATAGTGAAATTTCTAAAAGTCATATCCCAAGGCCCCTTAAGTCTATTTGCTAGTTCAAGCCAAGCTTCTGTTACATTTCTTAGTGAGACAGGGATTTGACAAATATTCAGAAATTGAGGACTGCAGGGTACTCTAACATTCAATTGAAGCATATCAACTTTTTCATCAATATGGTCAATCTTTTGTTGTAAAATCAAGATACCTCCTTGAAAGTGCAGGTTTAGTTGCTCCTGGGTGGTCAGGGCTTTAGTGGAGTGCTACACTACCTGATTAATGGCTGCAGCATTTGCTGTGGACTGGATCAAAGCTACACCAGCAGCAGTAGCTGCTGCAACCACAGTGAGGGAGGCAGCTATAATGGCAGCAGTAATCCCTAAATCTCACCTAACTCTGGGAAGGGAAATATCTTTTGTAAAGTGAACCTCTTGAATGGAGGAGTCATCCTCTGTTGGGAACCATAACATGGGGGTTGTTCTCATTAACACTACTGTCTTAACAGAGGAATTCCAGCAATTGGTTAATCACATTGGGAATCATCACAATTAAGAGGACCATTTTTGTGATTTTGAGTGGAAGTTACAAAGAAGAAGAGTGGCTTAACACAAACATGGCCTTTAGTAGCACGTTCAGCTGAGGGTTTTTCAAAAGAGCCGGTAAGCCAAATGGCATCAATGGTGACAACTATATCTATATCTAGGACTGATATCTATACATTTGTGCACCACGTAACAATTGTTTGCCTAATTGCAAAAAGTCTCCTGACTGTCTTTCTTTTGTATTTTGAGCATTTGTCATCCAATCTGTATAATATTTAAATATTAAAAATGTCTTCTCTGATATAAGGGGGTGACTCAAAATGGGGAAAAGAGGAAGAGCATGGGAAGACGATTACCTGTACATAGGGAATAGGGGTGGAAAGGAAAGAGAGGGAGAAATGGAATTGCATGGATGGTGGAAGGAGACCCTCATTGTTATACAAAAATACATATATGAATATGTGAGAAAAAAAAAAGAATAGTGTTACCCTAGATTAGGTAGAGAGAAGTGATGGGAGGGGAGGGGATGAGGGGAAAGGAAGGATAGTAGAATGAAACAGACAGTATCATTACTGTGTGTGTGTGTGTGTGTGTGTATACACACATATATATGTCATATATATATGACTGCATGACCAATGTGATTCTGCAACCTGTACACTCAGAAAAATGAGAAATTATATGCCATCTGATTCAAATGTATATGTCAAAGTTATTGAACTGTCAAGTGTAACTAATTAAAACAAAAAAAAACTATTTGTTTCTGTTAAAAATTGAATTCTCTGTTCACCTTTTGTATAGGGTCTGAACCAACTAATAAGCTCATCAGAAATAAAATATGGTCTGGAAATGGAGAGACAATCTCTCCAAGATATAGCTCTTAGAAGTATACCTTCATTGATGTCCTTAAATTTTCTCTATGGACATCTCTGCAGAAAGGGTTGGGGCCAATAACGTGAATCTTTAGCATGAGGGGGCATGGTCATGCCACTAGGAAGATCACTGACAAAGACTACCTACTTTTGCTTCTCTTTCTAAGGAGAGTGGCCAAAAAACCTATAATTCCTCCTATTCCTGGGTCCCAAAGAATATCATTGTGAAGGCAAATTGTAGACAGACATAACCTCTATGCCCTAGACACATCCCTTAATATAGTAAAGGCCCATGAATGATCAAGTGAGAGTGACATATTCCAAAGGTGCCTTGCTATTGGGTCAGATATAACTGGGCATCAGGAGGAAACATTAGTAGCAAACAAGAACAGCAATACAGTATCATCCAAACCAACAGGTAAAAGAATCCTGGGAGATGGATCCCCCACCCACCAGGCATGTACTTGCGGGCTGAATGACAGAATGATACACAATAGCATAAAAGGGGTCCTTTTCTGCATTGATGCAAAAGAAGAGGAAAGTCCAATTAAAGTCCCAGCAACAGCATAAGTTGTTTTGAATCATTTGGTTGTAGCCCTTCTGGTCGGGTGCAGGAGAGTGGCCAGAGCGACAGTTGCAGTTGTGGCTGTGAGGACCACAAGCCTTATGATGATGTTGATCTGGGGGGCTCCCATTGTCCTCCTGAGTTTTGTCCTTGGGATGCATTCTGCAAGATTTGAGAAAGAAGTATTACAACATTCTGATCACAATTAATTGAGTGTGGATTGCTCTCATGGTTTTTTAATTGCAGTGGCATGAGTATTTTGCTCACTGAAGGTTTTTGCAACTAGATGGTGGTAGAGGCTCTCTGCTAGAGGAGGACTGTCCCAAAGACAGCCTTTCATGAGTGATAGCTATCTGCAAAACAATTTTTTTCCCTCATGGGACATACTTCGAAGTGTGTCCATTTTTCCTAGACAGGCCAGCATAGGGCCTTGAGTTATCAGGCTGTTAGGCAGAGGCCTTTCTTCCTCCATACTTACCTGTTGTGCACTTACCTGTGAGTTGAAGGTTATAATTGCACATATAAGCAAGAAGAGAGTACCAGGGCTCTGATCTCCAGCAGGTGACATGGTTTGAGCTTGATCTGATAGGGCTTTGATATCACCCCAGGTTATCTTGTGAGCCCTCGGTGGGGAGATCGTGATGATCTCTTCTTCTCCATTTGGCTCGGTTTCCAAGGCCTGGCTGTCAGTGGGTGGTCTGACATTTCTTGCTGGTACTCAAATGGGGTGAGAGGCATCCTCCGGAAAAGCACAGGTGAAACCTCTACCCTGAGTAATCAAAGGGTGTGGCCCTTTCCACGCATTAGTGAGTAGATCTTTCTACCATACCAGGGGGACTGGAGTCAGGGAGGGAAAGAAGCCCCAGTGCTTGTATGCAGAGCTTATCCCATTTGAGTCAAAGGTGAGAAAATTGAGGGCAAAGAGAGCATGCATCAATGCAAGGTGAGGATCTAGACATGTATGAGCATTCTTTTGTTTCTGCAATGTTTCCTTAAGTGTCCAGTTAGTCCTTTCCACTATACCTTGCCCTTGTGGGTTATAAGGAATGCCTGTTGTGTGAGTGATCTTCCAGGACACCAGGAAATTTTGAAACTCCTGTGAGGTATAGGTTGATCCATTGTCTGTTTTTAGAGACCAAGGCACTCCAAGCATTAACATTGCTGCTTTCATTGCCTTTATGACATTTGAAACTTTCTCTCCTAACTGTGCCATAGCATGTATACATTCGGAGTAAGTGTGCACAATAACATGGACATATTTGAGCTTACCAAAGGAGGGGATGTGAGTGACATTCATTTGCCAAAGTTTATTAGGGGAGAAGCCTCGAGGGTTTACTCCTTGTAGTTGCAGTGGTCCAAGCGGCGCCATAGGGGCACAATTCTTGCAAGCCTGGACTAGATGCTTGCATTGTGTCATAGTAAGGTCAGGAAATAAGGCCTTCAAATTATTTGCAGACATGTGAAACTTAGTGTGGAGGATACGGGCTTGCTCCAGCAAGTCCAACAACACAGGAAAGCTGGAAATAAATGCATCCATTTCCTGCAGTACAATGTCATTAGACCCATCAGAGATGAGTTTGTCCACCTGAGATGTCCTGTTTATTGAGAATTTTCAGGATAACACCAAAGGTGTGTTTGTTTATGTCAGTAAATACACATGGTGCTGAAGGTATGGGCTGAGATGCAGGGAATGAATGCTTAGGAGTTGTAATCTCCAACATTTGCAGTGTTTGGAGCAACTTATCGGGAGTGGGGGGGGGGGGGAGTATCAATATGTCCAGGGAAGTCAGACAATATATTCTAAATCAGAGTATTATTCTGTAGGAGTGTTGAACCTCCATGTGTGTTAATGGTAACACCAAGGTGTCTGGCTCTGTATGAAAAATCTTGTTATAGTAATATCTCACTTTTAGCCCCACAAGAATTATACTTTCTAGCCTACCTTTGATTTTATGACATTCACTCCAGGCCAGATGCACCCAATATAGAGGTCCCTGGCCTTGCCATATAATGCCAAGTAGTGCTCCAGAAGTCAATAGTATTATTCCTAACAGGGGTTTTGACTGGTCATATCTATGGGTCTCTAACCTAGAGAGACTGTCATTGATCATTTGAATAGTTGTCTCTGCTTGAGGAGTGAGCTTTATTTTGGAGGAAGGATCACTCCCTTTTTAAGCAAGTCAAACAGAGGCATTATTGCATCTGGAGGCAAACAAAGAAAAGGCTTGAGCCAATTGATTGACCACATAACTGTTGCAACTCATTAAGTGAGTATTGAGGTCTAGTCAGATTAGGTCTAAAGGGTTGTATTCTTGCAGCAATTCTGTAGCCCAAAAACTCATATAGGGCAGAATGTTGCATTTTATCAGTGGCTATGTGAAGGCCTAAAGTGTCAAGGTTAGACATCAACTTCTTAAGGCAGACTTGCAATTTATCAGAATCTGCATGAGTAAGTAAAATATCATCCACATAATGCATGACCAGGCAATGCTGTGTAAGAGGCCTAGTCACATGATAAACAAAGAGCTGACATATTGGAGGGCTATTTTTCATCCCTTGTGGGAGGACTGTCCAATGATATCTCCAGGCAGGTATCATGGTGTTAGGTTCCCACACTGTAAATGCAGAAAAGGGTCTGTCCTGATGTGCTATAGGTATGGAAAAGAAGCAATTCTTGAGGTCTATGGCAATAATAAAATAGTTGCTTGGGATGCTGTCTAGATGAGGAATACCTGATTGAAATGAACCTATCTTTTTCATATGTTTATTTATTGGCCTTAAATCTTGAAGTAACCTATGTTTCCCATTTTTCTTGGGGATTACAAAAATAGGAATATTGTGAGGGCTGGTAGAGGGTTCAATATGCCCAAGATCTAATTGCTCCTGAACTAGTTGCTTAAGAATTGTTAATTTGGGTTCTAGGATAGACCACTATTCCACCCAGATGTGATCTGTGGTGTCCCATTCCAGGGGGATGGGATCTGGCTTACTGGTCAGTGGGACATTGGCCCCTAGAATTGGGAGGTCACTGGTATCCCCAACAGTCCTATTTTGTCATGTATCATAATTTCATATAAAGGGCTTTATCATAAGTAGTTATGACAGCATCCATTTCCTCCAATATGTCCCTTCCCCATAAGGTGTTAGGGATTTCTGCAATCAAAGGATAAAAGGCACCTTTCTCTCCATCGGTGTCCTGCCAGATAACAGGGGAGATGACTCTCCTGGTGGTTTGTAACCCACGAACACCCTGAATTTGGGGACCTGGTACTGTCTTCCACTTCCTCATTTTGGATGCTGAGCTGGAATCTATTATATAAACATCAGCCCCTGTGTCCAAATTGCCCTTAACAAGTTCACCATCAAGCATAAGAGTCATTCTCAGCTTGGTGTCCAAAATGGGCAGCATCCAATGGATTTGAGGACATTTCTTCCCTCTTACTGGCAGGGCTGAGGATTGCCCCGATGGGAGTTTAAAGGCCTGGCTCTGCAATATTTTGTCCAGTGATGATCCTTCTTACATCTAGGACAAAGAGTTTTGGGATGTGAAGGGTCTGGGGGGCTTTCATTCCTGGGACAGAATCTTCTGATGTGACCTAGTTGATTGCAGCCAAAGCAAATGAGATCAGACCTTTTCGTGAAGGCCCATTATTTTTGTTAGCTGCTAGTGTGCAAATGGCAGCTGTCAATGCCTGGATGGGTTCTGAAGAGGGAGATAGCTCCTTTGTAGCAATTATCCATTTAGAGAGGGATTCACTGCGTACTGGGGAAATTGCAGCCTTAGTTTCAGCATTGGCTCCCTCCAATGCCCACACACTGCCTCCGAAGTGGAGTTCCCTTTAACAGAGAAAACCAAGGTTCCAAATTCTGGGAGGACCCATCCCTTATGTGAATTCACAGGGTGAACCAGGGGGAAGGAGAGGTCATAAGGTGATACCAAATCTTATAATGGTATGTGCCTCAACTTGGGTACCAATGGTACAACAAGGGCAAGGAAAGGGGGTAGAGGAGGGGGTTCCTTGCTCACCTTCAAGGAACCAACAACACACAGAACACAAATGGAGTCTATTACCCAAAATCCTACCTTAAATCAACAGGATGGCCAGTCCCAAGGTGCTGGGTGAGAGCAGACAAGTTGAGGCACCAAATTGCTGTGGTTCTGGTCACTGATGTGGTCAATTAGTCACTTGGCTATCTTGTTGTGGGGAGGGTGGGGGGACGGGGTGTAGAGATGCGGAATCAACACACAGACTCCAGGAGCTGGTGAGAGAACTGACTGGAGACCCACCTCAGGTCATCTTCCAGTAGCTCAGTTTAGTTTTGAAATGCAAACAATTGTTATAGGGTTTGAGTGGGGTGTGCCCATCAATCATACACAAGCAAGATAGAATCCATAAGCCAATCATTTATGCCTAATGTAACCACACTATGTGGATGCTCTAAATATTGCTCTAATCAGGAAGGGTATTTGTCCCTAGGGGAGGAGGGTTTCTAAGTTAGTAGTTCCATGCCTGAAGCTCCTGTCTATTAGCTTCCTGGCCTGGCAGCTTGGCAATACTAACCACAAGTGCTAAGGATGTGGTTTCACTAATGGCTCTCTAGAGCAGAGCATACCATCCTGCAGGCCTTCCTATCAGGCCTGAACGAGTGTAGATTCTTCAAGACTCCGAGCTGCTCCTAGCTGCTAGCTGTAAACTGAAAGTTATTCCAACAGGAAGGTTTAAAGAGATCTGTAATGCTCCAGCTAACTGGGTGTCCTCTTTCATAATACCCTCCAGAACACTTCTGACACCAACTAACCAGGTGTCCTCTTTCATAATACCCTCCAGAACACTTCTGACACCAACTAACCAGGTGTCCTCTTTCATAATACCCTCCAGAACACTTCTGACACCAACTAACCAGGTGTCCTCTTTCATAATACCCTCCAGAACACTTCTGACACCAACTAACCAGGTGTCCTCTTTCATAATACCCTCCAGAACACTTCTGACACCAACTAACCAGGTGTCCTCTTTCATAATACCCTCCAGAACACTTCTGACACCAACTAACCAGGTGTCCTCTTTCATAATACCCTCCAGAACACTTCTGACACCAAATGTGTAGAGTTTTCCACACCAAATTATTCTCCAACTCTCTGCACATATCTGGTGTCCTATAATTCAATTAAGGAATGAGCAGAGACCCCATAGGTCAAGTGAGCCCAACAGCCTTAAAAGTATGCCCCCCTGACTTACTGACAATCACAAAATGACTCCTCAAGTTACCCACCTGTTTCTGAAATTCCTGTCACCATAGGAGATCCAGTGAAGTTTCTCCATAGCAAAGGCAACCTCTACTCAGACCTTTCAGACTCTTGCCCATACCACAGAAAAGAACTTAAGGATGTGTTGGACTTTAGCAAAGAGAGGAAGACCATCATTAGAAAATGAAAAGTGAATATAGTAACCCTCAGAGAAAAATGCGGGCAAAAAGAGAAACACAACCAGGGACTAAGGTCAGGTTTCTTTATTAGGGTACAAAGGTAGAATATATGATCCAAAGGGACAGGACTTCCCTGGAGATTGGGAAATATTGAGTAAAATGTTTTCCCTTCAGGGAATCTTGTCCTGTATGTTTTTTCAGCTGATTCATTACACGATTGATCCAATTATATGTTAGACCCTAGCTTCATGAGGTTAGAATTGTCTTTCTATTAAAATCTTGTTCCTGCTTTGCTGCATTCCAGAAAATTTATGCAGAACCAGAAACTTATAAAGTAATTTAGGGGATTATTTGGTACATTTTTATATTTTGGTCTCTATCTGTCCCTTAAGTTTCTTTGTCCAGATCAGAGGCAGTTCATATGTTATTGTTCCACATCCCAAGAGGCACATTTCTCCTTTATAGAGTTTTTTTCTTAGTATCCCTAAATTTCTACCCCATTCCAAAGGCCCATCCTCCATTCCCAAGATCATTCTCAGATTGGATGATTTTCTACAGCCATTTACTAGAGTGGCTCACAAAAACAAGAGAAACAACTCTGTTTACTAACCAATTTATTACAAAAGATCTTGTAAAGGATACAGTGAATAGCCAGATGAATATGTACACAGGTCGAGACCCAGAAATGTCTCAAGCTCAGGAGTATCTGTCCTCATGGTAGAGTTTGAGAGGCACCAAATGGATACAGGTTGTTCATCAACTCAGAAACTCACTCAAAGTTTTTATTGAGGTTTCACTGTGTAATTATGACTTTATTATGTAATTTATTGACTAAATCAGTGACTGCTCAAACCTTCAGCCCTATGTCCTTCCCTCTTTCGATTTTCTACTCAAAATTTGACCCTTTGACAACATGCCCCCGTCCTGAGGTGACACAGGGGATTTCTAAAAGTTACCTTATTAACATAAACTCAGATGGCTGAAAGGGGCTGGTTATTAATAATAACAGACTCTCTTTTCATCTCCATCAGAAAACCCAAAGATTTTAGGAACTGTTTTCAGGGACCAGGGAGAGAAACCACTTTTCAGGAACCTAAAGCAGTGACCAAAAATACAGATAAAGATATCAATATAGACATTTCTTTCTATGTGACCAAAAGGTGAGCCTTTAGCACACCACTGGAAGGTTCATCAAAAAGAAAAAAACATTCAGTATGGTGGCCCATGCCTATAATCCCTGAGGCAGGAATAACACAAGTTCCAAGCCAGCCTCAGCAACTTAGCCAGGCCTTAAGCAATGGAGCAAAGCTGTGTCTCAAAATTTAAAAGAGAGTTGGGGGTTGTAGCTCAGTGATGAAGCAAGTGTGAGGCACTAGCTTTGATTCTCAGCACCACATTACAAATAAACTAAATTAAATAAAGGCATTGTGTCCATCCACAACTGAAGGAAAATATTTTTTAAAAAAAGTTTGGGGATGTGGCTCAGTGGTTAAGCATCTCTGGGTTCAATCCCTGGTACCAAAAAGAAAGAAAGAAAGAAACAGAATTAACTTGCATTGCAGTGGCCCCTCCAGTGCATTCTACCAACAATCTCACATTGTGTCTGAGGCAAAGAATGCTTACAAGGTCCAGTTCCAATAACACAAAGAAGACCAACATGGAGTGGATTTGGAATAGAAATGCAATGAAATGATACAGGACTCTGCCTACACCTTTGACTTTATATTTTATGTATACATACCTGTTACACCATTTTACAAATATTTGAACTTCCATAAAGCAACAAATCTATCATGACAAAGCCACCTGACAAATGAAGAGGTTCTCATCTGTTCCCCCACATAAGGAAAGAAGCACTCCCAGGCACTGTACACTACACCGCTATATTATCTACTCTTCAGATTCAGTCAGTCTCATTGACTATACTTTTACCTAAAAGATAACAATTTGTATATAAAAAGCATAAATATAAGAAGAGAGAGGAAGCAAATGGTCAATATATACAAATACACATATATACAACACAAGCAAAGAGAAAATACACAAAGCTATTACAGTCCTTGTTTCTAGAAGGACTGTGTAGTTATATGTACTTTCTATCTTCCAGTTCCCATTCTGTGTCTTCTCTCTCCCAGTCAGAACAACTGGTCATGGTTCTTCACCTGGTACAGTGAACACATCTTTATTCTTGCAGGTCTAAGTCTTCAATAGTCCCATCTCTTATTGTTTGCTGTGATTTTCCACCAACCCTTACCATCAGACTTGGGAGTACTAAGAGGAAATACACTAACTGGACCTATGCTCATGGTCAAATCTTTCTGCAATTCACCTTGCATCTGAAAGTTCTCTTTCTCATTTATGTTTACTCTAGTAATTCTTGCCTTTCCTAAGTTGCAGTATTGACCCAAAATGGGAATGGAGGGGAAAATCAAACAGGGTAGCAGGAAGGGGGATATGATCAAACTACATTATATGCATTATGATATTATCACAATAAGACACTATATTTTGTACAATGAATATGTATTAATAGCTTTTTAATGGGGGATCCATTCGCTTATCCTTAAATCCCTGGATTAATATATCAAAACATGCCCAATGGTACCAAATTCATCCCAGAATAGGAATCAGATAACATAAAATGTTGGACTCTTCTCTTAAAATTCTATTATTCTTTGTAGTTTAGAACAACAATGAACTGAAATATACTCCAAAGGATCATGCATTGAAAGTTTTATCCCCAGCTGGTAGCCCCTTGGGGAGGTGGTAGAAATTTTAGGAGGTGGGGACTAGGAAACAGGAAGGAAGTAGGAACTGTGGATGTGTCCTTGAAGGCTATACCTAGTCCCTGGCCTCCATATCTCTCTCTCTCTCTCTCTCTCTCTCTCTCTCTCTCTCTCTCTCTCTCTCTCCTTCTCTCCTTTCCTGTCTCCTCTCTTCCCACCTTTTCTCTCTCTCTGTCTACCTCTCTTGCCTTCTGTCTGTCATGAGATGAGCCACTTACTCCACCACCTGTTCCTTGTCATCACATGACATTCTGCCTCAGAAACAATGGAGCCAGGTGACTATGGATTGAAATGTCTAAAATTGTGTGGAAAATAAATCTCTCCTCCTTAGGATTGATTTTTTCAATATTTTTTTACAGAGAAAAAAAGGTGACTAACACACCTATCCATTTCCCTAGAAATATTTGGAGTGATAAACTTTCTGTCATCTGATAGTGCAAATCTGTAAAAATAGAACTGCATACCTTTCTCAACCTCAAGTTTCCTCTGCACACATTCAAATGTAGTAATGTGGTCTCAACTTTGTTTGATTTTTTTTAAGACAGGGTAACATTATGTTGCCCAGGTTGATCTCAAATTTACAGGATAAAGTGATCCTCCTCCCTTAGCCTCCACAATATCTGGGACTATAAGTATGTACTGTTACACCTCTCTGAAATGCTTTTTAATACCAACAAAATGTCTCCTCATAGTTAAATTCCACATTCCCAAAACCAGTTCCAAAACAGTCAATTTTTATCTTCTGCTATGTGAATACAAGACATGAATTCTCATAACCACACATCTGAAGTCTGAACACAGAGCAGGAGTGCATGGGTTCTCTCTAATCCAGCAAGGAGTTCCAAGGAACAGGGTAGAAGAAAGTGTGGCTGTGGAGTCGCTAATCAAGACCTCTGGAGACAAAGCAGGGAGCAGGTCTGATTTTATTGTTCAGTTACCATGTATGTATACTCAAGCAGTACCTAAGCAGATTACAGGCAGCCACCAATGCAATGTCTGCTAACTGTCCTTGCAGCAACCAATTGAGGACTGGGCTGTGGAGCAAGCATAAGGATTGCAACACATGGCCTCACACACAGGGCTATGTCTATGGGGTAAGCGACCTGCTGCTCACACACCTAGTGCGAGGGGAGTGGCCTGCCACTCAGATGCCATTAACATATGCCAGTATGCAGTACTCCATGCACTTGTCCCCACACAGGAGGACAAGTTCACAGAGCCTTCCAAGTCTCATCTCAGGGGATTTTTCCACAGGGAGACTGTAGCCCCAGGAACAGACACAGTGAGGATCATGGACACCAAGTAACTCTACGCAGACAAAATCTTGAAGTGTCAGGGAAGTAATGGAGATTCAGCCTCTGGGGGAGCACCATCAACACCACAGCCTGAGCAGAACACCTCCCTTGGGGTGCTCAGGGTCTCCTCCAAAGGAGGAAAATTGTTAAGGAGTACAGGGAGCGCTTCAGAGCCACTTGCCATGGAGCACATGGTCATGGACACATCTCCATACTCAAACATAAAGTATGGAAAGAGAGTTCCAAAGAAGGAAGCTGGAAGGAAAGAGAAAATGTGGGACCCATCAATCATGTTATAGAAGGAGACATCCCCTTCACTGTAGTCCAGGAAAACACCCACCCTGCAGGGATCCTGCCTAGGAGATAACCAAGTCACATGATCAGTCCAGGAAAAATATCTATTGTTAAACTTCCCCATGACCCAAAAACCCCTATCTGGTAATTCCATGTATGGGCCTGTTCTTTTTGAATCTTTCCTACAGACTCCTAGAGTCCACTTGCTATGGGATTTATTCTCTATCTCCACTTCCCAGTAACATCTTCCTGATGTGATGCCCTCAAGACCCAACACACTGCATTTTGCATTAAGGTCCCCAGAGTGGTCCTTCCAGGTCAGATACTTCCTTTCATGAGAGACACACAGCTTGGGGTGAGCAGAGTCTGGATCCAGAGTGACAGGCCCTGTTGAGAGAGTTATCAATCATGCAAGGTCCTACCCTGCCCCAAGACAAAGAACACAGCCACCCACCATCTCACAGCCACAGAGCTGCCTGAGCTGAGGAGGAGATAAGCCTCCTGAGATAAGAGTCCTATAACTCAAACCCATGTCCTCAACCAGAAGAAGGAACCAGAAGGCTGATTTTATGGGTAGACTTGTGACAGGACCCTGGAGAACCAGTACCAGTTTTGTGACCATCACTTCTGCCACAGCAACAACATTGGTGATGCCAGCACCTAAATCACCACAGAGAACTTAAGGAGAATCCAGAAGCCATGAGGACAACATAAGGAACATCTAGAACACACAGTCACTCACAAGCTTGGAACTGCTCCTTCCGCCAATCTACGAGAGAACACAGACCTCATTTCAGGGATTTGCAGAGTCTCAACACATCAGGGTCAGCACCCAGTCTTCTGAAACACAGCAATGTGGGAGGAAGAAGGGAAAAGCTGTGTGAAAACATTCAGCTGCTATATTTATTTCTTATACACACATACACACACACACACACACACACACACACACACACACCACTCACACATCCTGCTGCAGACTTCCCAAGAAGACTAAGCCAGCAGCATAGCATGGTTTTGACCTTGTTTCTGGATCGAAATGCTGAATATCAATCTGAAAGTTCACTCTTCAGATTTAGCTACCAAATAATGCTTTCTCAAGACACAGAAACACAACCATCCTGAAAACTAGGTTATTTGAGATATAATTGACTTTATCATAATTTCCAAGACCTCCTTCTACTATAAAGAACTGACTGTGCTGAACTTATAAGGTTAACTCCAAGCCATGGGTAGAGAATTAAATCTAGCTTAGCTGAACCTGGAGGATGACTATAAGTCATGAGTGCAGGGAACTCAGAGAAATTTTTCCCAGTTAGGTGGTAATGGTGAGGGTTTTAGGATGGCAGAGAAAAAGTGTGAGGCTGAATAAAATACACCCAGAGAGAGGTCAACACTACTGACTTTTGTTCCACTTTTCAAAGAACAATTGGAGCAAAAACATCCTTACAGACATGGGAGAACCCCAAAATATGAGACCTAATCATCTGCCTCACACAAGAATTCCCTGAAGAGATTGAAAACTTCAAGCTATGATAGAATCCATATCCTAAACTCCAGAAATTTTGAATATGTTGAACACATGACTAGGCAACTTTACCATTGTGATTAAGATTCAGGTTCTTGAACAGAGGAAATTATTCTGGATTCTCTGGGTCAGTCCAAACTAATCACATGAACCCTTGAAAACAGAGACTATTCTTGGCTGTGGTCAGAGAAGCAGACAAAATCACAGAAACAAGGTCAAAACCATGCTGTGCTGCTGGCTTTGAATATGGAAGAACAGGCCCCTAAACAAAGGAATACAGATGGCCTCTAAAAACTGCATAAGACAACAGCCTCCAGAAAGGAACACAGCTTTGTCCACACCTTCTTGGACTTCTGACCTGCAAACATGCAAGATAATATATTTCTGCTGGCTTCAAACAATAAGTTTGTAGAAATTTGACAGCAGAAAGAAAACTAATATGCCCACATAGGTGACACACCCATGTGGAACAAAGCACTGGCAGAGAAATGTGCTTGCAGAAAGCATGAAACTCCCTGTCTCCTGCACACAGGAAGCTGAGGACCCAGAAAATCTCACATGCTATGCTATATGGTGAAAGTCAGGTGCCCAGTGAGCCAGTGAACCAGTAATGGTCTGAAGTTCAGCAGAAAAAGCCCACTGGCAACCTGGAATAAATGACCCAGAAACTGGACTTTACCTCAGGGTCAAGGGAAGGGGGAACAAGGAATGAGATGAGACCTGTTCTTCATCAGCAGACACCAAACCAAGGGTCTTATGAACCAGTTCAGACTAGCCTCCTTATGGTGAGGACCTGAAATAACTAAGAGAAAACACATGGTCCTTCTTCCCTCACTGTCCCAAGGCCACATAAGTCTTCTCCAACCTTATTGACCAAAGCAAAATCTACACATGTCATACACTCCAAAATGCCTTCAACTGGAAAGCTTTTGCCTCCAACAGGGCAAAGCCTCAGGATCAATTAGTATAATTAAAATACTAACTAGGGCTGGGTTGCAGCTTAGTGGCAGAGCACTTGCCTAGAATGTGTGAGACACTGGGTTCAATTCTCAGTACCACATATTAATGAATAAAATAAAGGTCCATTGGCAACTAAATTTAAAAAAAAATTAAGTACTAACTAAACAACATTTTTTTCTTTCTTAATGATTTTTGTTTAAATATGTATTCCAAATTTCCACTAATACAGGTTTAATCAGATACATTGGTTTGTCCACTTTTGTTGAGTTGCTGGATAGAAACTAAAATGTATGAAATGGCTGAGCAGACCCAGAAGACTCTTGGAGAAAAGTGAACTTTGCTAATTTTTCACTAAGATATTAGTTGGTATCCAATTATAATGTTCTACATTATAACCCAGAGAAGTTATCAAAGAAGAAAAGGGAGGATAAGGAAGCAGAGGGAAGATAAAAGGTAAAGAAGAGAAAGAAAAAAAAAAACTTTTGAGACTTTCCAATGTGTCAAGTACTATGTTATGCACCTTAATACACTCTTCACATAATTTCCCAAAAAATATTAATTTTTAACTCATTGTTACAATTTCATGAATGAGATAAGATCAGACATTTGTCCACCTCACACTGTGAACCTGTCAATATGAAAGTGTGGACTGTAGTACAGTAATGGTGTTTGTTCTTACAAAATAAAAGAATATGTAAGTTATACATGAAAACATATACACATTAATTCAGCAGAGAATGGGGAGGTGGTAAAAAAGACTATTTGATCCTTCTTTTTTAATAAACATGTTCCCTAGAAAATTGTTAAGTTTCTCAAAGATGTTCCTCATCCATATGATCCCAAAGCCTTCATGACTAAACTATGGCTTAACTCATGCCATGGCTCACCCTTCTCTATCTTTCACAGTCTATATCCCTGATGTGAAAAAGAAGCATCCAGCGGAGAAAAAGGGCATATTATACAATTCAGATGATACAAGTCCTAAACTCACCCCCAGAGTCCTCTGGATAATCTTTCATTGCTTTGGAAACTGCCTTAGCATATGCCTGTCCTAACTGCTACTAGAAGGTTCAGGTGGTCTCTTTATCACAGGCAAACTCAATGAGATGATTACTTAGAAGAGGCTTAATGGAATTCACAAACCACACACACACACACACACACACACACACATACACACTCACAAACAAACACACCAAGTTTTTACTGAAATCTCTAGAAGATATATTAAGGAGTTGGTTACATTTCATGCACACAAAAAACTTGCAAATCTTCACAATTCAAACTACCTTGGATGTTTTACAGCTCTCACAGCTTTAGGACACCCCAAATTGTGTGAATCTTGGGCACTCTACTTTCCTTCTCATCTCCTCTCTCCTCCCATCTCATTCTTTCTTCTATGATTTGTTCAACACCCTTTCTCAGGTAAACAATTTTAAACTCTACAGGTTCCTCCTTTAATGATCTTAACACATTTTTTTAAAAATCAAACACCAAGCCCAACAGACAAAGAAAAATTATCTTAAAAGCAGAAAAATTTGTTGTGAACATTATAACGTGCATTTTGTTCCTGTAACACAAACACAAACACAGAGTGTTGCATATTTTTTCAAGTGGTTCACAGACCCCCTAAGCACACTGAACCCCAAGTTCAGAAGACCAGAAATTCATTTATCAGCAACCAAGGTGCTTAGAAGAAATCCAGCTAGGACAGTGAGTTAGAGTATGAGGGGGCTGAGAGAAGACCAATATCCAGAGGACCAGGAAGAAAAAGAAAACCAAACATGGACACAAAAGGGTAGGAATATTGGGTAAAGAGAATACAGAACCAAGGCCCCACATTAGGAAGATGTAAGTCCTAAGCAATCAAATATGATTTCTGAAATTTCATGGAGATCATTAATTCCTGTCCACAGTTCCAACCCTGCTCCATCCAAGCTCTCCTCACAACTGAACTCTCCATTGTCACTGCACCACCAACAAATACCAGTTGAACAGGATCTTTTCAGGGGGTATAGCTAACCCTACCCTGCAGGGGAGGATGGGCCTACAGCAGGTTCACTCACAGAATCACACATGAAAAAATAGAATAAAAATTTTAAAAGACATTTTGGAAATTACCAAAAATGAAGAATGATTTAGGGCTGAGGCCATGGCTTAGAAGTAGAGCACTCCCCTAGGATGCATGAGGCACTGGGTTCAATCCTCAGCATTACATAAAAATAAATTAAAAGTATTGTGTCCACCTACATCTAAAAAAAAAATGTTTACAAAAAATGAAGAATGGTTCTGTAATTCAATCCCAAGGAGAAGTCCCTGTGGTCTTCCAATGCAAGTTACAATCATTTTTCTCTCCATTTAGGAGAATTTTGCTTTCCTATTGTGAATGGCTTTTTGTTAGTTTGGGCAGGACATATTAATGTGTGAGGATTATGGAAAAAACAAAAGAAAGTAAAAATGTTTACTGAGAGGGGTGGGAAACAAATTAGAGACAGCAGAGCAGGAAAACCCATCACATACTGGGAGGAGGACACTGATACAGAGGTCAGAGGTGGATCCTGGAGGAGGAGGGCCAAGGAAACATCAGAGTCACTTACCTGCATACAGCAGGGCCTTCCTCCAGGCTGAAAGGGAACACAAGGTAGTGAGACCACAGCTAAAACAAGCCTGCTCATCATGAATGTACCTGCCCTGGCCTGCCCTCCATTCTAAAGATGAGACTATCCACAGGAAGAGAGAGCCAGAAAGAAAGATGGTCTCTTGCAGTATGCAGAGTCCACAGTGTGTTGTGGGAAATTCCCTGGACCAGAGATCAAGATGGCTGCTTCTACCACTATCCCACTGCTTCTTCTCTGTGAGAAAACTATCTGCCTTAAAACTCATAAAAATCATTATCTATCTTTATTCAGTTTTGCTTCTAATGAAAAATATCATAGCATGTGTAAATATATTTTACAGAATAAAATATAAGTCATTCCACAATTATCAGAAGGCACTATTATATCCAAGCTTTTTCTGGGAAAAATATATTTAGAAAGGGGTGGGGATATAGCCCATGGGAGAATGCTTGACTAGCATGCAGGAGGCTACAGATTCACACCACAGCACCACAAGATGAAAAAATAAAATTAAAAAAGACATTTGGGAAATTACCAAAAATGAAGTATGATTTAAAGACAGGAATGTGAGGTGAGTTCTGGGGTAAAAATAGCCAACTTTTCACAGATGAAATATTTCTAGAGAATAAGAACACTATTTCAGGAAGTAATTGGAATACTTAATCATATTTCCAACTGAGGTGAGCAGCCCACTTGGATTAGCACCTTCTGGAGCTAGAGAAAATATAATCACTGGATGGCGATTTGTTGGGAGATGAACAGAAGGCCACACTCCTAAACTTAATGATTCCATTTACTTATTTAGATCATTTATTCAAATCTTAGTTTCTGCCTTTAAACTTTTATGTGAAGACCAATACTGAGATCCATTGAAGGTTAAAAAAAACAATATAATGGGCAAGCCAGGGTTGAAATAAGATGTGGAATACATGACAGACCAGGGGTCACCCTCACACCCAGGTGTCTAAGCTCTAGGTGGAAAACACCAGGCAGATCCAGGGAAGCCCAGGTAGCAGGGTTCTGGCTTCCACTGCCTTCCAATCAGCTTCCCAGGGGTGGGAACCCACATGTCTGTGTCTAGACAGAAACAAGAAGAGGAGACCCCAGGTTACAGGCACGATGAGGAAAAAGGAAATTCCCGGACAGTCACTTACCAGAAAGATAAGCAGTTTTCCTCTGATCTGAAAAACAACACAAAAAATGGGGGAACTAGGAAAAAGAATGTCTTCTACAAAGGAAACATAAAAAAATTCAGGAAGGAAAGTAGAACTTACTGAGATTTGCCTGGAGATCATCTGAAAGAAAATGGAAAAGAGTGTGAAACCCCCTCCCCAGAGAAAAAAAGACTGTGTGGCTGGACAACCCCAGAATAAACACTTTGATACTAGAATTTCTACCTACACACCCACCCAACCCCACTGACTCTAGCTGTCCTCTCTGATCTCCTCAGTCACCTCTTCTGGACACTAGGCCTTGGATATCCCTAGAGAGCTGAACCCCAGGGACTCTGTTCCCTGTCAGCTGTCCCACTCACCACAGGTCCGCACTTGCCCTGTGTGGTCTTACCAATGGCCTTCAGCACCTCTTCCTTTGCCTGATGTTCCTCCTCCTTAAGCCGCTGCAGATGCTCCTTTTCTTGCCCCACCTGCATCCTTCTGGAATGTTCGTTTCTGATAAAATAGCTAGCCCCCAAGATTAGGAGCCCCAGCACAGTCAGGATCACAGCAAATGCTGGTTTCCAGGGAGAAGCCTGAGGGAAGAAGGGCTCTGTGGCCCAGGCAGACAGCAGGTCAGGGGCACACCCAGGAGACCAGCACACTCAGAGAGGCCAGCCCCTCCCCACAGCTCTGCTGGGAGTGGGAAGCAGCACTGACCTGGGATGTAAATAGCCATGGCCTTCTCCTGGCCCAGGACAGGGTTGAGGACAGAGCAGGTCACATTCCCCACAGAACTGTCTCTCACCACCAGAGTGGCCTCCACACTAAACAGCTCCTCAGTGTCTTGGGTGTGGGCCTCAGAAAGCGCTGGGAACTTGTTTCCACTGACGTCTCTCCACTGCACCTGGGGCTTTGGGAACCATCTTGAGACTTTGCACACCACACGCACTCCATCCTCTTCTGGCCCTTCTATGTGCACTTGGGGGTCAGAGCCCATCCCTGTGGGAAGGAAGCTGTGGAGCTCCAGAGGCCTCCTTGGGCCCTGAGACCCCAGAGTTGCCTACATATTATACAACATCAGGGAGGAATATTTCATGTTGAATTCTGGGAGTTCTGGGGGTAAGATCCCTTACCAGAGGGAATAAAAGAAAGGAGCACAGGGACCCACACAGGGCAGTGGGCTCTTATCCCCAACTGTGAGGCTCAGAGCAAACAGGAATAATTTGGTCCCACACTCCCTCCTTGAATCTCAGTCTTCTCACCTCACACACTCTCCTAGGGCATCTGCCTCTCTGTGTATATCATGTACAAAGTTGTATTGAGTGACCACCTTGTCTCCTGAATTCTTTTCCCCTATACTTATGTTCCCATGAGTTATCTTTACCAGGTTTCCTCACATACACTTCAAACTCAAAGCTCCACAATTGAATTCACAAATTTGCACCGATTGTGATAAAAATGATTATTAAAATATCCCAAATATTTCATCCTTCTTTATAGACAGTTCTCCCAATTCCACAGACTTTTTACTGACTTTGCCTTATGCCTCTGGGCCCAGTCATAGGATTTGACTTCACCAAGGAAAAATTAGCTATTGTGATTTGTGCAGAGGTTTCAAAACCACTTGCACCTTGATTTTACCCTCTGCCATTTCCACAGGAGGACAATTCTGGGCTACCCAGTGGAGGATGAACTCATGTAACATTGCTTGGTCAAACAGATACAGCTGCCCTAGGTCAGCCACATGACCACCTGAAAAATGAACACACCCAAATAAGGTGCATGTGGTGAACTTTTCAACTTACTGTAAGAACAAACAAAAATTAAAAGTAAAAACTTAATTCTCCCTGTGGAATAAAAGAAGATACTCTTCCTTTTTCTTATACCATTTTCTTTAGGAAACTACAATTACAAATAGGCACTTTCTCCACTTTTGAAATGTTTATACATGATTTTGAAAACTGGTTAGTTTTTATGTCAACTTTGTGGCTCAGGAATGCCTTTCTCAAGGACCTGGGAAACATTTCTTCGAAATGTAAATATCCAGGAAGATAGCAACCCTTTGCCCCCTTCTCTGTGGAAAGGTAGTACCCTACATTATTTGGGCATATTGCTCCAAGTTGTAAAACTACCTGCTGTCATAAAACTGGAGAAGTTTATTTTTCTTTCAGATAAAGCCTATGACATGGCTCATTACCTAAATGCCAAGTAAATTTAGAATAAGTTACGTGAAATAAATACTGTTTGAGCCCTCTTAGATGAGGATTTTTGTGGTTCATCTTCAAAACAGATATTCAAGAGATTATATATGCTTCACTATAAAAAAGAAAGATGAAAGTCATTTCTGTTTGTGTAATCCCTTTTCAGATCAACCATGATACGTATCATATTCTAGTTTGATGTTTATTCAGTAATAAAGTGTTTTATCCTAGCATGGAAGATTTTCTTTTAATTATGTTTCTGAAACATGACCAAAAATTTATGAGGACACCCAGGTGATGTTAGGCAAGTTCAACCCCAATTAGTTGAACTGATTCAGTGCTTGATATAAATACATTTTTATTGCCGGATGCACCTGAGATTGTGGCTGTTTGTTACACAGCATTATCAGAGCAGTAGAATTGAGACATATTTATCAATAGTCCTGCCATGAGACAACAAATAGTTCAAATAAAACCATGAAAGTCTCTGAAGTCTTCTCTTCCCCTTCCAAACTTTGTGACCACAAATCTACCCAGTTGACTCTAGTTTCTAAACCTGTCTGACCCCTCCTCTCCCACCCCACTGCCATGTCTCAGGTCAGGCACTCATTCTCTCCACACCATAACTGCACTCCATGCCTCCTTCTTGCTCACCTCCCATCCATCCATTCACAGCTGCCAACATGAGCTTTCCCAGCATGGCTCTGTTTAGGATTCCCCCTACTCTGCATCCAAACTCCATAACACAGCACACAAAGCCTTTACTGACCTGGTAACTGCCTTCCTCTCCAAAAGTTCTCTCCAAACTCTACCATCTGAGCCCCTCAGGGCTCAAGAATGCAAGTAGCCACAATCACCATGTTGGATGCCCTCTGTCTTTGCACTTTCCAGCCCGTCAATCTCCAGGGCTCTTGTGCCAGCCAAGGTGTCCACTCCTAATGACCTCATCCTGACACCTGTGAGTGGTGTTAATACAGAACCATCTCTTTATTCCACTATTACCACTTCTTACCATCCTCCCCCTCACTTCTCCTACCAACCATGATGGCCTCCTTATGCACAGAAAAATCAACCATGATCCTAACTCAAAGGTTTCATAACCCGTGCTCCCTCTGCATTAAACTCTGGCCACTCAGATATCCACCTGGCTAAATACCTACTTCTTTTGAGCCTTGCTCAGACTGTCAATAAGGCTCTGCCTGAGCCCCTATGTAACACTGAAGCTTGTCCCAACTTCCCAGCCCACACCTTGTACCCCTCTCCTAGTTCTACTTGGTCTTTTGAACTAAGCATTTCTCACCTTGTAACATGTTGTACTGAATGATTTATTATGATTTTCTTCCTTTGTCTATAGAAGGTGACCTCATCATCTCTGGGTTCTCTCTTACACTGATATATGTCTGGTGCACAAAACAAGTCCCCACATATTGTAGATGTTCCATAACTATTGTTTGTATTGAATCAATGAATAAGTCAGTCTTTCTTCATTTGACTATAAAGTGTGAGGCTAAATTACATGATCCCTGATATTCCCTCCAAACACAGTAATACCAAGGTCTTTAGAATAGAGATCAAGTAACTAACCTGCCACCTTCAGTTCCAAATCAGCCTCTTCATAGAAACCTGCCTTTCTGAAGAAGCAGGTGTACATTCCATTGTCAGAAACCTGGACCTTGTGGATGTGCACAGCAGCCTGCCCCTGGGTGAGGAGGTTGCTCACCAGTGAGGTCCGCCCTCTGTACTCAGCCATCTGCTCCTCAATCTGGTCCTGTTGGTTCCAGTTGATGAACACTGCTTGTGAGAATGTGGAGCGGAACCACCCCAGTTCCATGTTCTCTGCATTCATGGCTGGGACTAGAGTGCAGGGCAGTATGGCATCCTCACCCAGCACTGCTACAATGGGGTGATGAGGGCCAACAACTTTGAACTGCTCTGTGGATAGAGACATGGGGGGAGAAAGCTAGAGAGACACAGACCAAAAAAAAAAAAAAAACAGAGAACACATACCATCAGGCAGAAAGGCCACAAAAGCTGGGGCAGGGGCCACAGGAGATGACCAAGAGGTCTGATGGATATGGAAGACATATTCTGACCATATTATGTGGCCCAGAAATGATGCCAAAGACACTCCCTCATTGACCTGGGCTCCTGGTCCCAGGCCCTTCGATGAAGAAATTTCTAATGCAGTGGTTCTCAAAATTTCATGCACCTGAATCACTAGGATGCCTTATAGAGCATATATTACTGGACTCCATTCCAATAGCATCTCATTCAGTACATCTGCAGTGGGCCAAAAAATGTGCATTTGTTAGGAGTTCCCAGGGTGGTCCAGGGAGCACATCTTGGGAACCCCAGGTCTAACTTGCCCTGTCTCAGGACAAACCTGAAAACAGACAAAGGGCACACCTTTTGCTCATTCAGCCACATCCAGGAATTTCCCCTCTTACAATTCTAAATTTTTTACTTCAGTCCATAATTTTCAACTTCATTGAAGGTGTAGAGAAATATACATGCACTTCTTGCTGCTGTGAAAATCTTACTCTCATCATTCACAGAAACCCCCATCACTGCATGTTCAAGAAGCAAGTTCACCTCACTCTTCACCCCATTGGTGCTCTTGGTCTTCTGAGGCTACCACATGACTCCTAGGCAGGACATACTGCAATGGGCCTCCAAAGAGCTATTCTCAAACACTGTGCCACTCCACTCTAGTCTCAGAAACCACTAAATCTCAACTGGAGAATGACTACAATTCCTGACCTCAGTGATCCATTTAACAGGTGAGATATTCACGTTGCTGCTCTGCTCCAAGCCTCCACATGGCTCCCCACTTCTCCTCAGCCCACACAAGGTGGACCCTCCTTGCCAAGACCCCTCTGAACTCACCTGATGCTTCTCTCCCCATGGGCTCTAGTCCAGCAACACTGGCCTCTGAGCTTACTCACCCCTCAGCACACTGCCAGCTCTGCACTGGCTCCTCCCCCTGCAGGAACCCTCCTTCCAAACGGTCCTACAGCTCACTCCTCCTTCTCCAGGGTTATGGAACCATCTACACACCACCTCTCTGAACACTGCTGCCTCGCACACCTGCCTCCCATGCCCCTGACTGCCCACACCCTGCCCTGCTGCATTTCCCATCACAGTCATCTCCTCCAACACACTTAGGCCTCTATGCCAAGGAGCATTTATTACTAACTCTCTCCTGCTAGAAGGTAAACTTATTAACAGAAATTCTGTCTGATTCTTTCATAGAATAGCACCTAACACAGTCAACATTTGAATATTTGAGGAATAAAATTAATGAATGAATAATGCTTGCAGCACCAAAAAAAAGGCAAGAAAAAAAGTGAAGGAAGATGAATTTTCAAATGTTTTTCAATCTTAATTTTTTGAGAGAGAGAGAGAATTTTAATATTTATTTTTTTAGTTTTTGGAGGACACGACATCTTTGTTTGTATGTGGGGCTGAGGATCGAACCCAGGCCGCACACATGCCAGGTGAGCGTGCTACCACTTGAGCCACATCCCCAGCCCTCTATCTTAATTTTTTAAAACCACAAAAGAATACAGATGGGGACACTCACCCATGGACAGCTGGACAAGGAGAAGCAGGGAAGTGAGACAGCAGAGCAAGGAGCAACTGCAGCGCCCTTCCATAACTTTAGAGCTGGGGAGAGAGATGGGGATGAGGGCCAAGATCTGCAGGCAGGAGGCAGGTCCAGCTCAGAGCTCCAGCACCTCAGCATAGAGAGCAGGGCTCAGGGCTGGACAGCAGTCCCCTGTTGGAGCAAAGCATTTCCTATTGGTTCATCACAGTAACAGGGTGCTGGGCCCCCCACAATCCTGACACTGAGCTGGGCTCCTTCCAGCTCTTCTGGGAAGACTGTGGGACCAGAAAACCATTAGAGTTACCTGGTAAGAAACTGTTCTTTTTTTTCCCCCCCAACCACAGGGCAGCTCTGCTGGGCCCAGAACAACAGGCTCTTCCTTTCCCTGTACCTGGAGCTCTGTGATAAAAGCCATTCCTCTATCTCTCTGTTATTCACCCACCACTCATGACCCCCCAGAAAGGAGGTCCCAGGATCAGGGCCCCCAGGAAGAACATCCAGCTCCTGCTTGCCTCTTGTTCTGCCCTCTATTATGCCCAGGTTTGGCCTGGGAAGTGTCATTGACAGACACATCCTCAAGGAGGCTGTGGTGCCCATCACAGGAGCCCAGAACCCTGTTCTGCCTTTTAGATGTGGAGTTCACCTAAACCTAAATCTCAGCCCACTCCCTTCCACTGTGGGCTCAGGACATGGCACTGCATTTGGCAGGTACCAAGCACTTCCCCACCAACAGGTTTGTCCTTGCCTTCTTTTTCTTTGAGAAAGTTTTTTGCCTAAGAAGTAAGACACCTATCTGGAGACAGAGCATAGAGATAATGAGTGTTGGTGAGAGAAAAGTCCCCCAAACCACCTACTGTTTGGAAGGAAGAGGGAGAAGGCAATCTGTGGTATCAGGAAGAACGAATTCTGGGACCCAACCTCTAAGCTTCCATCCAGACTCAGCCACTCTCTCCATGAACTTATTGACCTCAGTTTCCTTTGTCTGTCTGATGGGCATAGTCACAACATCTACCTCCCAAGTTGGTAATAAAAATGATGTGAATTTATAGTCGCTACATGTAATTAGAACAGAGCCTGGTCTGAGAAAATGTTACAGAAACCACTAAAAAAAATGAATACAGGAACAACCCTCATTAGGTTCTCCTGGATCTTCCTACAACAAGACTATTCCACCTGCCCACCCCCACTACCTCTGGCACCACTTCATTCCATCCTGCTTCCTGCCACCAGCTTCTCCCTGGTTTCCTCCTCTTAGGGAACAGATGCCTTCATATCAACTTACCTGTTTTTTTCTTTCTCCCACCTATGAAAGGCTGTGACTTCCTGGAGAGTCTCTATACACAGCAGCTGGAGAAATTTCAGAGTCACAAGAACCCCATCAGACCCCAAATATGCCCTCAGAATTTGCACCTGCCAAGCTGCTCTCAGAGCCCAAATCTCTGCCTCTGAGTCCAATGCTGGGGGCTCAAATTCCTCAATTCCAAGATGTAGTTGGTCCAAGAAGGGGAGAAAAAGCAGTGCCTGTCATAAGTTGCTGTAATCTCTGTAGAGTCTCTGACATGGAGACCCCACTAAGCCCTCCCAGTCAGAGGAGCAACCCTCTCTGGCTCCTTTCCACCATCTAAAGCAAAAGCTTACAAAAGGAGCCTGAGCAGAGTGTGCCCTGCCCTCTGGACATTGCTCCCTTTACCAGGAAGAAGGCAGCATGAGCAGAGCAGCAAAAATAAGGTGCCCCAAATTTTCCTGGAACACTGAAAAAACACCCCACAATGCCACCACCAATCCCTGCCCAAAGGGCAGACTCTCTGAGGCCTAGAGATGTCAGCAAAATCTTACAGAAAGAAAAAAACAAAATTATATTGAATCCCTACTAAGTATCAAGAACTGTGCTACATAAATTTTACTTATGGGTCTCATTATCACAACTGCAGAGATAAAGCCATGAGCCCTGCCATCTGGTAACATCAATCTAGTAACTTCCTAGAGGAAGAGAGGCTAGCTGTGCCAGGAGACTGCCTCCCACCACCACATCTCCAGCCCAGCCCAGCCCCTGCCCCAGGTAACTCAAGTGAGCAAGATCCTGAAAGGGACCTTGGACTCTCAGTTGCCTCAGTTACAGGGTCAGAAAGCTTATCTCACCCTGACCTGAGCATTCTCCCTCCCAAGGTGCACTTTGCCTTCCATTTGAGGAGGAGGGGGTGGAAGTGGTGACAAAGTGCAGGTCAGGGCTCCTTAAAGAAAACTGATAGAATCCTTGAACAGCACTGGTAGGGGACACCGAACCTCAGCACTGTCCTCTTCCAGCTCATCATGATCACCGTTCAGCTGCTTTGACAAGAAACACCATTCATTGAACTACAAATAATTTTTCTTGTATAAACATAAATTATCCTAATACTAATGAGGTTAATATGTACTTTCTTTTATGACATGTAATGAATACCTCTTATCTTTTTATCTTTTACCTATATTAAGTGCTTTCTAAATGGCTTCAGATAAATGCCTAAACCATAAAACAACAATGTAAAATGTTGTTAATGTAAAATGTATGAAATACTTTGGGATTCCAAAATGTAACAGTTAATATAAAGTACTTAACTCACCCAACCCCCCCACCTCCTTTATGTTCGTACTGGGGATTGATCTCATGCTAGGTAAGCCCTCTGCAAACCACATCCCTAG
The DNA here is from genome assembly GCF_047511675.1 of Marmota flaviventris. Classification (NCBI taxonomy): domain Eukaryota; kingdom Metazoa; phylum Chordata; class Mammalia; order Rodentia; family Sciuridae; genus Marmota; species Marmota flaviventris. The sequence goes on from NC_092503.1 coordinate 120,910,697, forward strand.
CCCTTTATAACCCCTTTTCTTAAGTATAGAGGACCATCTCTTTATTTTCACACTGCTAAGATGAGTTCACTGGATTATCTTCTACTGTAGGAAAAGGTTTAAAGAAATGTTTTCTGGCTACTTATTTCTAGAGACAAAAAAGAAAAAGAAAAAAACATACAAGCTTCTCAGTTTTATTTCAGTTTTAAATTATCCCTCCAATCTTACCCAGCAAGAACCTGGCTGATGAGCTGACCTGTGACCTGGTAGCCCACTGAGCAGAGTCCCAGTGGCATGGCAGTGCAATCTCCTTCTTCTGAGTCTGCCCATCTGCCTCTCTGGTGGGGAGACCCCTCCCAGGTGAGACTGTCACCTCCAAAACTGAATATCCAACCAGAAGTGGCTGACAGATCTCCTTATGCCTCTCACTCTCTTAGTGGAGCCATGGCCTGGCCCAGCCTTACCCTGAATTCAGCTGCTGAGCCCTCCTGGCTGGGGCACCTGACCCACCTCCCTCTGCATGACCAATCCACCCCTGCCTCATCTGAAATTCCAGGGAGGTAAACTATCCTTCTCACTCAAGCCCTGAGATAGAAAAGGGTAAGGGAGTAAGGCCACAGGAAAAAATATATATATATATATATATATATATATATATATATATATACATTCCTATAGAAAATTGAGTGAATTTCATTAGACTAATAAAAAGCAGAAAATAAATAAAAATTTAAAAGGAAAGAGAGCATATGGAGAGTAAGCTGGCATAGAAAAGGAAGGAACAGGACTGAGGTATGGTTTAATGGTAGACCTCTAACCTAGCACATGTGAGGCACTGTGTTCAACCCTAAGCACAATATAAAAATAAATATAATAAAGGTATTGTGCCCTTTTACAACAAAAATATTTTATTGATTTTATTATGTTATAAATACACTACAGCAGTGGAATGCATTACAATTCTTTTTACACATATAGAGCACAGTTTTTTGTATCTCTATATATAAAGTATGTGCACGCCAATTTATGCATTTATACATGTACTTTGGTTTTTTATTACAATTCTGAATACACATATATACCACAATTTTTTCATATATCTGTTTGTATATACAGTATGTTGACACCCAATTCAAGTCTTCATACATGTACTTTGGATAATGATGTCCATCACATTCCACTCTTCTTGCTAATACCCTGCCCCCTCCTTTTCCCCTCCCACCCTTCTTCTCTATCTAGAATTAATCTAATCCTCCCATGTTCTCTCTCTCTACCCAACTCTGAGTCAACCCCCTTATATCAGAGACAACATTCAGCATTTGTTTTTTGGGGGCATTGGCTAACTTCACTTAGCATTATCTTCTCCAACGCCATCCATTTACCTGCAAATGCCATGATTTTGTTCTTTTTTAATGCTGAGTAAAATTCCATTGTGTATATATGCCACATTTTTTATCCATTCATACCCTGAAAGATATCTAGGTTGACTCCACAGTTCAACTATTGCGAATTGTGCTGCTATAAACATTGATGTGGCTGTGTTCCTGTAGTATGCTGTTTTTAAGTCCATTGGGTATAGACAGAGGAGAGGGATAGCTGAGTCAAATGGTGGTTCCATGTCCAGTTTTCCAAGAAATCGCCTTACTGCTTTCCATATTGGCTGCACCAATTTGCAGTTCCACCAGCAATGTATGAGTGTACCTTTTCCCCCACATCCTCGCCAACATTTATATTTGTTTGCATTCTTAATAACTGTCATTCTGACTGAAGTGAGATAAAATCTTGAAGTAGTTTTAATTTGCATTTCTCTAATTGCTAGAGATGTTGAACATTTTTTATATATTTGTTGATTCATTGCTTTTCTTCTTCTGAGAAGTGTCTGTTCTGTTCCTTAACCTATTTATTGATTGGTTTATTTGTTTTTTTGGTTTTTTGGGGGGTTTTTTGGTGTTAAGATTTTTGAGTTCTTTATATATCCTAGAGATTAGGGCTCTATCTGACCTATGTGTGGTAAAAATTTCTTCACAAATTGTAGACTCTCTATTCAACTCAATGATTGTTTATTTGCTAAGAAGAAGCTTTTACTTTGAGTCCATCCCATTTATTGATTCTTGATTTTAATTCTTGTGCTATAGGAATCTTATTAAGGAAGTCGGGACCTAATCCAACATGAGGGAGAATTGAGCCTTGATCCACTTTTACTTTTGTGCATGGTGAGAAATAGGGGTTTAATCCCAAGAGGCACACATTCTAATAGTCCCTAGGATGCTGCAAATCCTGTTCCTCTCCTGTCACAGAGACTCTTCCCCTGATGAAGAGCAAGGGCCTCTGCTCTCTAATAACCACAAAGAAATGCTTAGGCACACCATTCACTGAGGGTCATTTTACCTTGAACATTTTATCCTTCATTCCCATGATGATTTAGTACAATACCATGAGGTTGTTCTCACTGTCCTCATTTTGGAACTGAGAGATGGAGCCCCTACAATATGCAGAAACTATCCAAGGTCATAGGGTAACATGGAAAAACATTACAGGAACAGTTCTACCTCAAGGAAAAGACTAAATGTAAAAATATTGGGGGCATCAGCACTAGGGGTGTTCTTGGGATTTGAGGGACAGAAGAGGAGAAAAAGAGTTCATTAGCACTTCTGGAAACTGGAGATCAGTGCATTCATTCACCTTCAATGTTAAAAAGAAGAAAAAGCTGAGCACTGTGGCACACACCTGTAACCCACCAGCTCAGGAGGCTGAGACATGAGAATCACAAGTTGGAGGCCAGACTCAGCAATTTAGCAAGGATGTAACCAACTGAGCAAGACTCTTTCTCAAAATAAAAAATAAAAAGGGCTTGGAACGTGCCTCAGTGCTTAAGTACCCCTGGATTCAATCCCTACTTAAAAAAAATACAAGGAAATAGTTTATGGGACAGGAGAATAGAAAAAAACTATTTACTTATCCAAAGTTCCTAGGTAGGTAAAACTTATGTATGGTCAAAATAATCCTGGAAAATCCTTAAAACACACATCAAACATCCATAAGCTTTTTCAGTTTACAGTTAGTCTTCATTATTTGATTGATGTTCAAGTTTCCTCTAGAATATAAAATTCCTGGTGGAGTGCATGTGTTCCCAAAGCCTGGTATTACTGAGCCTGTCATATAATGGCTACATAATAAATATTTTTTTCAGTGACTATAACTGATGATGCTTTGGGGTGACTCAGCTCATCATGGTGGGAGCACATGCAGGAGAAAAACTTCTCATCTTGTGGGAAAAATAATGAAGGAGACAAAGAGAAATGTGTCCTAAAATCTTCATCAAGGGGACACCCACAATGACCTAAAGACCTCCTGCTAGGCCCCACCTCATAAAGGCTCCACCACCTCCCACTGGCACCATGCTGGGAGCCAAACCTTTAAGTGTGGGAATATTTAAGACTCAAACTATAGTAGTATGGTACTACTCCACTGTACTAAGACCAGAGAGATCCCACCCTGTCGTCCCCTGGTACCCCCAACCTGCAAGGGCACCTGAACTTAACGTAGCTTGTGTGAATATGCTGGGACACCAAATAAAACACAGACACACACTTTACCTTTAAATCAAGCTTCAGGACTGCTCCTTCACTCTCAGCCTCAAACTCCCCAAATGGGAGAGCAAGAAAAGTCACGAGAGGTTGGCAAGACACAGCAAGCATATTCGGAAGTGAGCTTTTGTTGGGAAGACCCTCGTTCTTAGAAAGTTCCATCCAAAAAAAGGTCAAGAGGGACAGAGTTACAAGGACAGGTGAGTGTAATTCAGCCCAAGAGGCTGCAGGACACATGTCTATGCCTGAAGACTCATCCCCAACCTCCAGGACTGGGGCAATGTCCAGGTCACTACAAGAGTGACTGTCAGAGCCTCTCCACTCACGAGAAGGAGAATGTGAATCATTCAGTGAGACAGCCTCCCACAATCCCCCAGAAAAATGACACACCAATTAATAGAGCAAGCAAAATCCCCACAATACATTCAACAATGAGTCCAGTCAGATCATCCTTTGTAACACTTGGTGTGGACGAGGGCAAAAGGCCAAAGTCCAGGTCAAAGGAACAATCTCCAGAATGAATAAGAATAAGTGGACCAGGGACTCAACTTTTTGCTGCCCTTGCTCGTTCAGAGGAAAATTAATAAAGGAACAGGTGGGCTGTGTGCCCTTGGTCATGGTGCTCAGCTCAAAGAAGCTTCAATAAAGTATCCTGTTGGGCCTGGAGGGGATGATGGACAAAGAGAATAGTCTTGGTCATAATAGGATTATTAGAGTATACCTCCAATCCCACCAGAAAGGCCATGTGGCTAGTCAATGTAGAACAGTAAAGGAAAGAATAAAGGACCCAGTGGAAGTGAAAGATTAATGAACTCCCTCAAAACCAATGATCAAACATCACCCAAGAGACTCTGATGTTTCTCCAGAGCTTTTTGTGGTAAGACACATAGGAGGTGTCAAAGAAGGAAAATAAAAGCCATTTGGGGAGGATGACATTTGAGAACAGAAACTAACTCTCCCAAACATCTGTTTGCCTTTCTGAGATTCCCTCTCCCTCTGGTAAAGAACTCTGCTTTCCATCAGATGTCCTCCTCACTGAGGCAGAGAGAGTCAGAAAGGTGAGTGGAAAAGGTGACAGACAAAAAGCAAAGGTTCATACAGAGAATGAGGCAAAGAAAACATTAGCCAATGACTTTGTGATGAAGTGGAAACTGGAAGGTACTCAGCTATGGGGAAGACCAAGGTAAGGGAATGAGAGGGGGGTCCACGGTTATGAGATGAAAAGCTTTCAAGGATCTGAATTCCAGTCCTGTGGGGATGATCCAGAAAAGTCTCTTGCTCTTTTAATTCTTCTTGTCAATTCTGCAGGGAAAAATATTTAGGTATGTTGCAACTTATATGTCAATGTTTTGTATTTCCGAATTAATAAAAAGGTGTTTTGTATTGTATTTATCATATATAAAATACTTATCATATATATAATTTATTTATCATATATAATGTATATATCATATATATATATAAATAAAAAGGTGTTTTGTAATATATTTATCATATATATATATATATATATATATATATATATATATATATATATATATATTATCTTATATATGTAATCTCTCTCAAACCAACCACATGCATTCATTCAGACATTTTTCTTTCTCTTTCCTTTGGTTTTAATTAATGTAGTTCTATATCACATACTACACGCAAGAAATTTTTTAATAAAATCTTTTCTAATACAAAAATAGTAAATAAGTAAGAATCTGGTACAAGTAGAGAAATCAAAGAACTTATTTGATTAATTAATCAGTATTAGAATTGGTATTACTGAAGGCTGATTCACAGAGCATTTCAAGGATGCTTATTGTGCAACAAGAAATAAAATTTAAATTAAAGATGCTATGATCCAGCAATCCTACGACTGGTAACATATCCATGAAAAACAAATCAGAGGGTAAAGAGATATCTGCACTTCCATGTTCACTGCAGCTCTATTCACAATTGGCAAGATATGGAATCAACCTAGGTTTCAAGGATGGATGAGTAGATAAAGAAAAAAACACAAACACACACATACACATACATACAGGGAATATGTAATCTTCGTATTAGCCTATTAATGCTCCAGTATGATATTGAAAGGACATAAAACCCAACTCTTTAACCTTTTTATATTACAAATAACTTTTATTGACAATATAAAGAATGGATGTCATCAATAATATTGAAGTACTACTAAAATAGGAATAAACCATGACAAAAACAACCAGAGACTGAGTAGAACTGCTCAAACAAGAAACTGCATCAGACATTTTATGTGGACAGTGAAGTGGAGCTGGCCTGGGGGGTTATGTTCACAAACACACACTCTCTCTCTTTTTAAACCAAATTGCAGCAAGCTTATATTGTGTACACAAGAGACCTGATCAGAAACTGCCCCACACAAATGCAGGGACAGACAGCATCTGGCCCAAGATCAAGGAGGTTTTTATAACACAAAAGTTACAAAGGTGGGTGTCTTGGGAGCTCACAGCTGACAGGGTTCTGGCAAGACTAATATAAGAGCAGATAGCAGGTTAATGATCTATATGATTTAACATCTCAAGGTAGGGAGTGAGCTCAGAATCAAAAAACAAAGTTAATGAGGAGCAGCTGAGATTTCAGGGAGAGTTGTTATCTGGTCAGGGAGAGCCAGGCCTGGGTAAGTTCAAAGCATGGGCAAGAGTTCCAAGCAAGTTTAAAATATCAAAATGTGGTCAGGCCAAATAGAAATCTTAGTATTTTATAGTAAAACAGAAATCAACATTTCATGACCTGGATTTAAGATTGTGGATCCCAATCTTAAAATGGAATTAGGCTGGGTTCATCATATCCCTCTTGTCTTCTGTGTCCCTTTCAAATCTTTGATAGGATGGAGGATGGGCTCTAAATAAATTTCACTCCCTCACGGGACAGTCTCCAACTTTCCAGACTCACTCAAAATTGGCCTCCTTGATCTGACCTGACTCGAATTACCTGTCTATACTGACCCCCTATCTAATTCTGGCTTCACTCCCCCTCTAATTTTAGAAACTCCTTCTTGCTGTAGGAAAAGGGGCAAAGACCACTCTGGCAAACTTGAGCTCAGAGGGGGCAATGTCAAGTGGGGCAAGTTGCTTTGGGGTTCCCTTTTAGAAGTCAGGTTGGATTCAAATATGTTTGAGGAAGAACAAGTTGTAAAGTCATCAGGGGTGGGTACTTCCTACAACTTTAGTTTGGGGAACACCAGCTTGATATAATGTTCTTTTAAACCTTCTTTGTTAAAGACTTGTATACCTCAGTGTAGATCCCAGCAGGGCCTCCAAATATGATACCACTGGTTACCAGTGACGAGTTCTGCTCCCTCACATGTTGAAGTTTGAACATTAGAGAAACACTCCAAGGCAAGCATATGAAGCAAGGTTGTTTAGAAAGAGGGAACATTGACTTCTCACAAAAGGGAGAATTGTGCCACAGCTGGTATCCTGGTATCCCCAAGTTCATGCACTCTTATGAAATCTGGGGTCTTTGCAGAACCTGGGCCTATACAGAAGATCCAAGAAGCTTTTTGGAGAAGGGATCTCTGATGCAAAACAAAGAGAGTAGGGTTTCAAGGATCTACACCATGGATTGGGATGTAATAAATGTAGCCAGAAAAAAATTCCTCACAACGAAATTAAAAATCTCAGAAAATCACTTTGCAATCTCAGAAAATCACTTTGCAACTTTCCAAGAGAAACTAATTGCAATATGTATACCTAGGTAACTTATAAATCCTAACAATGTTAACAAAGCTTTACATTAAGCACTCTCTCAGGAATTAGGCAGCTGGTCCACTAGTTAGAAAGATTACTTCTATTTTGTATGGGTAAAATCATATTATTTGCATACCATCCATTATGTTTCAAAGGAAGTGTGCCTGAACTCATTCAAATATAATGTAGTTCACAAAGGTACAGGTTAAAGAGAATAGAGTTCTGCTATATGAACCAGTAATATTTTTCGGTTATTTTTTAAATACTTTATATGGTAAAAATACAGCAAAAAATCTATCTTGTTCAAACACTAAAATATATATGATATGGTCACAGTTCCCAGGATGATGTAAGTAGTCCCTGGCTCCTTAACTGTTCAACGTAGTGTATCCTAAGTCCAAATTCAGCTTCTCTGGCTTCAGTTATTTATCACAGCTAAAATCATACTATAAAGATACATGAAGAAACAGAGCAAGTGCAAATCAAGCTTGATCATGGCTTCTTTCATATGTCACTTCAGTTGCCCTCAACTTTGTATTTCTGTTGAATCAGACACCCCCACGTTGCCACTTGGCACCACAATAAACCAATATATATTCAAAGTAGCAACAGGTAAGTTGAGAGAGAATCCAAACCAGTGCAGTGAAACAACTAATATACAGTGACATTGGTATGGCTAAGCAATTCTGGAATTACTCACCTATTTAATTCTGAATAAATAAGTGGGTAATTCCAAAATTAATTAATATGATTACATTAATTAATTCTGGAATTATCCACTTAATTAATTAATTAATGTGATTACATTAATTAGGCTAGATCCAACATGATGTAGCCTAATTAATGTAATCACATTCTAAATCAAATGATATAATTTGAAGCAGACTGAGAGGGAGATGAAGACACAACAATTGTGGAGTGAGGAGATGAACACTACTGCCTCCATCCTCCTCCTTCTCATTTCCTTCCTCTTGTGTTGCTGACACTCCTTTTATCAAACTGTCAAGTATTATATTTACATATAGAAAATACTTAAAATCCATAAAACATCAAGATATCTATATAACGTTATTGTTGGAGTTAATCATTTTAGTAAATTTATAAATGCCTCAATTACTCATTATCACATCTGTGAGTAATTCAGTACCCTCTTTTAAAGGGAACTAAGTTATTGTGATTTAGATGCTTCTACCAAAGTCCAGAAACCACATAAATCATTTGAACAAGGAAAACTAATATAGACTTATTCATGCCCGAGGCTCCAGTTTTTATCCCCAATACTGAAAAGAAAAATAAGTATAATAATTAACTAGTAAAAGGTGGTGAACCACTAAAAGAAGTAAAATAAGGCTCCAAAGAATGCAGAAATGGCATATATAGCGAGCAGATACTGCTTCTTGGGATGAGGCAGAGTAGCCACAAAAGGAAGAAATGTACAAGAGGGACCCATGAGACTGAGGAGCATAACTCATTGAGGAAGATGAACCATGGCCCACTGGAGGTTGAAAGGGATCTGTAATGCATCGACAAATCAGATGTAATTTCATAATATTCCCCCGACCATTTCTGATACCAGATGTATGGGGTTTTCCACACCAAGTTATTCTCCAATTCTCTGCATATATCTGGGTGTCCTATAGTTGAATTAAGGAACTATCAGAGACCCCACAGTCTTACAAGTATGTACCCATGACTAGAGATGATAATCACAAGATGGCGCCTCAAGTTACCCACATGTTTCTGAAGTAGTTGTCACTGTAAGGAGGTCCAATGTAGTCTCTCCATTGGAAAAGTAAACCTCTACTAGACTTTCAGACCCTTGCCCATACCACAGAAAAGACATAAAGATGTGTTGGGCTTCAGCAAAGAGAGGATGAGCATCATTAGAAAGTGAAAAGTGAATAAAGGAACCCTCATAGAATAATGTGGGCAATCTCAAAAGCAAAAAGAGACACACCACCAGGGATTAAGGTCAGGTTTATTTTAATAGGGTACAAAGGTAGAATATATGATCCAAAGGGACAGAACATCCCTAGAGATTGGGATATATAAAGCAAGATGGTTTTCTATTAGGGAGTCTAGTCTGGAATGTAGTTTGCATCTGATGGATCAGGTGATTAATCCAATCAAATTTTAGCCTCTAGCTAGTAGTGTGTTTCTATTGAAATCTTGTTCTGCTTTGCTTCATTCCAGAACATTTATGGGGAACTGGAAAGTTATAAAGTAACTTATGGGATTGTTTGGTGCATTTTTATATTTTGGTCTCTTTCTGTCCCTTAAGCTTCTTTGTCCAGGTCAGGAGCAGTTCACAAATTATTGTTCCACATCCCAAAAGGCACATTTCTCCTTTAGAGAGTTTTTTTTTCCTTAGTATCCCTAAATTTCTACCTTATTCCCAAGGACGATCCTCCATTCCCAAGATTCATCTTCAGAATGGATGATTTTCTACAGCCCTTTTCTAGAAGGGATCATAAAACCAAGAGAAACAACTTTGTTTATTAGCCAATTTATTATAAAAGATCTTGGAAAGACACAGTGAATAGCCAGATGAACATGTGCATAGGGTGAGGCCCAAAATATCTGGAACACATGAGTATCTGTCCCATGGTGGAGTTTCAGAGGCACCACCCCAAAACACACATGGATGCATTGTTATTCATCAAGTCAGATGCTCCCTCAATGTTTGCATGGAGGTTTCACTGAGTCACTATGATTGATTAAATCACTGACTACTGGCAAATAATAAACTCAACCTTCAGCCCTATTTCCTCCTCTCTTTCAACTTTCTACTCATAAAATTTGTTACTTTGGCAATCTGCCCCCCTCCTGAGGTGACCCATGTTAATAAGATGACTTTCTAAAAGTTATCTTATTAACATAAACTCAGATGGCTGAAAGGGGCTGGTTATTAATAACAAGAGACTCTCCTTTCATCTGCATCAGGAAATTCCAAGAGTTTTAGGAGCTGTTTTCAGAGATCAGGGAGAGAAACCACTTTTCAGGGACCTAGAGTGAAGACTAAAATTATGGATAAAGATATCAATATACACATTTCCTACTATGTAACCAAAAGGTGAGCCTTCTGCACACTGCTGGAAGGTGATTCAAAAAGAAAAAAACAGCCCAGTTTGGTAACCCATGCCTGTGATCCCTGAGGCAGGAGTATCACAAGCTCAAAGCCAGTCTAAGCACCATAGCCAGGCTCTAAGCAATACAACAAAACACTGTCTTAAAATAAAATTTAAAAAGGTTTGGTGGTGCTCGAGTTGTAGCTCAGTGCGGGAGCATTGTGAGGCACTGGCTTCAATTCTCAGCACCACATTAAAAAATAAACTAAATAAATTTATTGTGTCCAACCACAACTAAATAAAAATAGTTTTTAAAAAAGATTGGGGACATCACTCAGTGGTTAAGGAGCCTGAATTGAATCCCTGGTCCCCCAACCCACAGCCAAAAGAAAAAAGAAAAAAAAACAGAACTACCTTGCAATGAAGTGGCCCCTTCACTGCATTGTACAAAATATCTCACACTGTCTCAGTTGGCAAAAAAGTGTTTACAAGGTCCAGCTCCATTAACACAAAGAAAACCAACATAGAGCAGATTTGGAACAGAAATGCAATAAAATGATACTGGACTCTGTCCACACCTTTGACTTTATACTTTATGTATACATACATGTTATACCATTTTACAAATTTTGAACTTCCATAAAACAACAAATCCATCATGACAAAGCAACCTGACTAAGGAAGAAGTTCTTATCTACTCCCCAACATAAGGAAAAAGCACTCCCAATCACTGTACACTACACTACTATATGATCTCTTCAGATTCACTCAGTCTCATTGACTATACTATTACCTAAAAGATAACAATTTGTATAGAAAATCAAAATATAAGAAGAGAGAGGAAGCAAATGGTCAATACATACAGTTACACACATATACAACACAAGCAAAGAGAAAATATACAAAACTAATACATCCTTGTTTCTAGAAGTACTGTGTGTTATATGTACTCTCTTTCTTCCAAATCCCATTCTGTGTTTCCTCTCCCCAAGTCAGAAAACTAGTCACAAAAATCTGGTAGAGTGAACACACCTTTATTTTTGCAGGGTCTAATTCTCAATAGTCCTGTCTCTTCTTGTTTGCTGTGGTTTTCCATTAACCCTTAAGATCAGACTTGGAAGTACTAAGAGGAAATATACTAACTGGACCTATGCTCATGATCAAAGCTTTTTGAAATTCACTTTGCATCTGAAAATTCTCTTTTTCATTTATATTTACTCTAGTAATTCTTGCCTTTCCTCAGTTACAGTATTGACACAAAAGAGGAATGGAGGGAAAAATCAAAAGGTAGCAGGAAAGGTGGATATGATCAAAGTACATTATATGCATGTATGAAATTGTCACAATAAAACCTGACATTTTGTACAATGAATATGTACTAATAGCTTCTAAGGGGGATCCATTCCCTTATCCCTAATTCCCTGGATTAACATATCACAATATTCTCAATGGTACCAGAAAGTTACTGAGGCAAGGGAAAACAAATATGTTCCAATCATCCCAGAATAGAAAGCAAATACCATAGAAAGTTGGACCATTCTCTTAAAAATCCACCATTGTTTGGAGATTGGAACAGAAATATCTTCCAAAGGCTTATGTGTTAAAAGCTTGGTTCTGCTTGTGGCCCTTTTTGGAAGTGGTGGAAACTTTGGGTGGTGGGGACTAGGAAACAGGAAGGAAGTAGGTAAATGTAGCTGTGTAATTGAAGACTAGGTCTTGTCCCAGACCCTTATTTTTCCCTTCCTCCCTCTCTCTTTTTTCTCTCGCTACCCTCACTTTTAACTCCCTCCCTTCCCCTACCCTTTTCCTCTGTCTCCCTCTCTTGCTTTGTGTCTTCTATAAGATGAATCACTTGCTCCACCACATGTTACCAATCATTACATGACATTCTGCCTCAGAAACAATGAAGCTAGACAATTATGAACTGAAACCTCTAAAACTATAAGGAAAATAAATCTCTCCTCCTATAGGTTGATTTCTCAGTATTTTGTCACAGAGTCAACAAGATGACTAACACACCTATTCATATCCCAGAAAACTTTTGGATGATAAACTTTCTGGCATCTGATAGTCCAAAATTGCAAAAATAGAACTGGAAAACCTTCTCAATCTCAAGTTTCCTCTACAAACATGCAAGTCCAGTAATGTGATCTCCCCTTTGTTTGAATTTTTTTCAGACAGGGTACCACTAAGGTGCCCAAGATAGTCTGAGACTTAAGGGCTAAAGTGATCCTCCTGCCTTAGCCTCCCCAGTAGCTGGGATAGAGGTATGAGCTGTCACACCTATCTAAAATATTTTTCAATACCAAAAAGATATGGTTCCTTATATTTAAATTCCACATTCCCTAAACCAGTTCAAAAAGAGTTAACTTTTAACCTCTGCTATCTGAATATATAAGACATGAACCCTTTTAACCACACATCTGAAGTCTGAACAAGAGCAGGAGGACAAGTACATTGCACCTTCCAAGTCTCATCTCAGGGGATTTTGCCACATTGAGTCTATAGCCACAGCAACAGCCACAGTGAGTGATCACACATACCAAGGGACTCTATGAAGACAAAACCTTTTGGTGTCACGGAAGTAATAAAGATTTAGCCTCTGGGTAAGCACCATCAACACCACAGCCTGAGATGAACCCCTCCTTTGGAGTGCTCAGGGTCTCCTCCAAAGTAGGAGAATTGTTAAGGGGTACAGGGAGCCCCTCAGACCCACTCTCCATGGAGCAGATGGTCATGGACACATCTCCATACATAATCATGAAGTACGGAAAGAGAGCTCCAGAGAAGGAAGCTGGAGGGAAAGAGAAAATGTGGGACCCATCGTTCATGTTATAGAAGGAGACATCCCCTTCACTGTAGTCCAGGAAAACCCCCACCCTACAGGGATCCTGCCTAGGAGATAACCAAGTCACAGGACCAGTCCCGGCAAAATAACTATTGTCATGTTTCCCCATAACCCAAAACCCCTTATCTGGTAATTCCCTGTATGAGTCTGTTCTTTTTAAATCTTTCCAACAGACTCCCAGAGTCCACCTGCTATGGGATTTATTCTTTATCTCCACTTCCCAGTAACATCTTCCTGATGTGATGCCCTCAAGACCCAACACACTGAAATTTTTATCACTATTCACAGAGGGGTCCTTCAGACACGTCTTTTCATGAGACACACACAGCATGGGGTGAGCAGAGTCTGGATCCAGCGTGACAGACCCTGTTGAGAGAGTTATCAATCATGTAAGGTGCGCCCTTGCCCCAACACATAGCACACAGCCACCCACCACCTCACAGCCACATAGCTGCCTGAGCTGAGGAGGGGATTAGACTCCTGAGATATAAGTCTTGTAACTCAAACCAACGTCCTCAACCAGAAGAAGGAGCCAGAAGGCTGACTTGAGGGTAGCCATGTGACAGGACCATTGGTTACAGTTTTGTGACCATCACTTCTGCCACGGTAACACCATTGGTGATGCCAGTATCTGAATCACCACAGAGGGCTTAAGGAGAAGCCACAAACTATGAGAGCAACAGGAGGAACATCTGGAAGCACACAATCACTCACAGGCTTGGAACTGTTCCTTCCGCCAATCTAGGAGAGAACACATATTTCATATCAGGGATTTGCAGGTACTCCACACATCATGACCAGCACCCAGTCTACTGAAACACAACAATGTGGGAGGAAGAATGGAAAAGCTGTGTGAAAAAATTCAGCAGCTGTATTTATTTTTTAATCACACACACACACACACACACACACCTCACACATAAACATGAAGTATGGAGAGGCCACTGCAACATTCCCATGAAGACTATGTCAAAAAGCTTAACACCCTGGGATCAAAATTCTGTATAACAAACTGAAAAGTCACTGTTTAGATTTAACTACAAAATAATACTTTCTCAAGACCCAAACATACAACCATGCTAAAAACTAGGTTATCTTGTGATACAGTTGAGGTTACCAAAATTTCCAAGACCTCTTTTACTTATAAAGAACTGACTGTGCTGGACTTGTAAGGTTACCTCTAAGCCATGAGTAGAGAATTACATCTAGCTTAGCTGAACTTGGAGGATGACTAGAAATCATGAGTGCTGGGACCTCAGAGAAATTTTGCCAAGGTAGGTGGCAATGGAGAGGGATTTAGGATGGGAAAGAAAGAAGTTCAAAGCAGGAAACAAATATATACAGTGAGAGGTCATCACTAGTGACTTTTCTTCCACTTCTCACAGACCAAGAGGAGAAAAACATCCTGACACATATGGGTGAACCCAAAAATCTAGGACCTAGTCCTTTGCCTCCCACAAGAATTCCCTGAAGAGTTTCAAAACTTCCAGCTATGATAGAACCCACATTCCTGAACTTCATAAAGTGTGAATGTGTTAAATACATGACTAGGCAACTTTACAAATGTGATTAAGATTCAGGTTCTGGAGCTGAGATTATTCTGGATCCTATGCATCACTCCAAAACTACTCACATGAACCCTTGTAAACAGAGACCTTTCATGGCTATAGTCAGAGAAGCAGATAGAATCACAGTAACAAGGTCAAAAACATGCTGTGTTGCTGGCTTTGAAGATGCAAGAACAGGCCCTCAAATGAAAAATTACAGATGGCCTCTAGAAACTGAGCAAGACAACAGCCTCAGAAAGAAACACAGCCTTGTCCCAACTTTCTTGAACTTCTGGTCTATAAAGATCTAAGTTTGTAGAAATTTGGAAGCAAATAGAAAACTACTATGCCTACATAGGTGTCAAAACCAGTGTTGAACAAAGCACTGGCAGATAAATGTTCTTGCAGAAAGCATAAAATTCCCTGTCTCCTGCACACAGGAAGCTGAGGACCCAGAAAATGTCAAATTCTCTGCTAGATGATGAAGAGACAGATAGTTTCCCAGTGAGCCAGTGAACCAGAGAAAGTCTGAAGTTCAGAGTAAAAAGCCCAATGTCAAACAGGAATAAGTGACCCAGACCTTGGACATAACCTCAGGGTCAGGGGAAGGGAGACCAAGCAATGAGATGAGACCTGCCTTTTCTCAGGAGACACCAACCCAAGGGTATTATTAACCAGTTCAGATGAGCCTCCTGATGGTGAGGACCTCCAATAACCAAGAGAAAACACAAGGTCCATCTTCTCCCACAGTCCCAAGGCCACATAACTCTCCTCCACCTTCCATATTCCCTTTTGGGAATGAGATAGGAAAGTCATTGACCAAAGCAAAGTGTACATATGTCATACACTGCAAAATGTCTTCAACTGGAAAGCTTTTGCCTCCAACAGGGCAGAGCCTCAGGAATAAGATTAGAATAGTTAAAATAATAACTAAACAACATTTTTCTTTCTTAAAGATTTGTGTTTAAATTTGTGCCCACCATATCCAATAATACAGGTTCAATCAGATACATTGGTATTTCCATCTTTGTTGAGTTTCTTCATAGAAACTAGATCATATAAAATGACTGAGGAGACCCAGATGACCCTTGGAGAAAAGTAAATATTTCTCATTTTTCACCAAGACATTATTTGGTAACCCATTATAATTTCATATGTAATAACTGACTGAGATTATCAAAGGAGAAAAGAGAGGTGAAGGAAGCAGCCAGGGGAGAAAAGGAGAAGGAGTGAAAGAAAAAAAACTTTTGAGATTTTCCAGTGTATCTAGTACCATGCTATGCACCTTAATGCAGCCTTCACATAATTCCCACCGAAAATTTGAATATATAACTCATTGTTACAATTTCATAAACAAGATGAGATCAGACATTAGTTCACCTCACACTATTGGCCTGTCAATATTAAAGTATTAATTCTAGTACAATAATGTGTTTATCCTTACAAAATAAAAGAGTATGCAAGTTATACATGAAAATACAGCCATTAATTCAGCAGAGAATGGGGGAGTTGGTTAAAAAGAAATGACTATTTGATCCTTCTTTTATAATAAACCTGTCCACAAAAAAATCATTAAGATTCTCAAAGAGTGTTCCACATACATGTGAAACCAAAGCCTGCTTGATGCCATGGGTCACCTTTCTCTGTTTCTCATAGTCTATATCCCTGATGTCAAAAAGAAATAACAAGAGTAGAAAAAGGGAAGATTATACAAATTCAGATGGCACAGGTCCTATACTAATCCCCAGAGTTAAAGAGTCTTCTAGATAATCTTTCATTGCATTGGAAACTGCCTTAGCATATACTTGTCCTAACTGCTACTGGAAGGTTCAGGTGGTCTCATTATCACAGGCAAACTCAATGAGATAAATACTTAGAATGGCTTAATAGAATTCAGAGAGAGAGAGAGAGAGAGAGAGAAAGTATTCATTGAACTCTCTCAAAGATGTATCAAGAAGTTGGTTACAATACATGCACACAAAGAACCTGAAAATGCTCTTCACATTGAACTCAAACCACCTTGGATATGATCCTCCAGCTCTCACTGCTTCAGCACACCCAAAATTTCATTGTGAGTCTTGGGCACTCTACTTTTCTTCTCATCTCCTCTCTCATCCCACCTCATCCTTTCTTCTCTGATTTGCTCAATACCCTTTGTCAGGTAAACAATTTTAAACTATCCAGGTTCCTCCTTTTATGATCTTCACACATTAAAATAACAAAGGCATTAAAGACCAAGCCAACAGACAAAGCAAAATTCTCTTAAAAGCAGAGAAAATTGTTGTGAACATTAACTTGCATTTTGTTCCTGTAACACAAACACAAACACAGAATGTTGCATATAAATTTAAGTAGTTCACCGATGCCCTAAGCATCCTGGACCCCAAACTGAGAATACCAGAAATTCATTTCTGAGCAAACAAAGTGCTTAGAAGAATCCTAGCTAGGACAGTGAGTCAGAGTATGAGGGGGCTGAGAGAAGACCAATATCCAGAGGACAAGAAAGAAACAAGAAAACTAAACCTGGACCCCAAAATAGGAATCTGGGGTAAAGGGAATACAGAACCAAGGCCCCACATTAGGAAGATGTAAGTCCCAAGATGTAAAATATAATTTCTGAAATTTCATGGAGACCACCAATTCTTATCTACACAGCTCCAACCCTGCTCCATCTGGGATCTCCTCACAACTGAACTCTCCAGTGTCATTGCACCAACAACAAATACCTTTTCAAAGTATGTTTTCAGGGGGTACAGCTAACCCTAACCTGCAGGGGAGGATGGTCCTAGAATAGGTTCACTCCTGAGAACTACAATACGAAAAAATAAAATTAAAATTAAACAAGACTATAGGGAAATTACCAAAAATGAAGAATGATTGAGGGTTTGGTTGTGGCTCAGTTGTAGAGTGATTGTCCAGCATGTGAAAGGCACTAGGATCAATACTCAGTACCACATAAAAATAAAATTATTGTGTCTACCTACAACTAAAAAAATGTTGAAAAAAAATGAAGAATGATTTAAAGACAGGAATGTGAGGTGAGTTCTGTGGTCCAATCCCAAGGAGAAGTCCCTGTGGTCTTCCAATGCAAGTTACAATCACTTTTCTCTCCATTTAGGAGAATTTTGCTTTCCTGTTGTGCTTGGCTTTGGTTAGTTTGGGCAGGGGACAGATTAATGTGTGACGATTATTAAACGAAAAAAAAGAGAAATTAAAAGTGTTTACTGGGAGGGGAGGGAAACAAATTAGAGACAGCAGAGCAGGAAAACCCATCCCATCCTGGGTGGAGACCACTGATACAGAAGGGCAGAGGAGGAGGATGGAGAAGTGAAGGCCAAGGAAACATCAGAGTCACTTACCTGCATACAGAGAGGCCTTCCTCCAGGCTGAAAGGGAACACACAATGGAGAGATCACAGTTAAAACAAGCCTTCTCAGGATGAATGTACCTGCCCTGGCCTCCCCTCCATTCTAAAGATGAGACTGCCCACAGGAGGACAGAGCCAAGAAAGGAGATGTGCTCTTGCAGTATGCAGGGACCCCAGGGTGTTGTGGGAAATGCCCTGGACCACAGATCAAGATGGCTGCTTTACAGGCCAAATTCTACCACTGTCCCACTGCTTTCTCTCAGAAAAATTTCTGACTCAAAACCCATAAAAATCCATATTCTATCTGTCTTTTCTCAGTTTTCTGCTAAGGATAAAAATCATACTATGTGTGAAAATATTTGAGAGAATAAAATATAAATCATTCCACAATTATCAGAAGGCATTATTATATCCAGACTTTTTCTGGCAAAGATATACTTGGGAAAGGGGTAGGTATTTGGCCCCTGGTAGAGGGCTTATCTAGCATGCACAAGGCACAAAGTTCAGTCCTCAGCACCACAATGAAAAAATGAAATAAAAATTTAAAAAGACATTTGGGAAATTACCAAAAAGTGAAGAATGATTTAAAGA
Organism: Marmota flaviventris; assembly: GCF_047511675.1. NCBI lineage: Eukaryota > Metazoa > Chordata > Mammalia > Rodentia > Sciuridae > Marmota > Marmota flaviventris. The sequence continues at coordinate 120,929,403 of NC_092503.1, forward strand.
TAGGTACGTGAGGTAAGTTCTGGTGTAAAAATGCCCAATTTCTTACAGATGAAATATTTCTAGAGAATAAGAAACATTATTTCAGGAAGTACTTGGTTCACTCCATCACATTCCCACCTGTGGTGACAGCCCACTTGGATTAGCACCTTTGGGAGCTGGAGAAAACATAATCCTTGTATGGTGATTTGTTGGGAGATGAACAGAAGGCCGCACTCCTAAACCCGATTACTCCATTTCCTTATATGTATCATTTAATAATATCTAGTATCTGCCTTTAAGCTTCTGAGTGCAGACCAACAGCTAGATGTATTGAAGGCTAAAAAACAATATTCTCATACATGTCCCTCACCAGTGATGGGAATGGGGTTCCCCTCGGTGGAATGAGCTGGCTGCAAAATAAAAGCTAATAAAAATGAAACAATGAAAAAAAGGCAGGACACAACAGAAAATATTTTTAGAAAGAGGGGACAGGCCGGGACTATCATACAGATCGAGTTTCTGTACTAAAAACATAAAATGGAGCCTACACTTGCTTTTTTATATTGGGGAAGATAAAAGGCCTTCCATAGAATGTTCTTCACCAAAAAGGTTATAGGTGGACTGTCTGGTACCCAACGAGTACCAGCTACTATGAGGAATCTTCCTAGTAGGGCTGAGATAAAGGTCATGTGCCCTGGGCAATCCATTGCATAGGAGAGCCAAGGATAAACCGAAAATCTCCCTGGTTGCCATATCTAGAGAAGACCCCAAGTAATTCAAGGATGGCTTCCAGCACAATATAATGGGCAAGACAGGATTGAAATAAGATGCAAAATACATGACAGACCAGGAGTCACCATCACACCCAGGTTTCCAAGCACTAAATAGGAAACAGCAGCCCAGATCTAAGAAAGCCCAGGGAGCAGTGTTCTGGCTTCCACTAGCTCACAATTAGCCTCCCAGGGATGGGAACCAACATGTCTGTGCCTAGATAGAAACAAGGAAAGCGAACACCAGATCACAGGCAGGATAAGAAAATCAAGGATACCGGGACAATCACTTACCAGAAAGATAAGAAGCTTTCCTCTGATCTGAAAAACAACCCAGGAATTAGGGGAGGTGGGAACTAGCAAATGCACTATCAACACATCATAGAAAATTAAGAATGAAAGCAGAACTTACTAAGATCTGCTTGGAGTTCATCTGAAAGAAAATGAAAAACAGCGTGAACCTTCATCCACAAGAAAAGAAAAGTCTGTGTGCCTGAAAAACCTAAGAAAAAATTTTGATACTAGAATTTCTACCTACACACCCACTCAACCCCACCAGGCTCTAGCTGTCCTATCTGATCGCCTCAGTCTCCTCCTCTGGGCTCAGGACCCTGGATCTCTCCAGAGACCTGGACCCCAGACTCTGCCCTGTGTCAGCTGTCCCACTCACCACCAGGTCTGCACTTGCCCTGTGCCGTCTTACCAATGGCCTTCAGCACCTCTTCTTTAGCCTGCTGTTCCTTTTTCTTAAGCATTCTAGTAGAATGTGCTTTTGTGATAAAATAGCTAGCCACCAAGAGTAGGAGTCCCAGCATGGTCAGGATCACAGCAAATGCTGGTTTCCAGGGAGAAGCCTGAGGGAAGAAGGGCTCTGTGGCCCAGGCAGACAGCAGGTCAGGGGCACACCCAGGAGAGCCAGCACACTCAGAGAGGCCAGCCCCTCCCTACAGCTCTGCTGGGAGTGGGAAACAGCACTGACCTGGGATGTAAATAGCCTTGGCCTTCTCCTGGCCCAGGACAGGGTTGAGGACAGAGCAGGTCACATTCCCCACAGAACTGTCTCTCACCACCAGAGTGGCCTCCACACTAAACAGCTCCTCACTGTCTTGGGTGTGGGCCTCAGAAAGCGCTGGGAACTTGTTTCCACTGACGTCTCTCCACTGCACCTGGGGCTTTGGGAACCATCCTGAGGCTTTGCACACCACACACACTCCATCCTCTTCTGGCCCTTCTATGTGCACTTGAGGGTCAGAGCCCATCCCTGTGGGAAGGAAGCTGTGGAGCCCCAGGAGGCCATCTTCGGCCTTGAGACTCCAGAGTTGCCTACATATTATACAACATCAGGGGATAAGCTTTCATGTTGAATTCTGGGAGTTCTAGGGGAAGAGGGAATAAAAGAAAGCAGCACAGAGTCCCACAAAGGGCACTGGGCTTTGCTCCCCAACCATGAGTACCACAGTAAACAGGAATGATTTTGTCCCAGGGCTTCCTTATTGAATCTCAGTCTTCTCACCTCACACACTCTCCTGAGACATCTGTATCTCTGTGTATTTCACAAAATTATATTTAGTGACCACCTTTTCTCCTGAATTCTCTTCCACAACACCCATGTTCCCATGAGTTAACTTTACCAGGTTTCCTCCTTTCAAACTCAAAACTCCAAACTGAATTCATAAATTTGCACCACTTGTGACAAAACAACTATTAAAATCTCCCCAATTCCTCACCCTTCTTTATAGACAGTTCTCCCACTTCCACAGACTTATTACTGCCTTTACCTTCTGCCTCTCGGCTCAGTCATGGGACTCAATTTGGCAATGAGAAATTAGCTAATATGACTAGTGCAGAGGTTTTTAAAACATTTGCAACTTGGTTTTAACCTCTACCATTCCCACAGGAGGACAATCGTGGGCTCCCCAGTGGAGGATGGACTCCTGTAACATTGCCTGGTCAACCTGCTACAGCTGCCCTAGGTCAGCCACATGACCACCTGAAACTTGAGCACACCAAACGAAGGTGAACCTGGTGAACTTTTCGGCTGACTTAAGAACAAATAAAAATTACAAGTAAAAAAGTTAATTCTCCCTGTTGATAAAAGAAGTCTCTATTTCTTTTTATTACACCATTTGCTTTAGAAAATTGCAATTGCAAATAGGCACTTTCTCCTCTTTTAAAATGTTTATACATAATTTTGAAAACTGACTAGGTTTTTTGCCAGCTTTGTGGCTCAGGAATATCTTACTCAAGGACCTGGGACCCATTTCTTTGAAATGTAAGCATGAGGGAAGATAGCAACCCTTTGCCCCCCTTTTCTCTGGAAAGGTAGGTGCATAACTTATGTGGGTATCTTGCTCCAAAATGTAAAACTACTTCCTGTCATAAAGCTAGAGGAGTTTATTTTGCTTCCAGATAAAGCCTATTAGATGACACTGATGGTCTCCCAAACTACCAGGTAAATTTAGGAAGAATTATGTGTAACAATAGTGCTTTGAGCCCTCTTAGTTGAATATTAGTTATTCTTCGACTTGGCAACAAGCATACAGGAGATTATATATGCTTGGCTCTAAAAAGAAAGATGAAACTCCTTTCTGGTTGTGTAATCCATTCACAGATCACCATAATATGTTTAACACTCTGTTTTGATGCTTATTCTGTAATAAAAAGTGTTTTCTCCTAGCATGAGAGATTTTGTTTTAATTATATTTCTCATAAATGACAAACATGTATGAGTAAACCCAGATGAGATTAGGCAAGTTCAACCCCAAATAGTTGAACTCCCTCGGTGCTTGAAAATATACATTTTTATTGCCAGATGCACCTGAGATTGTGGTTGTTTGTTACACAGCATTATTACAGCAGTAGAACTGACATATAATTTTCAAGTGTCCTGCCACAAAACAACAAATGGTTCAAATAAAACCTTGTAAGTCTCTGAAGTCTTCTCTTCCCCTTCCAAACTTTGTGACCACAAATCTACTCAGTTGACTCTAGTTTCTAAACCTGTCTGACCCCTCCTCCCCCATCCCACTGCCATGTCTCAGGTCAGGCCCTCATTCTTTCCACATCATAACTGCACTCCATGCCTCCTTCTTGCTCACCTCCCATCCATCCATTCACAGCTGCCAACATGAGCATTCCCAGCATGGCTCTGTTTAGGATTCCCCCTACTCTGCATCCAAACTCCATAACACAGCACACAAAGCCTTTACTGATCTGGTAACTGCCTTCCTCTCCATCACTTCTCCCCAAACTCCACCACCTGAGACCCTCAGGGCCCACACACTCAACCCCAAGAACTATCTGGTCAAGTGCAAGTAGCCACAATCACCATGTTGTATGCCCTCTGCCTTTTCACCTTCCACCCCATCAACATCCAGGGCTCTTGTGCCAGCCCAGGTGTCCACTCCTAAGGACCTCATCCTGACACCTGTGAGTGGTGTTAATACAGGACCATCTCTTTGTTCCAGTAATACCCACTATTACCATCCTCTCCCTCACTCCTACTATCAACCATGATGGCCTCATTATACACAGAATAATAAACCAAACTTCAACTCAAAGGTTTCATACCAGGGGCTCCCTCTGCATTAAACCATGGCCCCCCAGATACCCACCTGGCTAAATACCTACTTTCTTTGAGCCTTGCTCAGACTGTGAATAAGACTCTGCCTGAGCCCCTATGTAACACTGCAGCTTGTCCTAACACCCCAGCCCACATCCTGAGCCCCTTTCTTAATTCTACTTGGTCTTTTATCTTAAGTACTTATCACCTTATAACATCTTGTACTGAATTATTTGTTATAACTTTTGTTCCTTTGTCTCTAGAAGGTGACCTCCTCACTGATGGGATCTCTGTTACACTGATATATCTCTAATGCACAGAACAAGTCCCCACATATTTCAGATGACCCATATACAGTGTTTGTATTAAATCAATGAATAAAAGATGAGCCACTTTTTTCTTCCATTTCACCTACAAAATGTGAGGCAAAATTGGATGATCTCTGATATTCCCACTGAGCCCAGTACTCCCAAGTTCACTAGAATAGAGGTCAAGTAACTAACCTGCCACCTTCACTTCAAAATCAGCCTCATCATAGAAGCTTCCATGTCTGAAGAAGCAGGTGTACATTCCATTGTCAGAAACCCGGACCTTGTGGATGTGCACGGAAGCCTGACCCTCAGTAAGGATGTCCCTCACCAGTGAGGTTCGCCCTCTGTATTCAGCCATCTGCTCCTCAGTCTGTTCCTGTTGGTTCCAGTAGATTAACACTGCCTGTGAGAATGTGGTACGGAACCACCCCAGTTCCATGTTCTCTGCATTCATGGCTGGGAGTAGGGCACAGGGCAGTATGGCATCCTCGCCCAGCACTGCCACAATGGGATGTCGAGGGCCAACAACCTGGAACTGCTCTGTGGACAGAGACATGGGGAGGGAAACTATAGAGACACAGACCAAACAACATAGAACACACAACATCAGGTGGAAAGGCCAGAAAGCTGGGGCAGGGGCCACATGAGATGACCCCGGAGGTCTGATGAATTTAGAAGAGGTTTTCTGATTAAAGTGATGTGGCCAGAAATTATACAAAAGACACTCCCTCATTGGCTTCTGCTCCTGGTCCAAGTCCCTCCCATGAAGTAATCTCAAATTCAGTGGTTCTCAAGATTTCATGCACCAGAAGCACTAGGATGCCTTATAGAGCACACATCACTGGACCTCATTCCAGAGCATCACATTCACTAGATCTGGGGTGGACCAATGAATGCACATGTACAACGAGTTCCAAGGATGGTCTGGGGAGCACTCTTTGGGAACCACAGGTCTAACTTGCCCTTTTTCAGGAAAACCTGAAAACAAACCAAGGGCATACCTGTGGCCTAGGTCAGCACTCTTTGATCATTCAGCCAAACCTAGAAAATTCCCCTATTCCTATTCTAAATTTGTTACTTCAGTCTATATTTTTCTCCTCCACTGATGGAGGAGAGAAATATATATGCACTTTAAAACACAGAGTCAAATGCTACTTATTTCTGTGAAACTCCTGCTCTTGCAATTCACAGAAACCCCCATCACTGCATGTTCAAGGAGCAAGTTCACCTCACTCTCCACCCCCTTGGTGCTCTTGGTCTTCTGAGGCTACCCATTGTAGCCTCCACATGGTTCCCCACTTGTCCCCAGGCTTGACAAGGTGGACCCTCCTTCCCAAGACCCCTCTGAACTCACCTGCTGCTTGTCTCCCCATATGCTCTAGTCCAGCAACACTGGCCTCTGAGCTTCCTTACACCTCAGCACACTGCCAGCTCTGCACAGGCTCCTTCCCCTGCAGGAACCCTCCTTCCAAATAGTCCTACAGCTCACTTCTCCTTCTCCAGAGTTATGTTCCCATCTACACACCACCTCACTGAACACTGCTGCCTACCCACGCCTGCTTCCCATGCCCCTGACTGCCCACACCCTGCCCTGCTGCATTTCCCATCATGGTCATCTCCTCCAACACACATAGGCCTCTCTGGCTAGCTGCAGTTATTACTCACTGTCTCCTGTTACACCTGCCTCCCATGACCCTCACTGTCCAAACCCTGCCCTGTTGCATTTCCAATCATGGTCATCTCTTCCAACACACTTAGGCCTCTCTGCCTAGGTGCTTTTATTACTCACTCTCTCCTGCTAGAAGGTAAACTGTATGACAGAATTTCTGTCTGATTCTTTCATAGAATAGCACTTAATAATCAACATTTCATAAATATTTCAAAAAGAAAATGAATGAATGAATGCTTGCAGCACAAAAAAAGGCAAGAAAACAACAAAAAATGAGGGAAAAATGTATTTTCAAATGTTTTTCTACCTTAATTTTTAAAACCACAAAGGAAGACAAATGGGAACACTCACCTATGGACAGCTGGACAAGGAAAAGCAGAGAAGTGAGACAGCAGAACAAGGAGCGACTGCACGACCCCTCCATCTTTAGAGCTGGGGAGAGAGATGGGGAAGAGGGCCAAGACCTGCAGGAAGGAGTCAGGTCCAGCCCAGAGCTCCAGCACATCAGCATAGAGAGTAGGGCTTAGGGCTGGACAGTAGTCCCCTGCTGGAGCAAAGCATTCCTATTGGCACATCATACCAACAGGGTGCTGGGACCCCAGAACCCTGATACTGACAAACAGCTGAGTCTGGGCTCCTTCCAGCTTTTCTTAGAAGACTGTGGTATCAGGAAACCATTAGTTACCTGGTAAGAAACTGTTCCTTCCTTTCCAATGCCAACCACGGGGCAGCTCTACTAGGCCCAGAACACCAGGCTCTTTCCTTCCCCACACCTGGAGCTCTGTGGTGGAAACCATTCCTCTAACTCTCTGTTATTGCACACCACTGATAACCCACCAGAAAAGATGGTCAGATTCAGGGTCCCCATCAGGAAGCACATGCAGCTCCTGCTTCCCCCTTGTTCTGCCCCATAGTTATGCCCAGGTTTGACTTGGACAGTGTCAGAGATATTCACCTCCTCAAGGAGGCTGTGGTCCCATCACAGAAGCCCAGAACCCCATCTTGCCTTTTTAGATGGGGAGTTCACCTAAACCTGAATCTCAGCCCAATCCCTTACACTGTGGGCTCAGGACATGGTGCTTCATATGGCAGGTGCCAAGCACTTCCCCACCAACATGTTTGTCCTTGTCTTCTTTTTCTTTGAGAAAGATTTCTGCCTGAGAGGTAAGGGACCCTTCCTGGAGACAGAGCATAGAGATAAAATAGCCCTAGTCAGAGAAAAGACCCTAAATTGCCTACTGTTTGGAAGGAGCAGGGAGAAAGCAGTCTGTGGTATAAGGAAGAACAAATTCTGGGAGATGACTTCTAGGCTGCCCTCCAGGCTCAGCCACTCTCACTATTACCTTCTTGGCCTCAGTTTCCTTATCTATATGATGGGCATAGTCACAACTTCTACCTCCCTATTTGTAATAAAAATGACATGAATTTATAGTCACTACATGTAATTAGAACAGGACTGGTCCCAGAAAATGTTACAGAAATATCATTAAAACAAATGAATAAAAGAATAACCCTCATTAAGCTTCTCCTGGTTCTTCCTAGAACAAGACTGTCCCACCTACCCAACCCCACTGCCTCTCACACCACCTCATCCTCAGCTTCTTCCTGCCACCAGCTTCTCCCTGGATTCCTCCTCTTAGGTCACAGGTGTCTTCAAAGCCAACTTACCTGCTTCTCTGTTCTCCCACCTATGAAAGGCTGTGACTTCCTGGAGCGTCTCTAAACACAACAGCTGGAGAAAGGTCAGACTCACAAGGACCCTGGCAGGCCCCAAATCTGCCTTCAGAATCTGCACCTGCCCCAGGCTGCTCTCAGAGACCAATCCTTACTTCTGAGTCCAATGCTGGGGCCCAAATTTTTCATTTCCAAGAGGCAGTTTGTCCCCAGGAAACAGGGAAAAAGCAGAGCCACACATAAGTTGCAGTGATCTCTGCAGAGTCTCTGACACTGGAGACCCCACTAAGCCCTCCCAATCAGAGGAGAAATCCCTCTCTGGCTTCTTCCAACATCTAAAGCGAAAGCTTGCAAAAGGAGCCTGGGCAGAGTGTGCCCTGCCCTCTGGACATCGCTCCCTTCACCAGGAAGAAGGCAGTAGAGCAGAGCAGCAAAAAAAGTGTGCCCACAATTTTCCTGGAACACTGCAGAACAAGCCCAGAATGCCACCACCAATCCCTGCCCAAACAGCAGAATCCTGGAGGCTTAGAGATGTCAGGGAAATCTTACAAAAATAAGAAAACAAAATTATATTGAATCCCTACTAAGTATCAAGAACTGTGCTACATAAACTTTACTTATGGGTCTCATTATCACAACTGCAGAGATAAAGCCATGAGCCCTGCCATCTGGTAACATCAATCTAGTAACTTCCTAGATGAGGGAGGAGCTAGCTGTGCCAAGAGACTGCCTCCCACCACCACATCTCCAGGCCAGCCCAGCCCCCTGACCCAGGTAACTCAAATGAGCAAGATCCTGAAAGGGATTTTGGACTCTCAGTTGCCTCAATTACAGGGCCAGAAAGCTTATCTCACCCAGACCTGAGCATTCTCCCTCCCAAGGTTGCCCTTTGCCTTCCATTTGGGGAGGAGGGGGTGGAAGCAGTGACAAAGTGCAGGTCAGGGCTCCTTAAAGAACACTGGCAGAATCCTTGACCAGCACTGGCAGGGGACACTAAACCTCAGCACTGTCCTCTCCCAGCTCATCAGGATCACCGTTCAGCTGCCTTGACAAGAAACTCTATTCACGAAACAACAAATAATTTTCTTGTATAAACTTAAATGATCCTAATACTAATGAGGTTAATATTAACTTTCTTTTATGAATAATATGTAATAAATACCTCTTATCTTTTTCAAGTATTAAGTGTTTTCTAAATAGCTTCAGATAAATACCTAAACTATAAAACAATGGTTAGTGAAATACATTGAGATTCTAAAAATGTGACAGTTGATATAAAGTATTTAACTCACCCAAACCCCCAATTTTATTGATACTGCGGAATGAACACATCCTGAAATATCCAACCAGAAGTGGCTGAGAGACCTCCCTGTGCCTCTCTCTCTCTCTCTTATTGGAGCCAGGACCTGGCCCAGCCATCCTCCCCCCGAATTCAGCTGCTGAGCCCTCCTGGCTAAGGCACCTGCCCCACCACCCTCTGCATGAGCATCCACCCCTTCCTCATCTGAGATTCCAGGGACATAAAGTATCCCTCCCACTCAAGCCCTGAGATAGAAAAGGGTAAGGGAGTGAAGTCAGAAGGAGAAAAATATACATTTCTATAGAAAATTGAGTGAAATGTATTAGATTAATGAAAAGCAAACAATAACTAAAAATTTAAATGAAAAGTCAGCAGACTGAGAGAAAGCTGGCATGAAAAGGAAGGAGCAGGGCTGGGAGTCTGGTTCAGTGGTTGAGCTCTTGCCCTGCACTTGTGAGGCACTGGGTTTGATCATCAGCACCACATAAAAATACATAAAATAAAGGTATTGTGTCCATCTACAACTAAAATTATTAAAAAAAAAAAAAAAAGAAGAAGAAGAAGGGTCGAGGGGCCTGCCATTGGTCTGACCTATCAGGAGATGAGACACCAGAATGAACACATCAGCCCAGAGTATCTGAAACTTGTTCCCCAGTTACTGCAATGTCAGATCAGTTGCAGAGAGCCAGCACAGGCACTGATCATATGTGTGACCCATCAGTGACCCAGGAAGAATTTACTGACCCTCCCAATCCCAGGTAGATCAGGCCCATGTACAGTCAAGGGTGAAACAGGTAAGTCACAGTGGAGGGATTTCAGAACTGGGTCATGGAAAAGGCCTAGTTGTCTCAAATGTTGACCTATGCCCCTCAGAAAAGTAGAGAGGGGCCCAGGGCAGGAGAGTCCATGTCCAGCCCCAAGAGGCACATTCTAAGAGTCCTTGGGATGCTGCACACCCTGTTCCTCTCCTGACACAGAGACTCCTCCCCCCAGGCACAGCCAGGGCCTCTGCTCTTTAATAACCACCAAGAAATACTTAGGCACACCATTCACTGAGAGCTGAGGGATGGAGCCTCTACAATAGTGGAAACTTTCCAAGGTCATAGGGTCACATGGACAAACACTGACAGGAGCAGGACTGCCTCCAAAGCACAGTCTAAAACAGTTTGGGGCACCAGCCCTTGGTGTGTTCCAGAGACCTGAAGGGCAAAAGGGGAGGCAAAGATTATGTTAGAACTTCTATCATAAAAATTTTACTCTTATATTGTTAGAGTCTGTAAACAAGTCTGGATGGTGCCTGGCATTTTGCCAGAGAAATGTGAGAGTCTGTAAACAAGTCTGGATGGAGCCTGGCATTTTGCCAGAGGGAGTGATTTATGAAGTAATGCCAGCAAGCCATTAAGTATGGAGATTCCTTATTGGTTGACTGCTGTATCTAGTTTATGTTAATTAGATAAGCTGTGTGGAATGTATAAATACCCCTCCTGTCCTACAATAAACGGCTCCCACTCCTGCTGTATCAATCTACACAAGTTCCTCGTCACCCCCCGGTTATTTTGCTGCAGCCGGACTACGGCATTATATCTATTTTTTTTTTTTTAGCTGAATAGTATGTGTACATATTTGTTAAGTGCAAGTTCAAAATTCATAACTTTAAGGAAGGGCATGTGGGGCTGGGGTTGTGGCTCAGTGGTAGAGTGCTTTCCTAGCATGTGTGAGGTAACTGGTTCAATTCTCAGCACCATATAAAAATAAATAAAATAAAAGTTCATTTACAATAAAAAAAAATATTAAAAAGAAAGAGAGAGAGAGAGAGCATATCTGGAACCATTTGGAAACTCCCTCCCAGAGAGGAAGGAACAACAAGCACCCAGCAAGAGCATGCTCTGTGGTTGCCAGATTACTTTGGGCCAATGGAAAGGTCACCCAGGCAGTCTTGCCCAGTTTCTTTGGCCTCTGCTGCCCCTTGTGGCTAGAATGTGGCAGAAAGAAGGGGCAGTTTCCAGAAGGAAGACAGAGAGGGTATGGAGGTGCATACAAGAAATATTAAAACTGTGGGGAGCTGGGGTTGTTGCTCAGGGGTAGGAAGCTTACCTAGCATATGTGAGGCACTGGGTTCTATCCTCAGCAACCCATAAAAAATATATGAATAAAATCAAGTTTTTAAAAAAATGAATCTTAAAAATGTGGAAGGGATCAAAGGAAACCAGATATAAAATGCCAGATGCTGTATGTTTCCAAATATATGAAATTAAAGAATACAGAGATGGAAGCTATGATGACAGAAGTCTAAGGAGGAGCTCTCTGGCATGCTGAGGAGGTAGTTAAGACAGGAAGAGACAGCATGGCGCCTTCTAAGATAAAGGAAGGCTTCATATCTTAATCTGGGGCGCTTCCTCAGGTATACACACATGTAAACCATGTAACTGGAAACTGGTGATCAGGGCATTCATTCACTTTCAATGTTAAAAAGAAGAAAAAGCTGAGCACAGTGGACACACCTGTAATTCCAGCAGATCGGGAGGCTTAGATAGGAGGATTATAAATTGGAGGCCAGACTTAGCAATTTAGCAAGAATCTAAGCAACTGAGCAAGACTCTTTCTCAAAATACAAAATAAAAAGGGCTGGGAATGTGCCTCAATGATTAAGCACCCCTGGGTTCGATCCCTACTACAAAAAAATATATGTATATAAGGAAAGAGTTTATGGAGGGGAAGAGAAAAAAATACTATTCACCTTACACAAAGGTTTTAGGCAGGTAAAACTTATGCATGGCTAAAATAACGCTGAAAAATCCTTATAACACACATAAAGCATACATAAAATTTTTCAGTTTACAGTTAGTCTTCATTATTTGATTAATGTCCAAGTATCCTCTAGAATATAAATTTCATGGTGGTGTAAATGTGTTCCCAAAGCCTGAGATTACTGTGCCTGTCATATCAGGGCTACTTAATAAATATTTTTTCAGTGACTATAACTGATCACATGGATTGCCCTGATGCTTTGGGGTGACTCAGCTCATCATGGTGGGAGCACATGCAGCAGCAAAACCTCTCATCTCATGGCCAAGAAGTGAGACACACAAAGAGAATAGTGTCCTAAAAATTTCCTTCAAGGGAACATCCACAATGACCTAAAGAGCTCCAGTTGGCCCCACCTTCTAAAGGATCCACCACCTCCCACTGGCACCAAGGTGGGAGCCAAACATTTAAATGTGGGGACATTGGAGACCCAAATCATAATAGCATGGTACTACTCCATTGTTTCCTGGAAATAAGACCAGAGAGATCCCACCCCTGTCATCCCTCAGAAAAAATGACATATCACTTAATAGAGCAAGCAAAAGCCCCACAATACACCCAATAGTGAGTCCAGTCAGATCATCCTTTGTTACACTTTCTGGTGTGGACCAGGGCAAAATGCCAAAGTCCAGGTCAAAGGAGCAATCTCCAGAGGGAATTAGAGGTTATGGGGCAGGAACCTCCTTCAGAGGTAAGTTGATAAAGGAACAGATGAGCTGTGTACCCTTCCTCATGGTGCTCAGCTCACATAAAACTTTGTTAAAGTATTCTGCTGGTACTGGAAATGATGATGGACATGAAGAATATCTTGATCATAATAGGATTATTAGAGCATCCCTCCAACCCCACTGCAAAGCCCATGTGGCTAGTCAACGTAGAAAAGTAGAGGAGAAAAAGAAGGAAAGAATAAAGGACCCAATGGAAGTGAAAGATTAATGATCTCCCTTAGAACCACTGATCAGATATCTAGTCTGGGATTCACTCAAGAGTCTCGGATGTTTCTCCAGAGCTTTGTGTGGTGAGAGGACACACAGGAGGTACCAAAGAAGGAAAACCAAAGCCATTTGGGGAGGATGACTCTTGAAAACAGAAACTAACTCTCCCAAACATCCCTTGGCCTTTATGAGAGTCCCTCTCCCTTTGGTAAAGAACTCTGTTTCCCATCAGATGTCCTCTTCACTGATGCAGAGATAATCAGAAAGGTGAGTGGAAAGGTGGTGGACAGCAATGGAAGATTCATACAGAAAATGAGGCAAAGAAAACATTAGCCAAGAATTCTGTGATGAAGTGGAAACTGGAAGGTACTCAGCTGTGGGGAAGACCAAGATAAGGGAAAGAAAATGGGGTCTATGTTTATAAGATGAGATTTCAAGGATCTGAGTTCCAGTCCTGTAGGGATGATCCCCAAAAGTCTCTTGCTCTCTTTACTCTTGTCAGTTATGCAAGGGAAAAATATTTAGGTATGTTGCAACTTATGTTTCAATATTTCATATTTCCAAATTAATAAAAAGAAATTTTGAAACATGTCTATCATTAAAATTACCTAATATAAAAAATGTTCTATATACAACTAATATAAAATTTTGTATAAAATTGATCTATTGAAAGCAAGAAAATACTGTATAATTTTCATAGTCATAAATATCTTTCTTGGAGGTTCCAAGATGGCAGAGGAGAGGAGAACCCATTACTAGCATGACTCTGAGTGAGCAGTCAGATGTTTTCCCCCACAGAGGCTCCCATTCATGAATTTAAGCTTCATTGAGGGTGTGGCAGGATTTTAAACAGTGGTTTGTTGAACACACAGGCCAGAATGTGGGGAAACCAGAGTCGCTCTTTGACGTGGATGCCGACCCTCAGTAGGGGTGCAGGAACTGCCACAGACTGGTGGAGTTTGAGCACCACAGAGTTCTAGCAGCATGGAGACACAGGATTACTGATCCATCAGGGCTGGAGCACACCAGACTGCCACCCAGCTCACGCAGGGCACTGGACCAAGGACTGAATTCTGGATGTAGTATAGGAATAACCTAGCCCCCTCCACCTCACTGGACACCACAGCCCAGAAATGGGTGGCTGCCATCTTGGAAAATCTACCTCATCAATTTTTGGCCAGTGTAGCTGTCAGTGCCATTGCCATCTCCACAGCTGTGATAACACAAAACCTTTCATGTCAGCTCTTGGTGGGCGTGGCTATCAGAGGGAATATGACAGAACAGGTTGATGGTTTCCAACTCCCCCTCTCCACAGCTGTGATCACTTGGTGACTACACAGATATAGCACTCAGTTGATCAGGAGCATGGGGCGACCAGGGCACAGCATGCCCAGAATAAACTCAGGGCTACGGACAAGAGATCCATCAATTGGGGTCTGGTGGAGAGGGAAGGGGGATAGAGACCGCAGGCAACCCAAAGAGACCAGGATTGGAGGGGCACCCAGCAGGTAAGGGAAAGCCTCTTCAAATGGATTGCTTTCACCACCCTGAGGGCAGAGACTCAATCTGGGATGCACAATGCCATTTACTGGAAAAGAAGAAAACAGAATTCTAAGAGTGCCTTTTTTTTTGTTATTTCCTTTTTTCTTTTTAGCTTTTTCTTCTCTCTTTTCCTTTCTTTTTTTTATTCCTTTCTCTCTATCTTTTCCCCCTTTTTTCTTCTTCTTTTCATTTTAATTTTCTTCCTCCTTCTCTTCCTCTCTCAACCTCCCAAAGTTACTATTTCTACAATGTGTAATTTACTAAATGCAAATAGGCATTTGTTTCTGTTTTTTATTGTCCTCCCACATACTTAACTAACTACCCTAAAATACCTCCTGTCTATTCTCCTGATAATAAATCCCTTCATTAGAGTTCTCCTCCAAAGAAGCTAATATATATTTATCCCACACCCTCACATCTTTCCCCCTGAACATAACGTCTGATTCCTGACCCTCAGTCCTCTATATGCCACCGGAAACAGCCTTTTATGAAACTAATGAATATATTTTAAATAATAATTGAATCCAACATCTCTATGAATAAAGACTAACTATAAATGTATTAATAACAAAAACTAACTCATAGATGATATATAGTTGATATTGGGAACTGTTAACATTGTTTCCCATACAAAGCAGAGATCTTGAAACTATGCAAGAGCAATACAAATCTACAGGGGAAAAACAATAACACAACAGTCACACAGAGATATAAAGAAACGTGAGCAGCATGAAAAAGCAAAGAAAGAAAAAACCACAAACAATGCAGGACAATTCAACATTAGAAGAGGAATCATCTACAGCAGAAAAAATGTCAGATAAAGATCTAAACTTATACATAGGTCAGATGATCTGGAGTCTTAAGGAAGACTTTAGACAGCAAATGCAGACAATGAAAGATCATTTTGACAATGAATTACATAAACAAATCCAAGAAGCAAAAGATCAACTCTACAGGGATAGAGAGGTTATTAAAAAAAAGAAAAGAAAAAGAAAGAAAGAAACAGAAATCCTGGAAATGAAGGAAATAATAAACCAAATTTTAAAAGAGTATCACCAGCAGAGTAGTACACTTAGAAGACAGAATATCAGACAAGGGAGACAAAGTATATCATCTCAAAGAGTGTAGACCACACAGTGAGAATGATAAGAAACCACGAACAGATCATCCAAGAAATGTGGGATAGCATAAAGAGACAAAATTTAAAAGTTATTGTGATAGAGGAAGGTATAGAGGACCAAACCAAAGGAATGAGCATTCTGTTCAATGAAATAATATTAGAGAACTTTCCAGACATGAAGAATGTAATGGAAATCCAAATTCTGGAAGCCTACAGGATGTCAAATGTGCAAAATCACAAGAGATCTACACCAAGACAAATTATAATGAAAATGCCCAACATACAGAACAAGGAGAGAATTTTAAAAGCCACAAGAAAAAGCAATGAGAATACATTTAGGGGTAAACTAATTAGGTTAACAGCTGATCTTTCAACACAGACTCTGAAAGCTAGAAAATCCTGGAACAACATATTTCAAACGCTGAAAGATAATGGGATCCAACCAAGAATCTTGTATCCAGCAAAATTAAGCTTCAGGTTTGCAGATGAAATAAAAAACCTTCCACAATAAAAAAAGTTAAAAGAATTTGTAGCTAGAAAACTGGTGCTTCAAAATATCCTTGGCAAAACATTACATGGAGAGGAAATGAAAAGTAATAATGAACACCAACAGTGGGAGGTAGTAAAGGAAAAACTAATCAAAGAGGAAAAACAAATCAAGTTAAATAACAAAAGTAAACAAATATGACTGGAAATACAAACTATATCTCAATAGTAACCCTAAATGTTAATGGTTTAAACTCACTAATCAAGAGACATAGGCTAGTAGACTGGATTAAAAAAAAACAGATTCAACAATATACTGCCTACAGGAGACTCTGATAGAAAAAGGCATACACAGACTGAAGATTAAAGGTTGGGAAAATCATACCACTCACGTGGACTGTGGAAGCAAGCAGGGGTGTCCATACTATATTAAATAAAGTAGTCTTCAAGCCACAGTTAATCAAAGGGATAAAGATGGACACTACATGCTGCTCAAGGGTACCAAACACCAGCAAGACATAACAATCATTAATATATATGCCCCAAACAATGGTGCAGCCATGTATATCAAACAAACTCTTCTCAAGTATAAGAGTCAATAATCTTGGGTGATTTTAACACACCTCTCTCAACGCTGGACAGATCTTCCAAACAAAAGTTGAATAAAGAAACTATAGAACTCAATAACACAATTAATAACAGACTTAATTGACATATATAGAATATATAAACCAAAATCAAGCAGATCCACTTTTTTTCTCAGAAGCACATGGATCCTTCTCAAAAATAGACCATATATTATGCCACAGGGCAACTCTTAGCAAATACAAAGGAGTAGAGATATTACCATGCATTTTTATCTGATCATAATGGAATGAAATTGAAAATCAATGATAAAATAAGGAAGAATGAACATGGAGAATAAACAATATGCTACTGAATGAACAATGGGTTACAGAAGACATCAAGGAGGAAATTTTAAAATTCTTAGAGGTAAATGAGAATACAGACACAACATATCAAAATCTCTGGGACACTATGAAAGCAGTACTAAGAGGAAAATTCATTGCATGGAGTTCATTCCTTAAAATAAGAAAAAGCCAACAAATAAATGACCTCACACTACATCTCAAAACTCTAGAAAAAAAGAACAAATCAGCAGCAAAAGCAGTAGAAGGCAAGAAATAATTAAAATCAGAGATGAAGTCAATAAAATTGAAACAAAAGAAACAATTGAAAAAATTGACAAAACTAAAAGTTGATTCTTTGAAAAAATAAATAAAATTGACAGACCCTTAGCCATGCTAACAAAGAGAAGAAGAGAGAGAACCCACATTACTATCATACAAGATGAAAAAGGCAATATCACAACAGACACTACAGAAATACAGAAGATAATTAGAAATTATTTTGAAACATTATACTCTAATAAAATAGAAGACAGTGAAGGCATTGATAAATTCCTTAAGTTATATGATCTGCCCAGATTGAGTCAGAAAGATATACACAACTTAAACAGACCTATATCAAGTGAGGAAATAGAAGAAGCTGTCAAAAGATTAACAACCAAGAAAAGCCCAGGACCAGATGGATATACAGCCAAGGTTTATAGGACCTTTAAAGAAGAACTAATACCAATACTCTTCAATCTATTTCAGGAAATAGAGAAAGAGGGAGTACTTCCAAACTCATTCTATGAGGCCAATGTCACCCTGATTCCAAAACCAGATAAGGACACTTCAAAGAAAGAAAACTTCAGACCAATATCTCTAATGAACATAGATGCAAAAATCCTCAATAAAATTCTGGCAAATTGGATACAAAAACATATCAAAAAGATTGTGCACCATGATTAAGTGGGATTCATCTGCAGGATGAAAAGTTAGTTCAACATATGGAAATCAATAAATGTAATTTATCACATCAATAGACTTAAAGATAAGAACCATATGATCATCTCAATAGATGCAGAAAAAGCATTTGACAAAATACATAACCCCTCTATGTTCAAAACACTAGAAAAACTAGGGAACTTACCTCAACATTGTAAAAGCTGTCTACGCTAAGCCTCAGGCCACCATCATTCTAAATGGAGAAAAACTGAAGGCATTCCCTCTAAAATCTGGAACAAGACAGGGATGCTCTTTCTTACCATTTCTACTCAACATAGTTCTTGAAACACTGGCCAGAGCAATTTGACAGATGAAAGAAATTAAAGGAATAAATATAGGAAAAGAATAACTTAAACTAGCACTATTTGCTGGGATATAATTCTATACCTAGAAGACCCAAAAAACACTACCAAGAAACTTCTAGAACTAGTAAATGAATTCAGCAAAGAGTCAGGATTTCCTTTGGGATTTTGATTTATGGGTGTTGATATAAAATCAACACCCATAAATAAAAGGCATCTCTGTATATCAGAAAAGAAAATGAGAAAAACTACCCCACTCACAATATCCTCAAAAAAATACTTGGGAATCAACTTAAAAAAACAGGTGAAAGATCTATACAATCAAAACTATAAAACACTAAAGAGAGAAATAAAAGAAGACCTTAGAAGGTGGAAAGATCTACCTTGCTCATGAATAGGCAAAATTAATATTATGAAAATGTCCATACTACCAAAAGCACTATAAAGGTTCAGTGCAATTCCGATCAAAATTCCAATGGCAATCCTCATAGAAATAGAAAAAGCAATCATGAAATTCATCTGGAAAAATAAGAGACCCAGAATAGCTAAAGAAATTCTAAGCAGGACAAGTGAAACAGGTGGTATTGCTATACCAGACCTTAAACTATAATACAGAGCAATAGTAACAAAACGGCATGGTACTGACACCAAAACAGGCTGATAGATGGTACAGAATAGAGGACACAGAGACTAACCCACAAAATTACAACTATCTTATATTAGACAAAGGTGCCAAAACCACGCACTGGAAAAGGATAGTATCTTCAACAAATGGTGCTGGGAAAACTGGAAATAAATATGCAACAAAATGAAATTGAATCTCTCTCTCTCTCCCCATGCACAAAAGTTAACTCAAAATGGATCAAGGATCTAGGAATTAAACCAGAGACTCTGTGTCTAATAGGAGAAAAAGTAGGCTCTAATCTTCATCACGTGGGATTAGGGCCCAACTTCCTTAATAAAATGCCTATAGCACAAGAATTAAGACCAATAATCAACAAATGGGATGGATTCAAAATAAAATGTTTTTTCTCAGCAAAAGAAATAATCTGTGAGGCAAACAGGGAGCCTACATCCTGGGAACAGATATTTACCCCTCACATATCAGATAGAGCTCTAGTCTCTAGGGTATACAAAGAGCTCAACAAGATAAGCACCAAAAAAAAAAAACAAATAATCCAAACAATAAATGGACCAAGGACCTGAACAGACATTTCTCTAAAGAGGATATACAATCAATCAACAAATACATTTAAAAATGCTCATCATCTCTAGCAATCAGAGAAATGCAAATGCAGCCATGATGAAGACAAAAAACAACAAGTGCTGGAGAGGATGCGGGGAAAAAGGTACACTCATACACTGCTAGTAGGACTGCAAATTGGTGCAGCCAATTTGGAAAACAGTATGGAGATTACTTGGTAAGCTGGGAATGGAACCACCATTTGACTCAGGTATTCCTCTTCTCAGACTATACCCAAAGGACCTAAAGGCAGCATACTACAGGGACACAGCCACATCAATGTTTATAGCAGCACAATTCACAATAGCTAAATTGTGGAGCCGACCTAGATGTCCTTCAGTGGATAAATGGATAAAAAAAAATGTGGCAATTGTATACAATGGAATATTACTCAGCACTAAAAAAGAATAAGATCATGGCATTTGAGGGAAATGGATGGCATTGGAGCAGATTATGCTAAGTGAAGTTAGCCAATCCCAAAAAAATAAATGCCGAATGTCTTCTTTATTATAAGGGGATGACTCAATATGAGATAGGGAGGGAGAGCATGGGAGGAATATTACCTCAAGATAGGGAATAGGGATGGGAGGAAAAGGGAGGGAGAAGGGGAATAGCATGGATAGTGGAATGATGAGACCCTCATCATTATACAGAGTACATGTATGAAGTCATGAATTTGATGTCAACATTCCTTATATACAAACAGAGATATGATAAATTGGGGTATAAAGGTATGTTAAGAATTGTAATGCAAAATAATAATAATAATAATAAGAGAGATCATGTGTAATGGTAGAATTTGGCATGAACATACTTTATATACAGAGTTACAAAAAATTGTGCTGTGAATGGATTATTATGATTGTAATGCATTCCACTATTGTCATGTATGTAAGAAATAATTAATAAATAAATAAATACCTTTCTTTCTGAGGAAAAATACTGACCAAGTATATATCACACGCAATTATGAATATAGAACTAGACTCCCACAGTTATGTATAATTATAACGCTCAAATTAAATATAGAAAAAAGAAAATAATATTATATATAAATATATACTATATATATAAAATAGGATAAAAGAAAATTATATATATTATATATAATTTATATATATAATTTATAATATATATAATTATATATATATATAAAATTTCTCAAACAAACCACATTCACTCATTCTGATGTTATTCTTTCTTTATTTCTCTCTCCAGTTTCAATGAATGCTACTTCAGTATTACATACTACACCAGCTAGAGGCAAGAAATTTTTCATAAATCTTTTCTGATACAAAAACAGTAAATAAATAAATAAGATTCTGGGATAAGTATATAAATCAAAGAACTTATTTAATTAATTAATCAGTATAACAATTGGTATTACTGTAGGCTAATTCACAGAGTATTTTAAGGAATAGGATACTTATTGTGCAACAAGAAATACAATTTAAATTAAAGATGCTAAGATCCAGCAATACCAAGACTAATAATATATCCAAAGGAAAGGAAATCAGTGTGGAAAAGAGATATCTGCACTCCCATGTTTACTGAAACACTATTCACAATTGCCAAGATATGGAATCAACCTTGGTGTCCATGGATGGATGGATAGATAAAGAAAATATATGAACAAACACACAAACACAAATGCACATGTACACATATCTACAAGTAATACATAATATTTGTATTAGCCTATTATTGCTCCAGTATGACACTGAAAGAACACAAACCCAACTCTTTAACATTATTAGGTTTTAAATAATTTTTCATGGCAATATAAAGAATGGATGCCATGAATAATATATTATATTTATTATTAAATATATTAATAATATATTTAGTATTAAAATAGGAATAAAGAATGACAAAACAACCAGAGACTGAGTAGAACTGCTCAAACAGGCCCTGCAGCAGCCATTCAATGTGGACAGTGAAGTGGAGCTGGCCTGTGGAGTTAAGTTCACGCTCTTATGAAATCTGGGGGGCTTTGCAGAACCTGAGCCTGTAGAGAAGCATCAAAAAATCTTTTGGAGAAGTGAGCTCTGATGTAAAACAAAGACAGTAGGGTTTCAAGGATCTACATCATGGATTTGGATGTAATAAATGTAGCCAGGAAAAAAGTCTTCCTTCTGTATAATAAAACATTTCCCTTTTAACAAAATTAAAAAGCTCAGAAAATTACTTTACAACCTTGATCAGTATAACTTCCCAGGATAAACTCATTGCAATATGTATACCTAGGTAATTTATAAATCAAAACAATGTTAACAAAGCTTTACCAATAGTGAGGATGTTAAACACTCTCTCTGGAATTAGGCAGCTGGTCCACTTGTTAGAAAGATTACTTCTATTCTCTATGGATAAAATCATGTTATCTGCATACTATCTTTTCTGTTTCAAAAGAAGTGTGCCTGTAGCTCCTTCAAAAATAATATAGTTCATAAATGTACAGTCTAAATGGAAGGAAGAATATGACAAATAATATTTTTCTGTTGTTTTTTAAATATTTTATATGGTAAAAATACTCTTGTTCAAATACAAAATTATATACTGCTATGGTCATGATTCTCAGGATGATGTAAGTAGTCACTGACTCCTCAACTGTTCACTGTAATATATCTTTTTTTAAAAAAATTAGGAATATATGACAGCAAAATGTATTTTGATTCATTATATACATTGCTGCACAAATTTTCATTTCTCTCGTTGTACACCATGTAGCCTATGTGCAGTCTTCCATGTACCTAGGGTAATGATATTCACCTCATTCCATCATCTTTCTGTCCCCATGCCCCCTCCCCACCCTCCCTCCACTTTGCCCAATCAAATTTCCTCCATTTTCCTCATGCCTCTCCCTCCCCATTTTGGATCAGCATCCACTTATCGGAGACAACATTCGGCTTTGGTTTTTTGGGATTGACTTACTTCGCTTAGCATTATATTCTCTAAATCCATGCACTTACCTGCAAATGCCATGATTTTATTCTCGTCTAATGCAGAGTAATATTCCATTGTGTATATATACTACAGTTTATTCATCCATTCATCTAATGAAGGGCATCTAGGTTGCTTCCACAGTTGAGCTATTGTGAATTGAGCTGCTATGAACATTGATGTGGCTGCGTTATTGTGTCCATTGGGAATAGACAAAGGAGTGGGTCAAATGGTGGTTCCATTCCAAGTTTTCTAAGGAATCTTCATACTGCTTTACAGATTGATTGCACCAATTTTTTTTATTTAATTGATTTTTTTAAATACATGACAGAAGAATGCACTATAATTCTTATTACACATATAGGGCACAATTTTTCATATCTTTGTATATAATGTATGTTCATGCCAATTCATGTCTTTATACATGTACTTTGTTTTTTTTTTTTTTGCATTACAATTCTTATTACACATATATACCATGAATTTTTTATATCTCTGTATATAAAGTAGGTTGATACCCAATTTGTGTCTTCATACATGTACTTTGGATAATGATATCCATCAAATTCCACCATCCTTGCTACTCCCCTGCCTCCTACATTTCCCTCCCTCCCCTCTTCCCTGTCTAGAATTCATCTATTCCTCCCATGTTACCCCTCCTTACCCCACTATGAGTCAGCCTTCTTATATCAGAGAAAACATTCAGCATTTGTTTGTTTTGGGCATGGGCTAACTTCACTTAGCATTATCATCTCCAATGCCATCCATTTACATGTGAATGGCATGATTTTATTCTCTTATTGCTGAGTAAAATTCCATTGTGTACATATGCCACATTTTTTTATCCATTCATCCCTGAAGGGCACCTAGGTTGGCTCCACAGTTCAGCTACTTTGAATTGTGGTTGCACCAATTTGCAGTCCTATCAGCAATGTATATGTATGCCTTTTCCCCCACATCCTCGCCAAAATTTATTGTTGTCTGTTTCTTGATAACTGCCATTCTGACTGGTGCGAGATGAAATCTTAGAGTAGTTTTAATTTGCATTTCTCTAGTTACTAGAGATGTTGAAAATTTTTTATATATTTGTTGATTGAATATAAATCTTCTTCTGAAAAGTGTCCATTCAGCTCCTTAGCTCATTTGTTGATTGGATTGTTGGGTTTGTTGGTTTTATGTTTTTTTCAGTTCTTTATAAATCCTGGAGATTTGTGCTCTATCTGACGTGTGTATGGCAAAAATTTGCTCCAAAAATGTAGGCTCTGTTCACCTCATTGATTGTTTCTTTTGCTGAGAAGAAGCTTTATAGTTTGAGTCCATCCCACTTATTAATTCTTGATTTTATCTCTTGCAATTTAGGACTCTTTTTTTTAAGGAAGACAGGGCCTAATCTGACCTGATTAAGTTTTGGGCCTACTCTTTCCTCTATTAGGTGCAGGGTCTCTGAACTAATTCCTAGGTCCATGATCCACTTTGAGTTGAGTTTTGTGCATGGAGAAAGTGGGGGTTTAATTTCATTTTGCTACATATGGATGTCCAGTTCTCCCAGCACCATTTGTTGAAGAGGCTATCTTTTCTCCAATGTATGTTTTTGGAGCCATTGTCTACTATAAGATTTAAATTGGTTTTTTAAATTGGATATTTAAATTGGTTTCTCTCTGTCTTCTATTCTATACCATTGGTCTACATGTCTATATGGGTGCCAATACCATGCTGTTTTTGTTACTATAGCATTGTAGTATAGTTTAAGGTCTGGTATTGTGATGTCTCCTGCTTCAATCTTCTTGATAAGGATTGCTTTGGCTATTCTGGGTCTCTTATTTTTCCAAATAAATTTCATAATTGCTTTTTCTATTTCTTTAAGGAATGACATTATGATTTTAATTGGAATTGCATTGAATCTGTATAGTACTTTGGGTAGTGTGGCCATATTGACAATATTAATTTTGCCTATCCAAGAGCATGGGAGATCTTTTCATTTTCTAAGATGTGTTCTGTAGTTTTCATTGTAGAGGTCTTTTGCCTATTTTGATAAGTTGATTCCCAAGGATTTTATATATTTTTTAGGCCATTGTGAATGGGGTATTTTTTCTAATTTCTCTGTCAGAGGATTTATCACTGATATATAGAAATGCATTTGATTTATGGGTATTGGTTTTACATCCTGCTACTTTGCTAAATTCATTCATTAATTCCACGAGTTTTCTGGTGGAGTTTTTTGGATCTTTTAAGTATAGAATCATATCACCAACAAATAATGATTTGAGTTCTTCTTTTTCTATTTGTACACTTTTAATTCCTTTCATCTGTCTAATTGCTCTGGGCAGAGTTTTTCAAGGAATAGAAGAGGTGAAAGAGGATATCCCTGTCTTGTCCCAGTTTTTAGAGAAAATGCCTCCAATTTTTGCCATTTAGAATGATGTTGGCCTTGGGTTTAGCATAGATAGCTTTTACAATGTTGATGTATGTTCCTACTATTCCTAGATTTTATAGTGTTTTGAACATGAAAAGGTGCTGTATTTTGTCAAATGCTTTCTCTGAATCAATTGATAAAATTATATGATTCTTATCTTTAAATCTATTGATGTGATCAATTATGTTTATTGATTTCCATATGTAGAACCAACTTTGCATCCCTGGAAAGAACCCCACTTGATCATGGTGTGCTACTTTTTTAATGTGCTTTTGTATGCAATTTGCCAGAATTTTACTGGGAATTTTTGCATCAATTTACATCAGGGATATTTGTCTGAAATTTTCTTTTCTTGATGTGTCTCTTCCTGGTTTTGGTTTCAGGATGATACTGACTTTGTAGAATGAGTTCAGAAGGGCTACTTCCTAGTCTATTTCATGGAAAAATTTGAGGAGTATTTGGTATTAATTCCTTCTTATAGGTCTTGTACAACTCAGCTGTGAATCTGTCTGGTCTCAGGATTCTTTGTTGATAGGCTTTTGATGGTATAATCTAATTCCTTGCTTGAAATTGATCTATTTAAATTGTGTATGTCCTATGACTCAGTTTGGGTTGATCATATGCCACTGTAGTGTATATTAACTCCAACCACAGTTTCTCTGGCTTCAGACATTTATCACAGCTAAAATCATGTTATAAAAATACATGAGTAAATGAAGCAAGTGGAAACAAATTTGATCATGGCTTCTTTCATGTGTGACTTCAGTAGACCTCAATTTTGTATTTCTGTTGGATCAAACACCCCCATGTTGCCCCACTGGGCATATATATATATATATATATATATATATATATATATATTCATTATGGTGCCCAGTATATATATATAATATATATGGAATATATACATTCCAAGTAGAAACAGGTAAGTTTAGAGAGAAGATGAAGCAGTGCAATGAAACAAGCAGAATATGGTGACAATGGTATGGCCAAAAAATTCTGAGCAACATGATATAGGATTAATGTAATCACATTCTAAATCAGATGATATAATTCTGAGTAGACTGCAAGCAAGATGAGGAAACAACAATTGTGGAGTGAGGAGATGAACTCATCCTCCTCCTTCTCTTTCCTTCCACATCTGTTGCTGACACTTTTTCCATTGACCTGACAAATAATCTATTTACATATAGAAAATACTTAAAATCTATAAAAAATCAAGATATTTATATAACATTATTGTTGGAGTTAACCATTTTACTAAATTGATCAATGCCTTAATTGCTCTTCTTCACATGCTGTGAGCATGCCAGTGCTCTCCTTTAAAAGGTACTAAATTATTGTGGTTTAGGTGCTTCTATCAAAGTCCAGAAACCATTTGAACAAGGAAAACTTAGTACAGTCTTATTCATGCCTGAGGCCCTGGGTTTATTCCCTAGCACTTAAAAAAGAAAAGAATTAACAAGTAAAAGGTGGTTATCTACTAAAAGAAGTAAAAGGTGGCTCCAAAGAATGCAGAAATGACATATATAGTGAGCAGATACTACCTCTTGGGATGAGGCAGAGTAGCAAAGGAAGGAAGAAATGTACGATAGGGTTTCCAGTGAGACTGAGGTGCAGAACTCAATGGGTAAGATGGGACTATGGCCCACTGGAAGGTTGAAAGGGATTTATAATACTCCAACTAATTGGGTGTCCTCTTTCATAATGCCCTCCAGAACACTTCTGACACCAAATGTTTGGAGTTTTCCACACCAAGTTATTCTCCAATTCTCTGCACATATCTGTGTGTCCTGTAATTCAATTAAGGGATGAGCAGAGACCCCACAGGTCAAGTGGGCCCCACAGTCTTAAAAGTATGCCCCCCTGACTTCAGATGACAATCACAAGATGACTCCTCAAGTTACCCACTTGTTTCTGAAATTCCTGTCACCATAGGAGATCCAGTGAAGTTTCTCCAGTAGGAAAGGAAACTTCTACTCAGACCTTTCAGACTCTTGCCCATAACATAGAAAAGAACTTAAGGATGTATTGGGCTTTAGCAAAGAGAGGAAGACCATCATTAGAAAATGAAAAGTGAATATAGGAACCCTCAGAGAATAATGTGGGCAAAAAGAGACACACAACCAGGGATTAAGGTCAGGTTTCTTTATTAGGGTAAAAAAGTATAATATATGATCCAAAGGGACAGGACTTCCCTGGAGATTGGGAAATATTGAGCAAGATGTTTTCCCTTCAGGGAATCTAGTCTTGTATCTTGTTTCATCTGATTGATCAGGTGATTGATCCAATCATGTTAGCCCCTTGCTTTACAAGGGTAGAATTGTCTTTCTATTGAAATCTTGTTTCTGCTTTGCTGCATTCCAGAAAATTTATGCAGAACTGGAAAGTTGTAAAGTAATTTAGGGGATTATTTGGTGCATTTTTATATTTTGGTCTCTTTCTGTTCCTTAAGTTTCTTTGTCCAGGTTACAGGCAGTTCACATGTTATTGTTCCACATCCCAATAGGCATATTTCTCCTTTACACAGTTTTTTCCTTAGTATCCCTAAATTTCTACCCCATTCCAAAGGCCCATCCTCCATTCCCAAGATCCATCCTCATATTGGATGATTTTCTACAGCCATTTACTAGAGTGGCTCACAAAACCAAGAGAAACAACTGTGTTTACTAACCATTTATTACAAAAGATCTTGAAAAGGATATAGTGAATAGCCAGCTGAACATGTACACAGGTTGAGGCCCAGAAAATTCTTGATCTCAGGAGTATCTGTCCCCATGGTGGAGTTTGAGAGGCACCATAAGAATACAGGTTGTTCATCAACTCAGAAAGTCCCTCAAAGTTTTTATGGAGAAACACTCCCACTATGATTAATTAAATCAGTGACTGCTTGAAATTAATTAACTCAACCTTCTGCCCTTCCTTCTCCCCTCTTTCAATTTTCTACTCAAAATTTGTTCCTTTGGCAACTTGCCCCCATCCTGAAGTAATACAGGGGATTTCTAAAAGTTACCTTATTAACATAAACTCAGATGGCTGAAAGGGGCTGGTTATTAATAACAACAGACTCTCCTTTCATCTCCACCAGGAAATTCTAAGGATATTAGTAACTGTTTTTAGGGACAAGGGAGGGAAACAATTTTTCAGGAAACTAAAGCAGCGACTAAAATTATAGATAAAGATATCAATATAGACATTTCTTACTATGTGACCAAAAGGTTAGCCTTTTGCACACCACTGGAAGGTGCATCAAAAAGAAAAAACAGCCCAATATTGTGGCCCATGTCTGCAATCCCTGAGGCAGGAGTATCACAAGCCAGCCTCAACAACTTAGCCAGGCCCTAAGCAATGTAGCAAAACTGTGTCTTAAAATTTAAAAAGAGTTGGGGGTTTTAGCTCAGTGGTGAAGCAAGTGTGAGGCACTAGCTTTGATCCTCAGCACCACATTAAAAAAATAAACTAAATTAAATGGCATTGTGTCCATCCTCAAGTAAAGAAAAATATATTTTTTTAAAATGTTGGGATGTGGCTTAGTGGTTAAGCATCCCTTGGTTCAATCCCTGGTACCAAGAAAGAAAGAAAGAGAGAGAGAAAGAGAGAGAGAAAGAAAGAGAGAGAGAGAGAAAGAAAGAAAAAGAAAGAATGAATTAACTTGCCTTGCAGTGGCCCTTCCAGTGCATTGTACCAACAATCTCACATTGTATCAGATGGCAAAAAAGTGTTTACAAGGTCCAGTTCCAATAATTAAAGAAGACCAACATAGAGTGGATTTGGAACAGGAATGCAATGAAATGATACAGGACTCTGTCCACACTTTTGACGTTATATTTTATGTATGCATACATGTTACACCAAACCATTTGAACTTCCATAAAACAACAAATCTATCATGAAAAAGCCACCAGACAAATGAAGAGGTTCTCATCTGTTTCCCCACATAAGGAAAGAAGCACTCCCAAGCACTGTACACTACACTGCTATATTATCTACTCTTCAAATTCAGTCAGACTCATTGACTATACTGTTACCTAAAAGATAATAATTTGTATAGAAAATCATAAATATAAGAGAGAGGAAGCAAATGGTCAATATATACAAATACACACATATACACCACAAGCAAAATGAAAATATACAAAGCTATTCAAGTTCTTATTTCTAGAAAGACTGTGGTTATATGTACTTTCTATCTTCCAGTTCCCTGTGTCATCTTTCCCCCAGTCATAACAACTGGTCACAGTTATTCACCTGGTAGAGTGAACACACCTTTATTTTACAGGGTCTAATTCTTCAATAGTCCTGACTCTTCTTCTTTCTGTGGTTTTCCATACCATTAACATCAGACTTGGAAGCACCAAGAGAAGACAAATTAACTGGACCTATGCTTATGGTCAAAGCTTGCTGCAATTCATCTTGCATCTGAAAATTCTCATTTTCATTTATGTTCCTCAAGTAATACTTCTCTTTCCTCTGTTGGAGTATTGACACAAAAGGGAAATGGAGAGAAAAGTCAAAGAGGGTAGCAGGAAGGGTGGATATGATCAAAGTACATTATATGCATGTATGGAATTATCAAAATAAAACCCAATATTTTGTACAATGAATATGTACTAATAGCTTTTTAAGGAGGGGATCTACTGCCTTATTCTTAATTCCCTGGATTAACACAGCACAACATTCTCAATGGTACCAGAAATTTACTGAGGTATGGAAAAACAGGTATGTTTTATTCATCCCAGAATAAGAAGCAGATAACATAGAATGTTGGACTCTTCTCTTAATACTCAATCATTCTTTGGAGTTTGGAACTGAAATATCCTCCAAAGAATCATGTGTTAAAAGCTTGGTCCCCAGCTAGTGGCCCTTTTGGGAGGTGGTAGAAACTTTAGGAGGTGGGGACTAGGAAACAGGAAAGAAATAGGTAACTTGGCTGTGTTCTTGAAGACTATGTCTTGTCCCAGGCCCTCTGTCTCTCTTGCTCTTGCCTCCCCACCCCCTTGCCTTCTGTCTGCCATGAAGTGAGCCACTAGCTCCACCAACTGTTCCCTGTCATCACATCACATTCTGCCTCAGAAACAATAAAGCCAGGTGACTAGGGACTGAAACCTTAAGATTTTGAGGATAATAAATCTCTCCTCCTTTAGGTTGATTGCCTCACAGAGACAAAAAGGTGACTAACACACTATTCATTTCTCTGGAAATTTTTGGATGATAAACTTTCTATCATCTCATAGTACAAATCTGCGAAAACAGAACGGGGAAACATTCTCAACCTCAAGGTTCCTCTGCAAACATTTAAGTCCAGTAATGTGGTGTCCCCTTAGTTTGTTTGTTTGTTTTTTTTAGATAATGTACCACAATGTGCCCATGCTGGTCTCAAACTTATGAGCTAAATTTATCCTCCTGCCTTAGCCTCCCCAGTATCTAGGACAATAGGTATGTGCTGCCACACCTGTCTGAAATAACTTTTAATACCAAAAAACAAAAATAAATGCTCCTCTTAGTTAAATTCCACATTCCCTAAACCAGTTACAAAACAGTCAACTTTATCTTCTGCTATCTGCTTATAAGACATGAAGAGAACTCTCATAACAATACATCTGAACAAGAGCAGGAGGACAAGTCCACTGAGCCTTCCAAGTCTCATATCAGGGGATTTGTCACAGGGAGTCTGTAGCCAAAGGAAGGACCACAGTGGGAACTCAGGAACAGCAAGGGACCATGTGGGAAGAAAACCTTGCAGTGTCAGGGAAGTAATGGATTTCAGCCTCTGGGGGAGCATCATCAACACCACAGCCTGAGCTGAACCTCTCCCTTGGGATGCTCAGGATCTCCTCCAAAGGATAATTGTTAAGGGGTACAGACCCACTCTTCATGGAGCAGATTGTCATGGGAACATCTTCATACATAATCATGAAGTATGGAAAGAGTGCTCTAGAGAAGGAAGCTGGACGGAAATAGAAAATGTGAGACTCATCAATCATGTTATAGAAGGAGACATCCCCTTCACTGTAGTCCAGGAAAACCCCCACCCTGAAGGGATCCTCCCTAGAAGATAATGAAGTCACAGGATCTGTCTTGGCACAATATCTATTGTTAAACTTCTCCATGACCCAAAACCCCCTATCTGGTAATTCCTTGTGCCAGTGTGTTCTGCTCACTTACTTACAGACTCCCAGAGTCCCCCTGCTGAAAGATCCATTCTCTATCTCCACTTCCCAGTAACATCTTCCTGATGTGATGCCCTCAAGACCTAACACACTGCATTTTTCATTGTGGGACACACATGGCTCCTTCCAAGTCAGACATATCTTTTCCTGAGACACAGAAAGCCTGTGGTGAGCAGAGTCTGGATCCAAAGTGACAGATCCTGTTGATAGAGTTATCAAACATGCTGTGTTTCTGGCATTGAAGATGGAGGAACAGGCCCCTAAACAAAGGAATATAGATGGCCTCTAGAAACCACACAAGACAACAGCCTCCAGAAAGGAACAAAGGCTTTTCCACACCTTCTTGGACTTCTGACCTATAAACATGTAAGATAATATATTTCTGTTGGCTTAAGCCAATAAGTTTGTAGTAACTTGGCAGCCAATACAAAACTAATATGCCTACATAGGTGCCACACCCAATGTGGAACAAAGCACTGGCAGAGAAATGTGCTTGCAGAAAGCATGAAACTCCTTATCTTCTGCACATAGGAAGCCAGGACCCTGAAAATTTCACATGCTCCACTAGAAGGTGAAGAGACAGGTTCCCAGTGAGCCAGTGAACCAGAGGAGGTCTGAAGTTTGAGGAGAAAGCCCAATAGTAACCAGAAATAGGTGACCCAGACTTTGGACTTTACCTCAGGTCAGGAGAAGGGGACCAAGCAATGAGATGAGACCTTCCTTTTCTCAGGAGACACCAACCCAAAGGTCTTAGGAACCAGTTCAGAGTAGCCTACTAATGGTGAGGACCTGAAATAACTAAGAGAAAACACATGGCCTCTTTCCCCCCACTGTCCAAGGCCACATAAGTCTCTTCCAACCTCCATACTTCATGTTCAAAAGGAAGGAAGGTCATTGACCAAAGAAAAGTTAACATATGTCATACACTCTAAAAAGTCTTTAATTGGAAAGCTTTTGCCTCCAACAGGGCAGAGCCTCAGGAACAAGATTAGAATGATCAAAATAATGCCGCCCTTTCCTGCCAGCAGACTACCGCAGGACATCAAGCCAGGACCAGATCCACTCATACCAGCCT
This sequence comes from Marmota flaviventris, assembly GCF_047511675.1. Taxonomy (NCBI): domain Eukaryota; kingdom Metazoa; phylum Chordata; class Mammalia; order Rodentia; family Sciuridae; genus Marmota; species Marmota flaviventris. The sequence goes on from NC_092503.1 coordinate 120,961,591, forward strand.
GTGCAGGTCCCAGGCACACAGCATCCCCTTCCACCACTCCCCCTGCAGGGCAGAAAGTCACCATAGGAAATTAAAAACAATGATGAAAATCAGCAGTGGGAGGGATTACACTAAAGGAAAATCTAATCAGAGAAGAAAACAAATCAAGTTAAATACAAAAAATAAACAAAAATGGCTGGGAATACAAATCATGTCTCAATAATAACCCTGAAGGTTAATGGCCTAAACTCACCAATCAAAAGACATACACTAGCAGATTGTATCAAGTAAAAAAGACCCAACAATATGCTGCCTCCAAGAGACTCATCTCATAGAAAAAGACATTCACAAACTGAAGGTGAGGGGTTGGGGAAAAATCATATCACTCACATGGACTGTGAAGGCAAGAAGGGGTTTCATCCTCATATAAAATAGAGTAGACTTTAAACAAAAGTCAATCAAAAAAGATAAAGAAGGATACTACATACTGCTCAAGGGACCCATACACCAACAAGACTTAAGAACTATAAATGTATATGCCCCAAACCATGGAGCATCTATGTTCATCAAACCAACTCTTCTCACATTCAAGAGTCAAATAGACCACAACATAATAATTTTGGGTGACTTTAACACACCTTTTTTATCACTAGATACATGTTCCAAACAAAAGCTGAACAAAGAAACTATAGAACTCAATAATACAAACAATAACTTAGACTTAACTGACATATATAGAATATTCCATTCTTCAATGAGAGAATATACTTTCTTCTCAGCAGTACACGGATCCTTCTCTAAAACAGACCATATACTATGCCACAAAGCAACTCTTAGCAAATATTAAAAAGTAGAGATACTATCCTGCATTCTATCAGATCATTATGTAATGAAATTAGAAATCAATGATAAAATAAGATATAAAACGCACTCCAACACCTGGAGACTAAATAACATGCTACTGAATTTTAAAAATGGGTTACAGAAGACATCAAGGAGGAAATTAAAAATTTTTTAGAGCTGAATGAGAACACAGATACAACATATCAAAAATCTCTAGGACACTATGAAAGCAGTTTTAAGAGGAAAGTTCATTGCATAGAGTGCATTCCTTAAAAGAAGAAAAAGTCAAAAATAAATGACCTAGCATTACATCTCAAAGCCCTAGAAAAAGAAGAACAAATTGACACCCAAAGCAGCAGAAAACAGGAAATAATTAAAATCAGAGCTGAAATCAATAAAATTGAAACAAATAAACAATTGAAAAAATTTACAGAACAAAAAGTGGGTTCTTTGAAAAAATAAATAAAATTGACAGACCCTTAGCCATGCTAACATAGAGAAGGAGAGAGAAAACTCAACTAACATACATAATCAAAAAGGAAATATTACAACAGACTCTATAGAAATACAGAAGATAATTAGAAATTATTTTTGAAAACTTGTACTCCAATAAAATAGAAAATAACGAAGGCATCAACAAATTTCTAGAGTTATATAATTTGCCCAGATTAAATCAAGAAGATATACACAGTTTAAACAGATCAATTTTAAGTGACAAAATAAAAGATGCCATCAAAAGTCTACCAACCAAGAAAAGCCCAGGACCAGACTCACACACAGCCTAATTCTGCAAGACCTTTAAAGAAGAAATAATACCAATACTCTCCAATTTATTTCAGAAGTAGAAAAAGAGCCAAATTCATTCAGTGAGGCCAATATCACCCTGACTCCAAAACAAGGCAAAGACACATAAAAAGAAAACTTCAGAGATCCAACATGGCGGCGGGCGGAGAGGCAGCATTTTCAATACCCCCCCAGTGATGGGGTCATAAAGACGCATAGATAACACTTAGATTCTACCAACGGAGAATCTCCTAGCAAAATTCCACTGAAGAGAGACCGGCCGGGAGCTACTAGGACTTTTTGAAGTGACAGATTGCCCCAGACGAGCGAATCCCTGCCAGGAGACGCACAGGTCCAGATCCGATAGCCACAGTCCGCGCGCCACTGCGTGGCTGCCGGCCTGTCCGCCAGCAGCAAACATGACTGGGTCCCGCTAGCCTCCGAGATGCAGCTTGGCAGGAAGAAGTCTTTAGCCAAGCCTTCATGAAATAGCGAGCTGGGAGCTGAAGCCAACTGGGGACGGACCAGTCACACCCCTCCCTTCCGGCACTCCGGCAAGGAGCCTGGGGCCCGCCATAGCAGAGAGGTGACATCATCGGAGGTCAGCCGACAGAATTCCTTCCCAGCAGAATCCACTTTAGCAGGTGTGTGACTCCCTCCCCATCCAGATACAAGCAGCCAGGAAACTTCATGGACCTCTCAGGGGTCGTGTCTGTAGGGAAGCAGAGGGGATCCCCGACCCCCAACCCCCCATATCACCAGCGGTGACTCCCAAGGTCTTAGCCTCCAGTTTACCACAGCACTGGTGCTTAAATGGGACACGCGGTGGGGCTGCAAGTGTAACTAGATCTCTGGGGAACCTCTTCTGGTGAACAGGACCTGGCTGGCTGGCTGACAGGAGGAAGCGGGGTGAGGGCCGGAAAAGTGAAACGGCTCTGGACTGACAAGTCCGAGAGACTCCCAGGAGACGCCTTACAGGGATTGCTATGGGCAGGTAGAGAGCAGAAGCTCCGCTCAGAGGGCACAGCTCCACCTACTGGAAGAGAAGAAAATGGATCTCTAAGACTTCAATATTTTTGTTTCTTTTTTTTTCTTCTTCTTCTTCTCTCTCTGTTCCTTTCTCCCCTTTTCCTTCTCTCTTTCTTTCCCGTTTCAAGTTTTATTGTTCTTTTCATTCTCCTCTAATCTATCTATCTCTCTCTCCTTCTTTCTTTTTAAGAGCACTTTCATTCCCCTACCCCCCAACTTTCATCCCAAGCATTACGTCTTCCATTATGTGTAATTGTCTAAATGCAAATAGGTGAATGTCTCGAGGCTGTCTATAGGGCTCCTAAATACCTAGCTACTACCAACACCCTGATCCGATTGCCTGTTAGTATCCACCTTCAGTAGAGCAATCTTCTAAAGTAGCCAAGACATACTAACCCTCGTACCATCATAGCACCTAACCTAAACATATAGTCCTAAGAACAAACAACAAATCACTATATGCATACAGAACCTGGAAGCCTTTTATGAATTGAATGAATCAGCTTTAAAGTACAATAAAGCCCAACATTTCTAGACATAATCTCCCACCACAAAGGAGAGAGAACAGAGATATACAAAGCCAAAACAAATGCATAGGAGAAAGCAGTTACAAAGCAGTCAAACAGAGCTGGAAAGTAACGTGAACAAAATGAAAAAACAAGGGAAAAAAGGACTACAAACAATGCAGGACAACTTAAATCTACAGGAGAACCTAGAAGCATCAGAAACATGGACAGGGAAAGAAATCAAGGCATACCTAACTCAGATGGAATGGAATATTAGAAAAGACATGAGACAGCAAGTCAAAGCATTGAAAGTATATTTTGAAAACGAACTAAACAAACAAATTCAAACTGCAAAGAACGAGCTTTACCAGGAGATAGAGATTAAAAAAAAAAACAAAAAACAGTAATCCTAGAAATGCAAAAAACCATAAACCAGATTAAAAACTCTAACGAGAATATTACAAATACACTAGATCAAGTAGAAGTCAGAACATCAGTTAATGAAGACAAAGTTTATCAACTTGAAAAGAATATAGTCAACACAGAAAAGATGCTTAAATCTCATAAGCAATCTGTCCAAGAGATATGGGATCTCATAAAAAAAAAACCAAATTTGAGAGTCATTGGGATAGAAGAAGGGACAGAGGATCAAACCAAAGGAATGGACAACTTATTAAATGAAATAATCCTAGAAAACTTCCCAGAGATGAAAGATGGAATGGATTGCCAAATTCTGGAAGCCTACAGGACCCCAAACATCCAAAACCATAATAGACCAACTCCAAGACATATAATTATGAAGATAGCTAACATACAGAACAAGGAGAGAATATTAAAAGCTACGAGAGAAAGGAGGCAGATTACATTCAGAGGTAAACCAATTAGGTTAACAACTGATTTTTCATCACAGACTTTGAAAGCGAGAAGATCCTGGAACAACGTATTTCAAACACTGAAAAATAATGGATTCCAACCAAGAATACTGTATCCAGCAAAATTAAGCTTCAGATTTGACAATGAAATTAAAATCTTTCACGATAAACAAAAGCTAAAAGAATTCGCAGCCAGAAAACCAGCACTGCAAAGCATTTTGAGCAAAATACTACAAGAAGAGGAATTGAAAAATAGTGCCCAAAACTAACAGTGGGAGGTATCTCAGTAAAGGGGGAGAAAAATAACCAAAGAGGAAAAACTAGCCAAACTAAAATAAATAAATAAATAAACATGACTGGAAGTACAAACCATATTTCAATTGTAACCTTAAATGTTAATGGCTTAAATTCACCAATCAATTGACATAGGCTAGTAACCTGGATTAAAAAAACAAATCCAACAATATGCTGCCTTCAGGAGACTCATATGAAAGGAAAAGACATACACAGGCTGAAGGTGAAAGGTTGGGAAAAATCATACCACTCACATGGCCCTCGGAAGCAAGCAGGAGTGGCCATACTCATATCGAATAAAATCAACTTCAAACCTAAGTTAATCAAAAGGGATAAAGAAGGACACTATATACTGTAAAAAGGAACCATCCACCATCAAGACATAACAATTATCAATTTGTATGCACCAAACAATGGTGCTGCAACGCTCATAAAACAAACTCTCCTCAAGTTCAAGAGTCAAATAGACCACAACACAATAATTATGGGTGACTTCAACACACCGCTCTCACCATTGGACAGATCCTCTAGACAAAAGCTGAACAAAGAAACTACAAAACTCAATAACGCAATCAATAACCTAGACTTAACTGACATATATAGAATATATCAACCATCATCAAGTGGATACACGTTCTTCTCAGCAGCACATGGATCCTACTCAAAGATAGACCATATATTATGCCATAGGGTGACTCTCAGTAAATATAAAGGTGTGGAGATAATACCATGAACCACATCTGATCATAATGGAATGAAACTGGAAATCAATGATAAAAGAAGGAAGGAAAAATCCTACATCACATGGAAAATGAACAATATGTTACTGAATGATCAATGGGTTACAGAAGACATAAAGGAGGAGATAAAAAAATTCTTAGAGACAAATGACAATACAGACACAACATACCAGAATCTATGGGACACAATGAAAGCAGTTTTAAGAGGGAAATTCATTTCTTGGAGTTCTTTCCTCAAAAAAAGATAAAAACCAACAAATAAATGAACTCACACTACACCTCAAAAACCTAGAAAAGGAAGAGCAAAACAACAGCAAATGTAGTAGAAGACAAGAAATAATTAAAATTAGAGCAGAAATCAATGAAATTGAAACAAAAAAAAATTGAAAAAACTAAAAGTTGGTTCTTTGAAAAAATAAATAAGATCGACAGGCCTTAGCCATGCTAATGAAGAGAAGAAGAGAGAGAACTCAAATTACTAACATACAGGATGAAAAAGGCAATATCACAACAGACATTACAGAAATACAGAAGATAATTAGAAAGTATTTTGAAACCCGATATTCCAATAAATTAGAAGATAATGAAGATATCGATAAATTTCTTAAGTCATACGATCTACCCAGTTTGAGTCAGGAAGACACACACAATTTAAACAGACCAATAACAAAAGAAGAAATAGAAGAAGCCATCAAAAGACTACCAACCAAAAAAAGCCCTGGACCGGATGGGTATACAGCGGAGTTCCACAAAACCTTCAAAGAAGAATTAAAACCAATACTTTTCAAGCTATTTCAAGAAATAGAAAAAGAAGGAGTTCTTCCAAATTCATTCTATGAGGCCAACATCACCCTGATCCTGAAACCAGACAAAGACACTTCAAAGAAAGAAAACTACCGACCAATATCTCTAATGAACTTGGATGCAAAAATTCTCAATAAAATCCTGGCGAATCGAATACAAAAGCATATCAAAAAAATTGTGCATCATGATCAAGTAGGATTCATCCCTGGGATGCAAGGCTGGTTCAATATACAGAAATCAATAAATGTAATCCACCACATCAATAGACTTAAAGACAAGAACCATATGATCATCTCGATAGATGCAGAAAAAGCATTTGACAAAGTACAGCATCCCTTTACGTTCAAAACACTAGAAAAACTAGGGATAACAGGAACTTACCTCAACTTGGTAAAAGCTATATATGCTAAACCTCAGGCTAGCATCATCCTAAATGGAGAAAAACTGAAGGCATTCCTTGTAAAATCTGGAACAAGACAGGGATGCCCTCTATCACCACTTCTATTCAATTTAGTTCTTGAAATACTAGCCAGAGCAATTAGACAGACAAAAGAAATTAAAGGCATAAAAATAGGAAAAGAAGAACTTAAATTATTGCTATTTGCGGATGACATGATAATATATTTAACAGACCCAAAAGGGTCTACAAAGAAACTGCTGGAGTTAATAAATGAATTCAGCAAAGTGGCAGGAATTAAAATCAACACACATAAATCAAAGGCATTCCTGTATATCAGCAACAAAACTTCTGAAATGGAAATGAGGAAAACCACTCCATTCACAATATGCTCAAAGAAAATAAGATACTTGGGAATCAACCTAACAAAAGAGGTGAAAGATTTATACAATGAAAACTACAGAACCCTAAAGAAAGAGATAGAAGAAGATCTTAGAAGATGGAAAAATGTACCCTGTTCATGGATAGGCAGAACTAACATCATCAAAATGGCGATATTACCCAAAGTCCTCTACAGGTTTAATGCGATGCCAATCAAAATCCCAATGGCATTTCTTGTAGAAATAGATAAAGCAATCATGAAATTCATATGGAAAAACAAAAGACCCAGAATAGCAAAAGCAATTCTAAGCAGGAAGTGTGAATCTGGAGGTATAGCGATACCAGAGTTCAAACTGTACTACAAAGCAATAGTAACAAAAACAGCATGGTACTGGTACCAAAACAGGCAGGTGGGCCAATGGTACAGAATAGAGGACACAGAAACAAATCCACAAAATTACAACTTTCTTATATTTGATAAAGGGGCCAAAAACATGCAATGGAGGAAGGATAGCATCTTCAACAAATGGTGCTGGGAAAATTGGAAATCCATATGCAACAAAATGAAACTGAATCCCTTTCTCTCGCCATGCACAAAGTTAACTGAAAATGGATCAAGGACCTAGATATCAAATCAGAGACACTGCGTCTGATAGAAGAAAAGGTTGGCTACCATCTACATATTGTGGGGTCGGGCTCCAAATTCCTTAATAGGATGCCCATAGCCCAAGATTTAATAACAAGAATAAACAAATGGGACTTACTTAAACTAAAAAGTTTTTTTCTCAGCAAGAGAAACAATAAGAGAGGTAAATAGAGAGCCTACATCCTGGGAACAAATTTTTACCCCTCACACTTCAGATAGAGCCCTAATATCCAGAATATACAAAGAACTCAAAAAATTAAACAATAAGATAACAAATAACCCAATCAACAAATGGGCCAAGGACCTGAACAGACACTTCACAGAGGAGGACATACAATCAATCAACAAGTACATGAAAAAATGCTCACCATCTCTAGCAGTCAGAGAAATGCAAATCAAAACCACCCTAAGATACCATCTCACTCCAGTAAGATTGGCAGCCATTATGAAGTCAAACAACAATAAGTGTTGGCGAGGATGTGGGGAAAAGGGTACATTTGTGCACTGCTGGTGGGACTGCAAATTGTTGCGGCCAACATGGAAAGCATTATGGAGGTTCCTGGGAAAGCTGGGAATGGAGCCACCATTTGACCCAGCTATCGCCCTTCTCGGTCTATTCCCTGAGGACCATAAAAGAGCATACTATAGGGATACTGCCACATCAATGATCATAGCAGCACAATTCACAATAGCTAGACTCTGGAATCAACCTAGATGCCCTTCAATAGATGAATGGATAAAAATTATGTGGCATTTATACACAATGGAGTATTACACAGCACTAAAAAACGACAAAATCATGGCATTTGCAGGTAAATGGATGGCATTAGAGCAGATTATGCTAAGTGAACCTAGCCAATCCTTAAAAAACAAATGCCAAATGTCTTCTTTGATATAAGGAGAACAACTAAGAACAGAGCAGGGAGGAAGAGCATGAGGAAAAGACTAGCATTAAACAGAGACGAGTGGTGGAAGGGAAAGGGTGACAGAAGGGAAACTGTATGGAAATGGAAGAAGACCCTCATTGTTACACAAAATTACATATAAGAGCTTGTGAGGGGAAGGGGGGAAAAAACAAGGGAGAGAATTGAATAACAGCAGATGGGGTAGAGAGGGAAGATGGGAGCGAAGGGGAGGGGGGATAGTAGGGGATAGGAAAGGTAGCAGAATACAACAGTCACTAATATGGCATTACGTAAAAATGTTGATATGTAACCGATGTGATTCTGCAACTAGTATTTGGGGTAAAAATTGGAGTTCATAACCCACTTGAATCAAATGTATGAAAGATGATATGTAATGTTTTGAACAACCAATTAAAAAAAACTCCATGGCAAGGGTGGTGAGGACAGAGCATCTTTTGGGGAATGCAAATCTGGTTTTTATGGTAGGGGTTACCAGAGACTGAAGTCAGGGGAAACTCACCACTAACCAACATCCCCAACCATTTTTATATTTTATTCAAAGACAGGGTCTTCCTGAATTGCTTGGGCCTTGCTACTTTGCTGAGGCTGGCTTTGTACTTACAATCTTCCTGCCAGAGGCTCCCCAGCCACTGGGGTTCAGGCATGTGTTTCACTTTCCAGTGGCTTCTCCTGCCACATAAAGGGCAAGAAATCTTTGGAAGCCTGCCCTTAATTGGGCAGATTTTCTTCTAGTGCCCTCACTTTCTGTAATGATGACAGACACCTACAGAGGCTCAAGGATTCTGTGGAGAAGAAAAGAGGGTGGCCATGAAGAGCTGCAGTCAATAATTGTATTGGTCTCTTGTCCCTCTTTTCTCCTTTCTTAGGTCACTCCATGTTTCCTCCTGGTTTGATCATAAAAGACCTACATGGCTAACTTTAAGGGAAGTCCCAGGGCCTGCTACCAATTTTGTAATTTCTAAAATCTGGGGCAAATTGAAGAATAAATATATCTTTTAAAATAAGTTGCCTTTCAAGAGATGCAGGATCTAAGAATGTATATTTTACTAAGCCTTCCTTCAATATTTCTACAAAAGTTCTGGGATTTCATGCCAACCCCTGATCAAGTGATGCCAATGTCATAGAATAGGTTTCATCCTATTATTTTTAAGTGCTGCCTGGAGACAAATGATCAGGTGATCTCTGTATCACCTTCAAAGTGATTCATCATAAGTCCAATGAGGATGCTCAGTTTGAACAGCAGAAGGGCCCACAAGGTATAAAGTGTTAGGAAAATATAAATCATCCTCCAAACCTTAGCAAACTGAGGTCTCTGTTAGAGTTTGACTCAAAATTATTGTTATATCTCTCCAGATTACCTCAAGGCCTGAGTTTGAATCCTCTATATATTTATCAGGGTCATCAGCAAACCTTTCTAAATCCTGTTGGGCCTGTTTTAGACCTTGCATAGAAAAAGGTACCTGCATTCTTACCAGTCAATATTCTCCATTTTCCTCTTGTAATGTGTATAAACTGGTAGTAGGCTAAATAGGGACAGACTCATGATGAGGGAAACAGGGTTGCGGGAATGGGAGCAGGTAATGGTGGGTACAGAGGAGAGTGGGAGAATTTGATACTGACAGAAGAGTGTTAGGTACATTGTTGAGAGGAAGGAAGGTGTGGTTTGGGGGTCCCTAGGCCAGTAATGTTTTGACTCATTGAACTAGAAAGGCCTCATCAGAGTAGGATGGGCATGATATTGAAAAGTGGGGGAGGGAACCAAGAGTTTTTGTGTCACTCTATTGGAAACATAGATAGTCCAAAAATAACAACAGGATTACTGACATAGAAAAGAGGAAGAATCATTGTATTCCTTGGCTTTCCTTTGGAATAATAAATGTGAGGGGACATGGGGTCCATGCAAAGGCACTATAGAATAAGGACCATAACTACCACTTTGGTGAAGAAAAGATACCAACTGAGAATATATTTCTTAGCTATGAGGGATCTTCAACTAGTGCCCCATGAGAAGATTTGTAAATAGATAAAGGTGGTTAACTCATTGCCCTCCAGATTCTGGAAGTAACCTATAAAAATGGTGGTGTGATGCCCATTACTAAAGAGAGACAGGGGGACACCATAAGGCAACAGCCATAACAGTGGAGCCTCATTGCCTCTCTGATGGCCTTGCTCAAAAGAATGCCACAGAAAGCAAGAGAAAGTGTACATCTACATGTCAGCAGGAAAAAAAAATGTCACTGTTATTAAGAGGAAAAATAAAGATGAACAGTGACAACATAAATGACATTAGACAAAGCATGGGTGTGACATATGGAAGAGGATTCAGCAGAGGAAAGTGTAGACAGAGAAACTAAAGCAAACTGTAAGATATCAGAGGCTAAGTTAGACATAATCTCAACCAAAGCTGGGAGAGGAAAAGGTGAAGTTTAAATTCCTTCCTGTAGATGGCTGTCAATCTGATTCAAGGCACTTGATTAGATGTCACTGGTGAGTGGGGAGTTGAAACTCCAAACCTCAGGTCTTGTGTTCCAAACAAAGAAAATTTGAAGTCAGAAACCAAAGATAATGCAAGATAACTTTTTCTTAAAGTAAAAATAAAGTAAGGCTCAAACAAAGAGCATTCTCCAAACAGTGGTTCACTCCCAGCAGAGAACAATGAAGGAAAGAGTCCTGTCTCCAAATTCTTTGGTATTTTATGGTTGCCCTGAGAACTGGGTCCACATTCACCACTTTTTGACAATCAGGTGTTCAACTCCTTCATGTCAAGGGGTAGAGTTTTTACTTAGTTGTTCTTCTCCAGAACTGTCATATTGGCCATCATATTAAGTGGGGGGGGCTTCATTTACAAGTAAATACTATGTTACTGTGAGTATTGGGGTCAATGACCAGAAAGAACTTAACTTTTTTCTCCTGTAATGCTAAGAAAATGTCTCTTCTGAAATTTATTGAGACACTTATGACCATAAATTCTAGCTTCACAATGACCCTGACAAGAGTTAGTAATAGCCCCATTAATCTTTCTTGGTGTATTTCTTAATTGACTCTTTGTTCTGATTATTTGTGTACCTGTTGTTTTTCTGCATTATCTGCCTACCCACTTGCCTTAAAAGTAATTTAAAGAAAGCCTTAAGAACAACATAAAGAAAACCCATGACATTGGCTGTTATTTGTTTGCATTTCAGTGCTCACTACTAACTGCGATCTAACATCTCTCACCCACTGAGAGAACTGACAATGGCCTTCTTTGGTTTGGCAGGTAGAGGTCAGAGGAGGGTCCCTCTGCCTTGGAGCTGGCAGGCTGCATGGCAGATGAACAAAATCCCCCTGCCTTCCACAAAGACCATGAAGGAAAGCAGGTAAGAGGGTGGGGGTCAGTCACAGAGCTACCTTTGTCAGGATGTCCCTCCTCACACTGTACAGCAACCAGGCTTCCTAAAACTTGGTGAAGTTCTTCACTGATCTTGCACAGCCCTGTGGGCAGATTGGACAAAAGTCCTCACAGAGAAGAAATTAAAGCAGAGCACAGCTGTCCAAGTGGCCCAAACATAAGCACTAAGGGGGTTGGAATTCAGGTCCCACCACCCTCGTTCAGGGCTCATATCTATTGGGTGGCAAAGAGCCAGGCACACATGGGCACGGGCCTGGGCAGGCACCAAGAGATGTGGTTTCACCAGACTGAGGTTCTGATGGAGTTGGTGTCTGGTGCAAAACTTTAATACAACTGTTAGCTCTAAAAACAGGAAAGCATATGTTCTAATCAATAAAATTTTCCCTTTTTGACAATATTATGGTACAAAACTCTGATGTCTTTTTCAGATTTAAAAATGTAATAATAAAATATAATATTATTACAGAATAATATTTAAAACAACACAAAATGCAAGCAACACTTTAGATTTCTCACAAAACATATTTTCCCCCAGATTAATTTTTTTTTCACATATATCATTTATATATCTTTATGGGGTATATTATGGCAACTCAATAGACGTATACAAGTTTTATCATGCAACTTTGATATTACATCCAGGAAGTCCCTATAATGAAACCTGAATTTAGTTTCATTGTGATGAATTACTTTTCCTAGAATTCATACTGTGACAGAGTCTGAGAGACTGTCTCTTCAGGCCCTTCAAGAATTAGGACATTCTAGCATTTCAAGCAGGAAAGATGAGTCTGGACACCTGAGGAATTTGTAGGAAGCAGATTTATTTAAGCTGCAGCAATCCAGAGGGGCTAACACCAAACAAGCTCTGGACCCCAGATCTGGAAATTCTCTAAGATTTCAGTGGGTGGTTACACAGCACAATGTTTAATAAAACTTAATTTTGTTCCACATTCATAGGTTGGACAGAGGTTTCACAATTTTTTACACAGAAAACAGAAATTTTCGCACATCAACAAACTTGATTGGAGACTTTTTTTTTTAGGTTGTAGATGAACACAATACTTTTATTTTTATGTGGTGCTGAGAATTGAACACCAGGCCTCACATGTGCTAGGCAAGTGTTCTATCACTGAGCCACAACCCCAGCCCTGCAGGCCTAACTCTTACAAGAAAGAGAAACCTGGCCTTTACAACAAAAAGGAGCTCAAAGCACAATGAGTGCTCTGGATATTTTGCTGACTTCTTAAAATTATCTCTTCTTGTTTAGGAGAGAGACTTGTGTGTTACAATTAAGGTGGGAGTCTTTTGGGAACTACAGCATTACCCACTTTGATGCTCATTATTTAATCCTCTAAGTCAAAGGGCATTATTATCTTCTTGGCTTAAAGCTTTATATAATGTAATATCATAGTACTTGTTTCTCTTTTTTTTTTTTTAAAAAAAAAAAACCTGCTTCTATTGTAGAACCACTAGTTTTAATGTAAAGAGGAAACAAACATGGAAGCAATAAACAAGTTCATAGCATAATCCATGCTATGTCAATTAAGCTTTTGAATCCACCAAGAAATGGAAACCATCCTCCAAATAGTGAGCTTGGATCTCAACTGCAATGCCCTTTCAGGATTGAAGTGGTACATGTGTTTGTTTTCTGATATTATTAACTATGTGTTTGATTGTTATCAGTCCTAGAGTCAAGACAAAACAAAGAACTCTGTATATGACAGAAGTAAGGGGTGGCAATGACAGTATAAGAGCTGTCTTAAAGAGTGAAACAGTCCATTTTCCTTTAGGTTAGTATATCTTTCACCTTGTACAACCAACCCAGAGTGGCTGAAGCAGGGCTGATGTTTCCTCAGGCTTTGGGCACATTCAGGCTAGTCAGCTTCCAGAGTGACTTGAGCAGGGTTGGTGTCCTTCGGATCTTTGAGTTTCTCTGGTGTTTCCTTCTTCCTGATGCTCAGCTTAAGGGGTACAAATTAAGGAGGGAAAGCTGCAAAAGAATGTACATAAGAATAAGAGATTTTATTTTCAGGAGGTTCCAAAGCAGGCTAAAAGGAACAAAGTATTACATAATGTATATCTCTGCATGTGTACATACATGTATTGACATATTTGGTGACACTCTAAAAAGAATAAGGCATTGTAGATAGTGCTCTATGTGGGGGTGTGACAAGAGATGGGGGATATCCCAGGAGGCTTGAACTATGTAGATTTAACTCAATGTAACTCTGAACAAATTTGAAAACAGCCTATAATTTCACAAGCCTGACCCAACATTGACTTATGATCTTCCATATATTATTATTTCATCTAAAATATGAAGTAAATTCAACCGCCTGCTCACAGGTCAGTTGCCTTCCAAAGGTGCACCTCTAAATGGGTTGACTTTAATCCTGATCCTGCCATGGAGTTCTCCTGAGCCCTTGGGTGAGGGGTTTCAGAGTTCTAAATTCAGATGGGTCACTGTGTTTTACTTTTGGTGATATGAGAGGATGGAAGATCAGTATTTTTATGCTTTTTCTGTGCCTGATATTTTAGGAGCTCAGATTGTGGGTGTTCTTAGGAATGCAACAGTTGCTGCACCTCTAAGTGGGTTGACTTTAATCTCAGAAGATATTTCTGCATGGAAATCATGTCAAATGCCTTCCTGGCTCCCAAAGCTCCTTCCTGGCTTCCTAGGTACTGCTCAACAGCTTAGTTTTACCCCTGGCTTATCCTCCTCACCAACTTTACTTTACCAGATGCAAACCCAAGGTTGTACCTAGTTCTGCACCCTGCTCAAGGTCACCCAGTTAAGAGGGATCTAAATCCAGCTCTACCCAATCTGAAGCCTTCACTTCTCCTCACACTACCCCTTAGCCAGACAAACTTGCTTACTTCTATTTTTCCTTTCTTGATAATCTCTTGGAAGAAGCCAGTGTTAGGCTAGGCTAAATTTGGTAGATCTAGGAGGGTATTTTCCCAATAGGCTATTTTTCCTACAAGTCCAGGTATGGCCATTCTGGCTGTCCCCAGCCTGCTGCAATGTACTGGGGCCTCACACCACTGCCCAGAGACCCTGTGCCCAGATGACCCTATGTCCAGGACACAGAGTCTCCTCAGGGAAGAGTGGAGGAGTAGGGGAAGGAGACACCATGGAAAGTTCAAGAGAAAGGACCAGAAGGTTCTTCCAGGGCTAGACTCCCAGAGCAGCCAGAGACCCCTCTCTATCTTGTCCTACAAGATCAGGTCTAGACCTGGCCAGCAGCTCCCAGGCTCTAACCCCACCCTCTCACCAGTGAGCTGGACCCACCCAGCCCCACCCACTGCCTGCTGTGAGGACTGCAGCCTTTATTTAAAGTGCTCACTTGTTTATTTGGATGAGTTCCCTGAGTTAGAGCCACAACTCCTCAAGGGTCCTGAGGACTGGTATCTGGTCCTGGGGTGACAAAAGGCAGGCAGCATGCAGTGGAACTTGGTGAGGTGACTGTAATGGAGAATGATCAGTTTCCCAGCTCTTATACATCTTGAGCAGAGAAGCATCCTTGGGATCATTTCACTGCAATGGCACCATCATGAAATGGTGGCATATGGTGGCAAGAGCAGCATCCAGCTGTTTTGGGCATAGGGCATCAGGCCTCAAAAGTCAGGAGTTGAGTATTGGCATGGGGTGTGGGTGACTGTGGTGGTGTCAGCATGCAGCTGTGATTTGGGAGTTCCTTGCTTCCTACTCATGGTGGCGCTGACAGTGGAAGAATCCAGAAACAGTGGTTGTAACAACAGATGCATCCAGCCATGAGTGTTTTCATCTGCCATAGTGACAAGGGTCTGGCTGCAGTTGCAATGAAGTTGGCCCCAGTAGTGAGTGTCACTGTCTAGTATCCATGTTAAAGTCTGGTGGCAGCAGGGTGTAGCTCCAGAGTCTGGCAGGGGCGGGAGCAACATGCAGCTGCATCAGGGGTCCAGCCTCAGTATAGGGGTTGGGCACCAGGTGTGGGGTGGGCAGTGTTGGAGTCCATCTGGAGTTTGGAAGTTTGAGTGCTGCACAATGGTGGTGGCACCATAAGAGTTCAGAAGCAGGGGCAGCAACAACAGGCAGTGTCCAGCAGTGAGAATCTTCATCCTGCAGAAGGAACTGGGGTCCGGCTGCAGGGCAGTGAAGGTGGCATCCAGTAGCCATGTGGGGAGTCTGGTTGGCCGCAGCGAAGAGCTCCAGGCTGGCATGTCAGCAAGGGCATGGGATAGTGGGTGTCAGAGTGAGAAGGTAACCGGTAGCTGGGATGTCCTCTGTGGTGGAGGCTCCAGGCCCTGGTCTTGCTCCTGGTCGACTGGCCTGCTCAGGAAGAAGCACGTGGGAGGCAGTGGTACCTAGGCAGCTGCCCAGGATCTTATGCTGCCCACATCTGCCATGTCTCGCTCTGGCCATGAGCCCACTGGATGTCTGCTCACCCCATCACCTGATATAGCCTCTCTACTGAGGAACTAGGCTGTCTGCTAGGTTGGGGCGGTCTTGGGAGAGAACCTCACCATACCCAGCCACATCCTGCATGGACTGTGGGTGCAGAAAGCAGAGGTCCTAGGACATCGTCACCCCCAAAGTGCAATTCTGTGACTGGGGGTGGCAGAAGACCAAGACAGAGAACTCGTTGCCCTTAGAATCCCACTGCCACCTGTGCCCTCCACCCTTGTCCTACCCCAGGGATGCACTTGGAGGGTGAGGATTTTCTAGGCCCCCCCACCTCCCACCTCTGCACTCTGCTACCACAGCCAAGGGGAGATGTAGCTGGGGAGGGTGGGTGTCTTCTCCCAAGGCTGCCCAGCTGGCAGCAGGCCTACTCATCCCTCAGAGGCTGCAACTCAGGGAGGGGCAGGGTGAACTCAAGGATTAGGTGAGCAGCCTGGTGGACTCAAGGCCAATGCCAGGCATTGGTGGAATGGGCAGCATAAGGTACTCAGCAGGTGTCTGGGTACCACCAGCTCCTGCGCCCTGCTTCGTGAGCAGGCAGGCCCTACCAGGAGCAATGCCAGTTGCCTGGAGGAGCCACTGCAGAGGCCATCACAGCCTCTAGTCGTCCTCTGACTCTGAGGCCTGCTGTCCCAAGCTTTCACCATCTCCGCTAACAGAGCTCCACACTGCGGCCACTGGAGTCCCCACAGGGCCACCAGTGATGCCGCAGCCACCATCACTGCACTGGGACCAGACTCCTGCCACTACCAGAGGATGAGAATGCTCCTCTCTGGATGCCTGGCTTGACGTTGCCACCTACAGACTCCTTGGTTGCCTTTGCCACCGCTGCCATAACTGAACTTCAGACACCAATACCTCCACAGATTCCAAACGCCAAGGCTTCACTGCCCAGGCTCCTGCCCATGGCTGTCCTCCAAGCCTGAGGCCAATTCTCCATCCTGCCACTGATACATCTGGGCTCCTCAAACTGCCTTAAGACACCTAGGCTCGCTGTTTGACATTCTCCCCACAGATGGATGCTGACACTGCTCCTGGTCACTGGGAACCTCCAATGGGAAACCCTGCTGTGGAACGCTGAGGTTGGCTTCTATATGCTTCAGTCCCAGAAACCAGACTTCTTTCACAGCCACTAGATGCCTTTGCAGGTGCCACCTATACCTCCAGGCTTGGGAAGGGTCCAGCACATGCCCTTCCATGCCTGCTGCCTGTTCATATCTGTCCGTGGAATAAACCATTGATTGGGTTAAAGCTCTCAGAACTGAATCATTTCACTGATAATCCTTGTATTGGCTCGCCCATGAGCTTCTGGGGACACCTACTACCTAAAGCACAACACATCTTCATCGAATAGCTTAGCAAGACCTTCTAGATGACTTGCAAGAGCTTCTACATCAGCACTTGTTTCTTTGCCTTGCACTTTTATTTTATGGAGAGGGGCCTCTTGCCAAAAACATAATGGACCAAACTCTGGCACCTTCAAACTTCTTCTGCAGCTTTCTCACTTCTCTTGTCAGTATAACAATCTAAAGTGATGGCCTTATCTGGATTTGGCTTCATCTTCATAGAACGTGGGTTGTTTCTTCTTTTCTTCAGAATATAAAAAGTTTTTCCAGATCAGCAATAAGGCTGTTCTTGCTTTCTAGTCATATACATATGCCCTGGAGCAGCACTTTAATTTCCTTCTTGAACATTTCCTTTGCATTCTCAGTGTGACAAAGTAGTGTAAGAGTCACAGCTTTTTACTTGAAGTGCAAAACGTAAGAAGACTCTTCTTTTTATTTAAACAATACAGACCATTACTGAGTCATTAACGGTTCTAACTTCAATATTGTGTCTTGAAGAATAAGAGGATGGTGAGCCATGATCTGTGGAGCAATAAGAATGTACATATTAAGGTTTTTATCTTATATGAGTGGGATTTGTAGTGCCACATGACAGTTAAAATAGATCATAGTATGAGTTATAATGGCCTAAAATCTTCAACACTCATTAGGCAGTCCCTTCTGCTCCATCACAGGGGCATCTATCTCACCTCATCCTTCATGGCCTGTTTGCATCCTCTCTCACAGCACCTATGAGCTCTACATGGGCTCCGTCAGCAGATATGCAGTACTGGTGGTGGCACAGCCTGGTGAATGGATTAAGCACTTTTAGGTCAACATAAAAGAATGTCACTAAAAATACTTACAATGCCATAAGAATTAGCATCACAAAAAATAAAATAGGTAATCTCAGAGGGGAGGGGAAGGATAGCTGTGCTGGGGGTTCTGGCACTGGGTAATGCTCAGGAGCTCACATGTGGGAGATGCCATTGAAAAGTTTAGAACTAGGGAAGTGAGGATACATTCTAGGAGATGTGGAGGGCTGTGGCCTAATAGTTTCTTGACCTCCTGCCTCTATTGTTTTGGACCCTGAATGTATATTGCTGCCAGGAAAGGTGGCTCTCTTTCAAAGGATGGGATGGCAGCTTGGAGCACCATATGTACTATATATATACCAAGTGGAAGATAATAATGTTCAATATCCACTGACTTTCTTATTGGCAGCTAAGCTTCCTCCTCTTCTTGAAGGTTCAGTGGCCACTGGTGGCTCCATATCTTCCTGTGTGGTCAATGCTGGTGTAGGACCAACATATTTGGTGACACTCTAAAAAGAGTAAGGGATTGTAGATAGTGCTCTATGTGGGGGTGTGACAAGAGGTGGGGGATATCCCAGGAGGCTTCAACTATGTAGATTTAACTCAATGTAACTTTAAACAAATTTGAAAACAGCCTATAATTTCACAAGCCTGAACCAACATTGGCTTATGATCTTCCATATATTATTACTTCATCTAAAAAATGAAGTAAATTCAACTGCCTGCTCACAGGTCAGTTGCCTTCCAAAGGTGCACCTCTAAGTGGGTTGACTTTAATCTCAGAAGATATTTCTGCATGGAAATCATGTCAAATGCCTTCCTGGCTCCCAAAGTTTAGGTACTGCTCAACAGCTTAATTTTACCCCTGGCTTATCCTCCTCACCAACTTTACTTTACCAGATGCAAACCCAAGGTTGTACCTAGTTCTGCACCCTGCTCAAGGTCACCCAGTTAAGAGGGATCTAAATCCAGCTCTACCCAATCTGAAGTCTTCACTTCTCCTCACACTACCCCTTAGCCAGACAAACTTGCTTACTTCTATTTTTCCTTTCTTGATAATCTCTTGGAAGAAGCCAGTGTTAGGCTAGGCTAAATTTGGTAGATCTAGGAGGGTATTTTCCCAATAGGCTATTTTTCCTACAAGTCCAGGTATGGCCATTCTGGCTGTCCCCAGCCTGCTGCAATGTACTGGGGCCTCACACCACTGCCCAGAGACCCTGTGCCCAGATGACCCTATGTCCAGGACACAGAGTCTCCTCAGGGAAGAGTGGAGGAGTAGGGGACGGAGACACCATGGAAAGTTCAAGAGAAAGGACCAGAAGGTTCTTCCAGGGCTAGACTCCCAGAGCAGCCAGAGACCCCTCTCTATCTTGTCCTACAAGATCAGGTCTAGACCTGGCCAGCAGCTCCCAGGCTCTAACCCCACCCTCTCACCAGTGAGCTGGACCCACCCAGCCCCACCCACTGCCTGCTGTGAGGACTGCAGCCTTTATTTAAAGTGCTCACTTGTTTATTTGGATGAGTTCCCTGAGTTAGAGCCACAACTCCTCAAGGGTCCTGAGGACTGGTATCTGGTCCTGGGGTGACAAAAGGCAGGCAGCATGCAGTGGAACTTGGTGAGGTGACTGTAATGGAGAATGATCAGTTTCCCAGCTCTTATACATCTTGAGCAGAGAAGCATCCTTGGGATCATTTCACTGCAATGGCACCATCATGAAATGGTGGCATATGGTGGCAAGAGCAGCATCCAGCTGTTTTGGGCATAGGGCATCAGGC
Organism: Marmota flaviventris; assembly: GCF_047511675.1. NCBI lineage: Eukaryota > Metazoa > Chordata > Mammalia > Rodentia > Sciuridae > Marmota > Marmota flaviventris. Next base: position 120,981,539 of record NC_092503.1, read on the forward strand.
CTCAAAAGTCAGGAGTTGAGTATTGGCATGGGGTGTGGGTGACTGTGGTGGTGTCAGCATGCAGCTGTGATTTGGGAGTTCCTTGCTTCCTACTCATGGTGGCGCTGACAGTGGAAGAATCCAGAAACAGTGGTTGTAACAACAGATGCATCCAGCCATGAGTGTTTTCATCTGCCATAGTGACAAGGGTCTGGCTGCAGTTGCAATGAAGTTGGCCCCAGTAGTGAGTGTCACTGTCTAGTATCCATGTTAAAGTCTGGTGGCAGCAGGGTGTAGCTCCAGAGTCTGGCAGGGGCGGGAGCAACATGCAGCTGCATCAGGGGTCCAGCCTCAGTATAGGGGTTGGGCACCAGGTGTGGGGTGGGCAGTGTTGGAGTCCATCTGGAGTTTGGAAGTTTGAGTGCTGCACAATGGTGGTGGCACCATAAGAGTTCAGAAGCAGGGGCAGCAACAACAGGCAGTGTCCAGCAGTGAGAATCTTCATCCTGCAGAAGGAACTGGGGTCCGGCTGCAGGGCAGTGAAGGTGGCATCCAGTAGCCATGTGGGGAGTCTGGTTGGCCGCAGCGAAGAGCTCCAGGCTGGCATGTCAGCAAGGGCATGGGATAGTGGGTGTCAGAGTGAGAAGGTAACCGGTAGCTGGGATGTCCTCTGTGGTGGAGGCTCCAGGCCCTGGTCTTGCTCCTGGTCGACTGGCCTGCTCAGGAAGAAGCACGTGGGAGGCAGTGGTACCTAGGCAGCTGCCCAGGATCTTATGCTGCCCACATCTGCCATGTCTCGCTCTGGCCATGAGCCCACTGGATGTCTGCTCACCCCATCACCTGATATAGCCTCTCTACTGAGGAACTAGGCTGTCTGCTAGGTTGGGGCGGTCTTGGGAGAGAACCTCACCATACCCAGCCACATCCTGCATGGACTGTGGGTGCAGAAAGCAGAGGTCCTAGGACATCGTCACCCCCAAAGTGCAATTCTGTGACTGGGGGTGGCAGAAGACCAAGACAGAGAACTCGTTGCCCTTAGAATCCCACTGCCACCTGTGCCCTCCACCCTTGTCCTACCCCAGGGATGCACTTGGAGGGTGAGGATTTTCTAGGCCCCCCCACCTCCCACCTCTGCACTCTGCTACCACAGCCAAGGGGAGATGTAGCTGGGGAGGGTGGGTGTCTTCTCCCAAGGCTGCCCAGCTGGCAGCAGGCCTACTCATCCCTCAGAGGCTGCAACTCAGGGAGGGGCAGGGTGAACTCAAGGATTAGGTGAGCAGCCTGGTGGACTCAAGGCCAATGCCAGGCATTGGTGGAATGGGCAGCATAAGGTACTCAGCAGGTGTCTGGGTACCACCAGCTCCTGCGCCCTGCTTCGTGAGCAGGCAGGCCCTACCAGGAGCAATGCCAGTTGCCTGGAGGAGCCACTGCAGAGGCCATCACAGCCTCTAGTCGTCCTCTGACTCTGAGGCCTGCTGTCCCAAGCTTTCACCATCTCCGCTAACAGAGCTCCACACTGCGGCCACTGGAGTCCCCACAGGGCCACCAGTGATGCCGCAGCCACCATCACTGCACTGGGACCAGACTCCTGCCACTACCAGAGGATGAGAATGCTCCTCTCTGGATGCCTGGCTTGACGTTGCCACCTACAGACTCCTTGGTTGCCTTTGCCACCGCTGCCATAACTGAACTTCAGACACCAATACCTCCACAGATTCCAAACGCCAAGGCTTCACTGCCCAGGCTCCTGCCCATGGCTGTCCTCCAAGCCTGAGGCCAATTCTCCATCCTGCCACTGATACATCTGGGCTCCTCAAACTGCCTTAAGACACCTAGGCTCGCTGTTTGACATTCTCCCCACAGATGGATGCTGACACTGCTCCTGGTCACTGGGAACCTCCAATGGGAAACCCTGCTGTGGAACGCTGAGGTTGGCTTCTATATGCTTCAGTCCCAGAAACCAGACTTCTTTCACAGCCACTAGATGCCTTTGCAGGTGCCACCTATACCTCCAGGCTTGGGAAGGGTCCAGCACATGCCCTTCCATGCCTGCTGCCTGTTCATATCTGTCCGTGGAATAAACCATTGATTGGGTTAAAGCTCTCAGAACTGAATCATTTCACTGATAATCCTTGTATTGGCTCGCCCATGAGCTTCTGGGGACACCTACTACCTAAAGCACAACACATCTTCATCGAATAGCTTAGCAAGACCTTCTAGATGACTTGCAAGAGCTTCTACATCAGCACTTGTTTCTTTGCCTTGCACTTTTATTTTATGGAGAGGGGCCTCTTGCCAAAAACATAATGGACCAAACTCTGGCACCTTCAAACTTCTTCTGCAGCTTTCTCACTTCTCTTGTCAGTATAACAATCTAAAGTGATGGCCTTATCTGGATTTGGCTTCATCTTCATAGAACGTGGGTTGTTTCTTCTTTTCTTCAGAATATAAAAAGTTTTTCCAGATCAGCAATAAGGCTGTTCTTGCTTTCTAGTCATATACATATGCCCTGGAGCAGCACTTTAATTTCCTTCTTGAACATTTCCTTTGCATTCTCAGTGTGACAAAGTAGTGTAAGAGTCACAGCTTTTTATTTGAAGTGCAAAACGTAAGAAGACTCTTCTTTTTATTTAAACAATACAGACCATTACTGAGTCATTAACGGTTCTAACTTCAATATTGTGTCTTGAAGAATAAGAGGATGGTGAGCCATGATCTGTGGAGCAATAAGAATGTACATATTAAGGTTTTTATCTTATATGAGTGGGATTTGTAGTGCCACATGACAGTTAAAATAGATCATAGTATGAGTTATAATGGCCTAAAATCTTCAACACTCATTAGGCAGTCCCTTCTGCTCCATCACAGGGGCATCTATCTCACCTCATCCTTCATGGCCTGTTTGCATCCTCTCTCACAGCACCTATGAGCTCTACATGGGCTCCGTCAGCAGATACGCAGTACTGGTGGTGGCACAGCCTGGTGAATGGATTAAGCACTTTTAGGTCAACATAAAAGAATGTCACTAAAAATACTTACAATGCCATAAGAATTAGCATCACAAAAAATAAAATAGGTAATCTCAGAGGGGAGGGGAAGGATAGCTGTGCTGGGGGTTCTGGCACTGGGTAATGCTCAGGAGCTCACATGTGGGAGATGCCATTGAAAAGTTTAGAACTAGGGAAGTGAGGATACATTCTAGGAGATGTGGAGGGCTGTGGCCTAATAGTTTCTTGACCTCCTGCCTCTATTGTTTTGGACCCTGAATGTATATTGCTGCCAGGAAAGGTGGCTCTCTTTCAAAGGATGGGATGGCAGCTTGGAGCACCATATGTACTATATATATACCAAGTGGAAGATAATAATGTTCAATATCCACTGACTTTCTTATTGGCAGCTAAGCTTCCTCCTCTTCTTGAAGGTTCAGTGGCCACTGGTGGCTCCATATCTTCCTGTGTGGTCAATGCTGGTGTAGGACCAACATATTTGGTGACACTCTAAAAAGAGTAAGGGATTGTAGATAGTGCTCTATGTGGGGGTGTGACAAGAGGTGGGGGATATCCCAGGAGGCTTGAACTATGTAGATTTAACTCAATGTAACTTTAAACAAATTTGAAAACAGCCTATAATTTCACAAGCCTGAACCAACATTGGCTTATGATCTTCCATATATTATTACTTCATCTAAAAAATGAAGTAAATTCAACTGCCTGCTCACAGGTCAGTTGCCTTCCAAAGGTGCACCTCTAAGTGGGTTGACTTTAATCTCAGAAGATATTTCTGCATGGAAATCATGTCAAATGCCTTCCTGGCTCCCAAAGTTTAGGTACTGCTCAACAGCTTAATTTTACCCCTGGCTTATCCTCCTCACCAACTTTACTTTACCAGATGCAAACCCAAGGTTGTACCTAGTTCTGCACCCTGCTCAAGGTCACCCAGTTAAGAGGGATCTAAATCCAGCTCTATCCAATCTGAAGTCTTCACTTCTCCTCACACTACCCCTTAGCCAGACAAACTTGCTTACTTCTATTTTTCCTTTCTTGATAATCTCTTGGAAGAAGCCAGTGTTAGGCTAGGCTAAATTTGGTAGATCTAGGAGGGTATTTTCCCAATAGGCTATTTTTCCTACAAGTCCAGGTATGGCCATTCTGGCTGTCCCCAGCCTGCTGCAATGTACTGGGGCCTCACACCACTGCCCAGAGACCCTGTGCCCAGATGACCCTATGTCCAGGACACAGAGTCTCCTCAGGGAAGAGTGGAGGAGTAGGGGAAGGAGACACCATGGAAAGTTCAAGAGAAAGGACCAGAAGGTTCTTCCAGGGCTAGACTCCCAGAGCAGCCAGAGACCCCTCTCTATCTTGTCCTACAAGATCAGGTCTAGACCTGGCCAGCAGCTCCCAGGCTCTAACCCCACCCTCTCACCAGTGAGCTGGACCCACCCAGCCCCACCCACTGCCTGCTGTGAGGACTGCAGCCTTTATTTAAAGTGCTCACTTGTTTATTTGGATGAGTTCCCTGAGTTAGAGCCACAACTCCTCAAGGGTCCTGAGGACTGGTATCTGGTCCTGGGGTGACAAAAGGCAGGCAGCATGCAGTGGAACTTGGTGAGGTGACTGTAATGGAGAATGATCAGTTTCCCAGCTCTTATACATCTTGAGCAGAGAAGCATCCTTGGGATCATTTCACTGCAATGGCACCATCATGAAATGGTGGCATATGGTGGCAAGAGCAGCATCCAGCTGTTTTGGGCATAGGGCATCAGGCCTCAAAAGTCAGGAGTTGAGTATTGGCATGGGGTGTGGGTGACTGTGGTGGTGTCAGCATGCAGCTGTGATTTGGGAGTTCCTTGCTTCCTACTCATGGTGGCGCTGACAGTGGAAGAATCCAGAAACAGTGGTTGTAACAACAGATGCATCCAGCCATGAGTGTTTTCATCTGCCATAGTGACAAGGGTCTGGCTGCAGTTGCAATGAAGTTGGCCCCAGTAGTGAGTGTCACTGTCTAGTATCCATGTTAAAGTCTGGTGGCAGCAGGGTGTAGCTCCAGAGTCTGGCAGGGGCGGGAGCAACATGCAGCTGCATCAGGGGTCCAGCCTCAGTATAGGGGTTGGGCACCAGGTGTGGGGTGGGCAGTGTTGGAGTCCATCTGGAGTTTGGAAGTTTGAGTGCTGCACAATGGTGGTGGCACCATAAGAGTTCAGAAGCAGGGGCAGCAACAACAGGCAGTGTCCAGCAGTGAGAATCTTCATCCTGCAGAAGGAACTGGGGTCCGGCTGCAGGGCAGTGAAGGTGGCATCCAGTAGCCATGTGGGGAGTCTGGTTGGCCGCAGCGAAGAGCTCCAGGCTGGCATGTCAGCAAGGGCATGGGATAGTGGGTGTCAGAGTGAGAAGGTAACCGGTAGCTGGGATGTCCTCTGTGGTGGAGGCTCCAGGCCCTGGTCTTGCTCCTGGTCGACTGGCCTGCTCAGGAAGAAGCACGTGGGAGGCAGTGGTACCTAGGCAGCTGCCCAGGATCTTATGCTGCCCACATCTGCCATGTCTCGCTCTGGCCATGAGCCCACTGGATGTCTGCTCACCCCATCACCTGATATAGCCTCTCTACTGAGGAACTAGGCTGTCTGCTAGGTTGGGGCGGTCTTGGGAGAGAACCTCACCATACCCAGCCACATCCTGCATGGACTGTGGGTGCAGAAAGCAGAGGTCCTAGGACATCGTCACCCCCAAAGTGCAATTCTGTGACTGGGGGTGGCAGAAGACCAAGACAGAGAACTCGTTGCCCTTAGAATCCCACTGCCACCTGTGCCCTCCACCCTTGTCCTACCCCAGGGATGCACTTGGAGGGTGAGGATTTTCTAGGCCCCCCCACCTCCCACCTCTGCACTCTGCTACCACAGCCAAGGGGAGATGTAGCTGGGGAGGGTGGGTGTCTTCTCCCAAGGCTGCCCAGCTGGCAGCAGGCCTACTCATCCCTCAGAGGCTGCAACTCAGGGAGGGGCAGGGTGAACTCAAGGATTAGGTGAGCAGCCTGGTGGACTCAAGGCCAATGCCAGGCATTGGTGGAATGGGCAGCATAAGGTACTCAGCAGGTGTCTGGGTACCACCAGCTCCTGCGCCCTGCTTCGTGAGCAGGCAGGCCCTACCAGGAGCAATGCCAGTTGCCTGGAGGAGCCACTGCAGAGGCCATCACAGCCTCTAGTCGTCCTCTGACTCTGAGGCCTGCTGTCCCAAGCTTTCACCATCTCCGCTAACAGAGCTCCACACTGCGGCCACTGGAGTCCCCACAGGGCCACCAGTGATGCCGCAGCCACCATCACTGCACTGGGACCAGACTCCTGCCACTACCAGAGGATGAGAATGCTCCTCTCTGGATGCCTGGCTTGACGTTGCCACCTACAGACTCCTTGGTTGCCTTTGCCACCGCTGCCATAACTGAACTTCAGACACCAATACCTCCACAGATTCCAAACGCCAAGGCTTCACTGCCCAGGCTCCTGCCCATGGCTGTCCTCCAAGCCTGAGGCCAATTCTCCATCCTGCCACTGATACATCTGGGCTCCTCAAACTGCCTTAAGACACCTAGGCTCGCTGTTTGACATTCTCCCCACAGATGGATGCTGACACTGCTCCTGGTCACTGGGAACCTCCAATGGGAAACCCTGCTGTGGAACGCTGAGGTTGGCTTCTATATGCTTCAGTCCCAGAAACCAGACTTCTTTCACAGCCACTAGATGCCTTTGCAGGTGCCACCTATACCTCCAGGCTTGGGAAGGGTCCAGCACATGCCCTTCCATGCCTGCTGCCTGTTCATATCTGTCCGTGGAATAAACCATTGATTGGGTTAAAGCTCTCAGAACTGAATCATTTCACTGATAATCCTTGTATTGGCTCGCCCATGAGCTTCTGGGGACACCTACTACCTAAAGCACAACACATCTTCATCGAATAGCTTAGCAAGACCTTCTAGATGACTTGCAAGAGCTTCTACATCAGCACTTGTTTCTTTGCCTTGCACTTTTATTTTATGGAGAGGGGCCTCTTGCCAAAAACATAATGGACCAAACTCTGGCACCTTCAAACTTCTTCTGCAGCTTTCTCACTTCTCTTGTCAGTATAACAATCTAAAGTGATGGCCTTATCTGGATTTGGCTTCATCTTCATAGAACGTGGGTTGTTTCTTCTTTTCTTCAGAATATAAAAAGTTTTTCCAGATCAGCAATAAGGCTGTTCTTGCTTTCTAGTCATATACATATGCCCTGGAGCAGCACTTTAATTTCCTTCTTGAACATTTCCTTTGCATTCTCAGTGTGACAAAGTAGTGTAAGAGTCACAGCTTTTTACTTGAAGTGCAAAACGTAAGAAGACTCTTCTTTTTATTTAAACAATACAGACCATTACTGAGTCATTAACGGTTCTAACTTCAATATTGTGTCTTGAAGAATAAGAGGATGGTGAGCCATGATCTGTGGAGCAATAAGAATGTACATATTAAGGTTTTTATCTTATATGAGTGGGATTTGTAGTGCCACATGACAGTTAAAATAGATCATAGTATGAGTTATAATGGCCTAAAATCTTCAACACTCATTAGGCAGTCCCTTCTGCTCCATCACAGGGGCATCTATCTCACCTCATCCTTCATGGCCTGTTTGCATCCTCTCTCACAGCACCTATGAGCTCTACATGGGCTCCGTCAGCAGATACGCAGTACTGGTGGTGGCACAGCCTGGTGAATGGATTAAGCACTTTTAGGTCAACATAAAAGAATGTCACTAAAAATACTTACAATGCCATAAGAATTAGCATCACAAAAAATAAAATAGGTAATCTCAGAGGGGAGGGGAAGGATAGCTGTGCTGGGGGTTCTGGCACTGGGTAATGCTCAGGAGCTCACATGTGGGAGATGCCATTGAAAAGTTTAGAACTAGGGAAGTGAGGATACATTCTAGGAGATGTGGAGGGCTGTGGCCTAATAGTTTCTTGACCTCCTGCCTCTATTGTTTTGGACCCTGAATGTATATTGCTGCCAGGAAAGGTGGCTCTCTTTCAAAGGATGGGATGGCAGCTTGGAGCACCATATGTACTATATATATACCAAGTGGAAGATAATAATGTTCAATATCCACTGACTTTCTTATTGGCAGCTAAGCTTCCTCCTCTTCTTGAAGGTTCAGTGGCCACTGGTGGCTCCATATCTTCCTGTGTGGTCAATGCTGGTGTTGGACCAACCTCTGATTTTGAGGGCTATTTCTCCTCCTTCACAGGGAATGTGATAACATGCTCCCCCAAATGTAAGCAAGTAAATTGGGCCACAGCTGCTGGAGGCAATTATATCACTTGATATGGTGCTAGAGCTGCAGGAGAAAACACCCATCATGACTGAATTTCCTTTGGCCTTTACCAATTCACACCAGAACCCTGCCTCTGAGAATAGTCCTGGCCCTCCTCCACAATTGGCCATCTTCCCAGACTAGGTTCCACCAGCTGAAGGATGTTAGCGTTGTGTGTCTTGGGAACATATGGCAGATCCCAGGGGCGCCAGCTGAGATTCCTCTGCACACACCTTTGTCATCTGCCCCAGACCCCATCATCAGAGAGCTCAGACTTACAGGATCTGTGTTCTTCAGCTGGGGAAGGACATGGAAGTTCCCCTCTGATTCAGGCATAATGACAAACAGGAAGGTCCTGAAAAGCTTCAGGTTGTCCAAGTCTTGGGACCTCAAAAATCTTCTGGATAGAGGTACAGCTGCATTTTGATGATGGAGCAGAGAGTGCTGTGGAATGTGGAGTGAAACAGGGAGTCATGATGGACAGGGCCTCTCTTTTAACTGGAACCTCCCAAGGTCCCTGCGTCATGGGTTCCCAAAGAGTAGCCAGGCAGGTCCATGCACCCGATCAAAAGGGCAACCTGTGAGGCACATGTGTGGGTAAGGGGCTCCCCACACTTGCTCTCCGGTCTCTGTACAAAAAAGCATGGGCAACCTGGGTTTGGATTGGCTGTGTTGGAAAGGGATCCACACAGGGCTTGGCTCTGAGGCCCCAACCACTACTCTGTTCCTTTGGTACCCAGAATCAAATGCACCACAATATGTTCTTTCTACAGGGTAAACCCCAGAGTTGAGTCCTCTGCTGGAAATCACACAGGGTGGAAATTGGGGTTTGCCCAGCCATCATTTATAACAGCTCCCCATGAAACAGGAGCCCTCCTGACTGGCCCAAAGAACACTCCCTTCTTTCCTTGAAGCTACTCCTCACAAACATCTGGCTGCAGGTTTCTAGACCTAGAGATGGCGAGGAGGCTGACACCTCTAACATCCTGTGCCCCTCATCTGCCAAGATGGCTGGTGGGCTTGACTAACTTCCTGACAATATTGGAACTCCAGGAGGACTAGAAGGTTTGTCTGCATTGATTCCTAAATAATAGGCCAAATGATGGCCCATGGTGGTGCTACACATACACTTGAGTGATGACTGGGTCAAACCACCTACTGCCTAGCTATTCAGGGCCAGGACCCTATTCGTTTCTCCCCAAGTGTCCCTGTTCTGGCTACATGCAGGTTGGAATGCTCCCAGATGCAATCCACAGACTCCTTCCTAAATGTGGAAATTGTTTTTCCTGAAGCCTCAGAGTAGTGAGGCCTGAGGCAGAGAACTTTCTCACAGGGAGGGGATATGCCCACAGGGTAAGGCCAGAGCTATAGGCTGCCTATAGTTACACAGAACCAGGCCTGAGGCAGACACTCTTTGGGCTTATCTTACTCAGTTTTCTAAACATCCAGGCAGGCTGCTTCTCTGAAAACACTACTTTCCCCAGAGCTGACTGAGTTCCCAGAATTCCCAGCACCAAGCAGGAGATGGCCATGTGCCAGGGCTTGGAAGCAATACACATCTTTTACACAGCAGCTCCAGCACCTTCTGAGGAATGTCCAAATTTTGGGAAGAATACAGTACCTTTCAAGAATTGAAGACAGTAGCTGCTGCATAGTAAGTTTGCATACATTTGTTTTAGTAGCACCACCTACCACTGTGTTTCTGGCCCATGCTCATGGATATGGTTTCTTCAACTCTTCATGGTAACTCAATGTGATGGGTATATCCCCCCTCTATAGATGAGGAAACTGAGTCATGGTCAGATGAAATGACTTGCCAGGGTGGGAATTCAAATCCAGGCTGTCCCACACCAAGTCTGGAAGAGTGTATCGTTATTCACTCATTCAACAAACCCCTATGGGTGCCTCCTAGAAGTGAGTGCTTCCTGTGTAAGCCCAAAGATTCATAGCACCCATGCATTGTAGGTGTCACTTTTACCATTCCCAGGTTTCCAATGAGGCTGCTGACCTAGGAAGGCAAGGCCCATCAGGCCTGTGAGGAGACTGCACTTTGCATCAGTGAAGCTCCACATGGATTCAGATTGCTCTGTCCTGATGGCCAATGCACCTGTTTCCTCAGATCACAGCCAGTAAACATCATGGTCATGGCCAAAGGTGGGTTCATATCATTCTACAACTGTCCATTCCCACAGAATGTGCATCAGCAAGAGTAAAGATTAAGGTAAGCTCCAGACTCTAGGTGACAATGATGTGGGTTTCTGAACTGGAACAAATGTGCCTCTCTGGTGGGTAGTGATGGTGACAGAGGCAGAGGCTGGGCAGGGATGGGAGCATTTGGGAAATCTCTGTTCTTCCCCTCAATTTTGAGCTTTAAAATGCTCTAAAAAGTTATCAAGTAAAAAACAAGAGGAGGAAGAAGTGTGCTTTGTCACTCTGCACTGGGAGAGGCTGAGGGCAGGCAACCAGAGCTTGGGGCAAACAGACCCAGCACCTCCTTCCCAACCTGCCTCTCTCCAAGCTCAGCACAGCAGGGTCTTCAAGGGGCTTCGGGGTCTTTATAGAGAAGCTGTCTGATGGTGACAGCTCAGAAGCCCTGCCTGACACCTCCTCAGAAGGCCTTGATGGGAGACTCAGATTTAGGGTGGCCCACCTCTCCCTCTCTGTCCCTGGGCTGTCCCTACTTATCTCCATTCCACTCCTGCTCCCTCAGAGGCTGCCAGCTGCCTGCTGCCTGATTACCTTTAAGCTGCCCTTCCCAGTTCTTGGCCCAGCAGCTCCTGTTTATCAATAAGCTCTCAGCGCTAATGACACTTCCTCTGAGAAGCCCATTCTGACTGCCACCTAGGAACACTCTGACCCTCTCTCTCCTCTGTTTCCTCAACCATTTCTGAATTCATCCTATTTCTTCATCAGTTTACTAGTCCTTGCTCAGTCTCTCCATCTAGACTGTGGGCTCCCAGAGGGTAGGGGCCTTCCTTGTGCTCACTGTTGTCTCCCCAGGTCCCCCAGGATTGGAAAGGAGGGCTTGGGAGCTGTGGAAAAGTCATAGGGTGAGGATATAATGAGAAGTGGGTCAGTTGCAACCTGAGGAAGGGCCCTCACCATATCCTGCCATCCTGGCCCCCTGATCTTGGCCTGCCAGCCTTCAGATCTGTGAGAAATCAGTTTCTGATGTATCAAAGCCACACAGTTGATGGTCGTAGTTACAACTGCCTCCACTGATTAAGACCTGGGCAATGTGAGCCAGGCTTGGGTACTGTACTCTGGACACTTGGAAGTACCCAGGAAAGCTGAGGATGCTCTCTCCATGCAGCAAGTTGGTGTCTGTTTGTACAATATCAGGGCCTGCTCACCTGATCCAGTGGACACCTGGCAAATAGTAAGCCTGCAGGCAGCACTTAGGACCAAAGACAGGCACAGGGGCAAAATCAGCCACCTCTACTGCAAGAGGCTGTGTTCTAAATGCAGCTGCTCTCACCCCTTCAGTGGGGACATCTGTGGCTTGCCTGCTTGGCTTTCATCTCCCTGTCTCATCATTTACCCTTGAATATTTTTGGTGACTCTTTCTTTCTCTCACACAATGATTCAGCCCCTCCAGGCTTGACCACTGAGATCAATCCATCCCACCATGATGGGCAGAAAGAAGCAGTGACCCAGGCTGGCCCATGACTTTCACTATCATCATTAGGACACTGTCTTTTCCTCCAATGCCAAACTAGAAGATTGTGTCTCTAAAGCTGCTTGGCAACATGCCACCACCCCCAGAGTCAGGGTGGGCAAAGAAGGCTGCGCAGGGAGATGGAGAGAGGTAGTATCCTGATGATGTCACTGCAACCTCTGGATAAAGCTGTGCCTAAATCTGTTGTGTTCAGCCCACAATTCCCAAACATGTGAACCAAAGCGATCCACTTGTCAGCCTTTCTTTCTCCTGTAAAGTTATGCTTGTTTACTTATTGTTCTAGCTAACATTGTTAGGGTTTATCCAATTTGAAAGGTGGATCACTTTGCTGCTTCATAGCTGTGTGGCCTTGGCTCAACTCCTTAAACCCTCAGAGCTTCAACTTCCTTGCTAATAAAGGAGTTGCTACTTTCACCTACACAAGAGGAAGTCAGCCTTGTAGATTATATGAGACAAGGCAAAGCACTTAGGATTGATGTTTGATGAACTAAAGATTCTATAATTCTAGTCTACTAATTAAGCATAATTGACTGAAGAATCACTACAGGGAATGCTTTCAAAGACCCAAGTATCACTGAGTGTCTGACTCCTAGGCCTCAGCTATCTGATTTTTCAATGTGGCCTTGGTATGGCAGCAACTGTCGCATTCCTAAGAACACCCACAATCTGAGCTCCTAAAACATCAGGCACAGAAAAAGCATAAAAATATGGATCTTCCATCTTCTCATATCACTAAAAGAAAAACACAGTGACCCATCTGAATTTAGAACTCTGAAACCCCTCACCCAAGGGCTCAGGACAACTCCATGGCAGGATCAGGAGGCTCCCCACAAAGAGCTTGTCCCTTTGGACATCAAGAAATACCCCTTGCATTCAACATATAGCACAGCTCTGGGGCCTGCAGCACCCCTACCAAGGGCTTATCCAGGTGATCAAGCTCATGCTCTGAGAGCATCTGCAAAGTCATCTGTGAGCAGAGGGCAGAAACTGACCCCCTGCAGCTGAGTCCATCTTGCTCCCACTGGAGTGAGCGAAGCAGTCCTTCCTGCATACAGATGGCACCACTAGACTAGGTCAGCAACACTGCTGCACAAGGGAAAAGAGACTGGCTACTAAATAGGCAGGATCACAATTTGAACCCAGGACTGTCTGATTCCAAACTCTGGCCCTTTGCCAACTCCAACTCACACTCCCAGCATAGGTCACAACCACCTATGGGCTGTTGGTTGCAGCTGCAGAGCAATGTAAAGCACGGTTTGCAGCCAGATCCCTGGGTGAACCACTCACTATCTCTGTGACCTTAGGCATGATACCTGCCATGTCCTTGTCCCAGTTTTCTAATGCACCAGTGAAGGTGTGTTGTTCACTCCACAGAGCATGGGGGTGGTTAAATGAGATTGTCTATTGAACAGCTAGGTATCATATGGTAATTTTTTGTTTTGTTTGTTTGTTTTTATGCCTTTATTTACTCAGGATGTCTTTAATTGAATCCTGGGCTTCCTGGAGGGGAGCAAGCCTTATCAGCTGCTGTTTTATTATATCTTAAGTACAGCCTTGGCAAATTACAGGGAGGGCCCAGTCACAGAGCGTGGTGCCAGCTGGTGGCTAGAACCTAGGGCTCACCAGAGGTGGTGGTCAGCTCTAGAACCTCCTGTGCTTAGAAAGCAGGAACAGGGGGATGCGAGCAGGGACTTTTTAGGAATCACATGGTTGTTAGGGACAGAGGCCTGGGAACAAGGACTCAGGCCATGTCCTGTTGCATCAGGTGCCTGAAGCCTTAGAAATTGCAGGCCCATGGGGGTGACAAAAGTGCCCTTTCCTACTTGTTAACCCATGACAAAATGCTCCCCCAAGCTACTATAGCACCTCATGAGGCTTCTGCAGGGAGACCCAACAGCATGGCACAGGAGACACAAGCAAACAAGAAAGCCAGGCCCTTCTTGCCACTCTCACTATTGATAACCAGGGAGATCAAGGCTACCAGACACCCAACACTATCGAGAGCTCCCAGGAGCTGTGCTGCCAGAGTCTGAAACAGCCTCAAAACACATCATGTGGGTGGGACTGCATTATTCATGAGAAGTTCTGCCCCCATGAGCCTACACACAGGCTCAACTGAGTCAATCCTACAGGACTCAAGGGACCTAGAAATGTTCTTCTTGGAAGTTCTGTGCCCATTCGATGAACAAGGATTCTGCCACCCCTACTCTGAATGCTGAAAAGTGGAGGCTGAGCCTGGGGTTCCCAGCCCAGAGGCAAAATTCTGAAAAGAATAGGCCGAAGTTTCCTCTTTGGCCTGACATCCTAGTGACCTGCTTCCTTCCTACTGGTCCCTGATACTTCCATGTTCCTCCTCTGGTCCAAACTCCCCCAGGGCTCCCATCTTACCCAGAGTAAGGGCCAAAGACCTCAGCAGCCACAAGACTGCAAGGTGGACCCTGTTCTTTCTCTGACCTCATCATCACTCTCCTTCACTCTGCTCTGGTTTCATTGGCCACCTTGCTACTCTGTCTTCCCAGCTCATATCTTGCAGGTGTTGATAATTCTGCGAGGAACACCCTTCCTGAAGAAGTGTATGTCCTCCCTTCCTTCAATGCTCTGCTCAAACATTATCCCCTCAGTGAGGCCAAGCTGACCACCATCTCTGGTGAGCCCCTTCCCTGTCTTTCTGACCTTTATTTCTGCCATGGAACTTATTATTTATCTACCTGTCCTCAGACTGGATTGTACTCTCAATGAATGCATGTGAGTAAGTGCTCAATCTGCATCTGCACAGGGAGGGGAGCCTCAGTGGTGCTCAGTTCGTCCACCATATGATGCCACCCCTAACACACACACACACACACACACACACACACACACACACACACATACTCACACAGACCAGGCTGTCCCAAAATGTCTACACCATGCAAGATCTCGAGCTGACAGCTCACAAGATGCAAACATGGCTGCAAAGGGGTGCCAGGCTGAGCAATGGTGGGGGGTGACAAGAGAAGGGCAAATCTCACACACACATACACACACACACACACACACACACATACAAACCATAGCCTTATTTATTCATATATAGTCATGCATTACACAAAACAGACTCACAAAAACAGTTCACACCGATTCACATGCAATGTCTGGAAATGCACTTGGACATCTGCAGACAGATGCACATACATTCTCATACTCACACACTGCAGCCCAAACTCCACACATATGCACACCACACACACACACACACACACACACACACAGCCATGTGTGCACCCATGCACACTCAGTCCAGACCTGCAGATGCCATCCTTAGCCCCGCCACTATAAATGTTCCCCCACCTCTACAGGGACCTCAGAGGTGACTAGCTATAAATCCAGAGGCTGGACTAATCTCCACCATGGCCCAAGAGACAGTAAATGGGAAGCAGAGCAGCAGAAGTCTGTTTGTCATTCTCCTGTGTAAGGTGGTTAAGATGATGGGACTCTGCCTGCCAAAGGAGCAGTCCACATACCTGAGACCCCCAAGAAGTGGCCTCTGTCTCTTGGTGGTGGTGGCTCTGGGTAATGCGAATGTGTGGGTGCAGGAGGGAGACTTTCCTCTCCTTTGCTGAACACTGGGCCCTCTTTGGCAGGCCCACTCAACATGGACCTCCCCAAACAGGCCTACCTGTCCCCAGGAGCTTGTCTCTCCTTTAAGGCCCCCTCACTGAGACCCACACAACTGTTCCTGCAAAACAGGGGGTCCCAACCACTCACCTCAAGGTATGCCCCCAACCTGGAGGATCTTCACACTGCATCCACCCCTGCACACAGCTTAAAGACACCACAGGTACCCCATACCTTCAGCCCCAGAACCCTAAACTCATGGGTCACCCCTCCAGCCCTCCAGAGGTAGATGCTCATCCTGGGTGAGCCTGCCTACAATGTGGCAGCTCCTGTCACCAGGGAGCACCCCTCCAAGAACCATTGCCCCCACCCAAGTTGGCTGTGCCTTCCCAGATGTGCATCCTACACCTACCTTCTTCCTCAAGATCAGCAGTAGCTTCAATACTCTGCAGCAGCTTCTGCCTTATGCCGGGTCTTCATCTCTAGGGGACAAGCCGGTGGGCATGGGTGACCACATGGTAGGAGCATTCTGGGCTGTCCACTCCCCAGCCCACCTGGACCTTCCTTACCTGAGGGAGCAGCAGCCCTGGCTCTCACAGCATCCTTTGAACAGAAAGGGATGGGGGACCCTTGCGAATATGTGCCTGGTAAGGGCAGTGTGTTTGGTCTGCTACAACTCAGGTGGGCATGGGTAGAGCCAGGGACTGCCAAGTTCTGAACTCAGAGCCAGGTGCCTCCCACTACAGTTGAACCATTCACTAGGAGGGCACCATCACCTAAGATCAGCTTGGAAAGTGTTGGAAAATTTTCCTGGAGACAAAAGCCTTCCTCAGGATCTGAGGATCTCCTCACCTGATCCACGCTGCCCTCACATGGACTCATACCAGCATCACAGAGCAATGGTGCAGTAGCTTAACCACAAGAGGCCTCTGCTTCCTGCAGTGTCACTTCAGGCCTCTACTGAGGAAGCCAACATCATGCACTGTGTAAATGGGAAATGGTGTAAAAGCCAGGCTATGGTGGAGGAGCAAACACTGAAGGAAGGAAGGAAATAAAATTGGAGCCAATATTAATGGACCTGACAACAAACATAACAACACTAAGGACCAATGAAACAGTTGTTTCTTTAAAAAGGTAAACAAGATTGATAAGCCCCCATGCTAAAGTAACCAAGAGAAAAGCCAAGTTTATAAAATTAGAGATTAAAAAGGTGAAATCACCATAGATATCAGAGAAATCCAGTGGATCATTAGAGACTATTTTGAAAATTTGTACTCCAATACATTGGAAAACCTAGAAGAAATGAATACATTTCTAGATAAATAGCATCTACCAAAAGTGAATCCAGAGCAAAAGAAAACCCAAAAATACCAATGACTTGTAATAAGATGGAAGGCTTTTCATTACTGTCTCTAACAAAGAAAAACTCAGGGCTGGATGGACTCCCAGCTGAGGTCTACCAAAAACCTTTGAAGAAGAAGTGATGCCAAAACTCCTCAGATTACCCCATGAAATACAAAGGGATGGAACACATTCTAAATGTATAAAGCCAGCATCGCACACATACCCAAACCAGATAAGGATATATCAAGGAAAAAAACCTACACATCAACATCCCCAAAGAACTCAGATGCACAAATATTGGATGTACGTTTTCTCTGATATGCAAAAAAATAAAGAACAAAAAGGAAAGGAAATGTGGGAAAGATGAGTAGAGAAAAGGGACCAAGTGGTAGGGGTAGCATAGCTGAGCCATACTGCATCAGTAAAAATTTGGGGAAAATGATAAAGATCACTA
Organism: Marmota flaviventris; assembly: GCF_047511675.1. Classification (NCBI taxonomy): domain Eukaryota; kingdom Metazoa; phylum Chordata; class Mammalia; order Rodentia; family Sciuridae; genus Marmota; species Marmota flaviventris. Next base: position 120,998,918 of record NC_092503.1, read on the forward strand.
GGAAATCTGGATACTAACCCCAACAACTGAGACAACCAGTCATTAAGGGAATGGAACAGCTCTCAAAAACGGAGAGGTATCACGTTTCACATAAAACCACTGTTTGCTTGTTTTTGGGGGTGGAGAGAGAGGGGACTTGTCAATTAGCCTACCCTTTAATATAGAAAAAATGCCACAAGATATTTGTTTGATGACATCGGAGGAAGACCTAAAAGAAACACCAACACAAGTCTTCACAGGTGTCAGCCTTCTGAGGCAGGCAACATGGCTCTCAGTAAATTAAGTGTCCTGGTAGAAATGTGAAGTGATCCAAATCAAGCTAATGGAGAGCTGGAATCCTAGAAGTGATGACCCAACCAACAGCTGCTCCTGGATACTACATTCCCCCAACCCCACTTTTGTTAGTAGTTATGACCGTTTAATTTTCCCTCATGAAATTTATAAAATAGGTGCAGAATAACCATCTTAGTGTATTCTACTGCGATTAAGTTTTTTGTTCACACAGAAAACACTCTACTACCATCCCAATTCCACAAAGTGGGAAGATGTGCTCAGGGGACACTCTTCCTCTGTCAAAGCAGAATGACACCAATGCCTCAAGAATATGTTACACCCTTGAATTATTTTTTCCCTGGGTTCAAAAAAAAGTGAGTTTTCTTTTCTTGTTCTTCCTGGCCCAGGTGTTTTGATGCCAGGCCTGCACTCTCTTTTAAGATGTTTGTGATGGTGATTGGCCCAAGACTCACAAACTGCACAAAAAATCAAAAAGAAGAGGCCACCTCAGAAAGGGCAAAGTGTGGGCAGTGGGACCCCTAGTCAATGTGACAGATGATGCAGATCCTTCAAGACCAAGGAAGTGGGTGACAGGTGGCAGCTCGTACAGCAAGTGTGAGTCTTCCATTTACACTTATAGTTGGGGCACTAGATCAGGGGCCAGCATCCCTTCAACTCAAGAAATATTTTGAATAGGCCAGAAAAGGGGATGCTTTATTTTGCAAGAATGCATCTATAGGCCAAGGCACATGGTCTCCTTTGGAGTGATGGTTGCATTCCACATCTTTGGGGAGCCCAATCTACTCGGTGGAGAGTCCCACAAAAGTCATGTAGTGTACTAATACATGAGGTGGATCTCTCACCCATTCAGCTTCTCCTGTCAGTAGCCATCTGGCTCCATTACCTACTCCATTGCCTTTGTCTGGAATGGTGTCGAATCCTTCTCTTTCTAGAAGAGACAAATTTTCTCTTCTCAGCCTTGATTTTTAACATCTCAGGATTCTCCTGGTTAGAAGGGGGAAGGAGGCATTTTCGGTTGAGCATGGCAGCATTCCCCCCTGATCTGAGCCAGTTAGGAAACTGCTGCTGGTACTTTGAATGGCTGCCTGAATTTTCCAAGTTAGTCAGTGGCCAGCAGAGGGAGCTCTCTGAAGTCCCAGCCATCTACCTGATGATGGAGATCAGAAACTGAGAGCCCAATCTGTAACCAGGTGGAAAGAAATCTGACCTGGATTGAGGGAGAGATAGAGCAGGTCAAGAGGAACAGTAATTGAACACATGAAAGCTTGGTATGTTCCCTCTGGGGCTTGTCTCCTGAACAGACATGTGAGATTTGTAGAGGGGTTGTCAGCTAACCAGGGACTGTGGATTCCCAGGATGAGCAGGACAATCATCTTCTGGTGGTGTCCTTCCTCTTCAGATGTGGTGAATGAGGGTTAGAAATGTGTGACTGCGTGGTTAGGAGAAACTCATGAGGGCCTGTCCACTTATCGATGAGTTGCACTTCTGATCTCTGGCTTTTCTATGTCTTAAGGAGGATTGAGTCTCCTGCCTAGAATGAATGAGAAGGGTCCTGAGGAGATGGTGTTGTCCTAGAAGAAGGAAATTCCTGCATGGAGGTCAGAATTAGTTTCAGCAGCTGTAAAGAATATTGAGTGCTGTCTTCATATTGTCAAAATGGAGAATGCATTCTTCTTAGTGAGGTCTGAATGATCTCATAAGGGTTCAACTGCAGCCCCATTCTGGGGACAGACAGGAGGTGGAGCTGGGCAGTAATATCATTTCCCATATCAATCTAGTTTCCTGACATAATTAGTCTTCAGTTATTTTGTGACACACACCATGGAATTGACTGCATTCTTTGCCTTGTTCATCCATTGAAGGAATTTCACAGACACAAATAGTGAAAGTGTGAGGGCAAAGTGTCAGATTATACAAAAACAATATAAAGAAAGCAGAACTCCTGCATGGGTGTGGTCCCAAGAGAGGGTTGCCAATGAGTGGCAATTGTCTCAGATTTTATAAGGATCTAAGGGTTAAGAAAATAAGCCTCCAGCCCACTCTTGGTAAGGCATTCAGGGACAATGTGCACTTCATGTGCCATTTCTTCCCCTCATGTTATGGTCACTGTGTTGAAGTTTATCCCTTTCTAACAGATGTCTCACCCTTTGTTTGAAAATCAGCCTTGCATCTGTGGTCTTTCTATTCTGTTCCACTGTCGTCTTTCTGTTAGGAGAAACTTGACCTTGGTGAGTGCAAGTCTCCTATCTGCCTACCCAGCTCTTTCCCTACCTACATTTTAGGGTGTGAGTCATATTTTGTGTGATCCATGTTGATTGAGACTTCAGGCATCACACAGTCTCCAAAGAACTCCTCAAGATTTACTCAACTGGTGAATTACTTTGGAGACAAAGGTGAGAACATAATTACATTGAAGGAGTCACCTATACTCTCCCTGTGGAAGCTGTCTCCCAATAGTCGCCCTCAGGGTGCTTTTGAGCCCCTTTCCATTCAATTTTCTAACAGTCTTGGACATTTAGGTGAAGTTCATTGTCAATATTCAAAACAATATGGCCCTCAAATTGGGCACACTATTGTTGGCAGCTCTTTCATTTTCAGTCTCTTTTGGACACAGAATTGGCATCTGAGTCACATCTTTTTTCTGTCAGAAGTATTCCATTTCCTCAGAGGAGCAGTCTGGATAATTGCATACACATATCCGTTCCAAAATGAGATCTTAAGGGCCAAAACCAATGTCCATCAGTGCTCAAGAAAACCTCTTCTAATGGTAGGCACTTCCCTACCAACTGCAGGAGGAAGTAGAGAGGCATGACCCACAGACCCTTCTGTCTACATCACACCACAGGAACACAAGAGGCTCCCCACTCTCTTCACAAACAGAGAACTCCATGCCTTCACACTGTGGAACTCAATGCCCAGGGTCAGTCCTCACTAGTCACAGCTAGAGATGCAACAGGGAATAGAGGCAATGGAGTGCATCTGGAGTGAAACTCAACAACACACCACAAAACCATCCCTAGCCGACTGCACCAGGAGAAGGCAGATGATAAAAATGGATCCAAAACAAGTGTGAGACACAACTGGGAATGGCAGTGCCTGCCTTTAATCCCAGAAGATGGGAGGCTGAGGTAGGAGGATTGAAATTTCAAAGCCAGCCCCTGTTGTAACACAGTGATGCCCTATTCAAATTGGTGATAGCTTCCCTCAAAATGAAAATGAAAAAAAGGGCTGAAGATGTGGCTGGCTCAGGGCTTAAGCTCCTCTGTGTTCCATCCTAGATTATAAATAAATAAATAAATAGCAGAGACACATCCATCTCATGGGCAGTGCAAATTTAGCACAAATACAAGAAATTTCACAATACAAGGCAACCTGACACCTCCTACATTCTATAATGTTCTTGGCACAGATGCCAAATATTTGAACTTGCCAGACAAACTATGCAAAACATTAATCTTTTAAAAATATCAATGGAATCTGAGAGAATTCAGCTGAAAGAATGAAGGGGTTTATGGCAGAACATGAACCCAGAGAGAGAATGTTTGAAAAAGAACCAGACTTAAACAATGAGTCACAATGGCCCCCAGAAGGAACTTTGGTTTGAAACCCTCACTGAATTGGACAATTTTGGTTGCTGGACAGGAAAGTGGGCAAAAACATTCAGGCTTTTTGGGAAATGATCCTGTCCTTCCCTCTACTCTCTGCTCTGTCCTCCTCTCTGTTCTATCTGTTCTCCTGATCCAGACTTCCTTGCTAGAAAAATCCCAAACTCCTTCCCATTGTTCTTCAACCTCTTTTTCCACATTCTCAGAACCACGCGAGCTGCTCTCAGCCCTACCTTACCTGTCTTCCCCCTCCCAATACACACCAATCTGCTCCTGCCACCCCTCTTACCCCTCCACCCCTCCTCCTGCCACCACAGCTCCTCCTCCCTCGCTCCATACAACTCCCTCTTCTCCTGCAGCCAAGGCTCCCCTGCACACCTCTTCTACTGACATAATATTTCCCCTCCCCCTCCATCCCAAAGCCACACCCTCCTTCCAGGCCATGCCCTATCTGTAAGCAGACAGAACATTTGAAGAGTGACTGCCCCATGGTTGGCCCTTCCTTGGTGCCTCTACATCAGGGTATGACCAGCTAGGCGGTATCTTCTCTTAAACTATTGGGGTTCACAGAAGACTGAAGAATCCCAGACTTGAGGACCCCCATTACACTCACGGAGCCCAGGATAACAGTTCAGGTAGTGGTTAAGTCCACAACCATCCTTGTGGACACATGGGCTACCTATTCGGTCTTGCCTGCCCACTCTGGGCCTCTGTTTTCTTCCAAGGTCTCAGTTATGGAGATTGAAGGCAAACCTTCCTCCCCAAACTGAACTGCTCAGCTGACCTGTGCCCTGAAGGGACACCCATTCACAAACTCTTTTCTAGTCCTTCCATCCTGTCCGATTCCTCTCCTAGGCAGAGATGTTCTCCAATTATTAGGAGCCACGGTCCAAAATCCATCCAAAGAATACTACCACCCATGTCCTTCTGCCTCTAATCTTTACCCTCTCTAATAACCAGACAGTATCTACTGTGCCATCGTCCCCTGATCTAGTCAATCTCCAGGACTGGAACATCTTCAAGCCGGTCATAGCCTCCCACCACAAGCCAGTACATATTTAGCTGAAACTGCAAACTAAACTTCCTTTATGTCCCCATTTCCCATCTCCAAAACCTATAGGGAGCAATTTAAACCCATTATAGACTGCTTACTTGCCCAGAGACCCTGCTTTCCTACTGACTCCCCCTGCAACACTCCCATATTGCCAGGATGCAAACCCTCAGGAGCCTATCACTTAGTCCAGAATCTCCGCCTAACAAATGAGACAGTTATTCCCATCCACCTGGTGGTTCCCAGCCCTGACACTCTTCTTTCTCATGTCCCCCCTTTGAGCACTCACTTTATTGTCCTGGATCTTAAAGATGCCTTCTTTATAGTGTCCCTCCATCCTGACTCTTATTAGCTCTTTGCCTTCACATGGGAAGACCCTACATCCTTTAGGTATCATCAGCTGACATGGAAAGTCCTACCCCAAGGCTTCAGGGACAGTCCCTATCTCTTTGGGCAAGGCTTGGCATGGGATCTAACTGCTTGTGACTTAGGGGGCAGCACACTCTTACAATATGTGAATGACCTTCTATGCGGTTCATCATTCAAGGCTTGTGAACTCACACTGCTCAGCTCCTCAATTTCCTGGGGTCCCTGGACTATTGGGCCTCTCCAGCCAAAGCCCAGCTTACTACCTCTTCAGTTAACTATTTAGGTACACTTCTCACTTCAACCTCTAAAAGCCTGACATCAGACAGAATTCAAGCTCTCCATGACCTACAATCACCCAAAACAGTGGACTACATCCTCTCCTTCCTGGGTCTGGCAGACTTTTTCAGGCATTGGGTTCCCCACTTTGCACTTCTTACCAATCCCTTATACAAGGCCACTAAGGAGACCCCTCATTGGACCCTCACCTCCCCTAAGCTAGTAGCCAATTCCTTTTGCAAGCTCAGGAATGCTCTTACATATTCTTGCACTCTCTCTTCCTAACCCTAAACACCCTTTCCACCTCGTTATGGATGAACGACAGGGTATCACCACTGGCCTCCTCGCTCAGCCAACTGCACCCTCCTATAAGCCGATGGGATACCTCTACATGCAGCTTCACTCTATGGTTCATGATGATTACTGAGAAATGTTATAAAATTTTATGTTCTCCTGAGAAGTCAAATTAAATATATTTCTAAAAGTCAACAAAGAGAGCCTCACTTATTTAAAGTTTTAAAATGCTGTGCCTCTTTGCCTTAAGAGGGAATTAAAAGCTCTCTTACCTTGTCTGTTTCATGTTTCATATATAATGATAAATTAGGTTCACTAATTAATATTAATTTTAAAATTATGTATAATTTTTTATAAAATAATATTCAAGTAAAAAATTAAGATTAGTTTCAAAATCAAAACATCTTACCTAAGATTGAACAAGTGGCCACCATACCTAAGTTAAAATTCTTTCATCTCATTCCAAGTTAAGACAATTATTCAAGTTTATTTAAAATTAAATTCAGAAGATAGGCTTTTGTTATAAAGATTACTATATTCCTAAAGTAAGCAAAAACACTATATATAAATAAGTAAATGTTTCAAATTATAAAAATTATATTCCTTAATTTATAACTATTATAAAATTAAATGTTTTACTCTTATTAGTTTTATAATGTATTATCCTTACAAGTTTTAAAACTATTATCTCATAAAGCCTTATGCAAGTACTAATTTTAATGTAACAACTGAAGGTAATTTATAATAATAAGGTGATTACTTATAAGACAAACAAGTTGTAGTACTGTATTTTAGTATCTATACTGGCCCCAGTTTATACTTTTATTGCTTAGCCCATTAGTAGAGACAAAGGGAAATCATAAGACTCATAAAAACAAACAAAACAACAAAAATCTAGGCCTCCTGTTGCTGTGGTGCCCTCTTTAGCTCGACAGCATGGACTTTAACAATCCTCCCTTGCATCACAGGTCACTCTTGCTAATTTTCCTGGCCAAATAAAAATATGTATTGTCACTTCTTGCTGTTTAAGTACTTGTACAGTGCTGGGCCATTCTCTAAATCTAATGGTGCTCCAGCTAATATCAACTTATTTCTACAATTTTAAAAATAAAAAGGGGGAAACAAAATCCCATATAACCCAACTAAATCTCACAATTATTTTGAAAAGTTTCAAAATTGTGATATTAAAAGTCTCACTCCTACTGAGTGACACATGGAGCACTAGAATAAACCAGATTTAGTAATAACATAGGGTAAAGGCTATGCCTCTATATTTCCAGAAAACCCAACCTGTCATTGAGGAGACAACTGAAGGACCTGGCCTTTCAGGCTGAGCAGATAGTTCAACAACAAGGAGGTAATAAGTCTCAACCACAATGGCTATGCTGGTTCTGTTGAGTTGCCAGGTGAGTGGAGTCTATGGAAAAATTTATTGGACTTATTTCCCAGATCTAACTTTAGTACATCCAGCTATGTGGATGAAGAATCCATCCCACTATCTACTAATGATATTCATATAATGGGAGGTTTTAAAGATGAATGCATGTGCCTGGATTTAATTACATTGGCTACAGTGGGAATCCACCTATATTTTAGTTCCATGATAAACATTGTGGCTATTTTAAAAGTAACTTTTAAGGTAAAGACAGCATACTGGCCTCTGGGACTTAAGGTCAAATGGCAGACCAGAAGAGGAGAGGAAGTATAGGTTGAGACAGAGCAAGTAGCTGACCTTGCTCCCATGGGCTGTTGTCTTTGGGGGTATGGCCCTGCTTCACTGGGGTGGATGCCCTGGCCAAATTGAGTGCCCTCACAAGTCTTCAAGGGCTACAGCATGCCAGACTCACCATCCTATGGTGGAGGTGATAGGATGCCCAGTGGACCCATGGAGTGGAGGCAGGCCCAGCTGAGGGCAGTGGAGGACTGTTGGGATCTAGGCAGTGTCAGTCCTTAAAGAAGTTAGCATCATCCTATCTGGGTAGGGGGGCTGGAGGTGTTAAAGCCCAAGTGTGTTCTTAGCGCTTTCTCACGCTTCTTGTTTCTCCACGTGGGCTGATGACCATGGCTCCAAAAGCAGAGATCAGATCTGGGAGCCAGTCTGGGCTCCCAGGGCTCATAGATGGATTACGGGTGGATGTCAAAGTAGAGGTTGATTTTGAGGAGGTGGTGCTGGTTCCCCCAGGAGAGCTTAAGCCTTTCTGTGTGGGCAGGCTTTGGGGGATGGCAGTAACTGTGGCCACACCAGAGGTTGCTTTCCCTGGTGTGTGCCTTGCTTTCTGTCCCTTGGTCCCCATGGTGGTGCTCTGGCTAGGGGCACTGGAGGTGTTGTGTTCTAACTGTGCCCCATGTTGCTGCCTGTTGCTTGGGGTACCTCCTCTTTGGGAGGAGCTACACCAGGCCCCAAAGGCTGACATGAGTTCAGGAAGCAAGTCTGGGCTCTCTGATCTCCTTGATGTCCCAGGGACTGAAGGCAAACTAGAGATACCCTTTTCAGTGGGAGTGCTTGTCCCCTGAGGTAAGCTTTGGTGTTTCTGGATGGGCAGGCTTTGAGGAATGGCACTCGGGGTAGGAACTCCACTCTTTCCTTGCCCTTTTTTACCCTCTTTGGTGTGTTTTCTGGGTGCCATGGTGGTGCTCTGGCTAGGGGCACTGGAGGTGTTCTGTTCCAACATTGCTCCTTGTTGCTGCCTGTTGCTTGGGGTTTCTCCTCTTTGGGAGGAGCTACACCAGGCCCCAAAGGCTGACATGAGTTCAGGAAGCAAGTCTGGGCTCTCTGATCTCCTTGATGTCCCAGGGACTGAAGGCAAACTAGAGATACCCTTTTCAGTGGGAGTGCTTGTCCCCTGAGGTAAGCTTTGGTGTTTCTGGATGGGCAGGCTTTGAGGAATGGCACTCGGGGTAGGAACTCCACTCTTTCCTTGCCCTTTTTTACCCTCTTTGGTGTGTTTTCTGGGTGCCATGGTGGTGCTCTGGCTAGGGGCACTGGAGGTGTTCTGTTCCAACATTGCTCCTTGTTGCTGCCTGTTGCTTGGGGTTTCTCCTCTTTGGGAGGAGCTACACCAGGCCCCAAAGGCTGACATGAGTTCAGGAAGCAAGTCTGGGCTCTCTGATCTCCTTGATGTCCCAGGGACTGAAGGCAAACTAGAGATACCCTTTTCAGTGGGAGTGCTTGTCCCCTGAGGTAAGCTTTGGTGTTTCTGGATGGGCAGGCTTTGAGGAATGGCACTCGGGGTAGGAACTCCACTCTTTCCTTGCCCTTTTTTACCCTCTTTGGTGTGTTTTCTGGGTGCCATGGTGGTGTTCTGGCTAGGGGCAGTGTAGGTGTCATTTCCCAAACTTGCCCCACAGTGCTCTCTACTTTTGGGGGTTTCTCTACTTTCTGAGCTTGATCTTTTCTTGCGTGATGTCTGACCCAAGGACAAGTCTCTCCTCCCAGCTGCCTTTGAAGTCACTGAATGTGTCTGGGTGCTACCACGAGGACCCACAGTGGAGTTTCTCTGTTTGTCAGACCCAAGGGTTGAGTAGTTTAGGCTGCCCAAGGTTGTTGGGCCCACAGTCAAGGGTGGCATTGGAGCTGCCCCTGGACCTGGAGCTCCCACGTGTCCAAGCTGATGACAGCTGACTAAGCTAGGGGCTCCAGGGTTCATCCCACCAGGAACCCCAGAACTTGGTGGGACAGTGGCTCCAGGGGTGAGAGGCTGCTTACCCTGCGGAATGTGTCCTCGCACCCTTCGAGCTGGAGAGCTGGAGCTTGCTACAGGTGAGGGCCTGTGAGTATAGTAGGGCTTTGGGCCCTGGTGAGAGCGCCGGAAGCTCCTACCCAAGGTGGAGGGAGGCCCCAGATGTGGGGGCTGTGAAGGCATAGTGGTGTTCAAGGGTGTGACCCCAAAGGGGGCCACTGGCTGTGCAGGCAAGCCTGCCAATGTGCTGAGAGAGGGCCTTGGAGGAAGGGCCAAAGCAGCAATTGGCAGGCTGGGGGAGAGCCATCCTGTAAGATTGTTAATGGGAGGATGGCTCTGGGAAGAGACAGCAGAGCTGACCCACACTGGGGTGTGGGCCACCATGGTTGAGCTGCTGGGGGGATGGGGAAAGGTCTGGCTGAGGCCCACTGATGGCAGAGGCCTGGCCCCTCCCAGTGGAGAGGGGACCCCCCCATGGGCTTGTGGGGCCATGGCACAGCTGTTCCCCATGGCCTGGGTCTCACCCATCAGAAGACGGTTGATGTGCTGCAGAGCTTTCTTCTTCTCCCTGTCTAGGTCCTCAGCAGTCACTGGATGGGCCACTAACAGAGGTGGTGGCAGCTTCAGAGGTTCCCCTCGGCGGCATTGCAGGAGAGGAAACTTGCGTTTCCGTGGCCTACTGGTGTCTCCCGTGGGTGAGGACTTCTTCTTGGGCAATGGGTGTCCCGCCCTGCCTTCTGCCACCTTCTCACCCTGGGCCTTCTTTGGGGGAATCCCTGGGGATGAAGAACATTCCAGGGGCGGCTCCCCCTTGGATGGGTCTGGAGCCCTCCTCTTCAGGGCTCGGAGACCTCGTGTGGAGCTGTAGGAGCTGCTGATGGGGTTTCTTTTGGGGCAGGAGCTCATGCAGATGGCCCGGGAGCTCTCAGCTCTGTCTTGGGAGCTCTGGGTGCAGAGGTTTCTCCACAGAGGCCCAGGCCTGGGCACAAAGGCAGGCACACCGCTATGGGCCCCCAGGGGCCTAAAAGCAGATGCTCTCCCAGTGACCTGAGGGCGCCCCCTCTGATGTTCTCTATCTACAGGGTGCTCTGCTTGCTCAGCCACCACTTGGCCACTGTCTTCAGGGGCTGTGATCACAGTCCTCCCTGGGCAGGGTTCTTGGGGTGCTGGAAGATGGCAAGGAGCCACTTCCTGCCCCTGCACCCTACAAGGCGGCTGTCTGAGTCTGCGGCCTGGGATGCAGGAATTCATGAAAGCTGCAGTTGACAGCAGCGTCCTCCTCAGGAGACCTGGCATGCGGAGGGAGGAGGCAATATCCAAGTCTCCGAGAAAAGATCCAAGGGTCCGCAGGACCCTGGAAAAGCACCGAGCAGGCACTTTTCGCAACCGCTGAAGAGCAGTTGCAGGATGGCGGCAAAATGACCTGGAAGATGACCTGCGAGTGGTGCCACCAGCCCAGGAAGCCCTTAGTGGCCAACCAGTAGAGGGAAGTCGGCGAGGCCCATGACCGGGCTTCTTGTGGGACCCTTCTGGCAGGTCTCTGCCACTCAGCGCCGGGGGCAGGGGTGAGGGACAACACTTGCTGTGGGAAGTCTCCATGGCAGTCTTAGCGTAGGCTCTAGTGGGTAATTCTAGCAGCCATCGCAGAAGGCCTTCTTCGGCTGCTCACGCAGCTTCAGGCGAAATGGCTGTCAGAGCTGTTGCCAGGGCGCGGCTGAGGAAGGAATGAGTGGAGAACAGGCGAGCACGCGAGGAAAACCGTCAATACTGGGCAAGAGGCAGGCTTGCGCCAGCAACGGACGCGCGCGTGCAAATTCCGCGTGCGTGTGCAAAGTCTGCATGCACGTGCAAAGTCTGCATGCACGTGCAAAGTCTGCATGCTCGTGCAAAGTCCGCGTGCTTGCACCAGATGCAGAAGAAATAGGCAAGGGAACTGCGTGCCTGGTGCGTGCGTGGGTCCTGGGGGACTGTTGAGTGCTGACACTGGGATGTGATTCAGATCCCGCTGGTCCACCTCCTGACCCAGTGAGGTTTCCGGATCATCTCGGAAGGGTTGTAGATGCTGGGTTTGAGGGGTGGCAGCTATGGCAAGGCCAGGGATCTCTCCCCTCAGACTGGTGCGGCGACCCTGCCCCTCCCCAGAGGCAGCCAGGATGGCAGCACAGATGGGCTGAACTCCGATGGACGTGGGGGCAGTCAGAGGGCTGAGCAGGTTCTTGCTGCAGGTTGAGGGTAGCTCTTGGGGCGTGGAGCACGTGCGGACTAGGGTGAGGCAAGGACACCTTGTCCTCCCTTGAAGGTGTGAGCTAGTGTTTGTATCTAGCGTTGCTATGGTGAGGGTGGGCGGGGCTTAGTTTGACAGCCAGGAGCTCTTGCAATGGCAAGAATCCCTCAGCCCGTGGCCCCGCCCCTGAGCTGTCAGAGTTCTGTCTTCTGTCCTGCCTGGGCCTGGCCAGTCAGAAGGGGAACTGCTGGGGGGCAAGTTTCTTGGCTGAGCAGCATTTGCAGGTGGTGGCAGCTTTGGGATCATGGCCTGTGTGTCTTCCTGCACTTCCTCTGGGAACAGTGGATGGAACAGCTGCTGAGAATGCATTTAAGGCATCCCCCAGAGTCTGGCTGAGGGGTTCAGCAGGGCAGGCTGGGAGGCAATGCTACCCTCTGTGCACAGTCCTTTCTCTTTTTGTGGAAACCAGAAAAACCCAGCTGTGTGCTCACAAAATCGAGTTTTATTCATATTTGGGTTGCTTTCTTTGAATTTTGGTTATCAAGATTCTCCAATTTTTAAATTTATTTTTTTTAGTTGTCAACAGGCCTTTATTCATTTCTGTGCAGTGCTGAGAATTGAACCCAGTGCCTCCCACGTACTAGGCAAGCACTCTGCAATTGAGGCACAACCCCAGCTCTCCATTGTTTTGACTGTCTTCATTGCTTAGCTGTTCTGGGGACAATACTAAGCCTCCTACTGTTCCAAGAGTATAAGATATGTTACCTTTCACCAGTCCAATCTCAGCATTCACTCTTTGGAGGTTCCAGTTGTCATGGGTCTTGGCTTTTCCTGGATGGAAGGGCACCCTGCCAGAGTTAGCTGTGAGGTTTCAAGCTCAAGCTTCCCATAACCCACTAAGCAGCCCTGCATGCTCCTCCATGCTCAGCTATTATGAACTGTCCCACCTCCTCACTGGTGGAGTTCTGGGCTTGTTTCTGAACTGGGCAAAATATCAGTGAGTGTGGACCTGGAGGAGTGAGGTTGGAGGGAGCCTCACCTGGAACTGTTGTCCCAAATGGGTGCTCCTTGGGCCCCTTCCATTGTCCATGGCCTTTTCTGGGTCCACTGGACCTGCAGTAATCAGTGAAAGCCGCTGGGTGAGGTTGTGGCAGTGCTCATCTCTCCTGGTGGGATAATTCCTGCCAATGCATCCTTCTGAACCCAGTTCAAGGTGCTGCCCAGTAGGCTGCATTGGGAATCAGGGTCCTGGAAGTAATGAATCACCAGATGGGCCAGTGCAGCACAGACTTGCAGTGGGTGACAAAGTTGGAGTTGGGTTGCCAAGAACATGGTCCTGGGGCTCAGTGTATAGGTCCTTCCTCATGCCACACAGCTGAATTGGCACTTATCTTGAACTTTCCTCTGGAGTGGCCAGAACCAGAAGCTCCTTCACTTCCCAAGTGTCATGAAATCATATGGCTTTTGAGAAAATGGCTTTAAGATGGGTTTATGTCCCCCACCATAGGCCTCCCCACAGGCTTACATGCTGGGAAATTCTCAGTTTCTTCTTTCAGTCACCATTTCCTGCTGCATAGGGAGCAAAAATGGACACCCTCCTAGATCATGCCTGCCTCTGGAGTCAGGGTAGTGACTATATTGATGGACAGGGTGACCAAATGTGGGCCACACCTGAGTGGTCCTGGAGTATGAGGTTGGCCGAACTCTTTATTTTCTACTAACAAAGGTAAACACAGTCTTTATTGCTTCTTTTATTTCTTATTAAATCAGCAATTCATGCTTAGGGTAGATCAGATAGAAAGTACAGATTGCTAGGATTCCTTGGAATGTGGCCTTGGGTTTGAGTCTATGGATAGTGTTGTGTACAAGTGTTGTTCAGTCATTTAAAAGGAATACACATTGTGGTGGTCGCAAACATACACCTGTAGGATGAACTTGCAAATATACTAAGCCACATGAAGGCCTCACTGTGGTTTGTCAAGATCATCCTGATTCACAAGGACCTGTCTTTCCTTCGCCTTAGAGGGAACAGAACCCAAGTCCTGGAAACTGCCTTTAAGACTCCAAATTTGTTTTGGAGAGGGTAAAAAAAAAAAAAAAAAAAAAAAACAATGTTAGAGAGGACTATGATGAGTTTTATTTAAAAATTGATTTCTAAAATGTGGAATCAGAATAAAGTAATACATGTATAATATAAGTATATATCATTGTTTCTAAATTATCATGTTAAATTTCATAAATATGTATTAGATCTCCTAAAAAGTTGATATCATCAGGAAAAAACTCAATATTTCCCAGGAAGAGGATAAAATGTTCTATTCCCACACTGAAATTTTTTCTTAAACTTGGTTTCAGCTTTTATTTTGATACCTGTGTTTGTATATTCATTTTTTTAAATCGAGGATTACTTGCATATATCATCTAATCCCCTGTTTTTAATTCAATGTAATCATACACACACACACACACACACACACACACACACTGATCAGGAGTTATTACCATCCTTTTTCTTTATGAGGCAGCAGAAGCACAGAGAAGATACATAATATGCCCGGGCCTCCACAGTGCATTCCCTACTGAATGTTTGTGTCTCCTCCAAATTGATGTTGAAGCCCTAATGCCAATGCGAAGGCATGAGAAGTGGGGCCATTGGGAGCTAATCAGATTTTGATAGGCCAGGGGGGGCATGTCTCCCAAGATGAGATTAGTGTTCTCAGAATTTGAAAAAGAGACCAGGGCTTACTTGCTCTCCACCAAGTGAGAATACAGTGAGAAGCAGCCAGCTATGAGCAAAAAGAGGGCTCTTTCCAAGAATTCAATCTATCAGTACCTTGACCATGAACTTCCCACCCTCCCAAATGGGGAGAAATAAATGTTCCTTAAGCTTCGAGTATTTAGTTGTAGCAGCTAGAACTGACTAGGACAGTCAGTGAAAGGACTTTGTGAATATTCAATGAAATAATGTATGCAAAGTGGTCTATGAATATAAGCTATTGCATTATCACCTTCATCATCATTACCAGTTTTCCTAGCCAAATGGCATAGGAGCTATTTTTCACACCTAATTCAATTCCAAAAGAAGCCACTGATATTTCTCCAGCAGAAAGAGGTTATGACTGCTCCAGATGAGTTACTACCTAGATGTTCAGGTTGTTTGTGGCCATTTTATGGATCTACATAAACCTTTGGCTGCTCTGTAAATGAGTTTTCTGGCCCATCATGAGATTTATACCCCTGTGCCATCAATACCATCCCCTTTTAGGGTGTCCAATTATGACCAGTCATTTACATCTTGAGCCATTCTGAAATCCATGTGGATTTTCTCTTCCTGAGAGGTCTATAAAAACATGAATGACAGGTGATGTCACTGAACAACAAAGATGGGAGAGGACAGCTTGAAGAGCCTGGAGAGGAGCCAGGCAATCAGAGAAAAAATAACACTAAGAGTGGAGGAGGCCAACCTCTGTCTAGAGGGCTCTGGGAAGAGCCAGCCTGATTTCCTTCTGGGACCTGCTCGGGATGGATTGTGGGTAAGATAAGGTCAGCCATGAACTGTGTAGAAGTAGAATGCATTGGGGGTGCTGATGGAACTAGATTTGTATTTCTACTTTACAAAATATCTCTGAATAATTAGGTGGAATTCCCTGAGATTCCGTTTTCTCATCCAGCAAATGGGCCTAGTAAATGAACCTTCTCAACAATGATAAGGTGAAGATGTCACGAGGTTATATTTGCAAAGCAGTTACAAACTATGGAACCAAACTAGGTACTGTTCAAGAGATGAATTAATAAAAATAATGTAATACATATACATAATGGAATATTACTCATCCTTGAAGAATGAAATTATGACATTTATCAGTAAATGGATGAAGCTAGAGAATATTATGCTAAGTGAAATAAGCCAATCCCAAAGAACAAAATGCCTAATGTTTTTCTCTGATATGTGGAGGCTAATGCACAATAAGGAAGTGGAGCTAGGAAAAAATAGAGATACTTTGGATTAGACAAAGGGGAGTGAAAGGGGAGAGGGGTATGAAGGGAGGAAGAAGAGCAGAATGAATTGCAAATTATTACTCTACATGCATATATTGTAAAGGTGACATTGCAATAAATTACTGAGTTGATTTTAAAGCAGGAGATGGAAACTTTATTCACCAGCTGGTAGTCCAGATCCACCATCCAAGGGATAGGTAGGCTGCAAGTCTATACCCTTCAACCCCCACCCAGGGTGTGAGTACACTTTTTGTAGTCCAAAACCACATTAAAGAATAAGTGGCTGTTTGTATAATTCAAAACCATAAACAAATGTCATGAGATCTAAAATCATAAGCAGAATGAAAAACAAATTTTTAGTGACAACACAAAGTAATTTTAAATTCTTTTATTTATCAATTTAGGAAAACACATTTAATGTTTAAGTATGTTACCCTATAAAATTTAGGAGTCAAGAGTACTTGATGTTATATTTAGCAGTTAACATTTTAACTTTGTAAGCCAATTAGATGTCTCTAACAAACTTATTTAAAATTAATTCTATATATGTTAAATAAAATTTACTTATTTTTAAAATCAAAGATATCAGAGAAGTGCACTGAACAGTATCAATTTTTTTTTCAATTGAGGAAAAGTCCTAGAAACAATGTATAGTAGACATTTTATAGACATTCACATTTTTTCAACAACTGTTTGATGACCTAGAAACGAAACTGCATTGGTAACTTTAAAGACAATGTTACTTCTTGTTGTTGTTGTTTGTTCACCCAGCATGGACAAAAATGTCATGTACATCGTAAAGAATGGTTACTATTATCTAGATAATCAATCTTTGACAGAACACACTGTCCAAGAAAAATGGGAACCACAAAGAAAACACTTTTACATTGTATAAGAATTGACATTTTGTGTTGCCAAACATGCTATGCTAAGCAACTGTTGATGGGTAGAGGTGGAGATTTCCCTGGGAGAAGCATTTCTTACATGATGTGGAGTCTCAGGGCAAAATGGAGTCTGATTGGTTATTATCCATATAGCCTGGCCCATTACAATATGACCAGAATAACTCTATATCATGTGCAATCAGAAGAATGAGAATTTGTACTCCATTTATGTATGATGTGTCAAAATGAATTCCACTTTCACATATAACTAATTAGAACAAATAAAAGTAAATGTTCTTGGGCACACTAAATCAAACAACAACAACAACAACAAAATAACTACTAAAGATATTTTCACAGGATATTTAAGTGACCATGGACTCTATATGCTGTGTCTAAGAGCCAGAAGGATTGGTTAACCCTCCTTCTAGAGAATCCACTGTCCTGTCTGTACAGGAAGGGGAGGCTTGGTATGCAGGTTGCTAGAGAGATTTCATCTACAGCTGTTAAGTCAAGGGCTGCAAGAAGTGTCCAATCCTGCAGAATTGGTAGAATCACTGAAAATTGAGTAAAAACTTACTGCCAGTATCTATTCTCTACACTAGTCACTAGTATACACTGTGGTCCATCAGAGTGCCATGTGTGGCACAGATAGCATTTTATGTTATTGGTAGACTTCTTTATTTTCTAACTTTTGAAATTATATATGTATGTATATTTTCAAAATCACTAAATCAAGAGAGTTAAAATTCTTATTACCTAATTTATTACCTATAATGAAAATGACAAAATCAGAATGTGTCTCTGATTAATTAAACCTTAGTAAGAACCATTATAAACAGCAGTAGCAGCAATGTACATGCACGGGCACATCCAAAACAAATGGCCACTTACACAGGTCATGTTTTAACTCCAGATTTGCAAACCTGATATTTTAATTTTGAGGTCTGGGAGGAAAAAAAATCAAATTTTGGCCTCCTCATGATTGATTCTACTTCAGATAGGCCAACTCTTCCGTCAGGTTCTCAGTCAGCATCTCCAGTTCAGCTCTGGCTAGGGTCAGCTCATCTGGCACCTTTTGCAGGACATTGATGTCAGCCAGGTCACTCTTCTATCTGAAATGTAGTTTAGGAATGCAATACACTGATTTGGACAAGGCCACTGTCATCTTCAGGGCTATCTGATGCACAAATCTATGTGACTCTTTTCAAATAGCAGCACTGTAGTGTGTGATATGTGTTCTTGCTTTTGTAACTCCCTTCCTTCTCTCCCTGCCTTCCTTTTTTCAGTATCATGATTAAATTTTCAGTTGGAAGGAAGGAAAGACAAAAATCATGAGATGATGCTTTTTCACCAGCAATGAATCCCACTAGCACTGTGCATCCCAGGAAGGGATTCCACTTTGGCTAGCTGTTGTGGCCTTAAAAAAATAGCAGGCCCTATATTTGTGCAGTATCTAATGGTGTCCTGAAAGCAACTGAAAATTAAATAATAGTTATTCTTTTCCTGAATTTTCTTCATGATTTATTCATTTTAAAACATTGGTACTTCTTCATTATATTTTGCCAAGGTTTTATAGGTTAAAGGCCATCATCCTTGCAACTTCCTGTGTGAAAATTTTGTAATCCAAAAAGTGTGTATTCCTTATGTCAGGAAGTATGAGATATGGAGGAGGAGATGAAAATATAAAAACAAGTGGATGGATAAAATTTCAGTTGTATGTGCATCAGGAAAACAATTTTTGCACTTAACCCCTTATCAGATACATTATTAGTTCATTGAATGCATTGAAAATTAAAGTTTAGGGCATTGGTAGAGTTATGTTGAATGTAAGTCATTAAAACTATAGTGATCCATAGACTTAAGAGTAAGCAACTTATTTTACCAATGTGTAATGTGAATTGTGTTTGAGTCTAAATACTTTTTGGAGTGATCATCCTATTTCCATTTGTCCAAACACCAAATATATGGAGGATGTGAACTTCAGAAGATTCAAAATATGTACTATCAATGGAGGCAGGAAAACAGGGAATAAGAGGACATTGTAGGAAAGGTAAATTATCACCTGTCTATTCCACTCACTTCACTCTGAATCCCATGCAGCCTATTTTGCATTGCCAATCTGCAAGATGAGCTAGGCATTGCCAATCCTGGCAGAAAGGATCTGGCAAAATAAAGGAAGTCATAGATAAAAAAATTCTAATATGCAAGTAGTTTACAAATGTATTTTTGACACAAAATTTGAGTGGTAATGTTAAATGCTGTTTCACTAAGAATTACAAAAAGAAAGAAAAAGGAAAAAAAAAGAAGTGGTGTTAAAACTATAAGCCAAGGGTGCAAAGTAAGGGATTATGGTAAAGCCCTACTTTCATTTCGGGTTCTGAAAACAACCCTTTAAGATAAGTAGTATTATTCTCATTTTATAGAAGAAACTGAGATTCAGAGAATTCACCCAGTTAACATTTGGCAGAAGGAGAGTTCAAAGTCCTGCATGCATGATGCAAATGGCAGTAACTGAAGAGGCTGTGTACAATCCTAGGTAAGACTTTATTATACTTTAGCTTTTTCAATTAGTCCTTCCCTGCATGCTACTCTATTGATCAATGTTTCTACCCTTCCTTAATGTTACTTCATTTCTTCCCTTCTATTGATATGTTTTATTTCCTATTGTGGTTTCACACAACTGAATTATGGAAATAAAATGTTAAGTCTAAATTTATCCAGCACCTCTTTTTTTCCCAGTAACTGAACAACCTTAAAATGTTTTAATCCTCTAAACTTTTACTGTGTAAATGTTATTATAGTATTATAGATCTATCTTTTTGAGTTTTCTTTGAACACATGCATATCAATTTTAAAATAGGACTTTACCTTGTTTTAACATACCCTAGCAGTTACTCATTTCTTATGAAATCAAGGCTTTCAATGTATGCCCTATGTATTCATGTAAGCATGTTTGTATTTCAGACAACCTTGATGATAGCTTAGCTGGGAATCAAATTCTACTTTGATTACTTTGGCACAGTTTAAGGATACAATAGAATTTATTCTGGTTTCTACTACTGGTATTGAATAATAAATAATACATTTATGATTTGTTTTTATAAACATATTATTCTTCCAATTGTAAATTTTCTTGTTCCTAGTATTCTTTTTTTAAATGTCTTTTTAAAAATATTTTTTAGACATTGATGGACCTTTATTTTATTCATTTTATTTATATGTGGTGCTGAGGATCGAACCAAGTGCCTCACACATGCTAGGCAAGTGTTCTACCACTGAGCCACAACCCCAGCCCCCTAGTATTCTTAAATCTATAATATGCCTAAGTGAAGAATTATTTTTATTGATCTTGCTTACATTATGATTTTCAAACATCTCAGAGTCTGTCTTTGATTATTATTCCCAATCACATTTTTTCTAAGGAAAATTCTATTTGATATACAGCAAGATCTTATTTTGTCCTATAATTTCCTGAACATTTACTTCTTCCCTTCCACATCTTTATGGCTCTCAACTAAACCATGGATATTTTCATGTATTTTCTAGTTAAACATGTTCTTTGGGTGTAAACTGCTCTTTGGTACTTCCTCCAATTTTCCTTTATTTTTGTGAAGTTTACCATTGTTAAATATCAAAATATAAATTGACCTTTTAATTCAACATTCTTAGTTTCTTTTCTTATGACTTTTATTCCATTAATAATTTTCCCCTTTAAGCATACTTTACTATGGAATGTTTATACCATTTCATTCTGTAAAATTTTTGAATGTCTGATCCTGATGTCATTTGCCTGCTGATTCTCACTCATGGTGGATTATTTCCTTACATTAAAAAATTATAAGTAACTGCTCTGATATATTCATGGATAGTAGAGCTGACAGTTTAAGAATAACTCTGTATTTTGTGGCTTATCCAATGTTCATATTACTTTATAGTGCATCATTTGTCCATGCTCTTAAGGATAAGTGGCATAAGAGAAACTTTTTTTATATTGTCCCTTTTAAAGACAGTAAATCATTTTTAAAAACAGAAAACCTCTTCAGGCTATTCAATAATTAAACATTTTGATAGGGCATAATTCATATTTGATTTGTATGACTCCAACCTGGCAACAAACACATAACTTGCTACTTTCATATTCACACTTGAAGGGGCTTTAGGGGCACACTAAAATTAACCTTGATTTTGTCACAGACACAAATATTTTATTAAGAAACTTAATCACAATTTCTAAATCCAAATGAGAGTTCCTGGTCAAGGGTGAGAAACATAGATCAAATTAGTTGTCAAGGATCAGAAAATCCTTCTAAATTGAAGTTATTGGAATTAAGTGATTTTGCCAAGGTGAACTGAGAATGGTATAGATTCAGATGTAAAACTAAAACCATCATACTATTGCTTCCTGGTTATCACCATGTCAATCACAGTTCCTGGAGATGGATATCTGTGGGCTCTCTCTCATCCAGTGAGGAGGTCCATGGTACAGGGTAGAGGAGAGTGTGGCTGTACAGTTGATAATCAAGACCTTCAGAGACCAAGCAGGAAGCGGGTCTGATTTTATTGCACAGTTACCATGTATATAAACTTAGGCAATAGCTAAGCAGACTATAGGCAGCCACCAATACAATTTCTGTCCAACTGTCCTGGCAGCGACCAATCAAGGAGGGGCCATGGACCAAGTGCTGGTACTGCAACATGTGGCCTCATGCCTAGGGCTGTGCCTATGGGGTGAATGGTATGCTACTCACCCTAGCACAGGGCCGTGCTTTGCCTCTCAGACACCCTTAAGGTATGCCATGTATGCAGTACTTCATGCACTTGTTCCCACAGATTTCTATGTTCATGATTGTTTTTAACAAAAAAGCTGGTGTTTATCTTTTTTCACCACAATGAAAGTTAGCTTGATAATTTAAAAATTAGGATAAGATGTTTACTCAGTCATCTTCGAATCATTCAGGGTGCTAGAACATCAAACACTTAGAATCTATTTAAAAGCCTGTGGCCAGTAGCCACACACCCATACAGCACCGTTTACAGTCTTAGTTGCATTTACACAAGTAGGGCAATAAAAAGGGAGGAGTCTCTTCTGAGGCACCCATATCCTAGGTGAAGGGACCCTTCCTCTCAACATCAGGACCACTCCTGCTATCCCTGCTGGGCAGCAGGTTCCACAAACAGATGAGGTCAAGGAGACAGCTGGGATGGTGCCCCAGCCCAGAGACTTAAAAAACTCCAGGATCAAACGAGTGATACCTGCAAACCATGGACACTGTGTTCTGGAATATCTGTGAATCTCTAAGGATGAGGAGCACTCCACACAGCACTCTATGAAATAAAATAAGAAAAATTAGATACAAGTCAACTGGTTTTGATTTCTTAATTGTAGCAATAATTGATCTTTCCAAGGACCTTCAAATAAAGATTACTTATAAGGAGCACATCTCTTTGTTAACTGTTATTCCTACATAGTCTTAATGCATCAGCCCTAACTTTATAGATAGATAGATAGATAGCGAGATAGATAGTTATAGATATATAGATATAGTTATAGATATAGATAGATAGATAATAGATATAGATATATGTAGATATATATGTATATGTATTATATATTTTATATTATACATATATTATAGACAAACATGCATATATATGCACATCTCAACAAGTAATATAGATGTAGAAAATAAGTATAATTGCTATTAACATTTTTTCAAGAGAGAAAATTACTAATCAATTTTTAATTGATTTAGGCTTCCTATATTGTTTATTCAATAACTAAATACTGGGTTCCATCCCTAATATCAAAATCTTATATAAATACAATGTATATGTACATACACAAATCCACACATAACTTCTGTTAGATGGATATACCCATTTGTTTATATGTATATTAGTTGATAAACAGAAGTTTAATTGCTTTGAAAGCAAAGGAAAAACACAGGGGACTCTTGTCCCAGAGGACATATGTAATAACTGACTCAGATTATCAAAGGAGAAGCAAAAGAAGGAGAAGAAAGCAGACATGGGAGAAAAGAAGAAAGAGTGAAAGGAAAAAAAAATGAAACTTTCCAGTGTGTCAAGTACCATGCTATGCACCTTAATGCATCCTTCATATAATTCCCACAGAAAATTTTAATTTATAACTCATTGTTACAATTTCATGAACAAGATGAGACAGACATTTGTCCACCTCACACTATGGACCAGTCAATGTGAAAGTTTGGACTCTAGTATAGTAATGGTGTTTATCCTTACAAAATAAAAGAATATGCAAGTTATACATGAAAACATATAGACATTAATTCAGCAGAGAAAGAGGAGATGGTTTTTAAAAAAGACTATTTGATCCTTCTTTTTTAATAAACATGTCCCCAGAAAAATCATTAAGATTCTCAAAGAGTGTTTCTCAGACTTCTGAATCTAAAGCCTCCTTGATGCCATGGCTCACACTTCTCTGTCTCTCACATTCTATATCCCTGATGTCAAAAAGAAACATCCAGAGCAGGAAAAGGGCATATTACATAAATTCAGATGACACAGTTCCTAAACTAACCCCCACAGTTAAAAAGTGAAGTTTCATTGCATTGGAAACTGCCTTAGCATATGCCTGTCCTAACTGCTACTGAAAGGTGGAGGTGGTCTCATTATCATAGGCAAACTCAATGAGATGATTACTTAGGAATGGCTTAATGGAATTCACACACACACACACACACACACACACACACACTAAATTCACTGAAAACTCTCAAAGATGTATCAAGGAGTTGGTTACATTTCATGTACACAAAGAACCTGCAAATCCTCTTCACACTCAACTCAAACCACCTTGGATGTGATTTTCCAGCTCTCACTGCTTCAGCACAATGTCTATGTGAGTCTTGGGCACTCTACTTTCTTTCTCACCTCCTCTCTCCTCCCACCTCATCCTTTCTTCTCTGATTTGTTCCCAACCCTTTATCGGGTAAATAATTTTAAACTCTCCAGGTTCCTCCTCTTATGATCTTCATATATTTAAAAAAAAAAAAATCAAAGACCAACCCCAACAGGCAAAGCAAAATTTTCTTAAAAGCAGAGAAAATTGTTGTGAACATTAACTTGCATTTTGTTCCTGTAATATAAACAAAAACACAGAGTGTTGCATATAATTGTAAGTAGTTCACATACCCCCTTAAGCATCTTGGAGCCCAAATTCAGAATACCAGAAACTAATTGCTCAGCAACCAAGGTGCATAGAATAAACCCAGCTAGGACAGCGAGTCAGAGTAGGAGGTGGCTGAGAGAAGACCAATACCCAGGGCACCAGAAAGAAACAAGAAAACTAAATCTGGACCCAAATAGTAGGAATCTGGGGTAAAGGGAATACAGAACCAAGGCCCCACATTAGGAATATGAAAGTCCTAAGCTGTCAAATATGGTTTCTGAAATTTTATAGAAACCAGCAATTCCTTTTCAGAGTTTTAACCCTGCTCCATCCAGGCTCTACTCACAACTGAACTCTTCAGTGTCATTGTACTAACAACAAATACCAGTTGAACACAATGTTTTCAGAGGGTACAGCTAACACTAGCCTGCAGTAGAGGAAAAGCCTAGGAAGGGTTCAATTCTCACCACCACAAAATGAAAAGCTAAAATCAAAATTTAAAAAGACATTTGGGAAATTATCAAAAATGAATAATGATTTAGGGCTGAGATCGTGGCTCAGAGGTAGAGTGCTCAACTAGCATGCATGAGGCACTGGGTTCTACCTGAGCACCACATAAAAATAAAATAAAGTTACTGTGTCCACCTACAACTAAAAATATGTTGAAAAAAATGAAGAATGATTTAAACAGGAATGTGAGGTAAGTTCTGTGGTCCAATTCCTAGGAGAGGTCGCTGTGGTCTTCCAACACACGTTACAATCATTTTCCTCTTGATTTAGGAGAATTTTGCTTTTCCGTTGTGCTTGGCTCTTGGTTAGTTTGGGCAGGGGACAGATTAAAGTGTGAGAAATATGAAAGGAAAAAAAAACAAGAGAAATTAAAACTGTTTACTGGGAGGCGTGGGAAACAAATTAGAGAGACCAGGAAATCCATCCTATCCTGGGGTGGAGGCCACTGATACAGAAGGGCAGAGGAGGCTCCTGGAGGAGGGAAGGCCAAGGAAACATCAGAGTCACTTACCTGCATACAGGGGGCCTTCCTCCAGGCTGAAAGGGAACACACGGTGGTGAGACCACAGCTAAAACAAGCCTGCTCAGCATGAATGCTGCTCAGCCCTTGCCTCCCTCCATTCTAAAGATGAGACTACCCACAGGAGGACAGAGACCTGAAAGGAGATGGCCTCTGCAGTATATTCAGGGACAGCAGGGTTTTATGGGAAATCCCCTGGACCACAGATCAAGACGGCTGATTTTACCACTGTCCCACTGCTTCCTCTCTGTCAGAAAACCATCTGCCTCAGAACTCATAACAATCTGTATTGTATTTGTCTTTATTTAGTTTTGCTTTTAAGGATAAAAATTATACTCCACGTGAAAATATTTGAGAGAATAAAACATAATTCACCCCAAAATAGTCAGAGGCATTATTATATCCAGGTTTTTTCTGGCAAAGATATATTTGGAAAAGGGGTGGGGATGTAGCCCATGGTAGAGGGCTTGCCTAGAATCCACAAGGCACCAGGTTTACAACTCAGCACCACAAGATAAAAAAACAAACAACAACAAAAAAAAAAAAAACATTGAATTTAAAAAGACATTTGGGAAATTACCAAAATGAAGAATGATTTAATGACAGGAATGAGTTCTGGGGTAAAACTGCCCAACTTTTCACATGCAAAATACTTCTAGAGAATAAGAACCACTTTTTAGGAAGTACTCGGTTCACTCCATCACATTCCAACCTGTGGTGAGCAGCCCACTTGGATTAGCACCATTGGGAGCTGGAGAAAACAAAATCTCTGGATGGTGATTTGTTGGGAGATGAACAGAAAGCCACACTCCTAAACTTAATGACTCCATTTACTTATATAGATCATTTAACGAACTCTTAGTATTTGCCTTTAAGCTTCTAGGTGCAGACTAACAACTAGATGCACTGAAGGCTAAAAATCTATATTCTCACATGAGACCCATGCAGGTAATGGTAATGTGGTTCCCATCGGTGGAATGTGCTGGCTGCAAAATAAAAGCTAAGAAAAATAAAATGATTGGAAAAAAAAACCCAGGACACAGAAAATATTTTTAGAAATCAGGGGCAAGATCAGGTAGTCAATCATACAGATCCAGCTTCTATATACTAAAAAATGCAAAATGGAGCCCATGCTTGCTTTTTTATATCAGGGAACATCAAAGGACTTCCATAGAATGGAAAAAAATTTTAAGTGAGCTGTTTAATTCCCAACAGGTTACACCAACTTTCACAGCTACTATGAAGTATCCTTCTAGTAAAGGTTATGTGTCTTGGGAAATCTATTGCATGGGAAAGCCACAGAGAGATTCCAAGGTTAAACCTAAAACCTTCTTGGCTGCCAAAACTAAAGAAGACCCTAAAGTAATTCACGGATGGCTTCCCACACAATATAATGTGGGCAAGCCAAGGTTTAAATAAGATGCAGAATGCATGACAGACCAGGGGTCTCCATCACATCCAGGTTTCCAAGCTTTAGGTAGCAAATAGCATCCCAGATCTAGGAAAGCTCAGGGAGCAGGGTTGTGGATTCCATTAGCTTCCAATTAGCTTCGCAGTGATTGGGCCACACATGTCTGAGCCTAGATAGAGACAAGAAGGTACACTAGGACATAGGTAGGATAAGGAATCAAGGGATACCTGGAAAGTCACTTACCAGACAGATAAGCAGCTTTCCTCTGATCTGAAAAACAACAAGAAATAGGGGAACTAGAAACTAGAACATCTGCTACCAAGGAAACAGAAATTCAGGAGGGAAAGCAGAACTTACTGAGATCTGCCTCAAGTTCATCTGAAAGAAAAAGAAAAATAGTGTGAACACCCATCCCCAAGAAAAGGAAAAACTGTGTGCCTAGAAAACCCCAGAAAAGCTTTTCTATTAAACAGAATTTCTAACTACAAACCCACCAGAGCCCACCAATCTCTAGCTGTCCTCTCAGACCTCCTCAGTCACCTCCTCTGGGCCCTGGACCCTGGATCTCCCTAGCCCAGACTCTGCCCCCTGTCAGCTGTCCCACTCACTACCAGGTCTGCACTTGCCCTGTGTGGTCTTACCAATGGCCTTCAGCACCTCTTCCTTCGCCTGCTGTTCTTCCTCCTTAAGCCTCAACAGATGCTCCTTTTCCTGCCTCACCTGCATCCTTGTTGAATGTTCTTTGGTGAAAAAATAGCTAGCCACCAAGAGTAGGAGCCCCAGCATGATCATGATCATAGCAAATGCTGACCTCCAGGGAGAAGCCTGAGGGAAGAAGGGCTCTGTGGCCCAGGCAGACAGCAGGTCAGGGGCACACCCAGGAGACCAGCACACTCAGAGAGGCCAGCCCCTCCCCACAGCTCTGCTGGGAGTGGGAAGCAGCACTGACCTGGGATGTAAATAGCCATGGCCTTCTCCTGGCCCAGGACAGGGTTGAGGACAGAGCAGGTCACATTCCCCACAGAACTGTCTCTCACCACCAGAGTGGCCTCCACACTAAACAGCTCCTTAGTGTCTTGGGTGTGGGCCTCAGAAAGCGCTGGGAACTTGTTTCCACTGAGGTCTCTCCACTGCACCTGGGGCTTTGGGAACCATCCTGAGGCTTTGCACACCATGCGCACTCCATCCTCTTCTGGCCCTTCTATGTGCACTTGAGGGTCAGAGCCCATCCCTGGAAGGAAGGAAGGAAGCTGTGGAGCCCCAGGAGGCCGCCTTGACCCCAGAGTTGCCTAGATATCAGGGAGAAGGTTTCATGTTAAATTCTGGGAGTTCTATAGGAAAAGGGAATAAAAGGAAGGAGCACAGGGACCTACACAGGGCAGTGGGCTCATCTCCCCAAACATGAGGCCCAACCATGAGGAAGAATTTGGTCCCAGGGCTCCCTCCTTGAATCTCTAGTTTTCTCACTTCACAGACTCTCCTGGGACCTCTGCCTCTCTGTGTATATCACATCCAAAATTATATTGAGTGACCACCTTTTTTCCTGAATTCTCTTCCCCTACACCCATGTTCCCATGAGTTATCTTTACCAGATTTCCTCACATACACTTGAAACTCAAAACTCCAAACTGAATTCATAAAGTTGCACCACTTGTGATAAAATGATTATTAATATGTCCCCAATTCTTCACCCTTATTTATAGCTATTTCTCTCACTTCCACAGACTTTTACTACCTTTACCTTCTGCCTCTGGACCCAGTCATGGAATTTAATTTAGCCAATGAGAAATTAGCTAATGGGACTAGTGCAGAAGTTTGAAAAGCACTGGTGCCTTGGTTTTACCCTCTGCCATTTCCACAGGAAGACAATCATGGGCTACCCACTGGAGGATGGATTCATGTAACATTTCCTGGTCAACCTACTATAGCTGCCCTGGGTCAGCCACATGACCACCTGAAATGTGAGCACACCCAACCAAGGTGCACCTGGTGAACATTTCAGCTGACTTAAAAACAAATAAAAATTACAAGTAAAAAGCTTAATTATCCCTGTTGAATAAAAGAAGAGTCTATTCCCTTTTCTTATGCCACTTGCTTTAGGAAACTGCAATTATAAATAGTTATTTTCTCCTCTTTTGAAATGCTTATATATGATTTTGAAAACTGGTTAGGTTTTTTACCAGCTTTGTGGCTCAGAAATGCCTTTCTCAAGGACCTGGGAACCATTTCTTTGAAATGCAAACATGAGGGAAGATAGCAACTCTTTGCCTCCTTTTCTGTGGAAATATAGGAGCCTAACTTATGTGGGCATCTTGCTCCAAGTTGTAAAACTACTTCCTGTCCTAAAGCTGGAGGAGTTTATTTTGCTTCCAGATAAAGACACAGATGGTCTCCCAAACTACTAGGTAAATTTAGGATGAGTTATGTGGAACAAATACTGCTTTCAGCCCTCTTAGTTTAGGATTAGTTCTTCTTCAATTTCAAAACAAGTATACAGGAGATTATATATGCTTGGCTCTAAAAAGAAAGATGAAATTCCTTTCTAGTTCTGTAATACATTTGAGTATCACCATAATATGTATCACTCTCTGATTTCATGCTTATACAGTAATAAAAGTGTTTTCTTGATTGAGGGATATTTTGCTTTTAATTATGTTTCTGAATCATGAACAAAAATGTAGGAGCAAAGCCAGGTAATATTAGCCAAGTTCAGCCCCCATTAGTTGAAATCCCTTAGTGCCTGAATTAAATACATTTTTATTGCCAGATGTACCTGAGATTGTGGCTGTCTGTTACACAGCAGAATTATAGCAGTACAACTGACACACAATTATCAAGTGTCCTGTCAGGAAACAAAAAATGGTTAAAATAAAACCCTGGAAGTCTCTGAACTCTTCTCCCCTTCCAAACTCCATGCCCACAAATCTACTCAGTTGACTCTAGTTTCTAAACCTGTCTGACCCCTCCTCTCCCACCCCACTGCCATGCCTCAGGTGAGTCACTCATTCTCTCCACATCATAACTGCACTCCAGGCCTCCTTCTTGCTCACCTCCCATCCATCCATTCACAGCTACCAATGAGCATTCCCAGCATGGCTCTGTTTAGGATTCCCACTATTCTGCATCCAAACTCCATAACACAGCACACAAAACCTTTACTGATCTGGTATCTGCCTTTCTCTCCAAGAGTTCTTCCCAAACTCTACCATCTGAGAACCTCAGGCCCACACACTCAACCCCAAGAACTATCTGCTCAAATGCAAGTAGCCACCATCACCATGTTGTAGTACCTCTGCCTTTTCACCTTCCAGCCCATCAACATCCAGGGCTCTTGTGCCAGCTCAGGTGTCCACTCCTAATGACGTCATCCTGACACCTGAGAGTGGTGTTAATACAGGACCATCTCTTTATTATAGTGTTGCCACTTCTTACCATCCTCTTCCTCACTCCTTCTACGAACCATGATGGCCTCATTATACCCAGAATAATCAACCATACTCCTACTTCAAAGGTTTCATACCAGGTGCTCCCTCAGCATTAAACTCTAGCCCCCTAGATATCCACCTTGCTAAATACCTACTTCCTTTGAGCCTTGCTCAGACTTTGAAGAACCTGTGCCTGTAGAGAAGCACCAAGAATCTTCTGGAGAAGTGAGCTCTGCTTTAAAACAAAGAGAACAGGGTTTCAAGGATCTACACCATGGGTTTGGATGTAATAAATGTAGCCAAAAAAAGTTTTTCTTCTGTAAAATCAAACATGTTCCCTACAACAAAACTAAAAAGCCCAGAAAAACATTTTGCAACCTTGATCAGTATAACTTTCCAAGAGAAACTCATTGCAAGATGTATACCTAAGTAACTTATAAATCAGAGCAATGATAACACATCTTTACCAATAGTGAGGATGTTAAGCACTCTCTCTGGGATTGGGCAGCTGGTCCACTTGTTAGAAAGATTACTTCTATTTTGTATGGGTAAAATCATGTTATCTGCATACCATCCTTTCTGTTTCAAAGGAAGTATTCTGTAGCTCATTCAAAAATTTCCTCCATTTTCCCCATGCCTCCCCCCTCCCAGTTTTGGATTAGCATGCAGTTATCAGAAAGAACATTCGGCCTTTGGATTTTTGAGAATGGCTTACTTCACTTAGCATGATATTCTCCAACTCCATCCATTTACCTCAAATGTCATGATTTTATTCTCTTTTAATGATGAGTAATATTCCATTGTGTGTATATATACCACAGTTTATTCATCCATTCATCCATTGAAGGGCATCTAGGTTTCTTCCACAGTTTAGTTTTATAAATTGAGCTGCTAATGAACATTGATATGGCTGTGTCACTGTAGTATGCTGATTTTAAGTCCTTTGGGTATAGACTGAGAAGTGGCATAGCTGGGTCAAATGGTGGTTCCATTCCAAGTTTTCTAAGGAATATCCACACTGTTTTCCACAGTGATTGCATCAAATTTGCAGTCCCACCAGCAATAAATGAGTGTACCTTTTCCCCCACATG
This sequence comes from Marmota flaviventris, assembly GCF_047511675.1. Classification (NCBI taxonomy): domain Eukaryota; kingdom Metazoa; phylum Chordata; class Mammalia; order Rodentia; family Sciuridae; genus Marmota; species Marmota flaviventris. The sequence goes on from NC_092503.1 coordinate 121,029,704, forward strand.
CTCATCAACATTTATTGTTGTCTGTATACTTGACAAATGCCACTCTGACTGGTGTGAAATGAAATCTTAGAGTAGTTTTGATTTCCATTTCTCTAATTAATACAGATATTGAACTTTTTTTTCACATATTTGTTCATTGAAGGTCTATCTTCTTTTAAGAAGTGTCTGTTAAGCTCCAGCCCATTTATTGATTTTGTTGTTTATTTTTTATATTAAGTTTTTTGAGTCCTTTATGTATCCTGGAAATTAGTGTTCTATCTGACATGTGTGTGACAATAATTTGCTCCTAAATTGTAAACTCTTTGTTCACCTCATTGTTTCTTTTTCTGATAAGAAGGTTTTTTGTTTGAGTTCATCTCATTTATTAATTCTTGATTTTATTTCTTGCACTCTAGGACTCTTTTTAAGGAAGTCAGAGCCTAATCCAACCTGATTAAGACTTGGCCTACTTTTTCCTCTGTTGGGTGCAGGGTTACTGGACTAATTCCTAGGTCCTTGATCCACTTTAAGTTGAGTTTTGTGCATGGTGAAAGATAGGAGTTTATTTTCATTTTGCTGCATATGGATTTCCAGTTGCTGTTTCTATTTCTATAAGAAATTATGTTGGGATTTTAATTGGAGTTGCATTGAATCTGTATAGCTCTTTGGGAAGTATGGCCATTTTGACAATATTAATATTGCCTATCCAAGAGCATAGGAGATCTGTCCATCCTCTAAGGTCTTCTTCAATTTCTTTCTTTAGTGTTCTGTAGTTTTCATTGTAGAGATCTTTCACCTTTTGTTAAGTTAAATCCCAAGCATATATATTTTGAGGCTATTGTGAATGGGGTAGTTTTCCTAATTTCTCTGTCAGGATTCATCACTGATATAGAGAAATACATTTGTTTTATGGGTATTGATTTTATATCATCCTGCTACTTGGTTGAACTAATTAATTAATTCTACAAGTTTTCTGGTGGAGTTTTTGGATCCTCTAAGTATAAAATCATGTCACCAACAAATAATAATTGAGTTCTTCTTTTTCTATTTGTATCCTTTTAATTCCTTTCATCTGTCTAATTGCTCTGGGCAGAGTTCAAGGACTATATTGAATAGAAGTGGGCATCTCTGTCTTGTGCCAATTTTTAGAGGGAATGCTTCCAACTTTTTGCCATTTATAATGATGTTGGCCTTGGGTTTAGCATACATAGCTTTTACAATGTTAAGGTATGTTCCTACTATTCCTAATTTTTATAGTGTTTTGAACATGAAAGGATGCTGTATTTTGTCAAATGTTTTCTCAGCATCAATTGATATAATCATACAATTCTTATCTTTAAGTGCATTGATGTGATGAATTATATTTATTGATTTCCGTATGTTGAAACAACTTTGTCTGGAATAAACCCGACTTGATCATGGTGCACTACTTTTTAAATATATTTTTGTATGTAATTTGCCAAAATTTTATTAAATTTTTTAAATACTTTTTATTGTTGATGGACACAATACCTTTATTTTTTATTTGTTTATTTTTTTGTGGTGCCAGGGGTCAAACCCAGTGCATCACACATGCTAGGCAAGTGCTCTATCACTGAATCACAACCCCGGCCCCATTATTGAGAATTATTGTACCCGTGTTCTTCAGGGATATTGATCTGAAGCTTTCTTTCCTTGATGTGTCTCTGCCTGGTTTTTGGTATCAGGATGATACCACCTTCGTAGAATGAGTTACAACAGGTTCCTTCCTTTCTGTTTCATAGAATTATGTGAGGAGTATTGATATTAATTATTCCTTGTAGGTCTTGTAGAACTCAGCTCTGAATCTGTATGGTCCTGGGATTTTCTTGGTTAGTAGGCTTTTGATGTTATCTTCTATTTCCCTGCTTGAAATTGATCTGTATAAATTGTGTATGTCCTCTTGACTCAGTATGGGTTGATCATATGCCACTGTAGTGTATCTTAACGCCAACCACAGCTTCTCTGGCTTCAGTCATTTATCAAAGCTAAAAATCATACTATAAAGATACATAAAGAAACAAAACAAGTGGAAACTGTTGTGTTTCACAACTAAACACTTAGGGTCACTCCAGGTGAACTGGGCTGCATGAAATAATCACACAGAGACAGAGAAATACCTTGGGTCTTGTGGCAGCTCCTCCAGCTTTAGGGGGTCCATGGAAAGAGAGAGAGTGCACATGCTGAACCCTTTTATTGGGAAGAAGCCATTCAAATGAGGCAAGGGGTCAGGTTTCAGGGAGTTGAGTCTACCTATGTGATGTCTACTGTCAGCACATTGACTGAAATCTAGGGAGGTCATGCCCATCTCATGAGCTATATGGGGATCATGGCAGAGCAAGTGAAAAGACCAGAGCAAGGCCAGCACAAACAGAGGAGCAACGTTAGTTCAGTCCACTTTGTGCACTCAGTGCTCATATTTCACACACACACACACACACACACACACACACAGCTCATGGATGGCTTGCCACATCTCCACATTGTCATCATTCAAGGTCAAGGGGCACTCACTTCCTAAATGGCAGCTCCCAACAGAAAGCCAAGCTTGATCAAGGCTTCTTTCATGAATGACTTCACTTTCCCTCAATTTTGTATCTCTGTTGAATCAAGCACCCTCATGTTGCCATTTGGCACCATGATGAACCAATCTATATTCCAAGTAGTAACAGGTATGTTGAAAAGGAAGATAAAGCAGTTAAATGAAACAAGCAAAATACAGTGACAATGATATAGCCAAGTAATTCTGAGCAACATGATCTAGCATTAATGTCATCACACTCTAAGTCAGACATATAATTCTGAAGCAAACTGACAAGTAATCTATTTACATATAGAAAATACTTAAAATCCACCAAAAATGAACATATTTATATAATGTTATTGTTGGAGTTAAGCATTTTATTAAATTGATTAATGCCTCAATTACTTTTTCTGATACGTTGTGAGCAATTCAGCACCCTCCTTTAACAGGTACTAAGTAATTGTAGTTTAGATGCTTCTACCAAAGTCCAGAAACCACATAAATTATTTGAACAGGGAAAAGTTAACATGGACATATTCATGTCTGAGGCCCTGAATTTAATCCCCAGCACTGAGAAAAAAAGAAAAAAAATCAACTAAGAAAAAGTGGTAACTACTAAGAGAAGTAAAAGAAGGCTGAAAAGAATGCAGAAATGGCATATATAGGGAAAAGATACTACCTCTTGGGTTGAGGCAGAGTAGCCAAGGAAGGGGAAAAAATGTATGACAGGGTCCTCAATGAGACTGAGGTGCAGAATTCATTGAGGAAGATGGAACCATGGCCCACTGGAAGGTTGAAATGGATTTGTAATGCTCCATCTCACCAGGTGTCCTCTTTTATAATACCCCTGCCCCAACATTTCTGACACTAAATGTTTGGAGTTTTCCACACCAATTCTCTGTATATATTTGGGTATTCTATAATTCAATTAATGAATTAGGCAGAGAGTCCCACAGGTTAACTGGACCCCACAGTCTTAAAAGTATGCCCCCCATGACTTCAGATGACAATCACAAGATGGCTCCTCAAATTACCCACCTGTTTCTGAAGTTCCTGTCACTGTAAGGAGGTCCAATGTAGTCTCTCCAGTGGCAAAGGAAACCTCTACTCAGGACTTTCAGACATTTGTCCATACCACAGAAAAGACGTATGGATGAGTTTGGCTTTAGTAAAGAGAGGAAGAGCATCATTAGAATGTGAAAAGTAAATATAGTGACCCTCAGAGAATAATGTGGGCAATCTCAAGAGCAAGAAGAATCATACCACCAGTGATTAAGGTCAGGTTATTTTATAGGGTACAAAAGTAGAACATATGATCCAAAGGGACAGGACTTCCCTGGAGACTGGGAAATATTAAGTAACATGGTTTCCCATTAGGAAATCTAGTCTGCCATCTTGTTCTCATCTTATATTTGATCAGTTGTTTGATCCAATCAAATGTTAGCCCCTAGCTTCATGAGGTTAGTAGTGTATTTCTTTTGAAATCTTCTTCCTGATTTGCTGCATTCCATAAAATTTATATGGAACTGGAAACTTACAAAGTAATTTATGAGATTGTTTGGTGCATTTTTACCTTTAGTCTCTTTTTGTCCCTTAAGATTCTTTGTCCAGGTCAGGAGCAGTTCACAAGTTATTGTTCCATATCCCAACAGGCACATTTCTCTGTTAGAGCCTTTTATTTTTTGTAGTATCCTAAATTTTTATCTCATTCCCAACACCTATCCTCCATTCCCAAGATCCATTCTCAGATTGGGTGATTTTCTACACTCATTTTCTAGAAGGGCTCAGAAAATCAACAGAAACAACTTTGTTTACTAACCAATTTATTATAAAAGATCTTGTAAAAGATACAGTGAATAGCCAGATGAACACACACATAGGGTAAGACCCAGAAAAGCCTGGACCACAGGTATACCTGTCCTGTGGTAGAGTTTGAGAGGCAGCACCCCTAGGAACATGAATACATTGTTGTTCATAAACTCAGAAGCTCCCTCAAAGTTTTTATGGATATTCCACTGTGTCATTATTATTAATTAAATCATTCACTATTTGCAATTAATTAACTCAAACTTCAGCTCTATTTCGTCCCCTCTTTCATTTTTTACTCATAAAATTTGTTCCTTTGGCAACCTGCCCCTATCATGAGGTGACCCAGGGGCTTTCTAAAAATTGTCCTATTAACATAAACTCAGATGGCTGAAAAGGGCTGGTTATTAATAACAACAGACTCTCCTTCCATCTAAAACAGGAAATTCCAAGGATTTTAGGAGATGTTTTCAGGGATCAGGGAGAGAAACCACTTTTCAGGAACCTAGGGCAGAGACTCAAAATACAGATAAAGATATCAATATAGACATTTCTTACTATGTTACCAAAAGGTGAGCCTTCTGTACACCACCAGAAGTTGCAAAACAAAAAGGGAAAACAGCCCAGTATGGTGGCCCATGCCTGTAATCCCAGCATTTATGAGGTTGAGGCAGGAGTATAACATGTTCAAAGCCAGCCTCAGCAACTTATCCATGCCCTAAGCAATGTAGGAAATGAGGAAAAGACTGTCTCAAAATTTTAAAGGAGGGGGTTTGGGTGCTGGGGTTCTAGCTCATTGTTAATGAAAGTGTGAGGAATGGGCTTTGATCATCAGCACCACATTAAAAAAATAAAATAAATAAAGTTATTGGTTCATCCACAACTAAAGAAAAATATGTTTAAAAAAATATAGTTTGTAAATGTTGCTAAGTGGTTAAGCATCCCTGGGTTCAATCCCTGGTGCCAAAAAGGAAAAAAAAAAAAAGAAGGAAAGGAAAGGAAAAGAAAGAAAGAAACCGAATTAACTTGCCTTGCCGTGAACATTCCAGTGCATTGTACCAACAATCTCACATTGTGTCAGATGGCAAAGAAGTGTTTACAAGGTCCAGTTCCAATAATACAAAGAAGACCAATATGGAGTGGATTTGGAGCAGAAATGCAATAAAATGATACTGGACTTTGTCCACACCTTTGACTTTATACTTTATGTATGCATTCCTGTTACACCATTCTACAACCATTTGTAACATGACAAAGCCACCTGACAAATGAAGAGCTTCTCTTCTGTTCTCCTACATAAGGAAAGAAGCACTCCCAGTCATTGATACTACACTGCTATATTATCCACACTTCAAATTCAGTCAGCCTCATACTTTTACCTAAAAGATAACAATTTGTATATAAAAAGCATAAATATAAGAAGAGAGAGGAAGCAAATGGTCAATATATACAAATACACACATATATACCACAAGCAAAGAGAAAATATACAAAAGTGATTATGTCCTTGTTTCTAGAAGGACTGTGGTTATATGTTCTTTCTGTCTTTGAATTCCCAAACTGTGTTGTTTCTCCCCAAGTCAGAACAACTGTTCACAGTTCTTCACCTGGTAGAGTGAACATGCCTTTATTCTTGCAGGACTAAGTCTTCAATAGTCCTGTATCTTCTTGTTTGCTGTGGTTTTCCATATGCCCTTACCATCAGACTTGGAAATACTAAGAATAAATATATTAACTGGACCCATGCTTGTGGTCAAAGTTTGCTGCAATTTACCTTGCATCTGGAAATTCTCTTTTTCATTTATGTTTACTCTAATAATTCTTGTCTTTCCTCAGTTGTAGTATAGACACAAAGTGGGAATGTAGGGAAAAATTAAAGAGAGTAGCAGAAAGGGGGATATGATCAAAGTACAGTATATGCATGTATGAAATTGCCACAATAAGAACAAATATTTTATACAATGAATATGTACTAATAGCTTTTTAAGGAGGAGATCCATTGCCTTATCCTTAATTCCCTGGATTAACATATCACAACATTATCAGTGGTACAAGAAATTTACTGAATTATGGAAAATAAGTATGTTATATTCATCCCAGAATAGGAAGCACATAACATAAAATATTGGACTCTTCTCTTAAAACTCCATCATTCATTATAGTTTGGAACTGAAATATCCTCCAAAGGCTCATGTGTTAAAAGTTTGGTCCCCAGCTGGCGGTCCTTTGGGAAGTGGTAGAAACTTCAATAGGTGGGGACTAGGAAAGAGGAAGTAAGTAAGTAACTGTGACTGTGTTCTTGAAGACTATGTCTTGGCCCCTTATCTATATATTTACTCTCTCTCTCTCTCTCTCTCTCTCTCTCTCTCTCTCTCTCTCTCTCTCTCTCTCTCTCCTTCTATCCTTCTATCCTTCCCTCCCCTCTCTCCCCCTAAGTTTCTCTCTCTCTCCCTCTTGCCTTCTGTATGCCATAAGGAGAGCCACTCACTCCACCACCTGCTCCCATACATTCTACCTCAGAAGTAATGCAGCCAGGTGACTATTGACTGAAACCTCTAAAACAGTGAGGAAAAAAATCTCTCCTCCTTTAGATTGATTTTCTCATTATTTTGTAACAAAGACAAAAAAAAATGAATAACACACCTATCCATTTCGCTGAAAATTTTTGGATAATGAACTGTCATCTGATAGTCCAAATCTGCAAAAATAGAACTGGGTACCACTTTCAACCTCAAGGTTCCTCTACACACATGCAGGTGCAGTAATGTAATCTCTCCTTTGATCGAATTTTTTGTTTTGTTTTGTTTTGTTTTTGGAAACAGAGTACCATATGTTGCCCAGGCTGGCCTCAAACTTATGGGATAAATTGATCCACATGCTTTAGCTTCCCCAGCAGATAGGACTATAGGTATATGCTGCCACAGCTGCTTGAAATACTTTTTAATACCAAAAAATAGGGCTCCTCAGTTAAATTGCACATTCTCTAAACCAGTTACAAAAAAGCCAAATTTAATCTTCTGCTATCTGAATAAGATATGAACTGAACTCTCATAACCACACATGTGAAGTCTGAACAAAAAGCAGAAGGACAAGCCCACTGAACAGTCCAAGTCTCATATCACAGGCTTTTGATACAGGGAGTCTATACCCCAGAAGAGCCACAGTGAGGGATCACAGACAGCAAGGGACCCTATGTCGACAAAACCTGGGAGTGTCAGGGAAGTAACAGAGATTCAGCCTCTGGGGGAGCACCATCAACACTTCCATTGGGGTATTCAGGATTTCCTCCAAAGGGGGAGAATTGTTAAGGGGTACAGGGAGCCCCTCAGACCCACTCTCCATGGAGCAGATGGTCATGGACACAGCTCCATACATAAACATGAAGTATGGAAACAGAGCTCCAGAAAAGAAGGCTGGAGGGAAAGAGAAAATGTGGGACCCATCAATCATGTTATAGAAGGAGACATCCCCTTCACTGTAGTACAGGAAAACCCCTACCCTGAAAAGATCCTGCCTAGGAGATAACCAAGTCACAGGATTAGTTTGGGAAAAATAACTATTGTTAACTTTCTTCATGACCCAAAATCCCTTTTGTAATGATTCCAGGTAGCAGCCTGTTCTGCTCACATCTTTCCTACAGACTCCCAGAGTCCACTTGCTGGATAATTCATTCTCTATCTCCACTTCCCAGTACCATCTTCCTGGTGTGATGCCCTCAAGACCCAAAACACTGCATTTTTCATCACAGTTCACACAGGGGCCCTTCCAGGACAGACTCATCTTTTCATGAGAGACAGAAAGGCTGTGGTGAGTAGAGTCTTGATCCAGAGTGACCGGCCCTGTTGAGAGAATTGTCAGTCATGCAAGGTCCTCTCCTGCCCCAACACAAAGCACACAGCCACCCACCACCTCACAGTCACAGAGCTGCCTGAGCTGAGGAGGGGATAAGCCTCCTGAGGTGAGTCTTGTAACTCAAGCCCATGTCAACAACCAGGAGAAGGATCCAGAGGCTGATTTGGGGGATAGACTTGTGAAGGGACCCTTGACAACCAGTACCCAGTGTTGTACCATTACTTCTGCCACAGCAACATCATTGGTGATGTTGGCATCTGAATCACCACAGAGAACTTAAGGAGAAGCCAGAAGCCATGAGGGCAACAGGAGGAAAATCTGGAAGCACACAGTCACTCACAGGCTTGGAACTGTTCCTTCCACCAATCTATGAGAGAACACAGATCTCATATCAGGGATTTGCAGAGTCTCTACACATCAGAGTCAGCAACCAATCTTCTGAAACACAGCAATGTGGGAGGAAGAAAGGAAAATCTGTTTGAAAACATTCAGCTGCTGTATTTTTTTTCTTACACACACACCCCTATATACACACACCACTCACACATCCTGCTGCAGCCTTCCCATGAAGACTAAGCCCAAAAGCTTAACACCCTGGGATCAAAATGCTAGGTATCTATCTGAAATGTCACTGTTTGGATTTAGCTACCAAACAATACTTTCTCAAGACAAAGATACACAACCATCCTGAAAACTGGGTCATCTTTAGATATAATTGAGGTTAACAAAATTTGCAAGACCTCCATTTACTTATAAAGAACTAACTATGCTGAACTTGTAAAATTAACTCTAAGCCATGAGTAGAGAATTACATCTAGCTTAGCTAAACTTGGAGGTTGACTATAAATTAGACTGCAGGGAACTCAGAGAAATCTTACCCAGTTAGGTGGCAATGGAAAGGGTTTTTAGATGGGAGAGAAAGAAGTTCAAAGAAGGAATCAAATATATACAGTGAGAGGTCAACCCTAGAGACTTTTCTTCCACTTCTCACAGACCAATAGGAGAAAAACACCCTTACATATATGGGAGAACCCTAAAATATTGGACCTAGTCATTTGCCTTCCACAAGAATTGCCTAAAGAGTTTTAAAACTTCCAGCTATGATAGAAACCAAAGTACTAAACTCCATAAAGTGTGAATGTGTAAAATACATGACTAGGCCACTTTACAAATGTGATTAAGATTCAGATTCTTTTTTTTTTTTAATTTTTTATTGTTGGCTGTTCAAAACATTACATAGTTCTTGATATATCATATTTCACAATTTGATTCAAGTGGGTTATGAGCTCCCATTTTTACCCCATATACAGATTGCAGAATCACATCAGTTACACATCCATTGATTTACATATTGCCATACTAGTGTCTGTTGTATTCTGCTGCCTTTCCTATCCTCTACTATCCCCCCTCCCCTACCCTCCCCTCCCCTCTTCTCTCTCTGCCCCCTCTACTGACATTCGTTTGTCCCCCTTGTATTATTTTTCCCCTTCCCCTCACTTCCTCTTGTATGTACTTTTGTATAACTCTGAGGGTCTCCTTCCATTTCCATGCATTTTCCCTTCTCTCTCCCTTTCCCTCCCACCTCTCATCCCTGTTTAATGTTAATCTTCTTCTCATGCTCTTCGACCCTACTCTGTTCTTAGTTACTCTCCTTTGGGGGAGATTATTCTGGATTCTTGCATGAGTCCAAACTAATCACATAAATACTTGTGAACAGAGATCGTTCTTGGCTGTGTCAGAGAAGCAGACAGAATCACAGAAATAAGGTAAAAAACATGCTGTGCTGCTTGCTTTGAAGGTGAAAGAACAGGCCCTCAAATGAGAGAATACAGATGGCCTCTAGAAACTGCAACACGTCAAATGCCTCCAGATAGGAACACAAGGCTGTCCATACCTTCTTAGATTTCTCTGGCCTACAAACAAGTAAGATATTATATTTTTGTTGGCTTAAGCTACTAATTGTTTTAATATTTATTTTTTAGTTGTAGTTGTCAATACCTTTATTTTTTTAATGTGGTGCTGAGAATCGAACCCAGGGCCTCCCACATGCTAGGCGAGCGCTCTACCACTGAGCCACAACCCCAGCCCCAAGCTACTAATTTTGTAGTAACTTGGCAGCAAATAGAAAACTAATATGACCACATAGATGACACATCCCTTGTGGAACAAAGCAATGGCAGAGAAATGTGCTTGCAGAAACCAAGAAAGTGAAAAGACAGGTGCCCAGTGAGCCAGTGAACCAGAAAAGGTCTAAAGATCAGAGGAAAAAGTCCAGGGGCAACCAAGAATAAGTGACACCGACCTTGGAATTTAGGGTCAGGGGAGGGGGACCAAGCAATGAGATGAGACCTGCCTTTTCTCAGGAGACACTGACCCAAGAGTCTTATGAACCATTTCAGACTAGCCTCCTGATGGAGAGGATCTGAAATAACTAAGAGAAAACATACGGTCCCTCTTCCCAGGGTCCCAAGGCAACATAAGTCTCCTAAAACTTCCATTTTCCCTTTTGGAAAGAGGACAGGAAGGTCATTGACCAAAGCAAAGCCTACATATGTCATACACTCCAAAATGTCTTCAACTGGAAAGCTTTTGCCTCCAACAGGGCAGAGCCTCAGGAACAAGATTAGAATGGTTAACATAATAACTAAACAACGTTTTTTTTGTTTTTTTTTTTAAGATTTGTGTTTAAAATGAGAGGAGAAGGAAGCAGATGGGGGAGAAAAGGAAAAGGGGTGAAAGAAGAAAATCTTTTGAGACTCTCCAGTGTGTCAAGTACCATGCTATGTACCTCAATGCAGCCTTCATATAATTCCCACAGAAAATCTTAATTTATAACTCATTGTTACAATTTCATGAACAAGATGAAATAGACATTTGTCCACCCCACACTATGCACCTGTCAATATGATAGTGTTGATTCTAGTATAGCAATGGTGTTTATCCTTACAAAATAAAAGAGTATGCAAGTGTTACATGAAAACTTACAAACATTAATTCAGCAGAGAATTGGGAGATCATTTTAAAAAAAAAGACTATGTGATCCTTCTTTTTTAATAAACATCTCCCCAGGAAAACCATTAAGATTCTCAAATAGTGTTCCTTAGACATTTGAATCCAAAGCCTCCTTGATGCCATGACTCAGCCTTCTCTGTCTCTCACATGCTATAATGCTGATGTCAAAAAGAAACATCCAGGGCAGGAAAAGGGCATATTATACAAATTCTGATGGCATGGGTCCTAAACTCACCCCTAGAGTTAAAGAGTCCTCTGGATTATCTTTCATTGCATTGGAAACTTCCTTAGCATATGCCTGGCCTAACTGCTACTAAAAGGTGGAGGTGGTCTCATTATCACAGGTGGTCTCATTATCACAAATTTAATGAGATGATTACTTAAAAATGGCTTAATGTAATTCATACACACACACACACACACACACACACTCACACACACACACACAATTTATTCACTGAAAACTCTCAAAGATGTATCAAGGATTTGGTTACATTTCAGGCACACAAAGAACCCGCATATCCTCTTCAGACTCAACTCAAACCACCTTGGATGGGATTTTCCATCTCTCACTGATTCAGCACACCCAAAATGTCTATGTGAATCTTGGGCACTCTACTTTCTTTCTCATCTCCTCTCTCCTCCCACCTCATCCTTTCTTCTCTGATCTGTTTCTACCCTTTCTCGGGAAAAACAGTATTAGACTCTCCAGGTTTCTCCTTTTATGATCTTCACAAATTAAAAAAAAAATCAAAGACGAACACACAAATGAAAATTTTCTTAAAAGCAAAGAAAATTGTTGTGAATATCACTAATTGCATTGTGTTCCTGTAACACAAACACAAACACAGACTTTGTTATATAATTTCAAGTAGTTCACAAATCTCCTAAGCATCCTGGACCCCAAATTCAGAACACCAGAAACTCATTTCTCAGAAACCAAGGTTCTTGGAAGAAACCCAGCTAGGACAGCAAGTCAGAGTAGGAGGTAGTTGAGAGAAGACTAATATCCAGAGGACCAGAAAAAAAAAGAAAAAGAAAAACCAAACCTAGACCCAAACACTAGGAATCTGGGGTAAAGGGAATACAGAACCAAGGCCCCCACATTAGGAAGATGAAAGGCCTAAGTTGTCAAATATGATTTCTGAAATTTTTTAGAGACCAGCAATTCCTATCCACAGTTCCAACCCTGCTTCATCTAGGCTCTGCTCACAACTGAACTCTCCAGTGTCACTGTACCAACAATAAATACCAGTTAAACATGATGTTTTCAGGGGGTACAGCTAACCCTAGCCTACAGGGGAGGATGGGCCTAGAATAGGTTCACATCTCAGCACCACAACATGAAAAACTAAAATCAAAATTTAAAAAGACACTTGGGAAATTACCAAAAATGAAGAATAATTTAGGGCTGAGGTTGTGACTCAGAAGTAGAGTGCTCACCTACCATGTATGAGACACTGGGTTAATTCCTCAGCACCACATAAAAATAAAACAAATGTATTGTGTCCATCTACAACTAAAAAAATGTTTAAAAAATTGGAGAGTGTTTAAAAGATAGGAATATGAGGTGAGTTCTGTGATCCAAACAGAAGAAGTCTCTGTGGTCTTCCAATGCAAGTTACAATCATTTTTCTCTCTATTTAGGAGAATTTTGCTTTCCTGTTGTGCTTGGCTTTGGTTAGTTTAGGCAGGGGACAGATTACAAGAGAAGTTAAAAGTGTTTACTGGGAGGGGTGGGAAACAAATTAGAGAAGAGAGAGCAGGAAACCCATCCCATCCTGGGTGGAGACCACTGATACAGAAGGTCAGGGGAGGATCCTGGAGGAGGGAAGGCCAAGGACATATCAGAGTCACCTGCATACAGGGGGGGCCTTCCTCCAGGCTGAAAGGGAACACATGGTGGTGAGATCACAGCTAAAACAAGCCTGCTCAGCATGAATGTACCTGCCCTGGTCTCCCCTCCATTCTAAAGATGAGACTACCCACAGGAGGAGAGAGCCAGAAAGGAGATGGCCTCTTGCAGTATGCAGGGTCAGCAGGGTGTTGTGGGAAATCCTCTGGACCACAGATTAAGATGGCGGCATTACAGGTCAACTGCCACTGCCCCACTGTTTTCTCTCTTTCAGAAAACCATCTGCCTCAAAACTCATAACAATCCATATTCTATCTGTCTTTATTCAGTTTTGCTGCTAAGGATAAAAATTATATTCTGTGTGAAAAAAATTGAGAGATTAAAATATAATTAATTGTCAGGGGAATTATTATATCCAGGCTTTTTCTGGCAGAGATATATTTGGGAAAGGGGTGAGGATGTAGCCCAGAGTAGAGACCTTGCCTAGCATCCATAAGGAGCCAGGTTCACAACTCAGCACTACAAGATGAAAAAATAAAATTGAAAAAGACATTTGGGAACTTACCAAAAATGAAGAATGACTTAAAGACAGGAATGAGTTCTGGGGTAAAACTGCCCAACTTTTCACATGTGAAATATTTCTAGAGAATAAGAACCACTTTTTAGAAAGTACTTGGTTTACTTCCCCACACTTCCACCTGTGGTGAGCAGCCCACTTGGATTAGCACCATTGGGAGCTGGAGAAAACAAAATCTCTGGATGGTGATTTACTGGGAGATGAACAGAAGGCCACACTCCTAAACTTAATGACTCCATTTACTTATATAGATCATTTAATGAACTCTTAGTATTTGCCTTTAAGCTTCTATGTACAGACCAATAGCTAGATGCACTGAAGGCTAAAAATCTATATTCTCACATGAGACCCACGCAGGTGATGGTAATGTGGTTCCCATCAGTGGAATATGCTGGTTGCAAAATAAAAGCTAAGGAAAATAAAATGACAAAAGAAACCATAGGACACAGAGAATATTTTCATTAATCAGGGGCAGGATAGGGTAGTCAATCATACAGATGGAGCTTCTATACCCAAAAGGCAAAATGGAGCCCACAATTGCTTTTTTTATATCAGGGAACATCAAAGGACATCCATAGAATGTCCTACACCAAAAATGGTTATAGGTAGGCTGCCCAATTCCCAACGGGTTATACCTCCGCAGCTACTATGAAGTATCTTTCTAGTAGGGCATGGATAAAGGTTATGTGTCTTAAGCAACCTATTGCATGGGAGAGCCACAGATAGTTTCCAAGGTTAAATTTAAAACCTCCCTGGCTGCCAAAACTAAAGAAGACCCTCAAAAATTCACAGATGGCATCCCACACAATATAATGGACAAGCCAAGGTTGAAATAAGATGCAGAATACATGACAGACCAGGGGTCACCATCACACATCACATGCAAGTTTCCACGTTCTAGGTAGAAAATAGGAGCCCAGATCTAGGAAATCTCAGAAAACAGGGTTCTGGGTTCCACTAGCTTCCAATTCTCTTTCCAGTGATGGGGACCCACATGTCTGTGCCTAGATAGACAAGGAGATGGGACACCAGGACACAGGAAAGGTAAGGAAACAAGGGATACCTGGAGAGTCACTTACCAGACAGATAAGCAGCTTTTCTCTGATCTGAAAAACAACAAGAAATAGAGGAACTAGGAACTACAACATCTGCTACCAAGGAAACATACAAAATCCAGGAGGGAAAGCAGATCTTAGAGATCAGCCTGCAGTTCATCTGAAAGAAAATGTAAAACAGCATGAATGCTCATCCCCAAGAAAAGGAAAGACTGTGTGCCTGGAAAATCTCAGAAAAACTTTTCTGTTTACTAGAATTTCTAACTACAAATCCACCCAACCCCACCAGACTCTATCTCTACACTCTGATCTCCTCAGGGCCCAGGACCCTGGATCTCCCAGAGATCAGACTCTGATCCCTGTCAGCTGTCCCACTCACCACAAGGTCTTCACACTTGCCTTCAGTGTCTTTTCCTTTGCCTGCTGTTCCTCTTCCTTAAGCTGCCGCAGATGTTCCCTTTCCTGCCTCACCTGCATTCTTGTGGAATGTGCTTTTCTGATAAAATAGCAAGCCCCCAAGAGTAGGAGCCCCAGCATGGTCAGGATCACAGCAAATGCTGGCTTCCAGGGAGAAGCCTGAGGGAAGAAGGGCTCTGTGGCCCAGGCAGACAGCAGGTCAGGGGCACACCCAGGAGAGCCAGCACACTCAGAGAGGCCAGCCCCTCCCCACAGCTCTGCTGGGAGTGGGAAGCAGCACTGACCTGGGATGTAAATAGCCATGGCCTTCTCCTGGCCCAGGACAGGGTTGAGGACAGAACAGGTCACATTCCCCACAGAACTGTCTCTCACCACCAGAGTGGCCTCCACACTAAACAGCTCCTCAGTGTCTTGGGTGTGGGCCTCAGAAAGTGTTGGGAACTTGTTTCCACTGAGGTCTCTCCACTGCACCTGGGGCTTTGAGAACCATCCTGTGGCTTTGCACA
Source organism: Marmota flaviventris (assembly GCF_047511675.1). Classification (NCBI taxonomy): domain Eukaryota; kingdom Metazoa; phylum Chordata; class Mammalia; order Rodentia; family Sciuridae; genus Marmota; species Marmota flaviventris. The sequence continues at coordinate 121,045,305 of NC_092503.1, forward strand.
CCATGCACACTCCATCCTCTTCTGGCCCTTCTATGTGCACTTGAGAGTCAGAGCCCATCCCTGTGGGAAGGAAGCTGTGGAGCCCCAGGAGGCTACCTTGGGCCCTGAGACCCCAGAGTTGCCAAGACATTACACAACTTCAGGGGAAGGTTTGCATGTTCAATTCTGAGAGTTCTATGGGAAGAGGAAATAAAAGGAAGGAGTACAGGGACCTACACAGGGCAATAGGCTCTTGTCCCCAGCCATGATGCGCAAAGCAAAAACAGGAAGAATTTGGTTTCAGGGCTCCCTCCTTGAATCTCCAGTCTTCCCACCTCACACACTCTCTTGTGACATCTGCCTCTCTGTGTATATCATGTCCAAAATTGTATTCAGTGACCACCTTGTCTCCTGAATTCTCTTCCCCTCCACCCATATCCCTATGAGTTATCTTTACCAGATTTACTTACATACACTTCAAACTCAATTTCAGAACTGAATTCATTAATTTGCACCACTTGTCAAAAAACTATTATTAAAATAACCCAATACTTCACCCTTCTTTATAGTCAGTTCTAGCACTTCCACTTACTTTTTACTGCCTTTACTTTCTGCCTCTGGGCCAGTAATGGGATTCAATTTGGCAATGAGAAATTAGCAAATATGACTAGTGCAGAGGCTTGAAAAGCACTTGCACCTTGGTTTATTCCCTCTGCCATTTCCACAGAAAGACAATCCTGGGCTGCCCTGCTACAGATGCCCTAGGTCAGCCACATGACCACCTGAAATGTAAGCACACCCAATCAAGGTGCACATGATAAACTTTTCATCTGACCGTAAGAACAAATAAAAATTAAAAGTAAAAATCTTAATTCTCCCTTTTGAATGAAAAATATTATCTTCCTTTTTCTTATAACATTTCCTATAGGAAACTTGCAATTACAAAAAGGTACTTTCTCCTCTTTTGAAAAGTTTATACATGATTCTGCAAACAGGCTAGGTTTTTTGCCAGGTTTGTTTTTTGAGAATGCCTTTCTCAAGGACCTGGGACCCATTTCTTTGAAATGTAAACATCAGGTAAGACAGCAACCCTTTGCCCCCTTTTCCATAAAAAGGTAGGAGCCTAACTTATGTGGGCATCTTGCTCGAAGTTGTAAAACTACCTCCTACCATAAAGCTAAAGAAGTTTATTTTTCTTCCAGATAAAGCCTATTAGATGACACAAATGATCTCCCAAACTACAAAGTAAATTTAGGATGAGTTATATGGAACAAATACTGCTTTGAGCCCTCTTAATTGTGAATTACTTATTGTTCATCATGAAAACAAGTATACAAAAAATTATGTATGCTTGGCTATAAAAAGAAAGATGAAATTCCACTCTGGTTTTATAATCCCTTAGCAGATCACCATTATATGTATCATATTTTGGTTTGATGCTTATTCAGTAATAAAGTGTTTTCTCATAGCATGGGAGATTTTGCTTTTAATTATGTTTCTGAAATATGACCAAAGATGTATGAGTAAACCCAGGTGAGATTAGCCAAGTTCAGCCCCAATTAGTTGAACTCACTTAGTGCCTGAATTAAATATATTTTTTATTGCCAGATACACTTGAGATTGTGGCTGTTTATTACACAGCATTATTACAGCAGTAGAACTGACACATAATTATCAAGTGTCCTGCCACAAACCAACAAATGGTGCAAATAAAACTCCGGAAGCCTCTAAACTCTTCTCCTCCCCTTCCAAACTCCATGCCCACAGATCTATTCAGTTGAATCTGGCTTCTAAACCTGTCTGACCCCTCCTCCCCCACCCCACTGCCATGCCTCACGTCAGGCAGTCATTCTCTCCACATCACGACTGCATTCCATGCCTCCTTCATGCTCACCTCCCATCCATCTATTTAAACTGCCAACATGAGTATTCCCAGCATGGCTCTGTTTAGGATTCCCCGTACTCTGCATCCAAACTCCATAATACAGCACACAAAACCATTACTGATCTGGTAACAGCCTTCCTTTCTTACACTTCTCCCCAAACTCTACCATCGGATACCCTCAGGGCCCTCACACTCAACACCACGAACTACCTGGTCAAATGTAAGTAGCTACAATCACCATGTTGTATGCCCTCTGCCTTTTCACCTTCCAGCCCATCAACATCCAGGGCCCTTGTGCCAGCCCAGGTGTCCACTCCTAATGACCTCATCCTGATACATGTGAGTGGTGTTAAGACAGGACCACCTCTTTATTCCAGTATTGCCATTTCTTACCATTCTCCCCCTCAATCCTCCTACCAACCATGATGGCCTCATTATACCCAGAATAATCAACCATACTCATAACTCAAAGGTTTCATTCCAGGTACTCCCTCTGCATTAAACTCTGGCCCCACAGATATCCACCTTGCTAAATACCTACTTCCTTTGAGCCTTACTCAAATGGTCAGTAAGACTCTGCCTGAGCCCCTATATAACATTGCAGCTTGTCCTAACTTCCAAGCTCACATCCTGAGCCCCTTTCCTAATTCTTCCTAGACTTTTGTCTTAACTACTTCTCACCTTACAACATTTTGAACTGAATTATTTATTATGATTTTTCTTCTTTTGACTCTAGAAGGTGACCTCCTCAGTGCTGGGATCTCTATTACACTGATATACCTCTGTGCACAGAACAAGTCCCCACATATTTTAGATGCTCAATGAACAGTGTTTGTATTGAATCAATGAACAAATGAATAAGCCAATATTTCCTCTATTTAACCTATAAAATGTGAGGCTAAATTAAATGACCCCTGATATTCCCACCAAACCCAGTACTCCCAAGGTCTCCAGAATAAACATCAAGTAACTAACCTGCCACCTTCAGTTCCAAATCAGCCTCCTGATAGAAGCCTCCATTTCTGAAGAAGCAGGTGTACATTTCATTGTCAGAAACCTGGATATTGTGGATGTGCACAGCAGCCTACCCCTGGGTGAGGAAGTTGCTCACCAGTGAAGTCCACCCGTACTCAGCCATCTGATCCTCAGTCTGTTCCTGTTGGTTCCAATAGAAGAACAGTGCTTGTGAGAATGTACTACGAAACCACCTGAGTTCCATGTTCTCTGCATTGATGGCTGGGACTAGGGCACAGGGCAGTATGGCATCCTCGCCAAGCACTTCCACAATGGGGTGTTGAGGGCCCACAACCTAGAACTGCTCTGTGGACAGAGACATAGTGGGGATAAACTTACAGAAACAAAGACCAAAAAACAGAGAACACACACCATCCAGCAGGAAGGCCAGGAATACTGGGGGAGGGTCCAGACGAGATGACCTGTGAGGTCTGATGGATTTGGAAGAGATCTTCTGACCATTTTGATGTGGCCCAGAAATGATAACAAAGACACTCCCTCATTGGCCTCTGCTCCTGGTCTCTTACTTGAAGAAATCTCTAAATCAATGATTCCCAAGCCTTCATGCAACTGAACCACTAGGATGCCTTATAGAGCACACATCACTGGACCCCACTCCCAGAGCATCTCATTCAGTACATCAGGGGGACTAAAGAATACGAATTTGTTAGGAGATCCTAGGGTGATTCAGGAAGCACACCTTGGGAACCCAAGGTCCAACTTGCTCTGTCTCAGGAAAGAACTGAAAACACACAAAAGTGAGCACTCTTTGGTCTTTCAGAAAATTTTTCACCCTGAAAATTCCCCTCTTCAAATTCTAAAATTTTTGCTGAAGTCCATATTTTTCTCCTCTAATAAAGGAGGAGAGAAATACATATGCATTTTAAAACAGAGTCAAATGGTATGTGCTGCTGTGAAAATCCTGTTCTCATCATTCATGGAAACCCCCATCACTGCATGTTAAAGAAGCAAGTTCACCTCACTCTCCATCCCTTAGTACTCTTGGGCTTCTAAAGCTACCATGTGACTCCTTTGCAGAACACACTGCAATGGGCCTCAAAAGAGCTACTCTCAAACCCTGTGCTGCTCCACTCTGGTCTCAGCCACCATTAAATCTCAACTGGAGGATGACTACGATTCCTGACCTCAGTGTTCCTTTTTGTGTGTGAACTAATACAAGTTGCTGTTCTGTTCCAAGCCTCCACATAGCTCCCCACTTCTCCCCAGGCATGACAAGGTGGACACTCTTTCCCAAGACCCCTCTGAACACACCTGCTGCTTCTCTCCCCATGGGCTCTAGTGCAGCAACCCTGGCCTCTGTGCTTCCTCACACTACAGGACACTGCCAGCTCTGCACAGGCTCCTCCCCCTGCAGGAACCCTCCTTCCTTACAGTTCAGTCCTCCTTCTCCAGGGTTATGTTCCCATCTACACACCACCTCACTGAACACTACTGCCTACCCACACCTGCTTCCCATGACCCTGACTGCCCACACCCTGCCCTGCTGCATTTCCCATCATGGTCATCTCCTCCAACACACATAGGCCTCTCTGGCTAGCTGCAGTTATTACTCACTGTCTCCTGCTAGAAGGCAAACTTTATGACAGAATTCTATCTGATTCTTTCATAGTACAGCACCTAACAATCAACATTTTATTAATACTTCAGGAATAAAATGAATTAATGAATGCTTGCAGCAACAAAAAAGGCAAGAAAACGAAAAATGAGGGAAAATGTATTTTCAAATGTTTTTATATCTTGCTGTTTAAAACCACAAAGAAGACAGATGGTTTTAAACAGCAAGATATAAAAATGGATACCTGGACAAGGAGAAGCAGGGAAGTGAGACAGCAGAGCAAGGAGCGACTGCAGCGCCCTTCCATATCTTTAGAGATGGGGAGAGAGATGAGGATGAGGGCCGAGACCTGCAGGCAGGAGGCAGGTCCAGCCCAGAGCTCCAGCACCTCAGCATAGAGAGCAGGGCTCAGGGCTGGACAGCAGTCCCCTGTTGGAGCAAAGCATTTCATACTGGTTCATCACTCTAACAGGGTGCTGGGCCCCCCCATAACTCTGACACTGAAAAACAGCTGAGCCCAGGATCCTTCTAGCTCTTCTGGGAAGACTGTGGTATCAGGAAACCATTAGAGTTCCCTGGTAAGAAACTGTTCCTTTCTTTCCCACTCTAACCAGAGGGCAGCTATATTTGGCCCAGAACACCAGCTTCTCCCTGGTTTCCTCCTCTTAGGTCACAGGTGTCTTCAAAGCCAACTTACCTGCTTCTCTGTCCTCCCACTTTTGAAAGGCTGTGACTTCCTGGAGCATCTCTAAACACAACAGCTAAACAACAAGAACCCCAGAAGACCCCAAAACTGCCCTCAGAATTTGCACCTGCCCCAGCTCAGAGCCAAATCCTCTGCTTCTGAGTCCAATGCTGAGGGCTCAATTTCCTCATATCCAAGAGGCATTCAGTCCCCAGGAATACGGGGAAAGCAGAGCCTGACATTAATTTCAGTCATCTCTGCAGAATCTCTGATACTGGGTCCCCAGTAAGCCCTCCAGTCAGAGGAACAACCCCTCTCTGGCTCCTTCCACCATTTAAAGCGAAAGCTTAAAAAAGGAGACTGGGAAGAGTGTGCTCTGCCGTATGGACATCACACCCTTTACCAGGAAGAAGGCAGCAGAGCATAGCAGCAAAAAGAGGCTACCCACAATTTTCCTGGAACACTGCAGAACAACCTCACTTAGAGGTGAAATGCCACCACCACCCCACAATGCCACCACCAATTACTGCCCTAATGGCAGAATCTCTGAGGCCTAGAGATGTTAGTGCCATGTTACAGAAAGAAGAAAACAAAATTATATTGAATCCCTACTAATTACCAAGAACTGTGCCTCATAAATTTTACTTATGCCATCTCATTATCACAACTGCAGAGATAAGGCCATGAACTCTGCCATATGGTAACATCAATCTACTAACTTCCTAGAGGAGGGAGAAGCTAGATGTGCCAGGAGGCTGCCTTCTACCACCACATCTCCAGCCCAGCCCAGCCCCCTGCCCCAGGTGACTCAAGTGAGCAAGATCCTGAAAGGGATCTTGGACTCCCAGTTGCCTCAATTACCTGGCAAGAAAGCTTATCTCAACCTGACCTGAGCATTCTCCCTCCCGAGGTTGCCCTTTGCCCTCCATTTGGGGAGGAGGGGGTGGAAGCAGTGACAAAGTGCAGGTCAGGTCTCCTTAAAGAACACTGGCAGAATCCTTGAACAGCACTGGCAGGGGACACAGAACCTCAGCACTGTCCTCTCCCAGCTCATCAGGATCACTGTTCAGCTGCTTCGACAAGAATCACCATTCACTGAACCACAAATATTTTTTTTTTGTATGAACTTAAATGATCCTAATACTAATAAGGCTAACATTTACTTTCTTTTTTGAGCAACATGAAATATCTCTTATCTTTTATGTATATTAAGTTTTTTCTAAAAGGCTTTGGATAAATGCCCAAACCATAGAACAATGGTTAATGCCAAATATATGAAATGCATTGGGATTCTAAAATGTGAGAGTTGATATAAAGTATTTACCTCCCCTCCCAATCTAACCCCATTTTTTCATACTGGGGATTGAACTCATACTAGGGAATCCCTCTGCCATTGAACCACAACCCCAGCCCTTTAACCCATTTTCTTAAGGACATAGAACCATATGTAACTTAACACTGCTAAGATGAGTTCACTGTGTTATCTTCTAATGTAGGAAAAGATTTAAAGAACTGTTTTCTGTCTATTTATTTCTAGAAAAAAATGAAAAAAGAAAAACACACACAAGTTGGTGAATTTGTTAATTTATCCTTCCAATCTTTATCCATCATGAACCTGGCTGATGGGCTGCCCTGTGACCTGGTAGCCCACTTAGCAGAGTCCCAGTGGTATGGCAGTGCAAGCCCCTTCTTCTGAGTTTGCCCATCTGCCTCTCTGGTGAGGAGACCCTTCCCAGGTGAGGATGCCACCTCCAAAACTGAAATATTAAACCACAAATGGCTAAGAGACCTCCTTATGCCTCATACTCTCTTAGTGGAGCCAGGGCCTGGCCCAGCCCTACCCTGAATTCAGCTGTTGAGCTCTACTGGCTGGAGCACCTGCCCCACCATCTTCTGCATGAGCATCCACCCCCTTCCTCATCTGAGATTCCATGGAGGTAAAGTATCACTCCCACTCAAGCCCTGAGATAGAAAATGGTAAGGGAGTGAGGCCAGCGGGACAAAAATTATACATTCCTATAGAAAATTTAGTGAATTTCATTACACTCATAGAAAGCAAAAAATAAATAAACATTTAAATGGAAAGACAACCGACTGAGAGAAAGCTGGCATAAAAATGGAAAGAACAAGAAAGGATCCAAGATGATGGAATACAGGAGGTACTGTTTCTGGCTACTCTGTGGAATTAAACCAAGAAAACAGTCAGGCGGGGTCTCTACAAGGTCTCCTAGATGGAATACAACACTCCAAGCATGCCACAGGACCCATACACAGCAGATTTTCACAGAAACCATCAGAGCTGTGACCACCTGCACAGAAATCAGAGCCTCTGTGTTCCAGTAAGACTCCGGACTCTGGACACAAAGCCCGCAGTTCTAGTGCACACACATCTCTCAAGCAGTGTAGCAGAATCACCTAATCAGCTACACACCGCTCCCACGCAAGCCACATGTCTGCAATCTACCCACAGCATAAAGCCATCTCAGCTCCCCCCCACCTCACCAGATACCCTAGCACTGGTAGCAGACCCAGTACATCTTGGAAAATATCTCTCACCAGTGGGCGTGGCTACCAGCGCAGACCTCCATTTGAACAGGTACCTGGTTTCCAAATTCCTCCTCCTACCACACTTCCCAGCTGTGATTACTTGGCACAATGACTACCCAGTGCAAAATCTGCTCTCAGCTGAACTGGAGTGGGAACGCAATGTGACCAGAGCACCGCCCAACTGGCACAAACCTGAGGGTTAGAGGTCCTGCAGTTGCGGCCTGATAAGCAAAGGAGGGAGAGTCTAGTGACATAAGAGTGAAAAACCTAAATCAAATCAGAGAGAACAGGATCAGGAAGCTCCAGGCAGGAGAGGGAGAAGATAGTGGGTGGGGGGCTCAAGTCTTCTCACCTTGGTTAAGACAATTCCACCTACTGGAAGAAAAGAGGAGCAGAAAAGAAAGAGAATTCTAAGAATTTTTTTTTTGTAGTTGTTGTTGTTGTTTTTATTTATTTACTTTTTGACTTCTTATTCTTCCCCTCTACCCTTCTATCCTCTGGCCCTCATAATCCCAACATATGTGAAACAAAAAATTTTACATGAAATAGAACTATGAGAACTGAGTCACATGAATAATATAATATAGAGGAATTTTTTTCTTTTTTCTTTTTCTTCTCTCTCTTTTTTCTTTTTTCTTCCCCTTTTTTCTTCATTCTTCATGCACCCTCCAAATTTTATTATCTCAACATTCTGTAATTTTCTAAATACATATGTGTGTTTGTTTTTATGTACTCTACTGTCCTCTCATGTACTTGTCTACCCTAAATTACCACCTGTCTATTCCCTTGCTTCCAACCCTCTTCATTAGAGTTCTCCTTCAAATTTTCTAAGGTATATTAACCCCATACCCTCATATCCTTCCCCCTTAGCATATTGTCCTATGCCCAACACAGTTTACTGTCCACCACCAGAAACTGTATACCTTTTAAGAAACTACTGATTATATTAAAAATAATAATTGAATCCAACATTTCTGGACATTGAGACTAACTATAAATGTCTTAATAACAATAATTTGCTTATAGGTGATATACTCTTGCTATTAGGATCTGTTAACATTGTGCTTTCCCACAAAGGAGGGAATCTTGGAAACATACAAGAGCACTAAAAGTCTACAGGGTAAAAAAAAAAAAAAAAAAAAAAGTCTCATAGAGCTGGAAAGAAAGAAATGTGAGCAACATGAAAAGACAAGGGAAGAAAGTACCACAAACAATTCAAGACAACACATCATTAGAAGAACTGACAGCTACAGCAGAAAAAAAAATACAGAGAAATATTTCAGAATATACATTGTTAAAATATTTAGGGATCTCAAAGAAGACATTATACAACAAATACAGGCAGTGAAAGATCACTTTGACAATGAGATACATAAACAAATCCAAGAAGCAAAAGATCTCCTCAATAGAGAGATAGAGGTTATGAAAAAAAAAAAAAACAGAAGTCCTTGAAATGAAAGACATAATAAACCAAATTAAAAACTCAAACAAGAGTATCACCAATAGAGCAGACCTGTTAGAAAACAGGACATTGAAGATAAAGTATATCACCTTGAAAAGAATGTAGACAGCACAGGGAAAATTATGAGAAACCATGAGCAGAACAAATAACAAAGAGTTATTGGGATAGAGGAAGGCATAGAGGTCCAAACCAAAGGAATGAGCAATCTGTTCAATGAAATAATATCAGAAAACTTTCCAGACATGAAGCATGAAACACAAATCCATATTCAAGAAGCCTACAGGATGCCAAATGTTCAAAATCACAACAGATCCACACCAAGACATACTATAATGAAAATGCCCAACATACAGACTAAGGAGAGAATTTTAAAAGCCGCAAGAGAAAGGAAGCAGATTACACATAGAGTAAACCAATTAGGATAAAGGCAGATTTTTCAACACAGACCCAGAAAGCTAAAAGATCCTGGAAAAACATATTTCAAGCTCTGAAAGATAATGGGTGCCAACGAAGAATATCATATCCAGCAAAACTAAGCTTCGGATTTGAAGATGAAATAAAAACCTTCCACAATAAAAAAAAAATGTTAAAAGAATTTATAGATAGAAAACCGGCACTACAAAACATACTTGGCACAATATTTCATGAAGAGGAAATGAAAAACATCAATGAAACCAGCAGAGGGAGGTATTACACTAAAGGAAAAACTAATCAAAATATAAAACCAAGTCAAATTAAATAACAAAATTAAACAAATATGGCTGGAAGTACAAACCATATCTCAATAGTAACCCTAAATGTGAACGGCTTAAACTCACCAAACAAAAGACATCGGCTAGTAGACTGGATTAAAAAATAGATCCATCAATATGCTGCCTACAGGAGACTCATCTGATAGGAAAAGACATACACAGACTGAAGGTGAAAGATCAGAAAAAATCATACCACTCACATGGACCTCAGAAGCAAGCAGGGGTGTCCATACTCATCAAATAAAATAGACTTCAAGCCCAAGTTAATCAAAAGGGATAAAGAAGGACACTACATACTGCTAAAGGGAACCATTCACCAACAAGATATAACAATCATTAATATATATGCCTCAAACAATTGTTCTGCTATGTTCACCAAACAAATTCTTCTCAAGTTCAAGAGACAAATAGACCACAACATGAAATCATGTGTGACTTTAACACACCTGCCTCACCACTGGACAGATCTTCCAAACAAAAGTTGAATAAAGAAACTATAGAATTCAATAACACAAGTAATAACTTAGACTTAATTGACATATAGAGAATATATCAGCCAACATCAAGTGGATACACTTTTTTCTCAGCAGCACAAGGATCCTTCTCAAAAATAGACCATATATTATACCATAGGGCAACTCTTAGCAAATATAAAGGAGTAGAGATATAACCATGCATTTTATCCAATCATAATGGAATCAAATTGGAAATCAATGATAAAATAAGAAATTAAAATTCCTACATCACATGGAGAATGAACAATGGGCTACAAAAGACATCAAGGAGGAAATTAAAAAATTCTTAGAGATAAATGAAAACTCAGAAAACATATCAAAATCTCTGTGACTATGAAAGCAGTACTAAGAGGAAAATTCATTGCATAGAGCTTATTTCTAAAAAGAAGAAAAAGCCAACAAATAAATGATCTCATACTACATCTCAAAGCATTAGAAAAAGAAAGGCAAATCAGCAGCAAAAGCAGTAGAGGGCAAGAAATAATGAAAATCATTGTTGAAATCAATGAAATTGAAATAAAAGAAACAATTGAAAAAAATTGACAAAACTAAAAGTTGGTTCTTTGAAAAAATAAATAAGATCAAAAGACCCTTAGCCATGCTAATGAAGAGAAGAATAGAGAGAAGCCAAATTACTAGCATATGGGATGAAAAAGGCAATATCAGAATAGACACTACAGAAATACAGAAGATAATTAGAAATTATTTTGAAACCTTATATCCAATAAAATAGAAGATAGTGAAGACATCGATAAATTCCTTAAGTCATATGATCTGCCCAGATTGGGTCAGGAAGATATACACAACTTAAACAGACCAATATCAAGTGAGGAAATAGAAGAAGCCATAAGAAGATTACAACCAAGAAAATCCCAGGACTGGATGGATATACAGTAGAGTTTTACAAAACCTTTAAAGAAGAACTAATACCAATACTCTTCAATCTATTTCAGGAAATAGAAAAAGAGCAAGTACTTCCAAATTTATTCTATGATGCAAACATCACACTGATTCCAAAACCAGACAAAGACATTTCAAATAAAGAAAACTTCAGGCCAATATCTCTAATTAATATAGATGCAAAAATCCTCAATAAAATTCTGGCAAATTGAATACAAAAACATATCCAAAAGATCATGCACCATGATCAAGTGAGATTTATCCCCAGGATTCAAGGTTGGTTCAACATACGGAAATCAGTAAATGTAATTCACCACATCAATAGACTTAAAGATAAGAATCATATGATCATCTCAATAGACACAGAAAAACATTTGACAAAATACAGCACCACTTTATGTTCAAAACACTAGAAAAACTAGGGATAACAGGAACTTACCTCAACATTGTAAAAGCTATCTATGCTAAGCCTCAGGCCAGCATTATTCTAAAAGGAGAAAAATTAAAGGCATTCCCCCTAAAATCTGGAACAAGACAGGGATGCCCTCTCTCTCCACTTCTATTCAACATAGTTCTTGAATAACTGGCCAGAGAAATTAGACAGATGAAAGAAATTAAAGGAATAATTATAAGAAAAGAAGAACTTAAACTAGCACTATTTGCTGATGATATAATTCTATACCTAGAAGACCCAAAAGGCTCTACCAAGAAACTTCTAGAACTAGTAAATGAATTCAGCAAAGTGGCAGGATATAAAATCAGCACCCATAAATCAAAGGCATTCCTTTATATCAGTGACAAATCCTCTGAAATGGAAATGAGGAAAACTAGCCCATTCAAAATATCCTCAAAAAATAAATAAATAAATAAATAAAATACTTGGGAATTAATTTAACAAAAGAGGTGAAAGATCTATACAATGAAAACTATAGAACCCTAAAGAGAAAAATAGAAGAAGACCTTAGAAGATGGAAAGATATACCTTGCTCATGGATAGGCAGAATTAATATTATTAAAATGGCCATATTACCAAAAGCACTTTACAGATTTAATGCGATTCCAATCAAAATACTAAAGGCATTCCTCACAGAAATAGAAAAAGCCATTATGAAATTCATCTGTAAAAATAAGAGACTCAGAATATCTAAAGCAATTCTAAGCAGGAAGAGTGAAACAGGTGGTATCGCTATACCACATCTTAAACTATATTACAGAGCAATAGTAACAAAACAGCATGGTACTGGCACCAAAACAGGCTGGTAGTCCAATGGTACAGAATAGAGGACACAGAGACCAACCCACAAAATTACAACTACTTTATATTAGACAATTGTGCTAAAAGCATGCAATGGAGAAAGGATAGCATCTTCAACAAATGGTGCTGGGAGAACTGGAAATCCATAAGCAACAAAATTAAATTGAATCCCTATCTCTCACCATGCACAAATATTAACTCAAAATGGATCAAGTATCTCGGAATCAAACCAGAGATTTGCATCTAATACAAGAAAAAAAAATGGTCCTAATTTCCATCATGCGGGGTTATGCCCCAAGTTCCTTAATAAGACACCTATAGCACAAGAATTAAAACCGAGAATCAACAAATGGGATGGGATGAATTCAAACTAAAAAGATTTTTTCTCAGCAAGAGAAATAATATGGGAGGTGAACAGGGAGCCTACATCCTGGGAACAAATTTTTACCCCTCACACATCAGATAGAGCTCTTATCTCTAGACTATACAAAGAACTCAAAAAGTTAAACACCAAATAAACAAATAACCCAATCAACAAATGGGTCAAGGACCTGAACAGACACTTCTCAGAAGAGGATATACAATCAGTCAACAAACACATGAACAAATGTTCACCATCTCTAGCCATCAGAGGAATGCAAATTAAAACTACTCTAAGATACCATCTCACTCCAGTAAGAATGGCAGACATTATGAAGTCAAACAACAACAAGTGCTGGAGAGGATGCAGGGAATAAGGTACACTCATACATTGCTGGTGGGACTGCAAATTGGTGCAGCCAATTTGGAAAGCAGTATGGAGATTCTTTGAAAAGCTGGGAATGGAACCACCATTTGACCCGGCTATTCCTCTTCTTGGACTATACCCAAAGGACCTAAAAACAGCATACTATAGGGACACAGCCACATCAATGTTTATAGCAGCACAATTCACAATAGCTAGACTGTGGAGCCAACCTAGATGCTCTTCAGCGTATAAAAAAATGTGGAATTTATACACAATGGAATATTACTCATCACTAAAAAATAACAAGATCATGAAATTTGCAGGGAAATGGATGGCATTAGAGCAGATTGTGCTAAGTGAAGTTAGTCAATCCCCCCCAAAAAAAAAGCAAATGACAAATGTCTTCTCTGATATAAGGGGGGTGACTCTAAATGGAACAGGGAGGAAGAGCATGATAAGAAGATTACCTCTAGATAGGGAAGAGAGGTGGGAGGGAAATGGAGGGAGAAGGGGAATAGTATGGAAATGGAAGGAGACCCTCATCGTTATACAAAATACATGTATGAAGATGTGAGGAAAAAAAATATTTATGTCACCTTAGATTGCATAGAGAGAAGTGATAGGAGAGGAGGGGAGGGGAAGGGGAAAAGGAAGGACAGTAGAATAAAATAGACATTATTATTGCTGTGTGTACATATGTGACTGCATGACCAACCTGTACACTCAGAAAAATGAGAAATTATATCCTATCTGATACAAATGTATGATATGACAAGGTCATTGTACTGTCATGTGTAACTAATTAAAACAAATAAAAAATTTAAAAAATGTATATAACAGTTTTGGAAAACTTAGAGTGACATGTTTCCTCTGGATCACCACTAGAGAGAGAGGACTATGGCAACAGGCAGGGAAACCCTCATTGAACCCTTTAGTTCTGTATCTGTTACTGGCCTTCTCTCTTAAGCCCTGTGTGTTTCTTTTCTTTTTTTCAGTTTTACACAATACATTCATTTTATTTATTTATTTATTTTTATGAGGTGAGGATTGAACCCAGGGCCTTGAATGTGTTAGGCAAGTGCTCTACAGCTGAGCCACAATCCCAGCCATGTATTTATATTCTTTTTGCTGCTACAACCAATGGTCATAAATTTATTGGCTTAAACAAGGCAAATTTATTATGTTACAGTTCTGGAGGGCAGAAGTCTGAAATGGGTTTCAGTGGCAGGGCTGTGTTCCTTCTGGAAACTCTAGGGAAGAAGCAGTTTTCTTGCCTTTTCCAGAGTCTAGAAGTGGCCTACATTTTTTGGCTCCTGGTCCCCTTCCATCCTCATAGCCAGCACTGGTTGGGCAAATCTTTCTCACACTGTATCTCTCTGACACTGACTTGTCCTTTCATCTTCCTTGTTTAAGTATATTTGTGATTACATTGGACCTGCTTGGAAAATTCTGGCTACTCTCCCTATTTAAGATCATCAGATTAGCAAAGTTATTTCCTTCTGCTGCCTTAAATCTCCTTTGTGGTGTAACCTAGTCACAATTATTTCACTTCATTTCATAGGAGTAGATTAGCCTATTCTCTTTTTTCTTCCATCCCTCCTTCTTTCTTTCTTGATTTGGTACTGGGGATTGAACTCAAGGACACTTTACCACTGAAGTGCATCCCCAGCTCTTTTTATTTCATGAGACTGGTTCTCCATAAAATGCTTAGGGCCTAAATTGCTGAAGCTGGACTTGAACCTGTGATACTCCTGCATCAGCCTCCCAAACCACTGGGATTATAGGTGTTCACCATTGTACCCAGCAACCTATCCTATCCTTTTTCCTGTTAGCTTGGGTTTTCTTTCAGATGGCTAGCCTCTAAACCAACGAATTAGTTTAAAATAACTTATTTGGTTTTTGTAAAAATAAAATAAACTCAACCACTGGTCACTCACATGAGGTAGGACTTATTTACTTTTAGCTCAGGTGGAGATCCTTGCAACAACAGGGGTGCTATAGGTGTCAGGTAAGGGAGTACTCCAGCTTGTGGTGGGCTTTGGAATATCATCTGAATCTTGACATTTATTAGAATTACTCATGCCAATGAAATGAAGTCTTCTTCGGAAGGCTAGCATCTGAAATCTGAAATAGAATCAAAAGGGGATTAACAGATGGATGATCTGAAGGTGAGGTGTCATAGTGATTTATAATCCCTGATCCTGCAGCCATGAATCCGTTTCTTTGGGTCAGGTGAATAATTTTTGCAGCACTCAGGAAATTGTTCAAAATGGCCCCTGGTGTTAGCAAACAAGCAAAAAGCTTGCAAACTCAGTTGTTGCCTGGGCAGCAAGCATCGGAGGCTGGCTCTAATTGGCTGGTATACCATGGTAAAATTTATTGCTGTCACAAGCAGGCATGAGGTAGATGGTTAGCATTTTCAGAGAACACAAGGACCACTTGCATCAGAATTACATGGGAGTTTGTTTAAATCTGGAATTCCCAGGACACATGGTTAGGAATTCATAATTGGTAGGACTGGGATATGGTCTGGAATCTATCTTTTAGAAAATTCCCCAGGCAACCCTTATGCCAGGTAAAGTTTGGGAACTACTGACAAAGAAAATGGTGTGTTTCTTAAAAATCCCTATATAATTCCCTTCTTGCCCCTTTGGTCTGAGAACCAGAGCAATTTTCTTGTGTACTAAGGCTCAATCTTAAAAAAGACAAAGCTTATTTTCTGCCCTAGGCATTTATAATAACAAGTACTATAGTTTTTCTGAGTGCTAAGGGTTTACATAGGCCTTTCAAGATTTGTGCAAAAGGGATGTAGCTTAAGTGATACAGTGCTTTCAAAGCATTCAGGAGGCCTCAGGTTCAATCTCTAGTACCCTGCCACCCACCCCAAATTCTGCAAGCATAGAAATTTTTTTTCCAAGGAACATCAATTAGTTTGAAGAGAAGGAATTAACATTCGGATGGAGAAGAGCAAAAAAACTGAAGCCAGCTTCAAGAAGGAGAGGAACACACACAGCAGAGAGATGAAGGCTAGTCCTTAATGGCAATGTTGATTACTTAAATGATTAAGATTCTACCATATCTGTGAACTTCCTCATGTTGTAGCCTGTTTTAACTGGGTTTCCTATTACTTGTGACCA
The DNA here is from genome assembly GCF_047511675.1 of Marmota flaviventris. Classification (NCBI taxonomy): domain Eukaryota; kingdom Metazoa; phylum Chordata; class Mammalia; order Rodentia; family Sciuridae; genus Marmota; species Marmota flaviventris. The sequence goes on from NC_092503.1 coordinate 121,061,739, forward strand.
AAAATTTCCTAATGTCTGTGGTCACTAGTTTGTTTTGTACTCTCTTGGTTTATGCAATTTACATGTAAAATGTAAAAAAAGTAAAAAGCAGAGAGAAAACTGTTGCTTTGGGATTGAAAGATGCAAAGGTCTTTAGGATAAAATTTGTTTATAAGAAAGCTGTTGAGTGAGCTGTGTCTTCCTCCTATATTTTCATGCCTTTCAGTTCCCATGAGTGTCCACATCCACAAAACAAACTCATTAAATTAGCTTTTATTTGCAAAAAAAAAAAAAGACTCTTTCTCAAAAAGGGGAAGCATGGGGGTGGACTGGGAATGTGGCTCAGTGATTAAGCACCCCTGGGTTCAATTCCTACTACAAAAAAAAAAAAAAAAAAAACAAGGAAAGGGTTTATTGGAGAGGGGAAGAGAAAAAGGAAACAACCTATTCACCTACCACAAAGGTCTTAGGCATGTAAAATCTATGTATAGTCAAAATAATCCTGGAAAATCCTTATAGCACACATCAAGCATACATAAGGTTTTTCAGTTTACAGTTAGTCTTCATTATTTGATTGATGTCCAAGTTTCCTCTAGAATATAAATTTCATGGTGATGTGCACATGATCCCAAAGCCTGAGATTACTGAGCCTGTCATATCATGGCTACTTAGTACATATTTGTTCAGTGAATATAACTGATCACATGGATTACCCTTATGCTTTGGGATAATTCAGCTCATCGTGGTGAAAGCAGATGCAGGAGCAAAACCTCTCATCTCATGGCTGAAAATGAAAGAGTCAAAGAGAAAAGGGTCCTAAAATCTCCTTCAAGGGGACACCCACAATGACTTAAGACCTCCTGCTAGGCCCCGCATCCTAAAGGCTCCACCATCTCCCATTGGCACTGTGATGAGACAGAGTCTTGAATATACTTACTCCATTTTGTTTAGTAACTCCATTTTGTGAAACAGCTATGCCAAATAGAAAGGTCATGACTGGGGCAAGTTGTTATTCCTTTTGTTGTGGAAACCCTCAAGAACACGGAACTATCTAACTGGGCTCTGTTTCTGTAACTGGAGTACCTGGGCTTATTCTAATGGCTAAGTCTCCCAACATCTGACTGCAATCTCTCGCTTCTGTAACTTGGCTTGCTTGCATTGGCTAACCCCCCTAACATCCCTTTTGTGGTTTTTTGGCTTAAATATGAGGTCAAAGTGAAGGGGATGCATCATTTTGATTATCTGGATTTTAGAGAGTAGAGTGTCTGCCACTGGCTAGCAACAAAGGCTTAATTGGGATGGCAATGTGTGGTCTGAGAGTTATTTGAGGGTCTAGGTATCAATATAACAGCACCAAGCTGGGAGCTGTTGCATTCCAAGACTAAACACTCAGGGTCACTCCTGTGAACTGGGCTTTACAAAATAACCACACAGAGAAATACCTTTCTCTTTGAGTCCTGTTATGTCTCCTCTGACCTTAGAGGTCCACAGAAAAAAAGTAATAGGAACATGTGCTGAACCCTTTTATTGGGAAGAAGCCATTCAAATGAGGCAAGGGATCAGATTTCAGGAGGCTGAGTCTAGCTTCTGATATCTACTGTCAGCAGATTGACTGACATCTAGGAAGGCCACACCAAAAGGCAGAGAGAGAAGTGGACACACAAAGGGAGTTTCCATGGAATATTCTATCACAAACAGGGCAAAGGGGTAGGATTACAAAGGAAACAAGTAAGTGTAAGCCCTAGGGGCATGCCCCACAAAGAGAACCTCCTTGCTATCCCAGCAGAGTGGGGTTGGGGGGTACACCTAGTCATAAGTCATGGCACAACTGCCCAGACTGCAGTGATTTTTCAAATCCCTGAGGTGCATCAGGAATGGAAGGTGTGGTCACTCAGTATGGCTCCCCATAGGGAGCCAACTTTTAATGTGAGGGACATTTGAGACCCAAATGATAGTAGCATGGTACTACTTCATGTTTTCTGGTACTAAGACCAGAGAGATCCAACCCCTGTCATCCCTCAGAAAAATGGCACACCACTTAATACAGCAAGCAAAAGCCCCACAATACACTCAACAGTGAATCCAGTCAGATCATCCTTTGTAACACTTCCTGGTGTGGACCAGGGCAAAATGCCAAGGTCCAGGTCAAAGGAGCAATCTCCAGGGGGAATGAGAATAGGTGGACCAGGGACCCAACTTTCTGCTGCCCTTGTTCCTTCAGAGGTAAGTCAATACAGAAACAGGTGGGCTGGGTGGCCTTTGACTTGGTGTCAGCTCGTAGAAACCTTGATAAAGTATCATTCTGGTACCAGATATGATGATAGACATGGATAATAGTTTTGATCATAATAGAATTATTAGAGCATCCCTCCAACCCCACTGGAAAGACAATGTGGCTAGTCAACGTAGAACAGTAGAGAAAAGAAAAAAAGAAAGAATAAAGGACCCAGTGGAAGTGAAAGATTAATGAACTCCCTCAAAACTAATGGTCTGGTCTGGACCTCACCTAAGAGACTATGATTTTTCTCCAGAGCTTTGTGTGGTGGGAGGACACATAGCAGGTGCAAAAGAAGGAAAACAAAGGCCATTTGGGGAGGATGACTCTTGAGAACAGAAACTAACTCTCCAAATATCCCTTGGCCTTTCTGAGAGTCCCTCTCCCTCTGATAAAGAACTCTGCTTCCCATCAGATGTCCTCCTCACTGAGGCAGAGAGAGTCAGAAAGATGAATGGAAAGGTTATGGACAACAATGGGAGGTTCATACAGAGAATGAGGCAAAGAAAACATTAGCCAAGGACTGTGGGAGGTATATATAGTATGTGACCAGAATTTGTCTCCCCTTCTGATTGGTGTGACATTGTTAGTCACCTTGTGATCTGGTTGCCTAGGTAACCATAGCAGGTAGCCCTGATCTTTAGGGTCGAGCAAATGTGTCCTTGTGCATGGGTGTGCCTTCCTACATCCCCATGGGTAGACCTATGCTCACCTGTTCCTTTGTGATATTGCCCCTTGCCCTGTTTGTGATAGAATGTTCCATGGAAACACCCTTTGTGTGTCCCCTTCTCTTACTCTGCCCTTGGGTGTGGCATACCCATATGTCAGTCAACCTGCTGACAGTGGACATCATGAAGATAGACTCAGCCCCTTGAAATCTGACCCCTTGCCTCTTTTGAATAGCGTCTCCTCAATAAAAGGGGTCAGCACATGTGGGGTCTCTCTTTCTACAGACCCTTAAGGTCAGAGGAGCCATCACAGAACCCCCAAAGAAAAGGTATCTCTGGCTCTTGTGTGGTTATTTATCACAGTCCAGTACCCCTGGAGTGACCCTGAATGTTTAAGTCACTGGGAATGTGAAAAAGGTCTTTGTGATGAACTGGAAACTGGAAGGTACTCAGTTAGGAGGAAGACCAAAGTAAGGGAATGAGAAAAGAGAGTCCACAGTTATGAGAAGGTTTCAAGTTAGAATAGAGGATCTGAGTTCCAGTCCTGTGGGGATGATCCCGAAAAGACTCTTGCTCTTTTTATTCTTCTTGTCAATTCTGCAGGGGAAAAATATTTGGGTGTGTTGCAACTTATATTTTAATTTTTGGTATTTCCAAATTAATAAAAAGGTATTTTGTAACGCATTTATCTTAAAAATCACCTAATATAAAAATATTCTACTTACAATTAACATAAAATTTTTTAATTGATCTATTGAAATAAAAAACACTGAATAGTTTTCATAGTTATAAATATCTTCTTTTTTTAAGTATTTAATCCAGTATTTATTCCACTCATGATATTCTTTATAACCAGAATACAAGTCATAAGAACAATGTATCAAATAATTTGCTGGTAGTCTTAAATAATGCAGCACAGCATTACTTTTAATACTTCTCCATTGTAGGTTGTTAAAAACTCAAACAGCAATTTTCATTATTGATTTAAAAAAAGCTTTAAATTTTTAAAAAAGGACACTATATACCAAGCTGTTTCATAATTTAAGTATTTTTCCATTTATAAAAAAAGCTTTGGAAGCTGGATGCTTGAATCTGTTTCTCTACTCATCTGCCACACCCTCTCCCAACTACAAGTTAGTACAGGGTTACTGCAAGAATGTTAGGCTTTGACATTAATTTTTTCTTTAATATAGTACTTTAAAAATCTGAGAAAGAATTCAAGGAAAAAAGATTCATGTCATTATTTTTCAAATAAAAAGGAAAACTAAGTTAATAAATTTTAGGCATAATAACAGTGTCCCTTTGAGGTAGAATGCTAAAAGAACTTTTGATCAAATCACAACCTAATTTAAACCTCTGCATCAGAAATTAACTTCTCATAAATTCTCTATAAAGTTAACTGTGGAGAATACATTATCTTGGAATGTATTCTCCACATGTATTGTTAACAAGTCTTCCAAGATAATGTACAGTGGACAAGAATGTTAATCCTACAACTGCTGCCTTCATGTCCATTGAAAGCACAAAATTCTCCTATAAGATATCCAAGATCCAATCCCAAAGTCTTTAGCATCCTATGATGAAAAGCACAGCCATGCTAACTTTAGTCACAAATCATAATACCACACCTAGAAAACAAAAATAGAATTAGTGGCAGTTTATTGCCTTATACAAATTTAACCAACATGGTAACCATGCCAAAGGAATTAAAACATTTTAGAACATATGTACAGACTGTACATTTTAAAAACAAACAATGGGCCTCCATGAACTCAATGATCTCCTTGGAATCTTGAACATCTGCATTCAACATGTCTATCTCAGGACTTTCCTTTCCATCTTTCTTGATTTTTCTAGGTCGCATTTTTCTGTTGGTCAATATTCTTCTGAACTGGAACTGGAATTCTTGGAAACAGTAGGAAAAATACTCCAGTTTTGTGAGAAAAGACCGAAGCATTTCTTCAATGGTCATCACACAGCCTCCACCAGCCTTAACATTTAGGTCATCTTCATCATCAAGGAAGGATTCAAACCAGTCCCAAAGATCTGTAGGGGTCTGCATGTACATTCTATACATAAATCCAAGGGCTCTGATATATGGAAAGTCTCTGTGTTAAAACACCCATAACTTTTTTGTGAGTTCGTTTCAGAGTAAATCATTTATATAACAAGCAAAAATCTGTAGAAACAATTCCTTCTATTCCAACACTTCGAATCCCTTCGCACATCCCTGTCTAGCCAGCTGTTTTCCTTTTCCCCAAGGTTCAACATGTGTGACCTTAAAGTAGATCTCATCCACCACCTCGTGGTAGGTCTTGAGCTCCTAGAGCTGCACTTTGAAGTAAGGCGACCACAGATGTTGGTCAGGATCATGGGATTGAGGTCATGGTCTTCTCTTTGCCCCACAGTGGCAGCACATTGCCCTACTTGTCGGAGACCACCAGCTTAGTGGCGCCGCCACCACTGCACTGCTGCTACTGCTGCTGCTGGACCGCAACTGCCTGGTGCTGTGGCTGCAAGTTGCCTGTTAGTTGGAGCTATTGTTAGCCATGTTGAAACAGAAGGATAAATATCTTTCTCACTGAAGAGCAATACTGACCAAGATGTATTTATATCACATGCATTTATGAATATATAACAATGAATCTCACTACTATGTGAAATTATAATGCACCCATAAAAAATTGGAAAAAATATTATATATATAGTATTCCTCAAACCAACCATTTAGACTTTTTTCTTTCTTTCTTTTTCCTTCTGGTTTTAATTAACGTTCTGTATCACATACTACATGCAAGAAATTTTTTATAAATCTTTTCTGATACTAAAATAGTAAATAAGTAAGACTCTGGGACAAGTATAGAAATCAAAGAACTTATTTAATTAATCAGTACTATAATTGGTATTATTTTAGGCTGGTTCACAGAGTATTTTAAGGAACAGGATGCTTATTGTTCAACAATAAATACAATTTAAATTAAAGATTCTATGATCCTGCAATCCCATGACTAGTAAAATATTGATGAAAAACAAATCAGTGTGGCAAAGAGATATCTGCACTCCCATATTCACTGTGGCTCTATTCACAATTGTCAAGATATGGAATCAACCTAGGTGTCCATGGATGGATGAGTAGATAAAGAAAATATATGTACAAACACACAAACACAAACGCACACATACACATACATACAGCTAATACATAATCTTTGTATTAGCCTATCAATGCTCCAGTATGACACTGGAAGGTCATAAAACCCAACTCTTTAATCTTTTTATGTTTTACATAATTTTTCTTGACAATATAAAGAATGGATGCCTTCAATAATATTGAGGTAGTACTAAAACAGGAATAAACCATGACAAAAACAACAAGAGACTGAGTAGAACTGCTCAAACAAGGACCTACAGCAGCCATTCTATGTGGACAGTGAAGTGGAGCTGGCCTGTGGGGTTAAGTTCATTCATATTCTCATTCTCTCTCTCTCTCTCTCTCTCTCTCTCTCTCTCTCTCTCTCTCTCTCTACCAAATTAAAGCAAGCTTATACACAATAGTGTACACAGGAGAGCTGATCAGTGACTGCCTCACCCAAATGCAAGGACAGAAGACAGCATCTGTCATGAGAGCAAGGATGTGTTTAAAACACAAAAAGTTACAAAGGTGGGTGTCTTGGGAGCTTACAGCTGACAGGGTTCTGGCAACCCTAATACAAGGGCAGATAGCAGGTTAATGATCTATATGGCTTAACATCTCAAGGTAGGGAGTAAATTCAGATTTTAAAATCAAAGTTAATGAGGAGCAGCTGAGATTTCAGGGAGGTTTGTTATCTGGTCAGGGAGAGCCAGGCCTGGGTAAGTTCAAAGCACAGGCAAAAGTTCCAAGCAAGTTTAAAACATCAAAATGTGGTCAGGCCAAATAGAAATCTTAGTAATTTACAGTAAAACAGAAATTAACTTTTCATGACCTTGTGGGGATATGGCTCCCAATCTTAAGATGGAATTAGGCTAGGTTCATCATTTCCCCCTTGTATTCTGTGTTCCTTTCAAATCTTTGATAGGGTGGAGGAAGGGCTCTGCAGAAATTTCACTCCCTCAGGGGACAGTCTCCAACTTTCCCGACTCACTCAAATTTGGCCTCCTTGATCTGACCTGACTCGATTTACCTGTCTATACTGAATGCCTATCTAATTCTGGCTACATTCTCCCTCTAATTTTAGGAACTCCTTCCTGCTGTAGGAAAAGAGGCAAAGACCACTCTGGCATCTTTGAGTTGAGAGGGGGTGATGTCAAATAGGGCAAGTTGCTTTGGAGTTCCCTTTTAGAAGTCAGTTTGGATTCAAGTCTGATTGGAGAAGAACAGATTGTAAACTCATCAGGGGATGGGTACTTCCTAAAACTCTAGTTTGGAGAACACCAGTTTGATATAATGTTCTTTTAAACCTTCTTCATTAAAAACTTGTATCCCTCGGTGTAGTTCCCAGCAGGGCCTCCAAATATGATACTGCTGGTTACCAGTGATGAGTTCTGCTCCCTTGAAGTTTGAACATTAGAGAAGCACTCTGAAGCAAGCATATGAGGCAGGGTTATTTAAAAGGAGGGAACACAGACTTCTCTCAAAAAGGAGAAGGGTGCTACAGCTGGTATCCTGGTATCCCCAAGTTCACACACTTTTATGAAATCTGGGGGGCTTTACAGAACCTGGGCCTATAGAGAAGCACCAGGATGCTTTTGGAGAAGTGAGCTCTGCTGTAAAACAAAGAGGGTAGGGTTTCAAGGATCTACACCATGGATTGTGATGTAATTAGTGTAGCCAGAAAAAAAAATTCCCATACAACAAAATTAAAAATCTCAGAAAAGCACTTTGCAACCTTGATCAGTATAACTTTCCAAGATAAACTCATTGCAATATGTACACCTAGGCAACTTATAAATCAGAACAATGTTAACAAAGCTTTACTAATAGTGAGGATGTTAAGCACTCTCTTGGGAATTAGGCATCTGTTCCACTTTTTAGAAAGATTTCTTCTGTTTTATATGTAAAATCATTTTCTCTGCATACCATCCATTCTATTTCAAAGGAAGTGTGCCTGTAGCTCATTCAAAATAATGCAGTTCATAAAGGTACAGGATAAATAGAATGGAGAATGTGACAAGTAATATTTTTCTGTTGTTTTTAAAATACTTTATATGGTAAAAATATAGCAAAAAATACTATCTGTTCAAATACAAAAATATATACTGCTGTGGTCACAGTTCTCAGGATGATGTAAGTAGTCGCTGGCTCCTTAACTGTTCACTGTAGGTTATCCTAACTCCAACTTTAGCTTCTCTGGCTTCAGTTATTTATCACAGCTAAAATCATACTATAAAAATTCACGAAGAAACAGAGCAGGTGAAAACCAAGCTTGATCATGGCTTCGTTCATGTGTCACTTCAGTTGCCCTCAACTGTATTTCTGTTGACTCAAACACCCCCATGTTGCCACTTGGCACCATAATGAACCAATATATATTCCAAGAAGCAACAGGTAAGTGGAGAGAGAATACAAACCAGTGCAGTGAAACAAGCAAAATACAGTGACATTGGTATGGCCAAGCAATTCTGGAATTACCCACTTATTTAAATCTGAGCAACATGATCCAGTCTAATTAATGTAATCATATTCTAAATCAGATGAAATAATTCTGAAGCAGACTGAGAGGGAGATGAGGGCACAACAATTGTGCAGTGAGGCAATGAACACTACTGCCTCCATCCTCCTCCTTCTCCTTTCCTTCCTCCTCTGTTGCTGACACTCCTTTCATCAAACTGATGAGTAATATATTTACATATACAAAATACTTAAAATCCACAAAAAAGCAAGATATTTATATAATGTTACCTTGGGAGTTAACCATTTTAGTAAATATATAAATTCCTCAATTACTCTTTCTCACATGCTGTGAGCAGTTCAGCACCCTCCTTTAAAAGGTACTAAGTTATTATAGTTTAGATGCTTCTATTAAAGTCCAGAAACCACATAAATCATTTCAACAAGGAAAACTTAATATAGACTTATTCATGCCTGAGGCTCCAGTTTTTATCCCCAGCACTGAAAAAAAGAAAAGAAGTATAATAATTAACTAATAACTACTTAAAAAGCTCCAAATAATGCAGAAATTGCATATATACAGAGCAGATACTACCTCTTTGGATGAGGCAGAGTAGCCAAGGAAGGAAGAAATGTAGGAGAGGGACCCAATGAGAATGAGGAGCAGAGCTCATTGAAGAAGATGGGATGATGGACCACTGGAAGGTTGAAAGGGATCTGTAATGCTCCAATTAACCAGGTTTACTCTTTTATAATAACCCCCATAACATTTCTGACACCATATGTATTGGGTTTTTCACACCAATTTATTCTCCAATTCTCTGCATATATCTGGGGATTCTATAATTCAATTAAAGAATTAGCAGAGACCCCACAGGTTAAGTGGACTCCACAGTCTTACAGGTATGCCCCCCCATGACTTCAGATGACATCACAAGATGACTTAAGTCATCCCACCTGTTTCTGAAGTTCCTGTCACTGTAAGGAGGAACAATGAAGTCTCTCCATTGGAAGAGGAAACCTCTACTCAGACCTTCAGACCTTTGCCCATACCACAGAAAAGGCTGAAGTATGTGTTGCGGCTTTAGCAGAGAGGAGAGCATCATTATTAAGTGAAAAGTGAATATAAGAACCCTCAGAGAATAATTTGGCAATCTCAAAAGCAAGAAGAGACACACCACCAGGGATTAAGTCAAGTTTTTTTTTATTAGGGTACAAAGGTAGCATATATGATCCAAAGGGACAGGACTTCCCTAGACAATGGGAAATATAGAGCAAGATGGTTTCCTGTTAGGGAATCTGTCTGGTCTGGTATGTTGTTTTCAGCTGATTGATCAGGCAATTAATACAATCAAAACTTATCTGTGGGAGGCTGACTAGCACATGACTGGCTCTGACTCCCCTGCTGAGTGATGTGGCATCTGGTGGTCATGCTCCTGGATAGCCCCAGTCTTCTAGGGTTCAACCCACTGTGTCTAATGCATGGGCATGCCTTCCTACAGCCCCATGGATGGAGTTATACTCACCTATTTCTTTGTAATATATATAACTCCTTGCCTTATTTGAGATAGAATGTTCCATGGAAATTCCTTTTGTGTGTCCCCTTCTCTTACTGCCCTTGGGTGTGGCCTTCCTAGATGTCAATCAACCTGCTGACAGCAGACATCATGAAGCTAGACTCAACCCTCTAAAACCTGACCTCTTGCCTCATTTGAATAACTTCTCCTCAATAAAAGGGGTCAGCACGTGAAAGTGCTCTCTCTCTCTCTCTCTCTCTCTCTCTCTCTCTCTCTCTCTCTCTCTCTCTCTCCCCCTCTTTCTCTCTCCAGACCCTTAAGGTCAGAGGAGCCATCACAGCACCCCCAAAGAAAAAGGTATTTCTGTCTCTTGTGTGGTTATTTCATGCAGCCCAATTAGCCCAGTTCCCCTGGAGTGACCCCTGAGTGTTTTAGTCGCGAGCAACCTGGCACTTAACCCTTAGCGTCATGAGGCTAGTAGTGTGTTTCTATTGAAATCTTGTTCTGCTTTGCTTCAACCTAGAAAATTTATGTGGAACTAGAAAGTTATAAAGTAACTTATGGGATTGCTTGGTGCATTTTTATATTTTTGTCTCTCTGACCCTTAAGCTGTTTGGTCCAGGTCAGGAGCAGTTCACAAGTTATTGTTTCACATCCCAACAGGCACATTCTCCTTCAGAGAGTTTTTTTCTTTAGTATCCCCAAATTTCTACCTCATTCCCAAGGCCCATCCTACATTTCCAAGATCCATCCTCAGATTGGATGATTTTCTACAGCCATTTTCTAGAAGGGCTCACAAAACCAAGAGAAACCTCTTTGTTTACTAACCAATTTATTACAAAAGATCTTGGAAAGGACACAGTGAATAGCCAGATTAATATGCACATAGGCTGAGGCCCAGAAGAGTCTCAAGCACAGGAGTATCTGTCCCCATGGTGGAGTTTCAGAGGCACCACCCCAACACATGGATGCATTGTTGTTCATCAAATCAGAAGCTCCCTCAATGTTTTTATGGAGGTATTTCTGTCTCTTCTGTGATTATGGAGGTTTCACTGTGTAATTATGATTAAATCAGTGACTGCTGGCAATTAATTAACTCAATTTTCAGCCCTATTTCCTCCCCTCTTTCAACTTTCTACTAATAAAATTTGTTCCTTTGGCAACCTGCCCCCATCCTGAGGTGACCCAGGGGCTTTCTAAAATTTATCTTATTAATATAAATTCAGATGGCTGAAAGGTACTTGTTATTAATAAAAACAGACTATCCTTCATCTCTGTAAGGATATCCCAAGGGTTTTAGGAGCTGTTTTCAGGGATCAGGGAGAGAAACCACTTTTCAGGAACCTAGGACAGAGACTAAAAATACAGATATCAATATAGACATTTCATACTATGTCACCAAAAGGTGAACCTTCTGCACACCACTGGAAGGTGCATCAAAAAGGAGAAACAGCCCAGTATGGTGGTCCATGCCTGTAATCCCAGCATTTAGGAAGCTGAGGCAGGAGTATCACAAGTTCAAAGCCAGTCTCAGCAACTTAGCCAGGCTCTAAACAGTGCAGCAAAACACTGCCTTGAAATAAAATTTTAAAAAGGTTGGTGGTGCTGGAGTTGTATATCTCAGTGGTGGAGCATGTGGGAGGCACTGGCTTCGATCCTCAGCACCATATTAAAAAATAAACTAAATAAAGGTATTGTGTCCATCCACAACTAAAGACAAATATTTTGGGGATGTCGCTCAGTGATTAAGCACCCCTGGATTGAATCCCTGGTACCAAAAAAGAAGATAGAAAAGAAACAGAACTACCTTGCCTTTCAGTGCCCTCCACTGCATTGTACCAACAATCTCACATTGTGTCAGATGGCAAAAAAGTGTTTACAAGGTCCAGTTCCAATAACACAAAGAAGATCAACATGGAGTGGAGTTGGAACACAAATGCAATGAAATGATACTGGACTCTGTTCACACCTTTGACTTTATACTTTATGTATGCATAACATTACGCCATTTTACAACCATTTGAACTTCCATAAAACAACAATCTATCATGACAAAGCCACCTGACAAATAAAGAGTTTCTCATCTGTTCCCCCACATAAGGAAAGAAGCACTCCCAGTTACTGTATACTACACTGATATAGTATTTACTCTTCAAATTCAGTCAGTCTCATTGACTATACTGTTACCTAAAAGTAATAATTTGTATAGAAAATCATAAATATAAGAGAGAGAGGAAAATGGTCAATATATACAAATACACACATATATACTACAAGCATAGAGAAATACAAAACTAATAGGTCCTTGTTTCTAGAAGTACTGTGTGTTTTATGTACTCTCTTTATTCCAATTCCTATTCTGTGTCTTCTCTCCCCAAGTCAGAAAACTGGTCACAAAAATCTGGTGGAGTGAATACACCTTTATTCTTGCAGAGTCTGTCTTAATAGTCCTGTCTCTTCTTGTTTGCTGTGGTTTTCCATTAATCCTTAAGATCAGACTTGGAAGTACTAAGAGGAAACATATTAACTGGACCTATGCTCATGGTCAAAGCTTTCTGAAATTAACCTTGCATCTAAAAATTCTCTTTTTCATTTATGTTTACTCTAGCAATTCTTGCCTTTCCTCAGTTGCAATAATTATACAAAAGAGAAATGGAGGGAAAAATCAGAAGGTAGCAAAAAGGGTGGATATGAACAAAGTACATTATATGCATAGATGACATTGTCACAATAAAACCAATATTTTAGACAATAAATATATACTAATAGCTTTTAAGGGGGATCCATTCCCTTACCCTTAATTCCCTGGATTAACATATCACAACATTATCAATGGTACCAGAAAGTTACTGAGGCGGGGAAAACAAGTATGTTCCATTTATCCCAGAATAGGAAGCAGATACCATAGAAAGTTGGATTCTTCTCTTAAAACTCTATCATTCATTGGAGTTTGGAACTGAAATATCCTTCAAAGGATCATGTGTTAAAAGCTTGGTCCCTATCCAGTGGCCCTTTTGGGAGGTGGTAGAAACTTCAGTAGGTGGGGACTAGGAAACAGGAAGGAAGTAGGTAAATGTGGCTGTGTCCTTGAAGACTATTTCTTATCCATGAGGCCCCATATTTCTCCCTCCCTCCCTCCCTCTTTCTCTTTCTCTCTCTGTCTCTCCCTCCTCAACTTCTCTCTCCCTCCCTCCCCTCTTCTCAGTCCGTTCCTCCCCACCCTTTTTCCTCTGTCCCCCTCTCTTGCTCTCATAAGGTGAGCCACTTGCTCCACCACCAGTGCCCAATCATGACATGACATTCTGCCTCAGAAAAAAATGAACCCAGGTGATTATGGTCTGAAACTTCTAAAACCATGGGGAAAATAAATCTCTCCTCCTTTAGGTTGATTTCTCAGTATTTTGTCACAGAGACAAAAAAGGGACTAACACACCTATCTATTTCCCTGGAAGTTTTTGGATGATAAACTTTCTGGCATCTGATAGTCCAAATCTGCAAAGATAGAACTAGGGACACTTCTCAACCCCAAGGTTCCTCTACAAACATGCAAGTCCAGTAATGTGATCTCCCCTTTGTTTGAATTTTTTTCAAACAGAGTACCACTAAGGTGCCCAGGATGGTCTCAGACTTATGGGCTAAAGTGATCCTCCTGCCTTAGCCTCCCCTGTAGCTGAGATTAGAGATATGTGCTGTCACACCTATCTAAAATATTTTTAATACCAAAAATATGGCTCCTTATATTTAAATTCCATATTCCCTAAACCATTTCCAAAGGAGTTAAATTTTATCTTCTGCTATCTGAATATAAAACATGAACTGAATTCTCATAACCACACATCTAAAGTATTGACCAAGTGCAGGAGGACAAGCCCACTGAGCCTTCCAAGTCTCATCTCAGGGGACTTTGCCACAGAGTCCACTTAGCCCCAGGAACAGTCACAGTAAATGATCATAGCCAGCAAGGGACCCTATGAAGACAAAACCTTGCAGCGTCAGGGAAGTAATGGAGATTCAGCCTCTAGGGGAGCACCATCAACACCACAGCCTGAGCTGAACCCCTCCCTTGGGGTGCTGAGGGTCTCCTCCAAAGGAGATGAATTCTTAAGGGGTGTAGGGAGCCCCTCAGACCCACTCTCCATGGAGCAGATGGTCATGGACACATCTCCATACATTAACATGAAGTATGGAAAGAGAGTTCCAGAGAAGGAAGCTGGAGGGAAAGAGAAAATATGGGACCCATCAATCATGTTACAGAAGGAGACATCCCCTTCGCTGTATTCCAGGAAAACCCCCACCCTGCAAAGGTTCTGCCAAAGAAATAACTGAGTCACAGGAACAGTCCCTGCAAAATATCTATGGTTTCATTTCCTCATGACCCCAAACCCCATATGTGGTAATTCCATGTATGAGCCTGTTCTTTTTGAATCTTTCCTACAGACTCCCAGAGTACACTTGCTTAAGAGGTCATTCTTTATCTCCACTTCCCAGTACCATCTTCCTGATGTGATTACCTCAAGACCCAACACACTGCATTTTTCATCACAGTACACACAGGGTACCATGTGGGTACACATTTAGGTCAGATGCATCTTTTCATGAGAGACAGACAGACTGGGGTGAACAGAGTCTGGATCCAGAGTGACAGGTCCTGTTGGGAGAGTTATCAATCATGCAAGGTCCTCCTCTGCCCCAAGACAAAGTACACAGCCACCCACCACCTCACAGCCACATAGCTGCCTGAGCTGAGGAGGAGATAAGCCTCCTGAGATATGAGTCTTGTAACTCAAGCCCACATCCTCAACTAGGAAAAAGGAGCCAGAAGGCTGACTTGACATGTGACAGGACCCTTGATACTAGTTTGGTGACCATGACTTCTGCCATAGTAACACCACCGGTGATGCGATCATCTGCATCACCACAGAGAACTTAAGGAGAAGCCAGAAGCCATGATGGCAACAGGAGGAACATCTAGAAGCACACAGTCACTCACAGGCCTGGAACTGTTCCTTTCGCCACTCTATGAGAGAACACAGATCTCATATCAGAGATCTACAGAGTCTGTACACATCAGGGTCAGAACCCAGTCTTCTGAAATACAACAGTGTGGGAGGAAGAAGGGAAAAATCTGTGTGAAA
The DNA here is from genome assembly GCF_047511675.1 of Marmota flaviventris. Taxonomy (NCBI): domain Eukaryota; kingdom Metazoa; phylum Chordata; class Mammalia; order Rodentia; family Sciuridae; genus Marmota; species Marmota flaviventris. The sequence goes on from NC_092503.1 coordinate 121,076,903, forward strand.
ACATTCATCTGGTGTATTTATTTTTTAATCACACAAACATCCACACAAACACACACCACATACACATAAACATGAAGTATGGATGGGCCACTGCAGCCTTCCCATGAAGACTAAGCCAAAAAGCTTAACACCCTGGAATCAAAAGGTTGGATATCAATCTGAAGGTCACTATTCAGATTTAACTACAAAATAATGCTTTCTCAAGACACAAACACACAATCATCCTAAAAACTAGTTTATCTTGTGATACAATTGAGGTTATCAAAATTTCCAAGACCTCTTTTTACTTATAAAGAACTGACTTGCTGAACTTGTAAGGTTGCCTCTAAGACATGAGTAAAGAATTACATCTAGCTTAGCTGAACTTGGAGGATGACTATAAGTCATGAGTGCAAAGAACTCAGAGAAATTTTGCCAAGTTAGGTGGCAATGAAGAGGGTTTTAGGATGGGAGAGAAAGAAGTTCAAAGTAGAAAACAAAGACATCCAGTGAGAGGTAAACACTAGTGACTTTTCTTCATTTTTTTCACAGGCCAATAGGAGCAAAAACATCCTTACAGATATGGGAGAACCCAAAAATATTGGGCCTACTCATTTGCCTCATACAAGAATTCCCTGAAGAGATTGAAAATTTCCAGCTATGATAGAAACCATAGTCCTAAACTCCAGAGTGTGTGAATATGTTAAATACATGACTAGGCAACATTATCAATGTGATTAAATTCAGGTTCTTGAGCAGGGGAGATTATTCTGGATTATCTTGGTTAGTCCAAACTGATCACATGAACCCTTGAAAATAGAGACATTTCTTGGCTGTGGTCAGAGAAGCAGATATAATCACAGAAAAGAGGTCTAAAACAAGTTGTATTTCTGGCTTTGAAGATGGAAGAATACACCCTCAAATGAAAAATTACAGAGGGCCTCTAGAAACTGAGCAAGACAACAGCCTCCAGAAAGGAACACAGCCTTGTCCATACCTTCTTGGACTTCTGACCTACAAATATATAAGATAATATATTTGTGTTGGTTAAAGCCACTAAGTTTGTAGCAATTTGGCAGCAAATAGAAAACTACTATGCCCACATAGGTGTCACACCCAATGTGGAACAAAGCACTGGCAGATGAATGTGCTTGCAAAAAGCATGAACCTCCCTGTCTCCTGCACACAGGAAGCTGAGGACGCAGAAAATCTCACACGCTCTGCTAGAAGGTGAAGGGACAGTTCCCCAGTGAGCCAGTGGACCAGAGAAGGTCTGAAGATCAGAGGAAAAGACCCAATGTCAGACAGGAATAAGTGATCCAGAAACTGGACTTTACCTCAAGGTCAGGGGAAGGGGGACCAAGCAATGAGATAAGACCTGACTTTTCTCAGGAGACATCAAACCAAGGGTCTTATGAACCAGTTCACACTAGCATCCTGATGGCGAGCACCTGAAATAACTAAGAGAAAACAAATGATCCATCTTCCCTCACTGTCCCAAAGCCACATAAGTCTCCTCCAACCTCCATCCTCCCTTTTCGGAAGAAGATAGGAAGGCCATTTACCAAAGCAAAGTCTACATATGTCATACACTCCAAAATGTCTTCAACTGGAAAGCTTTTGCCTCAAACAGGGCAGAGCCTCAGGAACAAAATTAGAATAATTAAAATAATAACTAAAACAAAATTTTTGCTTTATTAAAGATATGTGCTTAAATTTGTGCTCCACATTTCCACTAATACAAGTTCAATCAGATACATTGGTATTTCCATCTCTGTTGAGAGCTTCATAGAAACTAGATCATAGAAAATGACTGAGCAGACACAGAAGACCCTCGAATAAAAGTAAATTTTGCTCATTTTTCACCAAGACATTAGTTGGTATCATATTATTATTTTATATATAATAACTGGCTGAGATTATCAAAGAAGAAGAAAAGAGAGGAGAAGAAAGCAGCCAGGGGAGAAAAGGAGAAAGAGTGAAAGAAAAAAACTTGAGACTTTCCAGTGTGTCAAGTACTATGCTATGTGCCTTAATGTAATCTTCACATAATTCCCACAGAAAATTTGAATTTATAACTCATTGTTATAATTTTATGAACAAGATGAGATCAGACATTTGTCCAACTCACACTATGGACCTGTCAATATGAAAGTGTTGCCAAGTTAGGTGGCAATGGAGAGGGTTTAGGATGGGAAAGAGTGTTGATTCTAGTAGAGTAATGGTGTTTATTATTACATAATAAAAGAGTATGCAAGTTGTACATGAAAACACACAGACATTAATTCAGCAGAGAATGGGGATATGGCAAAAAAGACTATTTGATCCCTATTTTATAATAAACATGTCCACAAGAAAATTATTAAGATTTTCAAAGAGTGTTCCTCATACATCTGAATCCAAAACTTCCTTGATGCCATGGGTCACCTTTTTCTCTCACACACAGTCTATATCTCTGATGTCAAAAAGAAACAACAAGAGCAGGAAAGGGGCATATTATACAAATTCAGATGGCACAGGTCCCAAACTGACCCCACAGTTAAAGAGTTCTCTGGATAATCTTTCATTGCATTGGAAACTGCCTTAACATATGCTTGTCCTAACTGCTACTGGAAGGTGGCAGTGGTCTCATCACAGCCAAACTCAATGAGATGATTACTTAGAAATGGCTTAATGAAATTGACACACACACACACACACACACACACACACACACACATGTATTCACTGAAAACTCTCAAAGATGTATCAAGGAGTTGGTTACATTTCAGGCACACAAAGAACCCACAAATCCTCTTCACACTCAACTCTAACCACCTTGGATATGATCCTCCAGCTCTCACTGCTTCAGCACACCCAAAATTTCATTGTGAATTTGGGCACTCTACTTTCCTTCTCACCTCCTCTCTTGTCCACTTCATCCTTTCTTCTCTGATTTATTCCCAACCCTTTCTCAGGTAAACAATTTAAAACTCTCCAGGTTCCTCCTTTTATGATCTTCACAGATTAAAAAAAGTATCAAAGACCAAACTCAACAGGCAAAGCAAAATTCTCTTAAAAGCAGAGAAAATTGTTGTGAACACTATAACTTACATTTTGTTCCTGTAACATAAACACAAACACAGAACTTTGCATATAATTCCAAGTAGTTCACAAACCCCCTAAGCATCCTGGATCCCAAATTCAGAACACTTAGAAACTCATTTCTCAGCAATAAAAGTGCTTAGAAGAAACATAGCTAGGACAGTGAGTCAGAGTATGAGGTGGCTGAGAGAACACCAATATTCAGAGGACAAGAAAGAAACAAGAAAGCTAAACCTGGACACAAAGGGTAGGAAACTGTGGTAAAGGGAATACAGAACCAAGGCACCACATTAGGAAGATGAAAGTCCTAAGCTGTCAAATATGATTTCTGAAATATCATGGAGACCAGGAATTTCTTTCTTTTTTTAATCTTTTTTATATTGGTTGCTCAAAACATTACATAGCTCTTGACATATCATATTTCATACTTTAGATTCAAATGGGTTATGAACTCCCATTTTTACCCCAAATACAGATTGCAGAATCACATCGGTTACACATCCACATTTTTACAAAATGCCATATTAGTAACTGCTGTATTCTGATACCTTTCCTATCCTCTACTATCGCCCCTCCCCTCCCTTCCAATCTTCTCTCTCTATCCCATCTGCTGTAATTTAATTCTCTCCATTGTTTTTTTCCTTTCCCCTCACAACCTCTTATATGTAATTTTGTATAACAATGAGTGTCTCCTTCCATTTCCATGCAATTTCCCTTTTCTCTCATTTTCCTTCCCACCTCATGTCTGTGTTTAATGTTAATCTTTTCCTCTTGCTCTTCCTCCCTGCTCTGTTCTTAGTTGCTCTCATTATATCCAAAAAGACATTTGGCATTTGTTTTTTAGGGATTGGCTAGCTTCACTTAGCATAATCTGCTCTAATGCCATCCATTTTCCTGCAAATTCCATGATTTTGTCATTTTTTTAGTGCAGAGTAATACTCCATTGTGTATAAATGCCACATTTTTTTATCCATTCATCTATTGAAGGGCATCTGGGTTGGTTCCACAGTCTAGCTATTGTGAATTGTGCTGCTATAAATATCGATGTGGCAGTATCTCTGTAGTACGCTCTTTTAAGGTCTTCAGAAAATAGTCCGAGAAGGGGAATAGCTGGGTCAAATGGTGGTTCCATTCCCAGCTTTCCCAGGAATCTCCATACTGCTTTCCAAATTGGCTGCACCAATTTGCAGTCCCACAAGGAATGTACAAGAGTACCCCTTTCCCCACATCCTCACCAGCACTTGTTGTTGTTTGACTTCATAATGGCTGCCAATCTAACTGGAGTGAGATGGTATCTTAGGGTGGTTTTGATTTGCATTTCTCTGACTGCTAGAGATGGTGAGCATTTTTTCATGTACTTGTTGATTGAGTGTATGTCCTCCTCTGAGAAGTGTCTGTTCAGGTCCTTGGCCCATTTGTTGATTAGGTTATTTGTTATCTTACTGTTTAATTTTTTTAGTTCCTTGTATACTCTGGATACTAGGGCTCTATCTGAAGTGTGAGGAATAAAAATTTGTTCCCAGGATGTAGGCTCCCTATTTTCCTCTCTTATTGTTTCTCTTGCTGAGAAAAAAAAAAACTTTTTAGTTTGAATAAGTCCCATTTGTAGATTTTAGTTATTAACTCTTGTGCTATGGGCGTCCTATTAAGGAATTTGGAGCCCGACCCCACAATATGTACATCGGAGCCAACTTTTTTTCCTATCAGACGCAGAGTCTCTGACTTGATATCAAGCTCTTTGATCCATTTTGAGTTAACTTTTGTGCATTGCAAGATAAAGGGATTCAGTTTCATTTGTTGCATATGGATTTGAAGTTTTCCCAGCACCATTTGTTGAAGATGCTATCCTTCCTCCATTGCATGCTTTTAGCCCCTTTATCAAATATAAGAAAGTTGTAGTTCTGTGGATTGGTTTCTGTGTCCTCTATTCTGTACCATTGGTCCACCCGCCTGTTTTGGTACCAGTACCATGCTGTTTTTGTTACTATTGCTCTGTAGTATAGTTTGAAGTCTGGTATCGCTATACCGCCTGATTCACACTTCCTGCTTAGAATTGTTTTTGCTATTCTGGGTCTTTTGTTTTTCTATATGAATTTCATGATTGCTCTATCTATTTCTACAAGAAATGCTGTTGGGATTTTGATTGGCATTGCATTAAACCTATAGAGAACTTTGGGTAATATCGCCATTTTGATGATGTTAGTTCTTCCTATCCATGAACAGGGTATATTTTTCCATCTTCTAAAGTCTTCTTCTATTTCTCTCTTTAGGTTTCATTGTATAAACCTTTCACCTCTTTTATTAGGTTGATTCTCAAGTATTTTATTTTTTTGAGGATATTGTGAAGGGGGTGGTTGTCCTCATTTCCATTTCAGAAGATTTGTCGCTGATATACAGGAATGCCTTTGATTTATGCATGTTGATTTTATATCCTGCCACTTTGCTGAATTCATTTATTAGCTCTAGAAGTTTCTTTGTAGACCTTTTGGGTCTGTTAAATATAGTATCATATCATCTGCAAATAGTGATAATTTAAGTTCTTCTTTTCCTATTCTTATGCCTTTAATTTCTTTTGTCTGTCTAATTGCTCTGGCTAGTTTTCGAGGACTAAATTGAGTAGAAGTTGTGAGAGAGGGCATCCCTGTCTTGTTCCAGGTTTTAGACAGAATGCCTTCAGTTTTTCTCCATTCAGGATGATGCTAGCCTGAGGCTTAGCATAGATAGCTTTTACAATGTTGAGGTATCTTCCTGATATCCCTAGGTTTTCTAGCATTATGAACATGAAGGGATGCTGTACTTTATCAGATGCTTTCTCTGCATCTATTGAGATAATCATATGATTTTTATCTTTGAGTCTATTGATGTGATGAATTATATTAATTGATTTGTGTATGTTGAACCAACCTTGCATCCCTGGGATAAACCCTACTTGATCATGGTGCACAATTTTTTTGATATGCTTTTGTATTCAATTTGCCTGGATTTTATTGAGGAGTTTTGCATCTAAGTTCATTAGAGATATTGGTCTGTAGTTTCCTTTCTTTGAAGTGTCTTTGTCTGGTTTTGGGATCAGGATGATGTTGGCCTCATAGAATGAATTTGGAACAGCTCCTTCTTTTTCTATTTCTTGAAATAACTTGAAAAGTATTGGTATTAATTCTTCTTTGAAGGTTTTGTAAAACTCCACTGTATATCCATCCGGTCCAGGGCTTTTCTTGGTTTGTAGTCTTTTGATGGCTTCTTCTATTTCCTCTTTTGTTATTGGTCTGTTTAAATTGTGTGTATCTTCCTGACTCAATCTGGGCAAATCATATGACTTAAGAAATTTATCAATATCTTCACTTTCTTCTATTTTATTGGAATATAGGGTTTCAAAATAATCCTAATTATCTTCTGTATTTCTGTAGTGTCCGTTGTGATATTGCCTTTTTCATCCCATATGTTAGTAATTTGAGTTCTCTCTCTTCTTCTCTTCGTTAGCATGGCTAATGGTCTGTCGATCTTATTTATTTTTTCGAAGAACCAACTTTTACTTTTGTCAATTTTTTTCATTTTTTGTGTGTGGTTTTGATTTCGTTGATTTCCGCTCTGATTTTAATTATTTCTTGCCTTCTGCTACCTTTGCTGTTGTTTTGCTCTTCCTCTTCTAGGGTTTTGAGATGAAGTGTGAGTTCATTTATTTGTTGTTTTTTTCTTTTTTTTGAGGTATGAACTCCAGGCAATGAATTTCCCTCTTAGAACTGCTTTCATTATGTCCCATAGATTCCGATATGTTGTGTCTGTATTTTCATTTATCTCTAAGAATTTTTTGATTTCCTCCTTATGTCTTCTGTAACCCATTGATAATTTAGTAACATATTGTTCATTTTCCAGGTGATGCAGGACTTTTCCTTCCTTCTTTTATCATTGATTTCCACTTTCATTCCATTATGATCAGATAAGATGCATGGTATTATCTCCACACCTTTATATTTACTAAGAGTTGCCCTATGGCATAATATGTGGTCTATGTTTGAGAAGGATCCATGTGCTGCTGAGAAGAACTTGTATCCACTTGATGATGGTTGATATATTCTATATATGTCAGTTAAGTCTAGGTTATTGATTGTGTTATTGAGTTCTATAGTTTCTTTATTCAGCTTTTGTCTGGAGGATCTGTCCAATGGAGAGAGCGGTGTGTTGAAGTCACCCATAATTATTGTGTTGTGGTCTATTTGACTCTTGAACTTGAGGAGAGTTTGTTTTATGAATGTTGCAGCACCTTTGTTTGGTGCATACATTTTGATAATTGTTATGTCTTGTTGGTGTATGGTTCCTTTTAACAGTATATAGTGTCCTTCTTTATCCCTTTTGATTAACTTAGGTTTGAAGTTGATTTTATTTGATATGAGTATGGCCACTCCTGCTTGCTTCCGAGGACCATGTGAGTGGGAAGATTTTTCCCAACCTTTCACCTTCAGCCTGTGTATGTCTTTTCCTATCATATGAGTCTTCTGAAGGCAGCATATTGTTGGATTTTTTTTTTTAATCCAGGCTATTAGCCTATGTCTCTTGACTGGTGAATTTAAGCCATTAACGTTTAAGGTTACTATTGATATATGGTTTGTACTTCCAGTCATGCTTATTTATTTATTTATTTTAATTTGGCTAGTTTTTCCTTTTTTGGTTACTTTTTTTCTTCCCTTTACTGAGTTACCTCCCACTGTCAGTTTTGGGTGCTGTTTTTCATTCCTCTTCTTGTAGTGCTTTGCTCAAAATGCCTTGCAGTCCTGGTTTTCTGGCTGCAAATTCTTTTAACTTTTGTTTATCGTGAAATATTTTAATTTAATTGTCAAATCTGAAGCTTAATTTTGCTGCATACAGTATTCTTGGTTGGAATCCATTATTTTTCAGTGTTTGTAATACGTTGTTCCAGGATCTTCTCGCTTTCAACGTCTGTGATGAAAAACCAGCCGTTAACCTAATTGGTTTACCCCTTAATGTAATCTGCCTCCTTTCTCTCGTAGCTTTTAAAATTCTCTCCTTGTTCTGTATGTTGGATATCTTCATAATTATGTGTCTTGGAGTTGGTCTATTACAGTTTTGTATGTTTGGGGTCCTGTAGGCTTCCAGGATTTGGCAATCTATTCCATCTTTCATATCTGGGAAGTTTTCTAAGATTATTTCATTCAGTAGATTGTTCATTCATTTGGTTTGGACCTCTACACCTTCTTCTATCCCAATGACTCTGAAGTTTGGTTTTTTTTATGACAGCCCATATCTCTTGGACGGATTGCTCGTGATTTTTTAGGAACCTTTCTGTGTTGACTATATTCTTTTCAAGTTGATAAACTTTGTCTTCATTATCTGATGTTCTGACTTCTATTTGATCTAGTCTATTTGTAATATTCTCATTTGAGTTTTTAATTTGGTTTATGGTTTCCTGCATTTCTAGGATTACTGTTTGATTTTATTTTAAATCTCTATCTCCTGGTAGAGCTCATTCTTTGCCATTTGAATTTGCTTATGTAATTCGTTTTCAAAGTATACTTTCATTGTTTGGACTTGCTGTCTAAAGTCTTCTCTAAGATTCCATTCCATCTGAGTTAGGTATGCCTTGAGTTCTTTCTCTGTCCATTTTTCTTATGCCTCTAAGTTCTCCTGTGAATTTAAGTGGTCCTGTATTGTTTGCAATCCTTTTTCCCCTTGTTTTTTCATAGTGCTCACATTACTTTCCAACTCTGTTTGACTGCTGTGTTTCTGTTTTCTTCTTTAAATTTGTTTTGGTTTTTATAGTTCCAATATCTCTCCTGTTCTATTGCAGCAGCGATAGAACAGCAATTCCTATCCACAGTTCCAAACCTGCTCCATCCAGGCTCTGCTCACAAATGAACTCTCCAGTGTCACTGCACCAACAACAAATACCAGTCAAACACGATGTTTTCAGGGGGTACAGCTAACCCTAACCTGCAGGGGAGGATGGGCCTAGAACAGGTTCACTCCTCAGAACCACAATGTGAAAAACAAAATTAAAATTTAAAAAGACATTAGGGAAATTACCAAAAATGGAGAATAATTTAGGGCTGAGGTTGTGGCTCAGAAGTAGAGTGCTTACCTAGAATGCTAGAGGCACTGGGTTCAATACTTGGCACCACATAAAAATAAAATAAAGCTATTGTGTCAACCTACAACTAAAAATATGTCTACAAAAAAAGAATAATTAAAAGACAGGATGTGAGGTGAGTCCTGTGGCCCAATCCCAAGGAGAAGTCCCTGTGGTCTTCCAATGCAAGTTACAATCATTTTTCTCTCCATTTTGGAGAATTTTGCTTTCCTGTTGTGCTTGGCTTTTGGTTAGTTTGGGCAGGGGACAGACTGATGTGTGATGATTATGAAAGGAAAAAAAAAACAAGAGAAGTTAAAAGTGTTTACTGGGAGGGGTGGGAAACAAATTAGAGACAGCAGAGCAGAAAAACCCATCACATCCTGGAGGTCACTGATACAGAGGTCAGAGGTGGAGCCTGGAGGAGGGAAGGCCAAGGAAACATCAGAGTCACTTACCTGCATACAGGGGGGCCTTCCTCCAGGCTGAAAGGGAACACATGGTGGTGAGACCATAGTTCACATAAGCCTGCTCAGCAAGAATGTGCCTTCCCTGGCCTCCCCTCCATTCTAAAGATGAGACTACCCACAGGACGAGAGAGCCAGAAAGGAGAAGGCCTCTTGCAGTATGCAGGGTCCACACTTCTATACTAGCAAGATGGAGCCCACACTTGCTTTTTTTTAATAATGGGGAACATCAAAGGCCTTCCATAGAATGTTCTTCACCAAAAGAAAGTTACAGGTGGGCTCTCTGGTTTCCAATGTGTTATACCCATCCCCAGAGCTACTATGAGGAATCTTCCTAGTAGGGCTGATATAAAGGTCATGTGCCTTGGGACATCTGTTGCATGGAAGAGCCACAGATAGTTCCCAAGATAAAACCTAAAATCTCCCTGGCTGCCATACCTACAGAAGACCTCAAGTAATACATGGATGGCTTCCTGCACAATATAATGGGCAAACCAAGCCTGAAATAAGATGCAGAATACATGACAGACCAGGGGTCACCATCACACCAAAGTTTCCAAGTGCTAAGTAGGAAAACAGCAGCCCAGATCTAGGGAAGCCCAGAGAGCAGTGTTCTGACTTCCACTAGCTTCCAATTAGCCTCCCAGTGATGGGGACCCACATGTCTGTGCCTAGATAGAAACAAGGAAAGTTGACACCAGGTCACAGGAAGGATAAGAAAACCAAGGATACCAGGAGAGTTACTTACCAGACAGATAAGCAGCTTTCCTCTGATCTGAAAAACAACACAGGAATTAGGGGAGATAAAAACTAGAAAGTCTACTACCAATGAATCATAGAAAATTCAACAGGAGGAAAGCAGAACTTACTGAGATCTGCTTGGCGTTCATCTGAAAGAAAATGAAAACAGTGTGAATACCCATCCCCTAGAAAAGTCTGGTGCCAGGAAAATACAAGAAAAAGCTTTGATACTAGAATTTCTATCTACACACCCACCCAACCCACCTGACTCTAGCTCTCCTCTCTGATCTCCTCAGTCACCTCCTCTGGGCCCAGGATCCCAGATCTCCCTAGAGAAGAACCCCAGACACTGGCCCCTGTCAGCTGTCCCACTCACACCAGGTCTGCACTTGCCCTGTGTGGTCTTGCCATTGGCCTTCAGCACCTCTTCCTTTGCCTGATGTTCCTCTTCCCTAAGCCACCGCAGATGCTCCTTTTCTTGCCTCACCTGAAAATTTGTTGAATGTTCTTTGGTGGCAAAATAGGTAGCCACCAAGAGTAGGAGCCCCAGCATGGTCAGGAACACAGCAAATGCTGGCTTCCAGGGAGAAGCCTGAGGGAAGAAGGGCTCTGTGGCCCAGGCAGACAGCAGGTCAGGGGCACACCCAGGAGATCCAGCACAATCAGAGAGGCCAGCCCCTCCCTACAGCTCTGCTGGGAGTGGGAAGCAGCACTGACCTGAGATGTAAATAGCCATGGCCTTCTCCTGGCCCAGGACAGGGTTGAGGACAGAACAGGTCACATTCCCCACAGAACTGTCTCTCATCACCAGAGTGGCCTCCACACTAAACAGCTCCTCAGTGTCTTGGGTGTGGGCCTCAGAAAGCGCTGGGAACTTGTTTCCACTGACGTCTCTCCACTGCACCTGGGGCTTTGGGAACCATCCTGTGACTTTGCACATCACATGCACTCCATCCTCTTCTGGCCCTTCTATGTGTACTTGGGGTTCAGAGCCCATCCCTGTGGGAAGGAAGTGGTGGAGCAACAGGAGGTAACTTTGGGTTGCCTAGATTTTACAAAACTTCAGGGGGAAGGTTCTCAGGTTGAATTCTGGGAGTTCTATGGAAAGAGGGAATAAAAGGAAGGAACACAGGGACCCACACAGAGTGGTGGGCTCTTCTCCCCAACTGTGAGGCCCAAGGCAAACAGGAAAAATTTGGTTTCAGGGCTCCCTCCTTGAATCTCCAGTCTGCTCACCTCACATGCTCTCCTGGGAGTTCTGCCTCTCTGTGTATATCATGTTCAAATTATATTGATTGACCACCTTGCTTCCTGAATTCTCTTCCCCTCCACCCATGTTCCCATGAGTTATTTTTACTAGGTTTCCTCACATACACTTCAAACCCAAAACTCCAAACTGAACTCATAAATTTGCACCACTTGTGATAAAATGATTATTAAAATGTCCCCAATTCCTCACCATTCTTTATAGCCAGTTCTCTCACTTCCACATGCTTTTTACTGCCTTTACCTTCTGCCTCTGGGACCAGTCATGGAATTTGATTTAGCCAATTTATCCAATGAGAAATTACCTAATGTGACTAGTGCAGTGGTTTGAGAAGCACTTGCACCTTGGTTTTACTCTCTATCATTTTCACAGGAGGACAATCTTAGGCTACCCAGTGGAGAATGGTCTCATGTAACATTATCTGGTCAACCTGCTACAAATGACCTAGATCAGCCAGATGACCATCTGAAATGTGAGCACACCTAACCAAGGTGCACCTGGTGAACTTTTCAGCTGACTTAAGAACAAATAAAGGGGCTGGGGTTGTGGCTCAGCTGTAGAGCTCTTGCCTACCATGTGCGAGGCCCTGGGTTCAATCCTCAGCACCACATAAAAATAAATAAATAAATATATTGTGTCCCACTAAAACTAAAAAATAAATATTATTTTAAAAAGAACAAATAAAAATTACAAGTAAAAAGCTTAATTCTCTCTGTTGAATAAAATAATATTCTCCCCTTTTTCTTATAGCTTTTGCCTTGAGAAACTGCAATTATACATAGGTACTTTCTCCTCTTTTGAAATGTTTATACATGATTTTGAAAACTGGTTAGGTTTTTTGCTAGTCATGTGCCTCAGGAATGTCTTTCTCAAGGACCTGGGAACCATTTCTTTGAAATGTAAACATCAGGGAAGATAGCAACCCTTTGCCCACTTTTCTATGGAAATACAAGAGCCTACTTATGTGGGCATGTTGCTCCAAGTTGTAAAACAATCTCCAGATAATTTTCTTCCAGATAAAGCCTAATAGATGACATAGATGGTCTCCCAAACTACTTGGTAAATTTAAGATGAGTTATGTGGAACAAATACTGCCTTGAGCCCTCTTAGTGGAGAATTACTTATTGTTCATATTGAAAACAAATATACAGGAGATTATATATGCTTGGATATAAAAAGAAAGATGAAATTCCTTTCTGATTGTATAAACCCTTTACAGATCACCATTATATGTATCATATTTTGGTTTGATGCTTATTCAGTAATAAAGTGTTTTCTCATAGTGTGAGAGATTTTGCTTTTAATTATGTTTCTGAAACATGACCAAAGATGTATGAGAAAATCCAGGTGATTATTAGCCAAGTTCAGGCCCAATTAGTTGAACTCCCTCAGTACCTGAATTAAATACATTTTTATTGCCAGATGCAACTGAGATTGTGGCTGTTTGTTACACAGAATTATTACAGCAGTAAAATTGACACATAATTATCAATAGTCCTACCACAAAACAACAAATGATTCAAATAAAACCCTGGAAGTATCTCACAACATCTCTTTCTCTTCCAAACTCCGTGCCCACAAATCTACTCAGTTGACTAGTTTCTAAACCTGTCTGACCCCTCCTCCCCCACCCCACTGCCATGCCTCAGGTCAGGCACTCATTCTCTCCACATCATAACTGCACTCCATGCCTCCTTCTTGCTCACCTCCCATCCATCCATTCACAGCTGCCAACATGAGCATTCCCAGCATGGCTCTGTTTAGGATTCCTCCTATACTGCATCCATACTCCATAACACAGCACACAAAGCCTTTACTGACCTGATAACTGCCTTCCTCTCCAAAAACTTGTTCCCAAACTCCACCTGAGACCCTCAGGGCCCACACACTCAACCCCAAGAGCTACCTGGTCAAATGCAAGTAGCCACAATCACCATGTTATAAGCCCTCTGCCTTTTCATCTTTCAGCCCATCAACATCCAGGGCTCTTGTGCGGCCCAGGTGTCAACTCCTAATGAACTCATTCTGACACCCATGAGTGGTCTTAATACAGGACCATCTCTTTACTCCAGTATTGCCACTTCTTACCATCCTCCCCTTCATTCCTCCTACCAACCTCAATGGCTTAATTATACCCAGAGTAATCAACCATACTCCTATTTCAAAGGTTTCATACAAGGTTCTCCCTCTGCATTAAACTTTGGCCCCCCAGATATCCACCTGGCTAAATATCTACTTCCTTTGAGCTTTGCTCACCCTGTCAAAAAGGCTCTGCCTGAGTCTCTGTTTAACACTACAGCTTGTCCTAACACCCCAGCTCACATCCTGAGTCCCTTTCTTAATTCTACTTGGTCTTTTGTCTTAAGTACTTATCACCTCATAACATCTTGTACTGAATTATTCATTACAATTTTTCTTCCTTTGCTTCAAGAATGTGACCTCCTCAGGGCTGAGATCTCTGTTACACTGACATGTCTCTAGTACATATAACAAGTCCCCACATATTTTAGATGCTCCATAGACAGACATTGAATCAATGAATAAATGAATGAGCCATTTTTCCTCTATTTCACCTATAAAATGTGAAGATAAATTAGATGGCACCTGATATTCACACCAAACCTAGTACTCCCAAGGTCTCTAGAATAGACATCAAGTAACTAACCTGCCACCTTCAGTTCCAAATCAGCCTCTTCAGAGAAGCCTCCCTTTCTGAAGAAGCAGGTGTACATTCCACTGTCAAAAAACCTGGACCTTGTGGAAGTGCACAGCAGCCTGCCCCTGAGTGAGGAAGTTGCTCACCAGTGAGGTCTGCCCTGTGTACTCAGCCATCTGCTCCTCAGTTTGTTCCCATTGGTTCCAATAGATGAACACTGCTTGTGAGAACATGGTGCAGAACCACCTCTGTTCCATGTTCTCTACATTGATGGCTGGGGCTAGGGTGCAGGGCATTATGGCATCCTGACTCAGCACTGCCACATTGGGGTGTTGAGGGCCAACAATCTGGAACTGCTTTGTGGACAGAGACATAGTGGGGAGAAAGCTAGAAGGACACAGACCAAAAAACAGAGAAAACGCACCATCAAGCAGGAAGGCCAGGAACACTGGGGTCAGTGGCAGGATGAGATGACCCCGGAGGTTGGATGGATTTGGAAAAGATCATCTGACCATTATGATGTGGCCCAGAAATGATGCCAAAGACACTACCTCATTGGCCTATGCCCCTAGTCCCAGGCCCTCCCATGAAGAAATCTCTAATTCAGTGGTTCTCAAGCTTTTATGTACCCTACTTTTCATGGCAGTGGGGTGAAAAAGGAGGCATCAGACAGGTTTCGAAACCTGATTCAATTGATGAGACCTTGTAGGGCACACATTACTGGACCCCACTCCCAGAGCACCTCATTCAGTAGATCTGGGGTGGGTAAATGAATGTGCATTTACAAGGAGTTTCAAGGGTGGTCTGGGGAGCACTCTTTGAAAACAACAGCTCTAACCTGATCTGTCCCAGGACAAACTTGAAAACTGACAAAGAGCACACCTGACCAAGTGTCATTCAGCCACACCCAGGAAATTCCCCTCTTCCACTTTCTACATTTTTTACTTCAGTCCATATTTTTCTCCGCCACTAACAGATGAGAAAAATATATATGCACTTTAAAAGCCAGAGTTAAATGCTACTTATTGCTGTGAAAATCCTGCTCTCATCATTCACCAAAACTCCCATCACTGCATGTTCAAGAAGCAAGTTCACCTCACTCTCCACCCCCTTGGAGCTCTTGGGCTTCTGAGGCTACCAGATGACTACTCTGCAGGACACACTGCACTGGGCCTCAAAAGAGCTACTCTCAAACCCTGTGCTGCTCCACACTGGTCTCAGCCACCATTAAATCTCAACTGGAGAATGACTAGGATTCCTGACCTCAGTGTTCCTTTTTATGTGTGAACTAATACAAGTTGCTGTTCTGTTCCAAGCCTCCACACCACTCCCCACTTCTCCCCAGGCCTGACAAGATGGACAATCTTTACCAAGACTCCTCTGAACACACCTGCTGCTTCTCTCCCATGGGCTCTATTCCAGCAACCCTGGCCTCTGTGCTTCCTCACCCCTCAGCACACTGCCAGCTCTGCACAGGCTCCTCCCCCTGCAGGAACCCTCCTTCCTCACAGCTCAGTCCTCCTTCTCCAGGGTTATGTTCCCATCTACACACCACCTCACTGAACACTGCTGCCTACCCACACCTGCTTCCCATGCCCCTGACTGCCCACACCCTGCCCTTCTGCATTTCCCATCATGGTCATCTCCTCCAACACACTCAGGCCTCTCTGCCTACTTGCAGTTATTGATCACTCACTGTCTCCTGCTAGAAGGCAAACTGTATAACAAAATTTCTGTCTGATTCTTTCATACAATAGCACTTAACAATCAACATGTCATTAATATTTCAGAAAAAAAATGAATGAATCATGCTTGCAGTACCAAAAAAAGGCAAGAAAACAAAAAATGAGAGAAAATGTATTTTCAAGTGTTTTTATATTCTGCTGTTTAAAACCACACAGGAAGACAAATGGGGACACTCATCTGTGGACAGCTGGACAAGGAGAAGCAAGGAAGTGAGACAGCAGAGCAAGGAGCAACTGCAGCACCCTTCCATATCTTCAGAGCTGGAGAAATGGGGATGAGGGCCAAGACCTGCAGGCAGGAGGCAGGTCCAGCCCAGAGCTCCAACACCTCAGCATAGAGAGCAGGGCTCAGGGCTGGACTGCAGTCCCCTGTTGGAGCAAAGCATTTCCTATTGGTTTATCATACTAACAGGGTGGAGGGCCCTCCCACATGCTGACACTGACAAACAGCTGAGCCTGGGATCCTTCCAGCTCTTCTGCAAAGACTGTGGGACCAGGAAACCATTAGAGTTACCTAGTAAGAAACTGTTCCTTCCTTTCCCACCCTAACCACAGGGCAGCACTACTGGGTTTGAACACCAGGCTCTTTCTTTCCCCATACCTGGAACTCTGTGATGGAAACCATTCCTCTATCTCTCTGTTATTCACCCACCACTCATTACCCCCAGAAAGGAGGGCTCAGATTCAGGGCCCCCATCAGGAAGGACATCCAGCTCTTGTTTTCCTCTTGTTCCGCCCCCTAATTATGGTCATGATTGGTTTGGGCACTATCATTGACAGACATATCCTCAAGGAGGCTGTGGTGCCCATCACAGGATCCCAGAATCCTGTCCTGCATTTTTAGATGTGGAGTTCACCTAAACTTGAATCTCAGCCCCATCCCTTCCACTGTGGGCTCAGGACATGGCACTGCATTTAGCAGGTGTCAAGCATTTCCCCACCAACAGGTTTGTCTTGCCTTGTTTTTCTTTGACAAAGATTTCTGCCTGGGAGGAAAGGGACCCTTCCTGGAGACAGAGCATAGAGATAATGAGGCCTGGTCAGAGAAAAGACCCTAAATCAGGGAGCAGGGAGAAAGTAATCTGTGGTATAAGGAGGAAAAATTCTGGAAGACAACTTCTAGGCTGCCCTCCAGGCTCAGCCACTCTCACCATGACCTTCTGGCCTCAGTTTCCTTATTTGTGTGATGGGCATAGTTACAACATCTACCCCCCAAGTTTGTAATGAAAATGACGTGAATTTATAGTCACTACATGTAATTAGAACAGGGCCTGGTCCAAGAAAATGTTACAGAAATATCATTAAAACAAATGAATAAAGAAACAACCCTCATTAAGCTTCCTGTGGGACTTTCTAGAACAAGACTGTTCCACCTACCACTCCTGCTGATTCTGGCACCACCTCATCCTCAGCTTCTTCTTGCTACCAGTTTCTCCCTGGTTTCCTCCTCTTAGGTCACAGGTGTCTTCAAAGCCAACTTACCTGCTTCTTTGTTCTCCCACCTATGAAATGCTGTGACTTCCTGGAGTGTCTCTAAACACAGCAGCTGGAGAAAGGTCAGACTCACAATGACCCCAGCAGGCCCCAAAGCTTCCCTCAGAATTTACACCTGCCCCAAGCTGCTCTCAGAGTCCAATCCTCTGCTTCTGAGTCCAATGCTGGGGGCCAAATTCCTCATTTCCCAGAGGCAGTTGATCCCCAGGAAACAGAGAAAAAGCAGAGTCTGGCTTAAGTTGAATGATCTCTGCAGAGTCTCTGACACTGGGGCCTACACTAAGACCTCCCAGTCAGAGGAGCAAACCTTCTCTGGCTCCTTCTACCATCTAAAGTGGAAGCTTGCAAAAGGAGCCTGGGCAGAGTGTGCCCTGCCCTCTGGACATGGCTCCCCTTATCAGGAAGAAGGCAGCAGAGCAGAGCATCAAAAAGAGGGTATCCACAATTCCTGGAACACTGTAGAACAATGAAATGCCACACCACCCCACAGTGCCACCACCAATCCCTGCCCAAAGTGCAGACTCCCCAAGGCCTAAAGATGTCAGGGAAATCTTACAGAAAGAAGAAAACAAAATTATACTGAATCCCTACTAAGTATCAAGAACTGTGCTACATAAATTTTACTTATGCCATCTCATTATCACAACTGCAGAGATAAAGCCATGAGCCCTGCCATCTGGTAACATCAATCTAGTAACTTCCTAGATGAAGGAGAGAGGCTAGATATGCCAGAAGACTGCCTCCCACCACCACATCTCCAGCCCAGCCCAGCCCCTGCCCCAGGTAACTCAAGTGAGCATGATCCTGAATGGGACTTTGGACTCTCAGTTGCCTCAATTACAGGGCCAGAAAGCTTATCTCACCCTGCCCTGAGCATTCTCCCCCTACTCCAAGGTTGCCCTTTGCCCTCCATTTGGGGAGGATGGGGTGGAAGCAGTGACAAAGTGCAGGTCAGGTCTCCTTAAAGAACACTGGCAGAATCCTTGAACAGCACTGGCAGGGGACATAGAGCATTAGCACTGCCCTCTCCCAGCTCATCAGGATCACTGTTCAGCTACTTTGAAAAAAAGCACTGTTCATTAAACCACAAATATTTTTTCATGTATAAATTTAAATGATCCTAATACTAATGAAGTTAATATTAAATTTCTTTTATGACCAATATGTAATAAATACCTCTTATTTTTCCCTATACTAGGTGTTTTCTAAATAGCTTCGGATAAATGCCTAAACCATAAATCAATGGTTAATGTAAAATATATAAAATGCATTGGGATTCTAAAGTTTGACAGTTGATATAAAGTACTTAACTATCTCAAACTCCCAATTCTGTTCATAATGCAAATTGAACACATCCTGAAATATCCAATCAGAAGTGGCTGAGAGACATCCTAATGACTCTCTCATTTATTGGAGCCAGGGCCTGGCCCGGCCAACTCCATGAATTCAGCTCCTGAGCCTCCTGGCAGGTGCATCTGCCCCACCACCCTCTGCATGAGCATCCACTCCCTTCCTCATCTGAGATTCCAGGAATGTAAAGTATCCCTCCCACTCAAGCCCTGAGATAGAAAAGTGTAAGGGAGGGAGGCCAGAGTGTGAAAAACATAAATGCCTATAGAAAGTTGAGTGAATTTCATTAGACTAATAAAAATCAAACAATATCTAAAATTTTAAAAGGAAAGATGGCCTACTGTGAAAAAGCTGCCATAAAAAGGAAGGAACAGGGCTTGGGGTGTGGCTCAGTGGTAGAGTGCTTGCCCAGCACATGTGAGGCACTGGGTTTGATCGTCCACACCACATAAAAATAGATAAAATAAAGGTATTGTGTCCATTTACAACTAAAATTATATTTTTAAAAAAGGGAGGCTGGAAGGACCTGGCATTTGGTCTGACCTATCAGGAGATGAGACATCAGAATGCACACATTGGCCCAGAGTATCTGAAACATGTTTCCCAGTTACTGCAATGTCAGATCAGTTTCAGGGAGCCAGCACAGGCACTGACTATATGTGGGACCCATCAGTGACCCAGGAATAATTTACTGACCCTCCTAATCAAGGTAGGTCAGGCCCATGTATGGTCAAGGGTACAAAAGATGAGTCCCAGTGGAGGGATTTCAGAATTGGATCATGGAAAAGGCCTAGAGGTCTCAAAGGTTGACCTCTACCCTTCAGAGAAGTACAGTGGGGCCAAGGGCAGGAGAGGCCCTGTTCAGCCCCAAGAGGCACATTCTAACAGCCCCTAGGATGCTGCACACCTTGTTCCTCTCCTGTCACAGAGATTCCTCCCCCCAGGCACAGGCAGGGCCTCTGCTCTCTAATAACCACCAAAAAATACTTAGGCACACCATTCACCGAGGGTCAATTTACATTGAACATTTTATACTTCATTCCCATGATGATTTAGTACAATACCATGAGGTGGTTCTCACTGTCCTCATTCTAGAGCTGAGGGATGGAGCCTCTACAATATGTAGAAGCTATCCAAGGTCATTGGGTCACATGGACAAACACTGACAGAAGCAGGTCTGCCCCAAGGCATGGTCTAAATCTAAAAGAGTTGGGGGTACCAGCACTTGGGGTCTCCAGGGACCTGGGGGGAAAAGGGAAGGAAAAGAGTATATGAGAACATCTATCATAAAAATTTTACCCTTGCATCTATTTGTTTTTATAACCTGAATAATATGTTTACATATTTGTTTGCTACATATTCAAAATACATAACTTTAAAAGGAGGGCATGTGGGGCAGGGGTTGTAGCTCAGAGGTAGAGTGCTTGCCTACCATGTGTGAGGCACCTGGGTTCAATTCTCAGCACCACATATAAATAAATAAAATAAAAGTTCATTGACAACTAAAAAAATATTTTTAAAAAGAGCATGTCCAGGACCATTTGGAAATTCCCTCTCAGAGAGGAAGGAACGACAAGCACCCAGTAAGAGGGTGCTCCATGGATGCCAAATCACTCTTGGGCCAATGGAAAGGCCACCCAGATAGTCTCACCCGGTTTCCTCAGCTTCTTCTGCCTCCCTGTGGCTAGAATGTATCATAAAGTAAGGGCGGTTCCCAGAAGGAAGACAGAGAGACGGTATGGAGGTGCAGACAAAAAATCTTAAAACTGTGGGGAGCTGGGGTTTTTGCTCAGAGGTAGAGAGCTTACCTAGCATGTGCAAGGCACTGGGTTTGATCCTCAGCACCCCATAAAAAATATGTGAATAAAATCAAGTTTTTTAAAAAATAGGAATCTTAAAATGTGGAAAGGATGGGAGGAAACCAGACATAAAATGCCAGATGCTGTAGGATTCCAAATATGTGAAGTTAAAGAATAGACAGGCAGAAGCTGTGGTGACAGAAGTCAAATGAGGAGCTCCCTGGCAGGCTGAGGACGTAGTTAATACAGGAAGAGAGAGCAGGGAGCCTCCTGGGGTGAGGGAAAGCTTCATATCTTCATCTAGGATGCTTCCTCAGGTATACACATATGTAAACTGTGTAACTGGAAACTGAAGATCAGTGCATTCATTCACTTTCAACATTAAAAAGAAAAAGAAACAGCTGATCACAGTGGCACAGACCTGGATTCTCAGCAGCTCGGGAGGCTGAGACAGAAGGATCTCAAGGTGGAGGCCAGATTCAGCAATTTATCAAGGATCTAAGCAACTGAGCAAGACTCGATCTCAAAATAAAAAATGAAAATGACTGGGAATGTGCCTCAGTGATTAAGCACCCCTGGGTTCAATCCCTACTATATATATATGAGTTTATGGAGGGGAAGAGAAAAAACTATTCACCTTACACAAAGATTTTAGACAGGTAAAACTTATGTATGGTAAAATAACCCTGAAAAATCCTTATAATGCATATCAAGCATACATAAGCTTCTTCAGTTTACAGTTAGTCTTCATTATTTGATTGATGTCCAAGTTTTCTCTAGAATATAAATTTCATGGTGGTGTGCATGTGTTCCCAAAGCCTGGGATTCCTGAGCCTGTCATATCGTAGCTACTTAATAAATATTTTTTCAGTGACTATAATTGCTTTGGGGTGACTCAGCTCATCATGGTGGGAGAACATGCAGCAGTAAAACCTCTCATCTCATGGCCAAGAAGTGAGAGAGACAAAGAGAAAAGGGTCCTAAAATCTCCTCCAAGGGGACACCCACAATGACCTAAAGATCTCCAGTTGGCCCCACCTCCTAAAGGCTCCATCACCTCCCACTGGCAACAAGCTAGGAGGAAAAACATTTAAATGTGGGGACATTGGAGACCCAAATGATAGTAGCCTGGTACTATTCCATGTTTTCTGGTACTAAGAAAAATGACACACACCTTAATAGAGCAAGCAAAATTCGCACAATACACTCAAGAGTGAGTCCAGTCAGATCATCCTTTGTAACACTTCCCAGTGTGGACTAGGGCAAAATGCCAAGGTCCAGATTAAAGGAGCAATCTCCAGGAGTAATGAGAATAGGTGGACCAGGGACCCCGCTTTCTGCTGCCCTTGTTCCTTCAGAGGTAAGTTGATAAAGGAACAGGTGGGCTCGGTGCCCTTGGTCATGGAGTCAGCTCAGGGAAGCTTTGTAAAGTATCCTGCTGGTACTGGAGAGGATGATGGACATGGAGAATATTCTTGATAATAGGATTATTAGAACATCCCTCCTACCCCACTGGAAAGGCCATGTGACTAGTCAAAGGTAGAACAGTAATGGAAAGAAAGATAGAAAGAATAAAGACCAATTAATAAATATTGTTCAGTGAAAGTGAAAGATTAATGAACTCCCTCAGAACTAATGATCAGAGATGTCTAGTCTGGGCTTCACCCAAGAGATTCTGATTTTTCGCCAGAGCTTTGTGTGGTGGGAGGACACATAGGAGGTGCCAAAGAAAGAAAACAAAAGCCATTTGGGGAAGATGAGTCTTGAGAACAGAAACTAACTCTCCCAAACATCCCTTGGCCTTTCTGAGAGTCCCTCTCCCTCTGGTAAAGAACTCTGCTTCCCATCAGATGTCCTCCTCACTGAGGCAGAGAGAGTCAAAAAGGTGAGTGGAAAAGGTGACAGACAGCAATGGAAGGTTCATACAGAAAATGAGGCAAAGAAAACATTAGCCAAGGACTTTGTGATGAAGTGGAAACTGGAAGGTACTCTACTATGGGGAAGACCAAGGTAAGGGAAGGAGAAGGGGGTCCATGGTTATAAGATGAGAAGCTTTCAAGGATCTAAATTCTAGTCCTGTGGGGATGATCCAGAAAAGTCTCTTGCTCTCTTTACTCTTCTTCTCAATTCTGCAGGGGAAAACCTATTTGGGTGTGTTTCAACTTATACTTCAATGTTTCATATTTCCAAATTAATAAAAAGTAAATCTATTGAAAGGAATAAAATACTGTATAGTTTCCATAAATATCTTTCTTACTGAGGAGCAATAATGACCAAGTATTATATTACAGGCAATTATGAATATGTAACAATGACTTCCATTGTTATGTTTAATTATAATGCACAAATTAAAAATGGGGAAAAAGAAAATTTATATATATTCAGATATTTTTCATTCTTTCTTTCTCCCTTCAGTTTCAATGAATACTATTCAGTATCACATACTATGCCAGTTAGGGGCAAGAAATTTTTTATAAATCTTTTCTGATACCAAAATATTAAATGAATAAAAAAGACTCTGGGACAAGTGTAGAAATCAAAAAAACTTATTGAATTAATTATTCAGTATTATAATTAGTATTACTCTATACTGATACAGAGTATTTTAAGGAGCAGATGCTTATTGTGAAACAAGAAATACAATTCAAATTAAAGATTCTATGGTGCAGCAATCCCACAACTAGTAATATATCCAAAAGAAAGGAAGCCAGTGCGGCAAAGAGATATCTGCACACCCATGTTCACTGCGGCTCTATTCACAATTGCCAAGATATGGAATCAAATTAGGTGTCCATGGATGGATGAGTAGATAAAGAAAATATATGTACAAACACACAAAAATACATATACTCATATCTACAAGTTATACATAATCTTTGTACTTGCTTATTAATGCTCCAGTATGACACTGAAAGGACATAAAACCCAATTTATTAAACTTATTATGTTTA
This sequence comes from Marmota flaviventris, assembly GCF_047511675.1. Lineage (NCBI taxonomy): Eukaryota > Metazoa > Chordata > Mammalia > Rodentia > Sciuridae > Marmota > Marmota flaviventris. The sequence goes on from NC_092503.1 coordinate 121,100,518, forward strand.
AATAATTTTCCTTGACAACATAGAGAATTAATGCCATGAATAATACTGAGGTAGTGCTAAAACAGGAACAAACCATGTCAAAAACAACCAGAGACTGAGTAGAACTTCTCAAACAAGAACCTACAGCAGCCATTCGATGTGTACAGTGAAGCCTGTGGGGTTATGTTCACCCTCCCTTCTGAAATCTGGGGGGCTTTGAAGAACCTGAGCTTGTAGAGAAGCACCAAGAATCTTTTGGAGAAGTTTGAGCTCTGCTGTAAAATAAAGAGAATAGGGTTTCAAGCATCTACACCATGAATTTGGATGTGATAAATGTTGCCAGGGGAAAAAAAAGTATTCCTTCTGTAAAATCAAACATTTCCCTTACAACAAAATTTAAAATCTCAGAAAAACACTTTGCAACCTTGATCAGTATAACTCTCCAAGAGAAACTCATTGCAGTGTGTATACCTAGGTAACTTATAAATCAGAGCAATGTTAACAGAGTTTTACCAATAGTGAGGATGTTAAGCACTCTCTCTGGGATTGGGCAGCTTGTCCACTTGTTAGAAAGATTACTTCTATTTTGTATGGATAAAATCATGTTATCTGCATACCATCTATTCTGTTTCAAAGGAAGTGTGCCTGTAGCTCATTCAAATATAATGTAGTTCATAAAGATAAAGGCTAAATGGAAGGGGAGATGTGATAAGTACTATTTTTCTGTTATTTTTAAAGTTATTTTTAAAATAATTTATTATGGTAAAAATACTATCCTGTTCAAAAACAAAAATACATACTGCTTTGGTATGGTTCTTAGGATGATGTAAGTAGTCACTGGCTCCTCAACAATTCACTCTAGTGTGTGTGTGTGTGTGTGTGTGTGTGTGTGTATATATATATGGTATATATATATGGTATATATATTAGGTATATATATTAGGTATACATAACAGAAAAATGCATTTGGATTCATTGTACACAATTGCAGCACAACTTTTCATTTCTCTGATTGTACATGATGTAGTGTCACACCATATGTGCAGTATTACATGTACCTAGGATAATGATGTCCATCTCATTCCACCATCTTTCCTGCCCCCATAATCCCTCCCCACTCTTCCTCCCCTTTGCCCAGTCAAATTTCCTCCATTTTCCCCATGCTTCCCCCCTCCTTGTTTTGGATTAGCATCCACTTATCAGAGAGAACATTTGGCCTTTGGTTTTTTGGGACTGGCTTACTTCAGTTAGCATGATATCCTCCAACTCTCCATCCATTTACCTCAAATGCCATTATTTTATTCTCTTTTAATGCTGAGTGATATTCCATTGAGTATATATACCACAGTTTATTCATCCATTCATCTATTGAAGGACATTTAGGTTGCTTCCACAGTTTAGCTATTATAAATTGAGCTGCTAATGAACATTGATATGGCTGTGTCACTGTAGTGTGCTGATTTTAAGTCCTTTGGGTATAGACTGAGAAGTGGGATAGCTGGGCCAAATGATGGTTCCATTCCAAGTTTTCCAAGGAATCTCCACACTGCTTTCCAGATTTGTTGTACCAATTTGCAGTCCCACCAGCAATGCATGAGTGTGCCTTTTCCCCCACATCCTCATCAATATTTCTTATTGTCTGTATACTTGATAACTGCCATTCTGACTGATGTTAAATGAAATCTTAGAGTAGTTTTATTTCCATTTCTCTAATTACTACAGATGTTGAACATTTTTTCACATATTTGTTGATTGGAGGTATATCTTCTTCTGAGAAGTGACATATAAAAAGTTCCTTCCTTTTCTATGTCATGGAATTATTTGAGGAGTGTTGGTATTAATTATTCCTTGTAGGTCTTCAGCTCTAGCCCATTTGTTGATTAGGTTGTTTGTTTGTTTGTTTGTTTGGTATTAAGTTTTTTGAGTTCTTTATGTATCCTGGAGATTAGTGCTCTATCTGACATGTGTATGGCAAAAATCTGCTCCCACGTTGTAGGCTTTTTTTTTCCACCTCATTGATTATTTATTTTGTAGAGAAGAAGTTTTTCATTTGAGTTTATTCCATTTATTAATTTTTTATTTTATTTCTTGTGCTTTAGAACTCTTAAGGAAGTTGGGGCCTAATCCAATATGATGAATATTTAGGACTACTTTTTCCTCTAATAGTCCAGGGTCTCTGGACTAATTTCTAGGTCCTTGATCCACTTTGATTGAATTTTGTGCATGGTGAAAGATAGGAATTTATTTTTATTTTGCTGCATATGGATTCCCAGTTTTCCCAGCACCATTTGTTGAAGAGGCTATCTTTTATCCAATGTATATATTTGGCACCTTGGTCTAGTATTAGATAACTGTATTTATATGGGTTGGTCTCTGTGTCCTCTATTCTGTACGATTGGTCTCTATGTCTACATTGGTGACAATGCCATCCATTTTTATTACTTTAGCATTGTAGTATAGTTTAAGGTCTGGTATAGTGATGCCTCCTGCTTCACTCTTCTTGATAAGGATTGCTTTAACTATTCTGGGTCTTTTTTTTCCAAATGAATTTCATGGTTGCTTTTTCCATTTCTATAAGAAATAATGTTGAAATTTTATATGGAATTGCATTGAATCTGTAAAGTGCTTTGGGAAGTATGGCCATTTTGATGATATTAACTTTGCCTATCCAAGAGCATGAGAGATCTTTTCATCTTCTACGGTCTTCTTCAATTTCTTTCTTTAGTGTTCTGTAGTTTTCATTGTAGAGATCTTTCACCTTTTGTTAAATTAATTCCAAAGTATATATTTTTTAAAGCTATTGGGTTGAAATTAGGTAGTTTCCCTAATTTCTCTATCAGGAATCATCACTGATGTATAGAAATTCATTTGACATATGGGTATTGATTTTACATACTGCTACTTTGCTGAATTAATTAATTAATATTACAAGTTTTCTGGTGGAGTTTTTGTATCCTCTAAGTATAGAATCACATTACCAGCAAATAATGATAGTTTGAGTTCTACTTTTCCTGTATGTATCCCTTTAATTTCTTTCATCTTTCTAATTGCTCTGGCTACAGTTTCAAAATATATGTTGAACAGAGGTGGGAAAAGAGGGCATCCCTGTCATGTTCCAGTTTTTAGAGGGAATGCTTCCAACTTTCTGCCATTTAGAATGATGTTGGCCTTGCATTTAGCATAGATAGCTTTTACAATGTTGAGGGATGTTCCTACTATTCCTAGTTTTTCTAGTGTTTTGAACATGAAAGGGTGCTATATTTTGTCAAATACTTTATTGGCATCAATTGATACAATCATATGATTCACTTTAAGTGTATTGATTCTCTTTAAGTCTATTTGTATTTATTGATTTCCAAATGTTGAAATAACTCTGCGATCCTGGAATAAACTCCACTTGATCATGGTGCAAAATTTTTTAAATATGCTTTTGTATGTGATTTACCAAAGTTTTCTTGAGAATTTTTTTAATTCTAATTATTTTTTATTATCATTAGTTGTTAAAAACATTACAAAGCTCTTGGCATATCATATTTCATACATTTGATTAAAGCAGATTATGAACTCCAATTTTTACCCCATATACAGATTGCAGAATCACATTGGTTACACATCCACTTCTTTACATAATGCCATACTAGTGTATGTTGTATTCTGCTTCCTTTTCTATCCTCTAATATCCCCCGTCTCCTCCCCTCCTCTCCCCTCCCATCTTCTCTCTCTACCCCATCTATTGTACTTCATTTCTCTCTCTTGTTTTTAACCCTTTCCCCTCACTTCCTCTTATATGTAATTTTGTATAACAATGAGGGTCTCCTTCTTTACCATACAATTTCCCTTCTCTCTCCCTTTCCCTCCCACCTCTCATCCCTGTTTAATGGTGATCTTCTTCTCATGCTCTTCCTCTGTGCTCTGTTCTTAGTTGCACTCCTTATATCAAATAAGACATTTGGCATTCGTTTTTTAGGGATTGGCTAGCTTCACTTAGCATAATCTGCTCTAATGCCATCCATTTCCCTGCAAATTCTATGATTTTGTCATTTTTTAATGCAGAGTAATACTCCATTGTGTATAAATGCCACATTTTTTTAATCCATTCATCTATTGAAGGGCATCTAGGTTGGTTCCACAGTCTTGCTATTGTGAATTGTGCTGCTGTGAACATAGATGTAGCAGTATCCCTATAGTAAGCCCTTTTAAGGTCTTCAGGGAATACTCCGAGAAGGGGAATAGCTGGGTCAAATGGTGGTTCCATTCTCAGCTTTCCCAGGAATCTCCATACTGCTTTCCAAATTGGCTGCACCAATTTGCAGTCCTACCAGCAATGGCCAAGTGTACCCTTTTCCCCACATCCTCGCCAGGACTTGTTTTTGTTTGAATTCATAATGGCTGCCAATCTTACTGGAGTGAGATGGTATCTTAGGGTGGTTTTGATTTGCATTTCTCTGACAGCTAGAGATGGTGAGCATTTTTTCATGTACTTGTTGATTGATTGTATGTCCTCCTCTGAGAAGTGTCTGTTCAGGTCCTTGGCCCATTTGTTGATTGGGTTATTTGTTTTCTTATTGTTTAATTTTTTGAGTTCTTTGTATACTCTGAATATTAGGGCTCTACCTGAAGGGTGAGGAGTAAAAATTTGTTCCCAGGATGTAGGCTCCCTATTTACCTCTCTTATTGTTTCATTGCTGAGAAAAAACTTTTTAGTTTGAGTAAGTCCCGTTTGTTGATTCTTGTTTTTAACTCTTGTGCTATGGGTGTCCTATTAAGGAATTTGGAGCCCGACCCCACAATATTTAGATCGGAGGCAACTTTTTCTTCTATTAGACACAGAGTCTCTGTTTTGATATCAAGCTCCTTGATCCATTTTGAGTTAACTTATGTGCATGGCGAGAGAAAGGGATTCAGATTCATTTTATTGCATATGGATTTCCAGTTTTACCAGCACCATTTGTTGAAGATGCTATCCTTTCTCCATTGCATGCTTTTAGCCCCTTTATCAAATATAAGATAGTTGTAATTTTGTGGCTCGGTCTCTGTGCCCTCTATTCTGTACCATTGGTCCACCCGCCTGTTTTGGTACCAGTACCATGCTGTTTTTGTTACTATTGCTCTGTATTATTGTTTGAAGTCTGGTATCACTATACCGCCTGATTCACTCTTCATGCTTAGAATTGCTTTTGCTATTCTGAGTCTTTTATTTTTCCATATGAATTTCATGATTGCTTTATCTATTTATACAAGAAATACCATTGGGATTTTGATTGGCATTGCATTAAACCCTAGAGAACTTTTGGTAAAATCGCCATTTTGATGATGTTAGTTCTTCCTATCCATGAACAGGGTATATTTTTCCATCTTCTAAGGTCTTCTTCTATTTCTTTCTTTAGGATTCACTAGTTTTCATTGTATAAATCTTTCACCTCTTTTGTTAGATTGATTCCCAAGTATTTTTTTTTATTATTGAGGATATTGTGAATGAGGTGGTTGTCCTCATTTCCATTTCAGAAGATTTGTCACTGACATACAGGAATGCCTTTGATTTATGCGTGTTGATTTTATATCCTGTCACTTTGCTGAATTCATTTATTAGCTCTAGTAGTTTCTTTGTAGACCCTTTTGGGTCTGCTAGGTATAAGATCATGTCATCCTCAAATAGTGATAATTTAAGTTCTTCTTTTCCTATTTTTATGCCTTTAATTTATTTCATCTGTCTAATTGCTCTGGCCAGTGTTTCGAGAACTATATTGAATAGAAGTGGTGATAGAGGGCATCCCTGTCTTGTTCCAGATTTTAGAGGGAATGCCTTCAATTTTTCTCCATTCAGAATGATGCTAGCCTGAGGCTTAGCATAGATAGTTCTTACAATGTTGAGGTAAGTTCCTGTTAAACCTAGTTTTTCTAGAGTTTTGAACATAAAGGAATGCTGTACATTGTCGAATGCTTTTTCTGCGTCTATCGAGATGATCATATGGTTCTTATCTTTAAGTCTATTGATGTGGTGAATAACATTTATTAATTCCCATATATTGAACCACCCTTGCTTCCCAGGGATGAATCCTACTTGATCATCGTGCACAATTTTTTTGATATGTTTTTGTATTTGATTTAACAGAATTTTATTGAGGATTTTTGCATCTAGGTTCATTAGAGATATTGGTCTGTAGTTTTCTTTCTTTGAAGTGTCTTTGTCTGGTTTCAGAATCAAGGTGAAGTTGGCCTCATAGAATGAATTTGGAAGAGCTCCCTCTTTTCATATTTCCTGAAATAACTTGAAAAGTATTGGTATTAATTCTTCTTTAAAGGTTTTGTAAAACTCTGCTGTATACCCATCCGGTTCTGGGCTTTTCTTGGTTGGTAGTCTTCTGATGGCTTCTTCTATTTCATCCATTGATATTGCTCTGTTCAAATTGTGTGTATCCTCCTGACTCAGTCTGGGCAAATCATATTACTTAAGAAATTTATCGATGTATTCACTAACTTCTATTTTATTGGAATATAGGGTTTCAAAATAATTTCCAATTATCTTCTGTATTTCTGTAGCATCTGTTGTGATACTGCTTTTTTCATCCTGTATGTTAGTAATTTGAGTTCCCTCTCTTCTTCTCTTCATTAGGATGGCTATGGGTCTGTCGATCTTACTTATTTTTTCGAAGAACCTACTTTTAGTTTTGCCAATTTTTTCAATAGTTTCTTTTGTTTCAATTTCGTTGATTTCTGCTCTGATTTTAAATATTTCTTGCCTTCTGCTACATTTGCTGGTGTTTTGCTCTTTTGCTCTTTCTTTTCTAGCTCTTTGAGATGAAGTGTGAGCTCATTTATTTGTTGTTTTTTTTTCTTTTTTTGAGAAATGACCTCCAGGCAATGAATTTCCCTTTTAAAACTGCTTTCATTGTGTCCCATAGATTCCGATATGTTGTGTCTATATTTTCATTTATCACTAAGTATTTTTTGATTTCCTCCTTTATTTCTACTGTAACCCATTGATCATTCAGTAACATATTGTTCATTTTCCAAGTGATGTAGGATTTTTCCTTCCTTCTTTTATCATTGATTTCCAGTTTCATTCCATTATGATCAGATAAAATACATGGTATTATCTCCACACCTTTATATTTACTAAGGGTTGCCCTGTGGCATAATATATGGTCTATTTTTGAGAAGGATCCATATGCTGCTGAGAAAAAAGTATATCCACTTGATGATGGTTGATATATTCTATATATGTCAGTTAAATCTAGGTTATTGATTGTGATATTGAGTTCTATAGTTTCTTTATTCAACTTTTGTTTGGAGGATCTGTCCAATGGTGAGAGAGGTGTGTTGAAGTCACCCATAATTATTGTGTTGTGGTCTATTTGTTTCTTGAACATGAGAGTTTGTTTTATGAACGTCGCAGCACCATTATTTGGTGCATAAATATTGATAGTTCTTATGTATTCTTGATGAATGGTTCCTTTTAACAGTATATAATGTTCTTCCTTATCCCTTTTGATTAACTTAGTCTTGAAGTCGATTTTATTTGATATGAGGATGGCCACCCCTGCTTGCATACGAGGACCGTGTGCGAGGTATGATTTTTCCCAACCTAACACCTTCAGCCTGTGTATGTCGTTTCCAATCAGATGTGTCTCCTGGAGGCAGCATATTGTTGGATTTGTTTTTTATTCCATATTACCAGCCTATGTCACTTTATTGGTGAGTTTAAGCCATTAACGTTTAGGGTTACTATTGATATATGGTTTGTACTTCCAACCATGTTTGATTATTTATCTTTTTTTTTAATTTGGTTTGTTTCTCCATGATTAGCTCCCCCCCATCTCGCTTTAATGAGGCACTTCCCACTGATGGTTTTGGTTATTGTTTTTCATTTCTTCCTCGTGTAGTGTTTTGCTCAAGATGCTTTGCAATGCTGGTTTTCTGGCTGCAAATTCTTTTAACTTTTGTTTATCATGAAAGATTTTTATTTCATTGTCGTACCTGAAGCTTAATTTAGCTGGATACAGAATTCTTGGTTGGCATCCATTGTCTTTTAGTATTGGAAATACGTTGTTCCAGGATCTTCTCTCTTTCAGCGTCTGTGATGAAAAATCTGTTGTTAACCTTATTGGTTTACCCCCTGAATGTAATCTGTCTCCTTTCTCTTGTAGCTTTGAATATTTTCTCTTTGTTCTGTATATTGAATATCTTCATAACAATGTGTCTTGGCATTGTTCTACTGTGATTTTGTATGCTCGGTGTCCTGTATGCATCTAAAATTTGTACATTCGTTTCCTTTTTTATATCTGGAAAGTTTTCTAAAATTATTTCATTCAATAGATTGCTCATTCCCTTGATTTGTACCTCTATACCTTCCTCTATCCCAATGACTCTTAAGTTTGTTTTTTTTTTATGTTATCCCATATCTTTTGGATGTTTTTCTCGTGGTTTATTACCAGCCTTTCTGAGTTGGCTAGACTCTTTTCAAGATGATATATTTTGTATTCATTATCTGACGTTCTGGCTTCTACTTGCTCCACTCTGTTAGTGATACTCTCATTTTGTTTTTAATTTGGTTTATAGTTTCCTTCATTTATAAGATTATTATTTGATTTTTTTATAATATCTATCTCCTGGTAAAGTTGCTTATTTGCTTCTTTTATCTGTTTATGTAATTCATTTTCAATATGTTCTTTCATTGTTTGAATCTGCTGATTCATGTCCGCTTTAAGATTCCATTCCATCTGTCTAAGGTATTCCTTGAGTTCTTTATTTGACAATTTTTCTGATGCCTCTAGGTTCTCCTGTATATTTAGGCTGTCTTGCATTGTTTGTACTCCTTTTCTTCCTTGATTTTTCATGCTGCTCATGTTACTTCCAGTTCTGTTTTACTGCTGAGTTACTGTTTACTCCTATAAATTTATTTGGTTTTGTGTATCTCTGGAGTCTCTCTTTTGTGATGGGAGACTATGACTAGAGATGATGAATTTTGTTGCACTTTAATATAGATTCATTCATTTCCTAAACTGTGTACAGATTCTGATGGCGTATAGTGGTCTGCGGCTTGGTCTTGGGACTTATGTTTAGGTCGAGTGATGTGATGGTATTGAGATTGTTATCTCTTGGCAACCTTGGAAGTTTGCTCTACTGATGAGGGATATTAACAGGAGATTGGTCTGGAGTATTTGGGGGTAGCTAGTGAATTGGTAGCACTACATAATGCCTCCATACATTTACCTGTGCATATTTAGTAAATTACACATAAACAGCTTCGTGATGCTTGGGAGGAAAGGTATTAGAATGGGAGGGAAGAAGTCTCTAAAGAGAAGGAGAGTAAACAGGTAGAATTCCAGGAAAGGGGAATAAGGAAATTGAAAAGAAATGAAAAGACAAAAGAAAAAAATAGAAAATTTAAAAAAAATTTAAAAATTTTAAAAAATAATAATAATAGTAATAATTTAAAAAAATGCAGTCTTAGAGTTCAATTAAATTCTCTTCCAGCAAGTGGAGCTGTGCCCACTGGGCCAAGCTTCTCCTCTTAATACACAGGAACCAATCACTGTGAAGCAGCTCCTCCTCCCTCACTGGGTGGCTCTCCAATCCTGAGTGTCTAGGGCCTTTTCTTGTGTCTAGTCACTTCCCCACTTTTCCTCCAGCCAGGCCCCACTCACCAGTGATGCTCACCACAATACTGGCTACATGCCAGGTCTGCTGTTCCCAGGAGCCCTGTTTTCATGAACGACTGGGCACACTCTCCCTGTTTGCCATTCCCTCAGACCCTAAGTTTGTAGAGCTTAGGGCTGAGAACCCTCAGCATATTTTGCCTGCCTTCCGGTAGCCACACCCCTGGGAGATGGTGCAAGAGAACTGTTGTCAGTGCTGGTGGGAGCGGTAGCCGGGGTCCAAGGCTGTGGGTCCTGTGCCACTCCTGATTCCTTCGGTCTCGCTATTGAGCTCACGGGAGATGTTGGAGGGGCCCTTGAGGTTTCCCCACTGTGTGGATAGGAAGAGCTAGGGGGTTACACACCTGCAGCCACCGGTTTCAATGAAGTTATCTCCTCTGCTGCATTCTGGTTATGTCAGTTCTCTGCTATGGTGATATCCCATGCGAATAGCGGCAGTTCGTTCCCTTTGCTGGGTGTCCGATGCAATGGGTGGGTCCGGACCGGCTCTCCCATGCAGGTCTCAACCCTGTGGCCACTGCCTATGAAGGATCGGTTGATATTAACCTCAAAAGGTTCACGAAGGAGCCGACGAGTTGTTTCTCTATTCAGTGGGATCATTTGTAGCGCTGAGTCACAGCGGTTTGGCTGCGAGACACAGTCGGTCAGCCAGAAACTGTGTGTGGGAGCCTGAATACACCCGCTCTGGGCTCGGTGTGTGTTCTAAGGGGCGCAGACTGTACACCCCAGGTCCATGTCAGCCCAGCATTGCCTAGTGATCCTGAGCAAACAGCATTCAGATTGTTTAAGACTCCCTTTGCCCACGCAGCTGAAGAGGTTAGAGATGGGTGGGTCTTAATGCCTTTCTTGAGAATTTTTAAAATACTTTTTAGTTGTTGATGGACACAATATCTTTAATTTTTGCTTCTTTATTTTTATGTGGTACCAGGGGTCAAACCCAGTGCATCACACATGCCAGGCATGTGTTCTACCACTGACTCACAACCCTGGTACCATTTTTGAGAATTTTTGCATCGATGTTCATCAAGGCTATTGGTCTGAAGTTTTTTTTCCTTGATGTGTGTCTGCCTGGTTTTGTTATCAGGTGATACCACCTTCATAGAATGAGTTTGAAAGGGTTCCTTCCCTCTCAATGTCATGGAATTATTTGAGAAGTATTGGTATTAAGTATTTCTTGTAGGTCTTGTAGAACTCAGCTGTGAATCTGTCTAGTCCTGGGATTTTCTTGGTTAGTAGGCTTTTGATGGTATATTCTATTTCCCTGCTTGAAATTGAACTGTATAAACTGTGTATGTCTTCTTGACTCAGTTTCGGTTAATCATATACTATTGGACTTGATCCAACATGGCGGCGGGTGTGGAGAGATCAAGTCTCTGACCTCTTCAGCTACGCAGGCATAGGGAGTCGTAAACCATATAAATGCTGTTTGCTCAGGATCACTAGGCAATGCTGAGCTGACATGGATCTGGGGTGAACAGTCTGGGTCTCTCAGAACACACACCGAGCCCGGATCAGCTGAATTCAAGCTCCCGTTTGCCTGCTTCTTGCAGACAAACTGCTGTGACTCAGCACTAAATGATCCCGCTGAAACAACTGGTCGGCCCTTCTGATCCTACGGAGGTTAATGCCAACCGAGCCTTCATAGGTAGTGGCCACAGGATTGAAACGGGGCTTGGGAGAGACAGTCAGGACCCACCCGTTGCATTGGTCACCCGGCAAAGGGAACGAACTGTCACCATTTGCATGTGATACCACCATGGCATAGAACTGACATCACCAGAATGTGGTGGAGGAGATAACTTCATTGAAACCAGTGGCAACAGGTGTGTAATCCCCTAGCCTTCCCTCTCCAAACAGGGGGGAAACCTTAAGGGCCCCTCCCAGCTCTCCCGTGAGCATGATAGCCAGACCGAGGGAATCAGGAGTGGTGTGGGACCTGCGGCACAGAACTCCCAGCTACCGCTCCCACCAGTGCTGACAACTGAGGTCTCTTGCACCAGCTACTGGGGGCATGGCTACCGGAGGGCAAGCAAAATTCGCTGAGGGTTCTCAGCCCCAAGCTCTACAAACTTAGGGTCTGAGGGAATGGCAAACAGGGAGAGTGTGCCCAGTCGTTCATGAAAACAGGGCTCCTGGGAGCAACAGACCTTGCGTGTAGCCAGTATTGTGGTGATCGTCACCGGTGAGCAGGGAGAAGGCCATAGGCACTCAGGATTGGAGACCCGCCCAGTCGGGGAGGAGGAGCTGCTGCACAGTGATTGGTTCCCACGTATTGAGAGGAGAAGCTTGGCCCGGTGGGCACAGCTCCACCTAAGGGAAGAGAAGTTAATCAAACTCTAAGACTGCATTTATTATTATTTTTTTTAATTTGGGTTTTTTTATTTTCATTTTTTGTTGTTTTTTAAATATTTTTTATTTTTTTAATTTAAATTTTTATTATTTTCTAAATTTTTTTTCTTTTCTATTTTTTTCTTTTGTCTTTTCATTTCTTTTCAATTTCCTTATTCCCCCTTCCTTGATTTCTACCTGCTTACTCTCATTCTCTTTAGTGAGTTCTTCCCTTCCCTTCTAATACCATTCCTCCCAAGCATCAAATAAATTTATAGGAGTAAAAAGTAACTCAGTACTCAAACAGAACAATAAGTAACATGAGCAGCATGAAAAAGCAAGGAAGAAAAGGAGTACAAACAATGCAGGACAGCCTAAATATTCAGGAAGACCTAGAGTCATCAGAAAAATGGTCAAATATAAAACTCAAGGAATACCTTAGACAGATGGAATGGAACCTTAAAGAGGATAGAGACAGCAAATTCAAACAGTGAAATAAAACATTGAAAATGAATTACATAAACAGATAAAAGAAGAAGTTAAGCATCTTTATCAGGAGATAGAGATTATAAAAAATCAAACAATAATTCTAGAAATGAAGGAAACTATAAACCAAATTAAAAACTCAAATGAGAGTATCACTAACAGAGTGGAGCAAGTAGAAGCCAGAACTTCAGATAATGAAGACAAAATATATCATCTTGAAAAGAGTCTAGCCAAATCAGAAAGGCTGGTAAAAAATCATGAGAAAAACATCCAAGAGATATGGGATAACATAAAAAAAAAAACAAACTTAAGAGTCATCGGGATACAGGAAGGTATAGAGATTCACACCAAGGGAATGAGTAACCTGCTGAATGAAATAATTACAAAAAACTTTCCAGAAATAAAAAAGGAAATGGATATACAAATTGTAGATGCATACAGGACACTGAGCATACAAAATCACAGTAGACCAATGCCAAGACACATTGTTATGAAGGTATCCAATATACAGAACAAAGAGAAAATATTCAAAGCTACAAGAGAAAGGAGGCATATTACATTCAGGGGTAAACCAATAAGGTTAACAACGGATTTTTCATCACAGACGATGAAAGCGAGAAGATCCTGGAACAACGTATTTCAAACACTGAAAGACAATGGATGCCAACCAAGAATTCTGGATCCAGCAAAATTAAGCTTCAGGTACGACAACGAAATAAAATCTTTCATGATAAACAAAAGTTAAAAGAATTTGCAGCCAGAAAACCAGCATTGCAAATCATCTTGAGCAAAAAACTACACGAGGAAGAAATGAAAAACAATAACCAAAACCATCAGTGGGAAGTGCCTCATTAAAGTGAGATGGGGGGGAGCTAATCATGGAGAAACAAACCAAATTTAAAAAAAAAAAAAGATAAATAATCAAACATGGCTGGAAATTCAAACCATATATCAATAGTAACTCTAAACGTTAATGGCTTAAACTCACCAATAAAGCAACATAGGCTGGTAACATGGAATAAAAAAACAAATCCAACAATATGCTGCCTCCAGGAGACACATCTGATTGGAAAAGACACACACAGGCTGAAGGTGAAAGGTTGTGGAAAAATGTACCACGCACACAGACTCTGAAAGCTAGAAGATCCTGGAATAACATATTTCAAACAGTGAAAGAAAATGGGTTCCAACCAAGAATTGTGTATCCAGCGAAATTCAGCTTCAGGATGGAAGATGAAATTAAAACCTTCCACGATAAACAAAAGTTTAAAGAATTTGCAGCTAGAAAACCATCTCTTCAAAACATCCTCGGCAAAACATTACAGGAAGAGGAAATGGAAAATAACAATGAAAACCAACAGTGGGACGTAGGACAGTAAAGGGGTGGAAAATAATCAAAGAGGAAAACAAACCATGTATAGTTACAGAAATAAACAAATATGGCTGGAAGAACAACCCATATCTCAATAATAACCCTAAATGTTAATGGCTTAAACTCACCAATTAAGAGACACAGGCTAGTAGAATGGATCACAAAACAAGACCCAACAATATGCTGCCTACAGGAGACGCATTTGATAGGAAAAGACATACATAGGCTGAAGGTGAAAGGTTGGGAAAAATCATATCACTCATATGGACTTCGGAAACAAGTAGGAGTGTCCATACTCATATCAAATAAAATAGATTTCAAGCCAAAGTTTATCAAAAGGGATAAAGAGGGACACTACATACTGCTTAAGGGAACCATACACCAACAAGACATAACAATCATAAATATTTATGCCCCAAACAATGGTGCAGCTATGTTCATCAAACAAACTCTTCTCAAGTTCAAGAGTCTAATAGACCACCATACAATAATCATGGGAGACTTCAACACACCTCTCTCGCCACTGGACAGATCTTCCAAACAAAAGTTGAATAAGGAAACTATAGAACTCAATAACACAATTAATAACCTAGACTTAATTGACATATATAGAATATACCACCCAACATCAAGCAGTTACACTTTTTTCTCAGCAGCACATGGATCCTTCTCAAAAATAGATCATATATTTTGTCACAGGGCAACTCTTAGACAATATAAAGGAGTACAGATAATACCATGCATCTTATCTGATCATAATGGAATGAAACTGAAAATCAACGATAAAAGAAGGAAGGAAAAAGCATACATCACTTGGAGAATGAACAATAGGTTACTGAATGATCAATGGGTTATAGAAGACATCAAGGAGGAAATTAAAAAATTCTTAGAAATAAATGAAAACACAGACACAACATATCGGAATCTATGGGACACATTGAAAGCAGTTCTAAGAGGAAAATTCATTGCTTGGAGTTCATTCCTTAAAAAAAGAAAAAAACAACAAATAAATGATCTCACACTTCATCTCAAAATCCTTGAAAAAGAAGAGCAAAACAACAGCAAAAGAAGTAGAAGGCAAGAAATAATTAAAATCAGAGCTGAAATTAATGAAATTGAAACAAAAGAAACTATTGAGAAAATTAACAAAACTAAAAGTTGGTTCTTTGAAAAAATAAATAAGATCGACAGACCCTTAGCCATGCTAGCAAAGAGAAGAGAGAGAACTCAAATTACTAGCATATGGGATGAAAAAGGCAATATCACAACAGACACTTCAGAAATACAAAAGATAATCAAAAACTATTTTGAATCCTTATACTCCAATAAATTAGAAGATAGTGAAGGCATAGATAAATTTCTTAAGTCATATGATCTGCCCAGATTGAGTCAGGAGGATATAGACAACCTAAACAGACCAATATCAATTGAGGAAATAGAAGAAACCATCAAAAGACTACCAACTAAGAAAAGCCCAGGACCGGATGGGTATACAGCAGAGTTTTACAAAACCTTTAAAGAAGAACTAATACCAATACTTTTCAAGCTACTTCAGGAAATAGAAAAAGAGGGAGAACTTCCAAATTCATTCTATGAGGCCAACATCACCCTGATACCTAAACCAGACAAAGACACTTCAAAGAAAGAAAACTACAGACCAATATCTCTAATGAACCTAGATGCAAAAATCCTCAATAAAATTCTGTTCAATCAAATACAAAAACATATCAAAAAAATTGTGCACCATGATCAAGTGGGATTCATCCCTGGGATGCAAGGCTGGTTCAATATACGGAAATCAATAAATGTTATTCACTACATCAATAGACTTAAAAATAAGAACCATATGATCATCTCGATAGATGCGGAAAAAGCATTCGACAAAGTACAGCATCCCTTTATGTTCAAAACTCTAGAAAAACTAGGGATAACAGGAACATACCTCAATATTGTAAAAGCAATCTATGCTAAGCCTCAGGCTAGCATCATTCTGAATGGAGAAAAACTGAAGGCATTCCCTCTAAAATCTGGAACAAGACAGGGATGCCCTCTCTCTCCACTTCTGTTCAACATAGTTCTCGAAACACTGGCCAGAGCAATTAGACAGACGAAAGAAATTAAAGGCATAAAAATAGGAAAAGAAGAACTTAAATTATCACTATTTGCAGATGACATGATTCTATACCTAGCAGACCCAAAAGGCTCTACAAAGAAACTATTAGAGCTAATAAATGAATTCAGCAAAGTGACAGGATATAAAATCAACACGCATAAATCAAAGGCATTCCTGTATATCAGCGACAAATCCTCTGAAATGGAAATGAGGACAACCACTCCATTCACAATATCTTCAAAAAAAATAAAATACTTGGGACTCAACCTAACAAAAGAGGTGAAAGACTTATACAATGAAAACTACAGAACCCTAAAGAGAGAAATAGAAGAAGATCTTAGAAGATGGATAAATATACCCTGTTCATGGATAGGCAGAACTAACATCATCAAAATGGCGATATTACCAAAAGTTCTCTATAGGTTTAATGCAATGCCAATCAAAATCCCAACAGCATTTCTTGTAGAAATAGAGAAAGCAATCATGAAATTCATATGGAAAAATAAAAGACCCAGAATAGCAAAAACAATGCTAAGCAGGAAGTGTGAATCAGGCGGTATAGCGATACCAGACTTCAAACTATACTACAGAGCAATAGTAACAAAAACATCATGGTACTGGTACCAAAACAGGCGGGTGGACCAATGGTACAGAATAGAGGACACAGAAACCAATCCACAAAACTACAACTACCTTATATTTGATAAAGGGGCTAAAAGCATGCAATGGAGGAAGGATAGCATCTTCAACAAATGGTGCTGGGAAAACTGGAAATCCATATGCAACAAAATGAAACTGAATCCCTTTCTCTCGCCATGCACAAAAGTTAATTCAAAATGGATCAAGGAGCTTGATATCAAATCAGAGACACGCCGTCTGATAGAAGAAAAAGTTGGCTACGATCTACATTCGGTGGGGTCGGGCTCCAAATTCCTCAATAGGACACCCATAGCACAAAAGTTAATAACTAGAATCAACAAATGGGACTTACTCAAACTAAAAAGTTTTTTCTCAGCAAAAGAAACAATAAGAGAGGTAAATAGGGAGCCTACACCCTGGGAACAAATCTTTACTCCTCATACTTCAGATAGAGCCCTAATATCCAGAGTATACAAGAACTCAAAAAATTAGACAATAAGAGAACAAACAACCCAATCAACAAATGGGACAAGGACCTGAACAGACACTTCTCAGAGGAGGACATACACTCAATCAACAAGTACATGAAAAAATGCTCACCATCTCTAGCTGTCAGAGAAATGCAAATCAAAACCACCCTAAGATACCATCTCACTCCAGTAAGATTGGCAGCCATTATGAAGTCAAACAACAACAAGTGCTGGCGAGGATGTGGGGAAAAGGGTACACTTGTACATTGCTGGTGGGACTGCAAATTGGTGCAGCCAATTTGGAAAGCAGTATGGAGATTTCTTGAAAAGCTGGGAATGGAGCCACCATTTGACCCAGCTATTCCCCTTCTTGGTCTATTCCCTAAAGACCTAAAAAGAGCATGCTACAGGGACACTGCTACATCAATGTTCATAGCAGCACAATTCACAATAGCAAGACTGTGGAACCAACCTAGATGCCCTTCAATAGACGAATGGATAAAAAAATGTGGCATTTATACACAATGGAGTATTACTCTGCATTAAAAAATGACAAAATCATACAATTTGCAGGGAAATGGATGGCATTAGAGCAGATTATGCTAAGTGAAGCTAGCCAATCCCTAAAAAACAAATGCCAAATGTCTTATTTGATATAACGAGGGCAACTAAGAACAGAGCACGGAGGAAGAGCATGAGAAGAAGATTAACATTTAACAGGGATGAGAGGTGGGAGGGAAAGGGAGAGAGAAGGGAAATTGCATGGAAATGGAAGGAGACCCGCAGGGTTATACAGTGGAGGGGGTAGAGAGAGAGGAGGGGAGGGGAGGGGAGAGGTGGGGAGGGGGGATGTTGGAGGATGGGCAAGGCAGCGAAGCACAACAGACACTAGTATGGCAATATGTAAATCAATGGATGTGTAACTGATGTGATTCTGCAATCTGTGTATGGGGTGAAGGTGGGAGTTCATAACCCACTTGAATCAAAGTGTGGAATATGATATGTCAAGAAATTTGTAATGTTTTGAACAACCAACAATAAAAAATTTAAAAAAAAGAAAATTTCAGAAGTGAAAAATATAGTAAACTAAATAGAGAAGGCTAACAGATGGATTCAACAAACAAATGCAAGATTCAGTAAAACAGAAGATAGGGTGATAGAAATTTCTCACCATGAATGTAACCAAACTGGCAGAGATTGGAATGATGCACTCACAAACTAAGGTATGCTGACAGACACCAGAAGATTGAAAAGTCAAGAAACAGATTCTCTCCTAGAGCCTCCAGAGGGAGTACGAATCTACCAATACCTTGATTTCAACCCAGTGATAGTGATTTCAAACTTCTCACCTTCAAAACTGTAAACCAATATATTTCTGTTGTAATAAGCCAGCAAATTGATGGTAATTTGTTGCAGCAGCCGTAGAAATTAACATAGTAAAATGTACGCTCTCTTCAATTGTACATTCTCCAGGATAGATCATGAACTAGGTCACAAAATGAACCCTAATAATTTAAAAGAATAAAAATCATACAAAGTATGATTGCTCATTATAATGAAATTAAATTAGATATAAGCAACCGAAAGAAATTTGAAAAATTCACAAATATGTGAAAATTAAACAATACCCTCATGAGTAATCAATGGGTGAAAAAATAAATCAAAAGAGAAATTAAAAAACATTTTGAGATAAACTAAAATCAATATATCAAAACTTATAGGAAGCAGCTAAGGCAGTGCTTAGGGGGAAATTTATAGCTGTCAATATGTATGCTAAAAAAACTCAATTCAATAACTTAAACTTATATCTATAAATACTAAAAACTGAAGTAAAAGAGTCTATCTAAAGAAAACATAGTAAAGTTATTAATGAAAATAGAGTAAAAATTAATAAAGTAGAGAATTTACAGGCAAAATGGATAAAACCAAAATCTAGTTATAAAAAGATTAAAGGAATTGACAAGATTAACTATTGAAAAATAGAAGACTCACACTGTAGAATTTGAAATTAAAGGGATGGCATTAATATCAACCTTATAAAAACCTTGTAAATTTACACAATTGTTATTTGTAAATTAAAAATATCTTAAAATTATTAGATAGTTGAGATAAAATGTTCAGTTTCCCAAATGATGCAACTACTGAAATTGACCTAACAAAACATTTTAAAAAATCTAAATAGACCTAAAAGAAATAGGTGGAATTAGTTAGTAATCATTAAAAACTATTCACAAAGAAAACTCCATATCCAGATAACTTTACTGTGAATTCTACCATACATTTAAAGTATTGATACTAATTCTCCACACACACAGTTCAAAAAAAAATTGTAAGAGGAAGGAATACCTCCCAACTCATTCCACAAAGTCAATGTTACCTTGATACCAAAACTTGACATGGTCTCTGCTCTCAGAAGATAGGAACTTAATCCCAAAAAACCAAAGGCCTAATGTTTTCTCTAATATGTGGCTGCTAATTCACAATGGAGTCAGGGGCTAGGGAAGAATAGAGTTATTTAGATTAGATAGAGGGTAGTGAAGTGGGGGTAGAGAGTAGAGTGTAGGAAGAATAGTAGAATGAATCAGACATTATCACCTTATGTACATATATAACTATACAATCAGAGGTGCCACAGTCCGGCTGCAGCAAAATAACCGGGGGGTGACGAACAACTTGTGTAGATTGATACAGCAGGAGTGGAAGCGGTTTATTGTAGGACAGGAGTGGTATTTATACATTCCACACAGCTTATCTTAATTAGCATAAACTAGATACATCAGTCAACCAATAAGAAATCTCCACACTTAATGGCTCGCTGGTGTTACTTCACAAACCACTCCCTTTGGCATTTTGCCAGGCGCCATCCAGACTTGTTTACAGACTCTAACAAGAGGGATTCTACATCGTGTACAACCAGAAGAATGAGAAATTATACTTCATCTATGTATGATTTGTTAAAATGCATTCTACTGTCATGTATAACTAATTAGAACAAATTAAAATATAAATGAATAGCAATCATGGATTGTAACTCTTCAAATAAAATAAGAAACTATGATTTCATATTGATACAAGTAACTAAATAAATAAATTCAGGGTAAGAAGGGGAAAGAGAGGTACAAAGGATCTCTCTACATAATACTTCTGCAGGGGAAAATGCCTTTACAGTAAGGGTACTGGGAGGCACCACCTTCATTGAGTGATCAAAGCAAACTATTAGTAACAGGACAGATGAGACTGTGCTGCATCTGATGGGATGCAATGAGAACACAGTGTCACTTCTGTGATTCTGGCCCAAGATGGATAACTTGAATTAATCACAAAGAAATATTAGATTGAGACATTCTACAAAATAACTGAACTACAACTTCAAAAGTGTCAATGTCCTGACAGTCAAGGAAAGAGGGAACTGTTCAACTAGAAGGAGACAAAAAAGATAACTAAATACAAGTAATCCTAAGCAGAATTTTTTTGTTGCAAAAGACATTCTCAGGACAACCAGAAAATTCAAGGTGGTCTGGGCATCAATAGGTATCTATTTAATTTCCTGATTTTGATGGCTGTATTGTGGTTATGTAGGAGACTGTTTTTATTTTTATGAATTATGCTAAAATATCTATAGATTGGCATCTATTCCCAAAAGGTTCAGGAAAAATATAAGTCTTTGCATTGAATATCCAAATTTCTCTAAGTGTGTGATCATTTTAAAATTTGAAAAATTTGAAAAACTAATAAATTTATTTTACATATGTAAATCAAGTAACCCTAAATATAATGCATGTAATCATACATTTTATATTTGTTTTGTTTATGCATTAATAGTGTCTAAATATAAGATCTTGGTAAATATATAGTCTTGGCACCTGAGAACAGACCTAGACTCTCTTATGCCAAATGGGAGGTGTCAAGCCCTGAAGTTCTAAAGAGGTTATAAAAATAATTGGGCCAGGAGAGCTGTATGACTCCTGCCAGAGGCCATGGCCCTCTCCACAATATCTGGACATCCTATTGCAAAATAATAGCTTCCAAAATTCAGAAATTCACAATTTCTAATATTCTCTTCCATTGTTCCCAGGACTCATTGAAATCCCATAAATTATCCTATTTTAAGATCCCCCCAAAACACATCAAAGACTGTCTAGTACTCCTAGATCTGTGCCACTTGATCTTCAAGTGTACAATGAGATGTGCTGGAGTGGCTGGGAAAAAAAGTGAGATAACAGGGAAGACTTCTAAGTGGGGGGCCCGGCAAATGATATGTTGTGGGAGTAGGAACTCTTTCTTATCATTTCAAAGTTCTTTGTACTATGTCTCCTTGTTTTGATTCCAGAAATGTGGCCACTGTTCTGATAAAAATAAAAAGTAGTAGGGTGATTATAGTTACCAGTGATGTGCTGTATATTTCAAAACAGCTACAAGAGAGGATTTTGTATGTTCTCATCATGAAGAAATGATAATCAAGATGATGAATACACTAATTCCCCTAATCTGATCATAGCACAATGCATACATGTATGAAAACATCACATTGCACCCCATAAATATATACAATATGTATTAACTAAAAATAAAATAAACCTAAAAAAGTGAAAAAAAAAATTCTGGTGAATCGGATACAAAAACACATCAAAAAAATTGTGCACCATGATCAACTAGGATTCATCCCTGGGATGCAAGGATGGTTCAATATACGGAAATCAATAAATGTTATTCACCACATAAATAGACTTAAAGATAAGAACCATATGATCATCTCGATACACGCAGAAAAGCATTCGACAAAGTACAGCATCCCTTTATGTTCAAAACACTAGAAAAACTAGGTTTAACAGGAACTTACCTCAACATTGTAAAAGCTGTCTATGCTAAGCCTCAGGCTAGCATCATTCTTAATGGACAAAAATTGAAGGCATTCCCTCTAAAATCTGGAACAAGACAGGGATGCCCTCTATCACCACTTCTATTCAATATAGTTCTCGAAACACTGGCCAGAGCAATTAGACAGACGAAAGAAATTAAAGGCATAAAAATAGGAAAAGAAGAACTTAAATTATCACTATTTGCAGTAGAAATGATTCTATACCTAGAAGACCCAAAAGGGTCAACAAAAAAACTACTAGAACTAATAAATGAATTCAGCAAAGTGGCAGGATATAAAATCAACACGCATAAATCAAAGGCATTTCTGTATATCAGCAACGAAACTTCTGAAATGGAAATGAGGAAAAACACTTCATTCACAATATCCTCAAAAAAAATAAAATATTTATGAATCAACCTAACAAAAGAGATGAAAGATTTATACAATGAAAACTACAGAACCCTAAAGAGAGAAATAGAAGAAGATCTTAGAAGATGGAAAAATATACCCTGTTCATGGATAGGCAGAACTAACATCATCAAAATGACCTTATTACCCAAAGTTCTCTATAGTTTTAATGCAATGCCAATCAAAATCCCAATGGCATTTCTTGTAGAAATAGATAAAACAATCATGAAATTCATATGGAAAAATAAAAGACCCAGAATATCAAAAGCAACTCTAAGCAGGAAGTGTGAATCAGGCAGTATAGCGATACCAGATTTCAAACTATATTACAAAGCAATAGTAACAAAAACAGCATGGTACTGGTACCAAAACAGGTGGGTGGACCAATGGTACAGAATAGAGGACACAGAGACTAATCCACAAAGTTACAACTATCTTATATTTGATAAAGGGGCTAAAAGCATGCAATGGAGGAAGGATAGCATCTTCAACAAATGGTGTTGGGAAAACTGGAAATCCATATGCAACAAAATGAAACTGAATCCCCTTCTCTCACCATGCACAAAAGTTAACTCAAAATGGATCAAGGAGCTTGATATCAAATCAGAGACTCTGTGTCTGATAGAAGAAAAAGTTGGCTCAGATCTACATATTGTGGGGCCGGGCTCCAAATTCCTTAATAGGACACCCATAGCACAAGAGTTAATAACAAGAATCAACAAATGGGACTTACTTAAAATAAAAAGTTTTTTTCTCAGCAAGAGAAACAATAAGAGAGGTAAATAGGGAGCCTACATCCTGGGAACAAATTTTTACTCCTCACACTTCAGATAGAGCCCTAATATCCAGAGTATACAAAGAACTCAAAAGATTAGACAATAAGATAACAAATAACCCAATCAACAAATGGGCCAAGGACCTGAACAGACACTTCTCAGAGGAGGACATACACTCAATCAACAAGTACATGAAAAAATGCTCACCATCTCTAGCAGTCAGAGAAATGCAAATCAAAACCACCCTAACATACCATCTCACTCCAGTAAGATTGGCAGCCATTCTGAAGTCAAATAACAAGTGCTGGCGAGGATGTGGGGAAAAGGGTACTCTTGTACATTGCTGGTGGGACTGCAAATTGGTGTGGCCAATTTGGAAAGCAGTATGGAGATTCCTGGGAAAGCTGGGAATGGAACCACCATTTGACCCAGCTATTGCCCTTCTCAGACTATTCCCTGAAGACCTTAAAAGAGCGTACTACAGGGATACTGCCACATCGATGTTCATAGCAGCACAATTCACAATAGCTAGACTGTGGAACCAACCCAGATGCCCTTCAATAGATGAATGGATTAAAAAAAAATGTGGCATTTATACACCATGGAGTATTACGCAGCACTAAAAAATGACAAAATCATGGAATTTGCAGGGAAATGGATGGCACTAGAGCAGATTATGCTAAGTGAAGCTAGCCAATCCCTAAAAAACAAATGCCAAATGTCTTCTTTCATGTAATGAGAGCAACTAAGAACAGAGCAGGGAGGAAGAGCAGGAGGAAAAGATTAACATTAAACAGAGACATGAGGTGGGAGGGAAAGGGAGAGAAAAAGGAAATTGCATGGAAATGGAAGGAGACTCTCATTGTTATACAAAATTACATATAAGAGGTTGTGAGGGGAATGGGAAAATAAACAAGGAGAGAAATGAATTACAGTAGATGGGGTAGAGAGAGAAGATGGAAGGGGAGGGGAGGGGGGATAGTAGAGGATAGGAAAGGTAGCAGAATACAACAGTTACTAATAGGGCATTATGTAAAAATGTGGATGTGTAACCGATGTGATTCTGCAATCTGTATTTGGGGTAAAAATGGGAGTTCATTACCCACTTGAATCTAATATATGAAATATGATATATCAAGAGCTTTGTAATGTTTTGAACAACCAATAAAAAAAGATGTTTTACCAGAGGTCTGAAAGTAAAGCAGAGATAAGTGGGAAAGTGTTCTAGACAAATGGAATATCCAGTGCAGGCCCATGAGACAAGAGATGCATGTCACACATGTTAGGGAAGGCACATGGCCCATTCAGTGAGCAAGAAAAGACAGTTTGGCATGGTGGTGCATGCCTGTAATAGCAGGGTCTTAGGAGGCTGTGGCAGAAGGATAAGTTCAAAGCCAGCCTCAGCAACTTAGTGAGACCCTCAGCAACTTAGCAAGACCCTCTCTCAAAATAAAACATAAAAAGGAATAGGGATGTTGCTCAATAGTTAGGTGCCCCTGGATTCAATTCCTGGTACCAAAAGTGGGAGGAGGCAGAGGAAAGTGATGACTTATAAGAGAAAATATATATAATATTATGTAGATAATAATAAATAGAATCTTGTAGAACTTGGTAAAGACTTTCTATTTTGATTGTGATAAAAAGAGGTATTTGAGCAAAAGAGAGAAGCACTTCTAAATAATGAATCTAGTAGAAAATATGGTGGAATGAGATGGACATCATTACCCCAAGTACATGTATGAAGACATGAATTGTGACTCTACTTTGTGAACAACCAGAGACATGAAAAATTGTGCTCTATATGTGTACTATGAATTGAAATGCACTCTGCTGTCATATATAATAAATTAGAATAAATAAATAATTTTAAAAAAATCATATACTACTGTAGTGTATCCTAACTCCAACGACAGCTTCTCTGGCTTCAGTCATTTATCAAAGCTAAAAATTATACTATAAAAATACATGAAGAAACAAAACAAGTGGAAACTGTTGCATTTCATGACTAAACACTCAGGATCACTCTGGTGAACTGGGCTGCATGAAATAATCACACATAGACAGAGATGCCTTTATCATTGGGTCCTGTAACAGATCCTCTGACCTTTTGGGGTCCATGGAAAGAGAGAGAGAAAGCACATGCTGAATCCTTTTTTTTGGGTTAGGGTTAGTGAGGCAAAGGGGTCAGGATTCAGAGGGTTGAGTCTAGCTATGTGATGTCTGCTGTCAGCAGGTTGATTGACATCTGCAGAGGCTATGCCCATTTCATGAGCTGGGGATCATGGCAGAGCAAGCAAAAAGACCAGAGTGAGGCCTGCCCTAACAGAGGGGCAATGTCAGTTCAGTCCACTTTGTGCGCTCAATGCTCAAGTTCACACACACATAGTCCATGGCTGGCTTGCCACATCTCCAATTCTCATCACTCAAGGCTAAGGGGTGCTTGGTTCCTATGTGGCAGCTCCCTACAGGAAAGCAAGCTTGATATGGCTTCTTCATATGTGACTTCAGTTGCCCTCAATTTTGTATTTTTGTTGCAATAAACACTCCCATGTTACCACTTGACACCACAATGAGCCAATCTATATTCCAAGTAGCAGTAGGAAAGTTGAGAGGGAAAATAAAGCAGTGCAATGAAACAAGAAAAATACAGTGACAATGGCATGACAAAGCGAAGCATGACCTAGCATTAATGTAGTAACATTCTAAATCAGACAATATAATTGTAAAGTAGACTGAGAGGGAGATGAGGGCAAAACAATTGTGGAATGTGGAGACGAACACTACTTCATCCATCCTCCTCCTTCTCCTTTCCTTCTTCCTGTTTCTGGCACTCCTTTCATCAAAGTGACAAGTAATACATTTACATGTAGAAAACACTTAAAATCCACATAAAATACTCAACATATTTATATAACTTTATTGTTGGAGTTAAGCATTTTAGGAAATTGATTAATGCCTCAATTACTCTTTCTGACATGCTATGAGCAATTCAGCACCCTCCTTTAAAAGATACTAAGTTATTGTGGTTTAAAGAACACAAAAAGCTAAACACCAAAGAAAACAAATAACCCAATCAAAAAATGGGCCAAGGACCTGAAGAGACACTTCTCAGAAGATGATTTATAGTCAATCAACAAATACATGAAAAAATATTCTTTATCACTAGCAATTAGACAAATGTAAGTCAAAACCTCTCTAAGATTTTTATCTCACTCCAGTCAGAATGGCAGCTATTTTGAAGACAAACAACAATAAGTGTTGGTGATGATGTAGGGGAAAAGGTACACTCATACACTGCTAGTGGGAGTGCAAATTGGTGCAGCCAATATAGAAAGCAGCATGGAGATTTCTTAGAAAATTGGCAATGGAATCACCATTTGACCCAGCTATCCCTCTCCTTGGACTATACACAAAGGCCTTAAAAACAGCATATTACAGGGACAGAGCCACATCAATGTTTATAGCAGCACAATTCACAGTATCTAAACTGTGGAACCAACATAGATGCCCTTCAATAGATGAATGGATAAAAAAAATGTGGTGTATATACACAATGGAATATTACTCAGCAATAAAAGAGAATAAAATCATGGCATTTGCAGGTAAATGGATGGAGTTAGAGAAGATAATGCTAAGTGAAGTTAGCCAATCTCAAAAAAAGCAAATGCCAAATGTTTTCTTTGATATAAGGAGGTTGATTCATAGTGGGATAGGGAGTGGGAGCATGGGAGGAATAGATGAACTATAGATAGGGCAGAGGGACTGAAGGGGAAGGGAGGAGGCAGGGAGTTATTAGTGATGGTGGAATGTGATGATCATTATTATCCAAACTACAGATATGGAGACATGAATTGGTGTGAATATACTGTGTATGCAACCAGAGATATGAAAAAGACTGCTCTATATGTGTAATAAGAATTGTAATGCATTCCACTGTCATATATAAATATTTTTTTTTAAAAAAAAGAAATAAATAAAATAAAAGATACTAAGTTATTGTGGTTTAGATGATTCTATCAAAGTCCAGAAAACACATAATCATTTGAACAAAGAAAACTTAAGATAGACCAATTCAAGTCTAAGTCTCTGGGTTTAATCCCCAGCACTGAGGGAAAAAAGAAAAAGAATTAACTAGTAAAAAGTGGTAAACTACTAAAAGAAGTAAAAGAAGGCTCCAAAGAATGCAGAAATGGCATATATAGGTAAAAGATAGTACCTCTTGGATTGAGGCAGAATAGCCAATGCAGGAAAAAATATATATGACACGGTCGCCAGTGAGACTGAGGTGCAGAACTTATTATGGAAGAACCTCCCACTGGAAGGTTGAAATGGGTCTGTAATGCTCCAACTCACCAGGTGTCCTCTTTCATAATGCCCCCACCCCCCAAACATTTCTGACCCCAAATGTTTGGAGTTTTTCAAACCAACTTATTCTCCAATTTTCTGCATATATCTGGGTGTCCTATAATTCAATTAAGAAATTAGCAGAGACCCCACAGGTTAAGTAGACCCCACAATCTTACAAGTATGCCCCTCATGACTTCAAATGACATACACAAACATTTTAATTTCCATAAAACAACAAATCTATCATGACAAAGCCACCTGACAAACTAAGAGGTTCTCATGTGCTTCCCCACATAAGGAAGGAAGCACTCCCAGTACTGTATACTACACTGCTATATTATTTACTCTTCAAATTCAGTCAGTCTCATTGACTATACTTTTACTTAAAAGATAACAATTTGTATATAAAAAGCATAAATATAAGAAGAGAGAGGAAGCAAATGGTCAATATATACAAATCCACATATACACAACACAAGCAAAGAGAAAATACACAAAGCTATTACAGTCCTTGTTTCTAGAGGGACTGTGTAGTTATATGTACTTTCTATCTTCCAATTCCAATTCTGTGTCTTCTCTCCCCCAGTCAGAACAACTGGTCACAGTTCTTCACCTGGTACAGTGAACACATCTTTATTCTTGCAGGTCTAAGTCTTCAATAGTCCCATCTCTTCTTGTTTGCTGTGATTTTCCAATAACCCTTACCATCAGACTTGGGAGTACTAAGAGGAAATATATTAACTGGACCTATGCTCATGGTCAAAACTTTCTGCAATTCACCTTGTATCTGAAAGTTCTCTATCTCATTTATGTTTACTCTAGTAATTCTTGCCTTTCCTAAGTTGCAGTATTGACCCAAAATGGGAATGGAGGGGAAAATCAAATAGGGTAGCAGGAAGGGGTATATGATCAAACTACATTATATGCATTATGATATTATCAAAATAAGACACTATATTTTGTACAATGAAGATGTACTAATAGCTTTTTAATGAGGGGATCCATTCCCTTATCCTTAATTCCCTGGATTAATATATCAAAACATGCCCAATGGTACCAAATAGGTATGTTTCATTCATCCCAGAATAGGAATCAGATAACATAAAATGTTGGACTCTTCTCTTAAAACTCTATCATGTATTGTAGTTTAGAACAACAATGAAATGAAATATACTCCAAAGGATCATGCATTAAAAGTTTCATCCCAGATGGTGGCCCTGTGAGGAGGTGATAGAAATTTTAGGAGGTGGGGACTAGGATATAGGAAGGAAGTAGTCTTCAAGTGGATGTGTCCTTGAAGACTATATCTAGTCCCTGCCCCCCCCCTCTCTCCTTTTCTCTCTCCTCTCTCCCCACCTTTTCTCTCTATCTCTCTACCTCTCTTGCCTTTTGTCTGCCATGAGATGTGCCACCTGTTCCTTGTCATCACATGACATTCTGCCTCAGAAACAATGGAGCCAGGTGACTATGGATTGAAACACCTAAAATTGTGTGGAAAATAAATCTCTCCTCCTTAAGATTGATTTTAACAATATTTTCTTACATGGAAAAAAGGTTACTAACACACCTATCTGTTTCCCTGGAAATATTTGGATGATAAACTTTCTGTCATCTGATAGTCCAAATCTGTAAAAATAGAACTACATACCTTCTCAACCTCAAGTTTCCTCTACACACATTCAAATGCAGTAATGTGATCTCCACTTCGTTTGATCCTCTTTAAGACAGAGTACCTCTATGTTGCCCACATTGATCTCAAATTTATAGGATAATGTTGATTCTCCTCCCTTAGCCTCCAAAGTAGCTGGGATTACAGGTATGTGCTGTTACACCTCTCTTAAATGCTTTTTAATACCAACAAAATGTCTCCTCATAGTTAAATTCCACATTCCCAAAACCAGTTCCAAAACAGTCAATTTTTATCTTCTGTTATGTGAATACAAGACATGAACTCTCATAACCACACATCTGAAGTCTGAACACAGAGCAGGAGTGCATGGGCTCTCTCTAATCCAGTGAGGAGGTCCAAGGAACAGAGTAGAGGAAAGTGTGGCTGTGGAGTCGCTAATCAAGATCTCTGGAGACAAAGCAGGGAGCAGGTCTGATTTTATTGTTCAGTTACCATGTATTGCCGCAGTCTGGCTGCAGCAAAATAACCGGGGGGGGGGGGGGGGGGGGGGGGGACGAATAACTTGTGTACGTTGATACAGCAGGAGTAGGAGCCATTTATTGCAGGACAGGAGCAGTATTTATACATTCCACACAGCTTATCTAATTAGCATAAACTAGATACATCAGTCAACCAATAAGGAATCTCCACACTTAATGGCTCGCTTTTGTTACTTCTCAAACCACTCCCTCTGGCATTTTGTCAGGCACCATCCAGACTTATTTACGAACTCTAACTTTCCCCTGGCTAAATGCCAGGTGTTATTTTGACTTGTTTACAGACTCTAACAATGTATGTATACTCAAGCAGTACCTAAGCAGATTACAGGTAGCCACCAATGCAATGTCTGCTAACTGTCCTTGCAGAAACCAATTGAGGACTGGGTCATGGAGCAAGGACAAGGACTGCAACACATGGTCTCACACCCAGGGCTGTTCCTACAGGATAAGCGGACCGTCACTCATATACCTCATGTGAGGGGAGTGGCCTGCCACTCAGATGCCATTAACATATGCCAGTATGCAGTACTCCATGTACTTTTCCCCACACAGGAGGACAAGCTCACTGAGCTTTCCAAGTCTCATCTCAGGAGATTTTGCCACAGGGATTCTGTAGCCCCAGGAACAGACACAGTGAGGGATCATGGACACCAAGTGACTCTATGCAGAAAAAAATTGGAGTGTTAGGGAATTAATAGAGATTCAGCCTCTGGGGAAGCATCATAAACACCACAGCCTGAGCAGAACACCTCCCTTGGGGTGCTCAGGGTCTCCTCCAAAAGAGGAGAATTGTTAAGGAGTACAGGGAGCACTTCAGAGCCACTTCCTATGGAGCAGATGGTCATGGACACATCTCCATACACAAACATGAAGTATGGAAAGAGAGTTCCAGATAAGGAAACTGGAAGGAAAGAGAAAATGTGGGACCCATTAATCATGTTATAGAAGGAGACATCCCCTTCACTGTAGTCCAGGAAAACACCCACCCTGCAGGGATACTGCCTAGGAGATAACCAAGTCACATGATCAGTCCAGGAAAAATATATATTGTTAAACTTCCCCATGACCCAAAACCCCCTATCTGGTAATTCCATGTATGGGCTTGTTCTTTTTGAATCTTTCCTATGGACTCCTAGAGTCCACCTGCTATGGGATTTATTCTTTATCTCCACTTCCCAGTAACATCTTCCTGATGTGATGCCCTCAAGACCCAACACACTGCATTTTGCATTAAGGTCCCCAAATTGGTCCTTCCAGGTCAGACACTTATTTTCATGAGAGACTCACAGCTTGCATTGAACAGAGTCTGGATCCAGAGTGACAGAACCTGTTAAGAGAGTTATCAATCATGCGAGGTCCTCCCCTGCCCCAAGACAAAGCACACAGCCACCCACCATCTCACAGCCACAGAGCTGCCTGAGCTGAGGAGGGGATAATCCTCCTGAGATAAGAGTCTTGTAATTAAAAGCCATGTCTTCAACCAGGAGAAGGAACCAGAAGGCTGATTTTAGGGGTAGACTTGTGACAGGATCCTGAAGAATCAGTATCAGTTTTGTGACCATCACTTCTGCCACAGCAACATCATTGGTGATGCCAGCATCTGAATTATCACAGAGAAGTTAAAGAGAAGCCAGAGGCCATGAGAACAACAGGAGGAACATCTAGAACACACAGTCACTCACAGGCTTTGAACCATTCCTTCCACCAATCTACGAGAGAACACAGACCTCATATCAGGGATTTGCAGAGTCTGTAATCATCAGGGTCAGCACCGAGTCTTCTGAAACACAGAAATATGGGAGGAAGAAGGGAAAAGCTGTGTGAAAACATTCAGCTGCTGTATTTATTTCTTACACACACACACACACACACACACCTCATATATCCTCCTGTAGACTTCCCATGAAGACTAAGCCAAAAAGCTTACCACCCCAGAATCAAAATGCTGAATATCAATCTGAAAGTTCACTGTTCAGATTTAGCTACCAAATAATGCTTTCTCAAGACACAGAAACATAACCATCCTGAAAACTGGGTTATTTGAGATATAATTGAGGTTATCAAAATTTCCAAGACCTCCTTTTACTATAAAGAACTGACTGTGCTGAACTTATAAGGTTAACTCTAAGCCATGAGTGGAGAATTACATTGAGCTTAGCTGAACTTGGAGGATGACTAAAAATCGTGAGTGCAGGGAATTCAGAGAAATTTTTCCCAGTTAGGTGGCAATGGAGAGGATTTTAGCATGGGAGAGAAAAAAGTTCAAAGCTGAAAAAAAATACATGCAGAGAGAGGTCAACACTAGTGACTTTTCTTCCAATTTTCACACAACAATTGGAGAAAAAGCATCCTTACAGACATGGGAGAACCACAAAATATGAGACCTAACATCTGCCTCACACAAGAATTCCCAAAAGAGATTGAAAACTTCCAGCTATGATAGAATCCATATCCTAAACTCCAGAAAATGCAAATATGTTAAACACATGACCAGGTAACTTTACCAATGTGATTAAGATTCAGATTCTTGAACAGGGGAAATTACTCTGGAATCTCTGGGTCAGTCCAAACTAATCACATGAACCCTTGAAAATAGAGATTATTCTTGGCTGTGGTCAGAG